>NC_079327.1:49791486-50407527 GCF_029931775.1 Euleptes europaea | reverse complement strand
TTCCGAAAACTCAATGCAGTTACTCAAGCCAACGCCTATCCTATACCGCTAATTTCACATATTATGGGACAACTGCAAGAGGGACGTATTTTCTCCAAATTGGACCTAGTAGAAGCCTACTACCGCGTCCATATCCGCGAGGGGGACGAACACCTCACTGCCTTCTCTAGCTGTTTTGGAATGTTTGAATTCCTTGTGATGCCTTTCGGGTTAAAAGGGGCCCCGGGGGTCTTCATGCAACTCATCAACGAAATCCTCCATGATTTACTGTACCGCGGGGTGGTAGTTTATTTGGATGACATTCTTATTTATTCAAAAACCATGGACGAACACGTCACTTTGGTCCCAGAAGTTCTACACCGCCTACGCAATCACCAACTCTTTGCAAAGCTGGCTAAATGCGAATTTCACCCGAGCAAAATATCTTTCTTGGGATATATAATCTCCCACCATGGCCTTAGCATGGACCCGGCCAAGGTCCAATCCGTCCTCGATTGGACTCCTCCCTCCAACCGCAAGCAAGTACAACAGTTCCTGGGCTTTGCTAATTTCTACCGCAGATTTATCCCTAACTTCGCCCAAATAGCACTACCCATCACCGACCTTCTGAAAACCAAGGGTAAAGTAAGCTCTGCTACATTACCCTCTGCTAAGATACTGTGGACTGATCAATGCCAGACCGCCTTTGTAGCCCTCAAACGCCTTTTCACATCAGAACCTGTGCTACGGCACCCAGACCCAAATCGAATGTTCATTGTACAAGTTGATGCCTCCGACGTAGCTATGGGAGGGGCCCTACTCCAAAGAGGACCAGATGGTCTCCTTCACCCCTGCGCTTACTTCTCAAAGAAATTTGAGCACTCCCAATTGAACTGGCCCATTTGGGAGAAAGAAGCCTCAGCTGTTCACCATGCACTTACTCTATGGCGACAATTCCTGGAAGTCCCCTTCGAAGTTTGGACCGATCACAAGAATCTAGCCGCCCTCACAGGAACCCATAAATTATCCGCGAAACAACAGCGTTGGGCGGAATTCTTTGCTCAGTTTCGTTTTGTCCTGAAGCATGTCCCAGGAAAACAAAACGTCCTCGCAGATGCTCTCTCCCGGTTGCCTCAATACCCGGCGAAACTCGATCGGCCAACAAACTCTTTATTTACGCCCGCGCAAAGAGAAGCCCTGCCCGTACTGGCTGTACAAACTCGATCCCAGACGCTGCCCCAGCGAAAGCACACAGTAACCGGCGTGCAAACTCCTCCAGTCCTACCGACTGCCCAGCTGCCCCCGCAACAGAAACCCACGATAACCGGCGCTCCAGCTCCTCCAACCCAACCGGCCGCCCAACCGCCTGCAGTCTGCGCACCACCGCACGTAAGCGCTTCCCCCTCGCCAACCCCCATAACTGCTCCTACTGCCGCTGTAGACAAGGGGGGGTCCCCGTCTCCGAATCTTTCTTAAATTCCCTTCGGGAACAATGCCTTAGGGAGCGCTCTAATCAAATCCTGCCTCCTGGTGTAATCGAACAAGGAGGCTCTTGGTACAAAGACTCGAAATTGTATGTGCCCAAAGCGCTCCGAAAAGATGTCTTACACTTGGCTCATGGAGTAAAGACAGCTGGACACTTTGGGTTCCTAAAGGCCCTTCACCTGTTGCGCAGACAATTTTGGTGGGGGGGAATGCGATCTGACATTGACTCTTTTATTCGCAGCTGTCCTGTTTGCGCCACAGTCAAACGATCTCAAGGCAAGCCCCCAGGACTACTGCAACCACTTGAAATACCCAGCAAACCCTGGGAAGTGATTGCTATGGATTTTATGACGGATCTCCCTCTCAGTGGGGGAAAAACTGTATTATGGGTTATCACTGACTTATTTTCTAAGCAAATACATTTGGTTCCATGTGCGGGGATCCCCTCCGCTCAGAAATTGGCCCGCCTCTTCGTGTCACATGTCTTTAGACTACATTCGTTTCCGCGCAAGATAATCTGCGACCGCGGAAGTAGTTTCGTTGCTAAGTTTTGGAAAGCTTTTCTCAAATTGGTGGGGGTGGAGCAGGGGTTGTCTAGTGCATACCATCCCCAAACGGATGGTCAAACCGAACGTGTTAATGCTGTACTTGAATGTTATTTGCGCTGTTATGTCAACTACCACCAAGATGACTGGGTAGACCTGTTGCCTTTTGCGGAATATGCTTCCAATAATGCTGTACATCAGTCCACAGGCTTCAGCCCGTTTTATGCTGTGTATGGACAGGACTTCGGTCCTATCACCCCAATAGAAGGCTTGGAGGGGGAGGGGGATGCCGACATTGCCTCTTGGGCACACACCCTCAGTACCACATGGCCCTGGCTGGTTAGCAACCTTGACCGAGCCAAACACAAATACAAGGCGCAGGCTGACAAGCATCGTTCCCCCGGTGGGGACCTGCAAGTGGGTAACCTGGTATACCTTTCCACCAAGAACCTGCGTTCCACCCGTCCGTGCCATAAACTCAATGCTAAGTACATTGGCCCATTTCCCATCATTCGCATCATAAATCCTGTCACAGTGGAACTGTCTCTCCCTAAAACCCTGAGGCGTGTGCACCCCGTGTTCCACATCGGCCTCCTAAAGCCCCATGTTGCTTCCCCACAATGGCATCCGGAGCTGCCTCCTGAACAGGCCCATAATGGTGGGGGGGGGGGAGAGAACATTTCGAAGTCTCCAAAATCCTAGACTCCTGCATTCACCATGGGATCTTGCAATACTTGGTCCGCTGGAAACACTTCCCCCCTGCCTATGACGAATGGGTTCGCGCACGAGATGTCTCCGCCCCCAAACTCGTCAACGCCTTTCACAATGCCTACCCAGACAGACCAGCCCCCTTGCAGGATGGGAGGGGGCCTTAAGGGGAGCAGGATGTCAGGCTGTTATCTCGGTTTAGATGTTTCTTCTGTTCCTTCGCTGAACCGTCCAGACTTCAAGGACGGCTCCACATACCAAAGCCTGGGAACGCTACTCCTGGGAAATTGTGCTCTGTTTATGCTTTGTAATCTCCCGCCGTTTTCATGCTTTATATCCCCAACTAACGAGCAAGACACTCATAGCTGTCATCCTATTCTCAATGCACTGTATTGCCTATTTGACCAGTAAAAGCCATCTGCTTGGAATCTAATTGTCTCTGTAGTGATTTCTGGTTCTTTGGGTCTAGAGCTGACACCCAGCAGGCTTCATTTGGAGGAGTGGGGAATCAAACCTGGTTCTCCAGATTAGAGTCTGCCACTCTTAACCACTACACATTGGGGGAACTTTTTCAATACATTGTAAGTTCCAAAAGAATTGAACAATTGTTGCCATGTTGATCCCAGAGAAACTCAGCAGGTATCATCTTTAATTAGACAAGTTTTCCTTGCTGAATGAGGATGCACTTTTCACAATTCATAGGCTTTTTGAAGAGCTAATACAAATTATTTCCACCATTAATTAGTTTTCCCATTTCACTTTAGGCATAACATATATCCAAATATATTTGATTTGAAAGAAAAATATTAATTGGAATACCAGGTATGTGGGAAACAGAAACCCCAAAATGCTGTTTTCATTTTAATGTGATACCTCTGCCTAATATTATTCATGTATATGTACATGCTTTATGTATTTTATCAATGAGTTTGATTTGTTTGTACATGGATCTTACTTCAAAAGATCACTTGAAACACATTTCAACATTTTATTAAAATCTGTTAATCCTTGGCCTTTTATGCATTTGTCGCAGTCACCCCGCAACTACTTCGGAGCTTTGTTTTCATTATGCACATTTTTTTCCAACTTTTGGAAGTCACTTTGCTTGCTCCTTGCATTTTCTCTGCTTTTTCTGGATGCTGTTTTAACCTGTTTAATGTCTGCATCAAACCCAAACTGATTGCTAGTCCTGTGCATAGTTTTAGTTCAACTCTCCACGGCCACATTCTCACTTTCCCCTTCCTCCAACCCCTCCCCTCAAAGACATTTTTTGTTTGCTTGCAAGAGCAGGACTAATGATAGAATGCTGGAATAATCACTAACGACCCACGAGGTTGCTTATTTCTTCCTTCTCCATTGAACTTGTCCTCTTCATAAACCCACCCCCCCGCCACCCATTTTTCCCCCTTTTTTTTTTGGTGAGTACAAGATTAGCGGTAGAACTCTGAAATAGCACAAATCACCATGCATATTTTGGGGGAAAAAACCACTACAATCAATTACATGAGTTTGGGACAGGGGATCCGATTTTATAGGCCCCCGAAGGGGTCACCCCTTCTTCCATAGAAAAGCATTGTAAAGTTCACAATGCTTTTCTAAAGAGAAGTGGGCAAAGTCTTCAGGCACCCTTAAAATCAGACCCCTGACCCAAGCTTTACCAAATTTTGGGGTTCATGCATGGAGCTACCCTGAAAATTTGGTAACTTTACCTCTAAAAATGCCCCCCAGAGCTCCTTAAAAAAACTCACTGATGTTTCTCTGATGTTAATATGGCCACTATATAGTCTTTTTCTGCATTAATTTGAGCCAAATATTGAAATAGAGAATAAAGCCTAAGACGGATAGTCGGTTGCCAAATCAGCTGAATAAGTATGAAATTTCATAAGTATGAAATTTCATACTTATTCAGCTGATTTGGCAACCGACTATCCGTCTTAGGCTTTATTCTCTAAGTATGAAATTTCATTTACCATTCATGACTAATTGATAGACCTATCCTCCATACATTTTCTTACTTTTTAAAATACTCTAATTTGGCAGGTATCACTGCATTAGGTGATAACAAATCCCATTGGTTAAGCTAATAACAACAACGATGATGATGATGATTTTTTTTGAAAATTTTATTGGTTTTTATAATATAAAATTTTCCATGTTAACAAACAACAATATACGTAGTATTAAAAACTAAAACATAGGTAATGTTGTTATAATTGTTTAAGTGCTAAATAAAAATAAAAAATAAAGGAAAATTTATTGACTTCCCCATCACCTCCGTCCGCCTCTTAATAAAGTATTCTATCCCATCGTGATATGGTCTGATCTTAATTATTCTAATATCTCAATTAGGTTTCAATCACATTATACTATCAATATAATTGATTACATTTCTTTATATTAACAATGTCATCTAGATCAGATTAAAAGGTACTCTTCCATTTTCCCCAGTCCTAATTCATATTCACAATATTTCATCCAAGCCTCCCATTCCTCCATAAATTGAACATTGTCTTTTTGATTTAAAATAGCTGTAAGTTTTGCCATTTCCACCAGTTCAAACATTTCCATAGTCCAGTCTTTTTTCCCAGGAGTGTCTGCCCCTTTCCATTTTGCTGCATAAAGCAGTCTTGCAGCTGTAGTCGCGTAAATCAAAAAAGTCCTTTGTTTTAACAAATCATCAGGTATCATACTTAATAGCATCATTTCTGGTGTTTTGGGTATATTTTTTGTACTATTAGTCTTAATTCGTTATAAATCATATCCCAAAAGTCCTTAGCTTTGTCACAAGTCCACCACATATGATAAAAAGAACCAACTTATTTATTACATTTCCAACATTTAGGGGATGTCACTTTGTAGATCTTTGCAATCTTCTTAGGCGTTAAATGCCATCTATACATCATTTTATAGATATTTTCTCGAATTGACTGTGCATTTATTCCTTTCAAGTCTTTCGCCCATAGTCTTTCCCATTTGTTTAGGGCAATATCATGTCCCACAGTTTGAGCCCAATTAATCATTGTTGGTTTGATTATTTCCTGCTCACAATAAATTGTTAAAAGAAGATTATACTGAAGCGGGTCGTGCTGTTCAAATGACAGGCTCTTAGAATGTTCCACTTACTGAGAAGTGAAGGTATCTTATTCAGCCAATCACTGAGTAAGCAGGACTCAACAACTTTACTTACTTTTAAAAAGCAAGTCTTTTTATTGATATACTTCCAGTAAAATATGTGTAAATGCAGATTATCAAGTCTTTAACACTTCTATAAAAACTCTTGTAAAAATACAATGTATGCAGTTACAATGTATGCAGTAAAAGTAAGCAAGTCTTACATACTATTCAGTTACAAAATCCAACTTCTAAAATATAACAGTCAAATTATTCTGATCCAGTTCAAAGTATCCAATTCACAAAGTCTAGAGTAAAGTATTTAAACCATACATACCATTCAGCTTTTTCTGAGAGCCTTCTAAAAGGTTCTAAATCTCTGGGCTAACTGGAGCTGTATTTATACTGTTTCTAGACCCATTAAGAGTGAAGATTATTCCTTTCCCCTCAGGAACTTTTCTTCCTTAGCCCTTGAAAGGATAATTTATTTCCCTTTCGTATCCAAAACCAGGAGCTTTAGTGGTTTCTTTTCCTGTCTTCTGTGCCTAAAGTATAAATCCTTATTTCTGAGTTACATGATTAAGTTACATATTTAATTTCTATACCATCCTCTTCGTTAGGACTATACGCATTAAATGAAACTACTTAGAAACCTGTAGCACAACGTTTAACTATATAACTCATAAAACATAATTTTAGCTGACATTGTCACTTTACAAACTGTTTTGTTTACATAAGTTTAGCAGGTTTATATTCTGCCGCTTTCTCTGCTGCATTCTCTGCTGCAAGATTACAGTAGAGCAAGGAAGCATATTATCCTTATGTTGAGAGAATTATTTTTAAGCACACTTCCAATTATTAATGCACTCTTAGTAGATTAAGATTCTGACATCTGGCAGCTAAGGCTTTTACGCTGCCCCTTCAAGGGCAAGCCAGAGTAACTTTAGTAGTTAGCTTTGATTAGAGCTAACCTTGAACTAGCTTGTCAGCATGACACAGAGTTGCCTGTCAGCATGACACAGACTTTCATTATACATTACACAAACCTCTGTATGTGTATGTGTGTTTAAGTTTTATATGGAATTAATTCTGCACATGTTCACAAGATACCATGATCATGTCAGAGACTGCTACACCCTCTCCTATGAACATTTGCAGCATTTATTCCCGCAAAATATTTAACATGTCACAGAAATTCAAAAACACAACTTAGGTACATTCTTTAAGTTGTAGAGTCTTTCAATTGACTTGAGTTTGTCATTCGTAAAGACAACGCTGCCATCTGGTGGTGGTTCAGGAATCTCAGTTGGATCCTGTGGCTGATCGGGCTGCTGTTCCTCCAGCTGCTGATCCATCATATCCATCTGTATGTCCTCTGTGGAGACCATCTTGATGACTAGTAATCTTGATATTATCTACAGATAATTTTCTTTCCAGGCCTTTGTCGTCCAAAATTGTAATAGTTCTGGGATTCAAAACTGCATGTATCGGAGTAGGCTTCCTCCAACGAGGTCGTAGCTGCGACGGCCTACTTATCCGTTCCTGGATCAATAGTCCTGGATAAAGAGACGAAGCACCTGGAACAGAAGCATCATGAGCTAATGATAAGCGTAATTCTTGAATTAAAGCCAACTGTTCATCTCTAGATACCGGAGTATCGGTAGAGGTGAAAGGAGATAAGGGCGGAACACCATATAACAATTCATAAGGAGATTTCACACTTGATGAACTTGTATATGAATTCAAACCAAACATTACAATAGGAATCAACTTAGCCCATCGCTTTGGCCTACCAAGCAGGAGCTTTGTCAAGGCACGTTTCACCTCCGCATTTTTTCGCTCCACTTTCCCACTACTCTGGGGGTGATAAACGCTACTGTATTCCAAAGTAATGCCCAAAGCTATGGCCCAGCTCCTAAACTGGCCAGATATAAAAGCGGGACCCTGATCAGAGTGCAAAATCTTCGGAACCGATGTAGAAACGAAGGCAGTGAGAGCCTTGATTGTTGCTTCAACCGTTTGTGACCTGGTGGGATATAACCAAGTGAACCCAGTGCAACCATCAACCAATACCAGAATATTTACCATACCATCTGAAGGAGATAATGGTCCAATATAATCCATGAACACCTTCTCAAAGGGTGCGCTGGGACGTTGCTGCTTAATGAAAGGAACCTGAACAGTATTAGTGCAGTTCACAACTTGACATGCCACACATTGTCTTAAAACAGATACAACATCCTTTTTCATATTTGGCCACCAATATTTTTCCTTCAAACGTGTTAAGGTGGCATCTCTACCCCCATGAAGTCCCCCCATTCCAGCGTGTGCTGTTTGAACAAGTTTAGGACGGTTAACAAATGGAGGTAAGATATATTTACCACCAGATTTACATACAATTACATCACCTTGTTCATTCCTGATGTAAGTATATGCTTTTGGGTATCCAGGTGGATTAGGTCTGGATGCATCTAGACAGTGAATTAGATCTGAATCAGTTATTGCTTTGGTATGTATGGCAGTATGTATAGAATGGCTTGCTTGTTGAGCTAACTTGTCAGCTATCATGTTGCCCTGTGTATGTAGGGAGGATCCCAATGGTCTGTGCCCCGGCTCGTGTATCACTTGGATATCAGGGCGGTGTTTTGCAATGTATGCAATTGTTTTCCACTTACCTATATGGAGTAGTGGTTGTTTCTTATTGTTCATGAATCCGTTTGAGATCCATGTGTCCAGGTCCTCATTGAAACATCTGGCTAGGTAATTACTATCAGTGACAATGAGTATGGGACCCGTAACCTGTGTAGCCTCCTTGAAGGCAAATTCCATTGCGGAAATTTCAGCATATTGTGCAGAATGATCACCAAGTGAGTACTACCATTGGCGGTCTATGACAAACTGTGAGTCCGAGTTAAAATGTCCTTGGACAATTCCGAAGCCGGCAGCATTCCGTTTCTTCTGTATAGGACTGTTAATGGCAGATCCATCCGTGTAAAAAACAGCTGTATATTCATTTAAATGAAGCCGTGGGAGAAAAGATGTAGTAGAATCTGCAGTTTCTACTTCTGGTAAATTATCAAGATATGGTAAGGTATCATCATAGTGAAACTCAAACCTTGTATCTTCAAAGTAGGATAGCCAAGTTAGCCATCTACCAGAAAGTGCTTTCCTTTCTGTTTGCGGCATCTTCTGTAGACGCTGTGGCGAACGTAACGGTGAAAACACACGTATTTGTTGCCCTTGTGACAAGTCAAGTGCCTGTAATAAAGCTTTATGCATTGTAGTGAGAAGTTTCTCAATTGGAGTAAACTTTTTCTCTGTAGAAGAAAAAATCAAATTTCCATACATAATAGGTGTAGTAGATGAAGCATTATGATATCTTATATATCCTGCTGTAGGAGAGGTAAAAAACTTCACATCCAAAGCTTTACTTGAATCTCTAGCCTCTAAATATTTAGAGTCATTTATGTTCCTGATTAAATCATTAAGTATAGCTTGATCATCTTGTGTCCAAGGAACACTATATTTTTCTGATTTTGAAATCAGTCCATAGAGAGGTTTGATGCGTTCAGCAAAATCCGGAACAAAATTCCTTGCAAAATTTAACAAGCCTAAAATGCTTTGCAATTGCTTTAAAGTCTTTGGTGGTTGAAGAGATACAATTTTATCTTTAAACCTTTGAGTCAGGCCTCTGCCTGTGTTTGTCACTTCAAATCCTAAAAAAGTAACATCAGATTTGGCAATATCAGATTTCTTCAGAGAAATTACATACCCTCTAACGAGTAGCTTTTGTATGATTTCCTCCAAGGCTTGTAGATGTTCCTCTTCAGTGGAATGAGAAAAATAAATATCATCAACATAAACAAAAACATTAAGAACTTCACGTAAAGTTTCAATGACATCCCCTGTAAATAAGGCAGGTGAGTTTAAAAATCCTTGTGGAAGGCGTGTAAAGGCATACTGTTTACCTTCCCAAGTAAAAGCTGTGATCCAATAACTTTCTGGAGAAATTGGACACGCCCAGAATCCATTGCTTAAGTCCAAAGTAGTCTTAAACTTCTTTCGAATTAAGTTGTGTAGCATTCCAGTTGAGTGGCAATTCTGTGCTGCAACTACAGGTGTAACTTTGTTTACTTCTCTGTAGTCAATGACCATTCGCCATCTTCCATCAGGTTTAGGCACTGGATAGATTGGTGAATTCATTGGACTGTTTCTTGGAATTAATACTCCTTGAGTTAATAAATCATTAATAACAACTTGAATGTCAGGTCTAGCATTATGATTAATATGATATTGTTTCTGAGCTTTAGGCATTTTTTTACCTGTAGCAATATGAAATTGTACATCTTTCACATGACCTGTTTGATTTTCCCATTTTTGAAAAACTTCACTATATTGATGAAAAAGATGTTTCAATTGTAAGCATCCTTTTTCAGACAATTGAGATTCTTGAATCAATCTTTCTTGATATTGTTCAATTGGTAACTTAATAGTCAATTTTATACTTGAATCCATTCTCCAAGGAACATCTTTAATGGAAACTATAGCTTGTATTCCATCATAAAAAATCACTTCAGTTTGTATATTTCTTCCATCTAAATTTAAAGACAAGAAATATAAATCATATTCCTTACCCCCATTAATGGTGGTTACCATGGTCACTGCCACTGGTATCTCTTCCTGTGTCATCCAGCTGATGGGCAGACATGTTATTGTTGCCTGCGTGTCTGGGACCACCCTCATGTGATGGTTGTTGTATTGGACGAGTATTTCCATTCCTTTTAGCTCCTCCTTTGATTGGAGTCTCTGGATGTCGAGCTGCTTCTCGATGCGCTGGTCGACCTGTAGAATCTAAACCCAGATTCTCATAGACAGTAGTTACTATCTGTGCAAACTGTAATCTTCTGACATTATCATTTGGAAGAATAGACAAAGCAGTTTGAATTGAAGCAAGTACAGCTAGTCCTGTACAACTTGGTTTCAGAATACCCCACACTAAAGTAAAGTCTTCTTTTAACATCATCCCTATATCAAAAGCAGTTATCAAACCTTCAGTTTTCACTAGGTCTGTTAATGTTCTGGAAAGTTCTACTACCGGAACTACTCCATGTGCTTTTTTATAGAGATGTCCGATGACCTGAGGCCAGGTTCCAGCCTCCTCTGTTCTCAAAGACAATGAAGGGTGATTAGCAATTAAAGCATTCACAACTCTTGCTCTTAATTCAGGAGTATTTATAGCCATTGTCCCATCTAGGGCTCTTGTCTTCTTTGAAAGCCATACTGCTACTTTCTTTATATCAGTGGGAGTGTCTCCAACTACTCCACGAAGCTGACTCACTGGTATGGTTACTATACCATGAAGTGCCATTGGTGCTTGTGCACCCAAGCCCAATACTCTTTGTTGAATGATTCTAGCAGTTACTCTGCTTAGAAATGTCAATTCAGCTCCTCTTTGAGCTATTGTTAATGCAGCTATTTCGTTTGCAGTAATGGGTAAAAATCCTGCTGCAAATGGATGTTCGGGTTGCCAGTCTGTATGGAAAGGCCCATGTCTAGCAGTGCCTCCCATAGCTATTGCATTTCCTTGACCCACTATGCCTTCAGCTTGAAAGTGACTAAGACTCAGAACTGCATCTTGTGGATCCATTGGACCTTGATTCAAAGTCAAAGTGGGATTTACTAAGGCAACTGGTGGATTTGCATTGTCTTGTAATGCTAATACTCCACGCATATAACGATCTCCCAGTCCCTGCGGACTACTTGTCATTCTAAAGACCAATTGTTGACCATGCACAAGCTGAACCCCTGCTTGATTAGCTAAATCATTTAGCAGAGCGATTTGTATTTGTTGAGCCATCCCAAGCAGTGCTTTGGGTACCTATAGGATTTATTTTGACCAAGGGTGTAATTTTTATGTAAAAAATGTGTAAAAGTGTGAAAGTGAAAGTGAAAGTGAAACCAGGAATCGTACCCACGTCTGGGCGTAACTCCTGGCTGGCTCGCCAACTGAAGCGGGTCGTGCTGTTCAAATGACAGGCTCTTAGAATGTTCCACTTACTGAGAAGTGAAGGTATCTTATTCAGCCAATCACTGAGTAAGCAGGACTCAACAACTTTACTTACTTTTAAAAAGCAAGTCTTTTTATTGATATACTTCCAGTAAAATATGTGTAAATGCAGATTATCAAGTCTTTAACACTTCTATAAAAACTCTTGTAAAAATACAATGTATGCAGTTACAATGTATGCAGTAAAAGTAAGCAAGTCTTACATACTATTCAGTTACAAAATCCAACTTCTAAAATATAACAGTCAAATTATTCTGATCCAGTTCAAAGTATCCAATTCACAAAGTCTAGAGTAAAGTATTTAAACCATACATACCATTCAGCTTTTTCTGAGAGCCTTCTAAAAGGTTCTAAATCTCTGGGCTAACTGGAGCTGTATTTATACTGTTTCTAGACCCATTAAGAGTGAAGATTATTCCTTTCCCCTCAGGAACTTTTCTTCCTTAGCCCTTGAAAGGATAATTTATTTCCCTTTCGTATCCAAAACCAGGAGCTTTAGTGGTTTCTTTTCCTGTCTTCTGTGCCTAAAGTATAAATCCTTATTTCTGAGTTACATGATTAAGTTACATATTTAATTTCTATACCATCCTCTTCGTTAGGACTATACGCATTAAATGAAACTACTTAGAAACCTGTAGCACAACGTTTAACTATATAACTCATAAAACATAATTTTAGCTGACATTGTCACTTTACAAACTGTTTTGTTTACATAAGTTTAGCAGGTTTATATTCTGCCGCTTTCTCTGCTGCATTCTCTGCTGCAAGATTACAGTAGAGCAAGGAAGCATATTATCCTTATGTTGAGAGAATTATTTTTAAGCACACTTCCAATTATTAATGCACTCTTAGTAGATTAAGATTCTGACATCTGGCAGCTAAGGCTTTTACGCTGCCCCTTCAAGGGCAAGCCAGAGTAACTTTAGTAGTTAGCTTTGATTAGAGCTAACCTTGAACTAGCTTGTCAGCATGACACAGAGTTGCCTGTCAGCATGACACAGACTTTCATTATACATTACACAAACCTCTGTATGTGTATGTGTGTTTAAGTTTTATATGGAATTAATTCTGCACATGTTCACAAGATACCATGATCATGTCAGAGACTGCTACAATACATTTTAGAAATCAGTTGAGTATTATTATCTAATAGCATCCTGTGAAAAGGCGATTTTTCTTTAGAGAATCCATTCTTCATATCTTGTGTAAATACTGATTTAATTTGATGATATTGAAGCCATTGTAAATCGTCTTTAAGTAACTGAAAGTCTTTTAGTGAGCTTTTCTTTCCTTCCCAGTTGATTAACTCTTGGTAGGTGATAAATTTGTCCAATCTAAGTGGGCGTAATGTCAACATTTCTTGAGGTGATATCCACATCGGTGTTACTGGTTCAAGAATATGTTTATATCTCATCCATATATGAAATAAGGAGGACCTGATTATATGGTTACGATATGATGCTTGTATCTTAATTTTATCATACCATAAATAGCCATGCCATCCACTTATATTGTTAAAACCTTCAAGATCTAACAAACGCGAATTGGATAAGTTCATCCAGTCCTTTAGCCATACTAAAGCGGCCGCTTCAGCATAAAGTTGAAAGTTAGGTAGTGCTAAACCTCCTCTAACTTTAGAGTCCACCAGATGTTTATAAGCAATCCTCGGTTTTTTCCCTTGCCAGATGAAATTTAATACGTCTTTCCTCCAGGTATCAAAGTATTTAACATGTGATATTATAGGCAGATTTTGGAGTAAGAAAAGCATCCTTGGTAAAATGTTCATTTGGACTGTTGATATACGTCCCAAAAATGACAATTTTTTATTTGACCAAATGATCATATCAGTTTTTATTTTGTCCCATAGTTTAAGATAGTTATTGGTTATCAAGTCTTTATTCTTTGCAGAGATCCAGATTCCCAAATATTTGATCTTATTAGCCTTCTCCCAACCTGTGTATGATATAAATTCCTGTTGTTCTATTTCTGATAAATTCTTAAATATTCTTTGTTTTTTCTTGGTTAACTTTAAATCCCGATACATTTCCAAAATCGTCCAAAGTTTCCAACAATATCTTCATTGATTGTGTTGGGCTCTCCAAGATTATGATGATGATGATGATGGTGATGATGTTAATTCTGAAACTGCTGCCAATCAGTTACATTTGGTGACCCTAAATTCTACCATTATAAAAGGATACATCCTTATCCTCTCCATCTTTGTACAGAAACATCTTTGAGCATGAACAATTATTGCTATACCTAACACACAAGGAAACAACTAAGAAATTATTGTGAACATGCAAAGGCTATTTACTGCTTAGATTCCAACTGAGTGACAGTGCAGGACTTGAGGAAACAGTAGTACAATTTCTATGACCTTGATCAAGCAATAGGAAAATTCAGACTCCACTCAGCAGCCGGTTTTCCATTTGGTAGGCTTTCCTTTCTACCTTGTTACTACACTTTTAAGTCACCTGAACCTGCTGTTACATAAGCACAAGAACTGGGGATCACAAAGGGGTCAATCTTAAGTACTTCTAAGGTCCATTGATTTTAGAGAAGACTTAAGAATACCCCATAGCTCCCCCAATGAAATCAATAGGGTATTAAAGTGCTTATTGTTGTAGTTAATCCCATTTATGTTTTATAGCCCTTTCACATGGAACATAATCCATGCTTAAGGATGTAGAAATCATTAACTAATTAATCAGATTTATATCCCACTTCCCCACTGCCATGCTGGACAGCAAACAAAATCAACATTGCATAAAACAATTAGAACAAATAAATACACAAGTATAGTGCACATAAGATTCCTCATATATCAAATTATTCTTGATGGAATCGTTTTAGAACCGGTTTGGTCAGCTAGCAACCATTATTCTTCAATAGTATTATTGAAGACAAATAAGGTAGAATGCTTAGTCCTTCTGCTTGTAGGACTAGAAGTTCTTCATGTTCAAACCGGACATTACTTCTTGTAAAGTGTAACAAAATCCCTGAGTAGCCATATAGGTTTTTGAATGTTCATTGCTAGTGTTTAAAAAGAAAGAATGGCAATGTAAGTACTGAATCAGCATTAAGATTCACATGACCAATTTATTTTCTTGTCAAATAAGCTCTTTAATGATTTGCATTTTTGTATGGTTGACTGTTTTAATAAAATCAATTTAATTAACTATCAAGATCTGATGGAACTCACTTAGGCACTGTCATTCATTTCAACTGAACAATAATTTCCATCAAAGACAACATGCCAGCCATTTTAATGAGATATTTCAACCTTAGCAGGGTTTCATGTTAATGATCAAAAATAAATATCTCGCGGTTTCTATCAAACTATGATTACTAACCACTTCTCATTAATATTATGATAGACTGTCACTACTTATTCACTCAGTGCTTTAAAGAAATCCTGAAGTGATTATGCAAATCAGAGCCAGAGGTAAAAAATGGTCAGTAACATTAGATTTAATTTCTTTTCACTACCTAAGACCTTTATTGCTCTATTACCACAATAAGAAAAAGAGATTGCTGCAATTGACCCCTTACTGTAAAAGGTTGAACATAGGGGCAGGCTTTATTGTTGGCTGGTAGGGACAGAAATCCCCTGATGTTGCCATATTGAAGCTATTCTCATGACTTGAGTTCGATCCCGACAGAAGTCCGTTTCAGCTAGCTGGCTCAAGGGTGACTCCCACTTCCATCCTTCCAAAGTTGGTAAAATTAGTACCCAGCTTGTAGATGAGTGGGGAAGGCAATGGCAAACCACCCCATAAGCATAGTCTGCCTAGGAAATATCGTGATGTGACATCACCTCAAGGATCAGTAATGACTCAGTGCTTGCACAGGGGACTAACTTTACCTTTTTAAATTGGAGGCAAACTAGGGGTGGCTGTATATGGGGAATGAAAGAGCTATGGAATGGTGAGTTGGTAGGAAGTAAAATCGGGGCAAGAAAAAATTATTGAAGAGGAATGCAGTGATTTAATTCTTGTAGTGCTGAAAGAAGGTTCTGGAGGGGAGTTATCTACAAAGATGGAGGGCTAAGGATGCCCTTCTTATGCACCTGGGTTACCTAGACTCCTGTGGAGAAGCAACCCCTAGTGAAAAGGGGGTGCGTAATAGCTTATGTTGCAAGTCATTCTGAGAACCTTAGGCCTGAAGAATGGGGTGGAGGAAGAAAGGAAGGAAGGAAGGGTATTGGACACTTTTTAAAGGATAGATTTCCATATTGCCACATCTGTAAGATCTTCAGCTCTTTCACTTGACCCATCTTTACGGAGAGATGGAGTTGCCTCACAGACATTACCAGCTTCAAAACAATATTATGGAGTCCTATGCCTCTACTGATAATGCTACATGTATTATATTTATCACAGCTGTTCCATGAATTGTATCCAAGAAAATGACACTTAATTCAAAACCTGGTACTTCAGAAAATCAAATTTGTTCTTTTAAAATATTGACAGACAAAATATTGTGCAGGAAAGAACTTGTTATGCAACAAGAAGAAAATTTTGATGTAACTGATGTAGAAAGAAAAAGATTGGTCTTATTCTTGAAGCAGAAAATCTATTAAGTAACTGATGAAAGAAGGCAGCAGCTATTTCATTAGTAGCATATAATGGGGCAGTAGGAGGACTCATTATTTTACCCATATGCTGTAATGATTTCATTTCATAGTCACATATTATTAAAATCTGAATCTTCAGCTTTCCACAATTTTATATCTCTTTAAAGTTCTAGTCTCCACATGACATTAATTATATTCAAAGGAAAAAAGCTTTTTATGAGATATATTGGCACTGAGCTGGTACATGAATTGGTGGACCAGGTGAATTGCTTGCTGAGTTTAAGCCGGTATATTTTACTAGATCCTACAATGATGGGGGGGGGATTGTTCTGCTGGCCCCGCTGGCTGCCGGACTCAGGTAAGAGGTGGCTCCTGGTCATGCACACAAGGAAGGGGAGAAGGAGGTTGGGAGAGCAGACCCTGGCTTACCCATTAGTGTGAGTCCGTCCTGTTAAGTCCTGGCTGAGGTGATGAGGTACCTGTAAGGGTTCTGAACCAGGAAAGGTCAGCCACAGAATGTGTGGAGTTTGCTCTCTGATCTGAGTGTTTGTGCAAAGAACTCACCCTGTTGTGCAAAGTGCTCTCTGTGCTTTTACCACCACCTATGTGCAGTGCCGCTCGCTCTAAGTCTGTACAGCAGGTAGCTATCAGACAGTATCTTGTACCATGTGCCCTACTGTCAGGAGGTCGGCCTGATCTCTGGCTTATGCTGGTTCTTGAGTCCTTGCAGCTGGCTTGGGCTCTGACTCTCTCTCAGGGGGAGTTGGCGCCATGCCACGGCCTTGGCTCTCGTGCTTTTGCTCCTGTGTACAGCTTCACTTCTGTCGGTTGTTATGACTCCTTTCCCTCCCTTCCCTGAGAACCTCTTGCTAGAGATGACTTCACTGTTTAGCCTTTTCTGCCTAGTGAGCTATGTACCTGTAAACTTGCTGTTTTGAAATCACTAGCAACTTTGCCTGCGTGAAATGCAGTCAGCTTCTGTGAACTGTCTTGTGCTCTAAATAAAATAGCATTGCTTAGGATTCCTGCCTGAGCGTGTTTGCTTATAGGATGCAGAGGATGGACTTCTGAGCCTAGCATTATAGAAGTGAAGCTGTACACAGGAGCGAAAGCATGAGAGCCAAGGCCATGGCGTGGCGCCAACTCCCCCTGAGAGAGAGTCAGAGTCCAAGCCAGCTGCAAGGACTCAAGAACCAGCATAAGCCAGAGATCAGGCCTACCTCCTGACACCTACCTTCTGAGGTGTGGGCCATCCTGGCCAGGGCTTTTAAAGGGCAGGGAGGGGTGTCATTGGTTCATGGAGAAGGGTCTTGGCTGGCTATGGAGATATTGTGGTATCCTGGCAGCCCTAGGCTACCCTGGTACACCAGGCAAGGTGTTCAGGACTGGAACAAGTGTGCAGGGATGGAACACTGCTGTACAGTCAGAGACAAAAAGGGTCTCCTGGCTTCCATCCTGGTCTCGTGGCATCTTCTGTGCCATGCTACAGAAGCCAACTGGGCAAATTCAGGTTTGTTTACCAGGTTTCCACTTAGGAGGATGTGATGGATACAGGGTTAAATGTAAGCACTGAATCTAAGGAGTTCTGTCAGCCAATGCCAGCAGGCAGTGGGTGGAGTTTGGTGAGATGACAAGGATTCTTCTTGGAGGGAGAGAGAAGTTCTTGATCCTTTAGCTCTGAGCCCCTGAACTGTGTGGTTGTGCGTAGAGACTCTAAGAACCTTTGGGCAAAAACGCACGGTTGCTTTATCCTCCTTTAATCCCTGTTTTAGCCAGGATCGAACGCACATCAGGCAAAATGCATGCGTTCGATCCAGGCTGAATCCTGGCTGAAACAGGGATTAAAGGAGGATAAAGCGACCGTGCGTTTTTGCCCTTTGTGTTCATATATGACCTTGAGTGTATAAACCAAACCTGTGATAGCAAACGGGCCTGCCCAAACCTCCCAGACGGGACCTGGCAGCCCGCTATGCAGACACTCGACTACTGTGCTGGCCGCGCGCCCATCCCAAACGATACGGGACGGTCGCTGCGCGCACCGTTGTCATGGACTCGGCCGCTCCTGCGAGCGCCGTGCAGTTAGCAGCTAGGAAACAGATGCAGGGGCAGCCTCCGGTGAACCTGAGAGAAGCCATGTTCCTGTACAACCTCTGTTCCAGCCGCAGCCATGTCATAGAAAGCAGAAAGTCACATAGTCAGTGTCAGACCTCCCCCTCTTGCAACATCCACTGCTTAATGGGCCGTCAACAGCGATCCTGATATCAAGATGAGTCATTCCTCCTGCTATGCCACAGCGATCCCAGGAAGTTTGCATAGATTGCACCCTTTGTTCCGAAATGTTAATCTGGTCAGCAGAGAATTTCCAGTACCTCATCGGAATCAGAATAGATTTCCAAATTCTCACTACCCCACCCCGGTAGCCACAGTTTAATCCTTTGTCACCTTTTTGCCACCTGGGAACCTTTTTGCCACCTCTCCCCGCCCCCAGAAAAACAGTATATCTGGGGTGCCCCCAGCCCACTATCGCTCTCTAACCTTAGGTCTTTCCTGGCACCTTTGCCGTTACTCTGTTGGTTTGGTTTTGCGCAGCCTTACCTCGCTCCCTCCCACCTTGCTGGTCAAGTCTACGGGAACCCCTGCCCCTATCTCGGCTTTAACTTTCAATCTGTTTTAGTCTGCTTGAGCTTGGACACCACCTCGTCTGGAAGGTAAATATAATCCCATCAACGACCTCCTGCCACGTTGGCATCTGTGCTGTATTACTCTCTTTGAATATTCCTAGGTTTCTCTGTTTGTTTGTGTGCATCACTGATTTGAATGAGAAAGACATATACACTATTTAATTCGGAATCCTATGTCTGTCTTTATTCAAGGTCTCATTAAAAGGATTCTGGTATAGCTGAGTGCGACCCCGCTATATAAATACATAGTTACCGATTGCTTAGCTAATTCCCCATATTAAAAGAGCAATTTGGCTTACACCTGAGTGGTGATAAGGGGAAGATTGTGGTAGAGAGATAACCCTTTCTTCAGTCACTAAGTGGGAGGTGGCTCCTGAAATAGGGAGACTTCTGATTCAGTGTTTTGGGGGAGAATTTTTTTCCCCCACAGGAGATGGGCAAATCTGAGAAGTGCGGAAGGTTGTAGATAAACCGCCACTCTCTAGTATTCTGTGTGCTAGGGTAAACTGAGTCCACACTGAGTATATGAAAATATTGAACAACATTTTACTGTATTTTACTGAATAACCTGAAGAAACTATACTGAGAACTAAGGACTGGGCCTGTAATCATTTAAGATTTGAACTGCTCGTAACCAACTAAGCTTTGTGCCTTTCTTGAAGAAAAGCAATCAGTCTAACTACCTCTCTGTAACTAATAAACTTCAATTTATATAAATTATTATAAAATCAGTTACAGCCTCTAAGCCTCTCAATTTTACCTGGGAGGGAGGAGGGAAGCTTTCTCCTCACACAAAGGTGACAAACTGTGGGGTTTAAGAAATATTAAAAGCCCCTCACAGTTACTGGTAACCGAAGAAAATTTGTGAGGGTTCAAAAAGGAAGAAGGACCCTCACAGATTACATATGGCATAAAAACAAAAGGACAAAAGAGAATTCCTTGGCATTTCTTTAGCTCCCTCCTGCAGCAGATAAGACACACCTCAGTAAATCTTTTCAACAACAGAACTCCATGTATGATCACAAATGAACTGAGGCCCAAGTATCTGTTTTCTGGTGAGTGCATGGGCTGGTATGGAGCTTATGCTTATAAAGCAGCAAAAAAACCTCTTATGCTGTAGCTCACACACGCACGGCTACAAGGCTTATTCAGTGAATGTAGTGGCCTGGGAAATGCTACTTCATATCACCTCAGTGACTTTGGGAAAATAGGGTGGCAGTAGGATTTCTAATTTTCTGGGGTCGGCACTCTCCACCACCCCAGACTTCTTCAAAATGCCCCTTCCTGACTTACAAAAGGGCAAGGCAGTGATGCAAGGCAGCTGCCAGGAGGCCAGCGAGGGGAGGCAAGCCAGGAAGCTGAGGTGACAGGGAAGACCACCGGTGCTGCCAAGTATGCCAGGGCCCTCCAAGACGGCCTCACCACTGGCCAAGAGAAAAGCAGCCCACTCACAGTCCAGGGCAGCCTTGGGGAGGGGTGGTCCCCCAAGGTGATGGGGGAACTGGCAGAAAGCACGGTTCAGGCTGCATGCCATGAGGAAATGGTGGGAGAGTGCTCAGCAACAGCAAGGATACCAGAGGCCAGTGAAAAGGGATGGCACCGAGACCCAGGGAAGGAGGGAAGAGCATGGAAGCAGAGAAGAGAGAGGTGTATAGGGAAGCGTGGAGGAATCAGGGGTGGAGCAGGGAATTGGGAAGGCAGGTGGAGAGATAAAAAGAGGAAATGCCAGATGGTCAAGGAGGAAGTAGGCGGAAGGATCAGCAAGGAGAAGCTGCACCCGGTAGCCAGGGGAGCCTGGACCTCTTGTTGGTGAGGCCAGGCAAAGACTCCAGGCAAAGACTCCAAGGACCACAGCAGAGAGCCAGGGGCTTGGGTGGGCCCAGGAGGCGCATCATATGCACATTCAGAAGGACCATTCTTCTGCTATCATTCAGCAGAAGTCCAATTCCATTTTGTATTTCTCACACTTATATGTCCACAAATTCTTTTGATAGCTACATTGCTTCTGATCTCCTGACCCGAATTTAAGGGGGGGGGGGATTCCCTTCAAGACACATTTTCTAAAGGTCTCTGATTAAATTTAATATATCTTAACTATCCTATTACTTTTACATTTGGAAATTTTAATTCAAAGCCATACTACTATTATGTGTGCAATTACATATGCAATCCCATTAAACAGACAGCTAGTTCCAACATATCAGATGTTTAAGGCATCAAGACACATTCATTGGCTACTGGTTGATTTCATTCTCACGACAGTGTCTAATACAGTACAAAGCACAACTTCAACATTTTAGGAAACAAAGATATCTTAACCATTATTGGAATGAGCTAGACTGCTGCATACGGCTTGATTCAGCATAAATTCCTATTATGAATGTTTAGATCAGGGATGTCAAACTCATTTGTTACAAGGGCTGGATATGATATAAATGTCACTTTGTTGGGCCGGGCCATGCCTCGCCAGCCTAGATCGAGAGTGGAGGGGGGGTGGCTGCCTCGGCTGGCTTGTGGGCCAGATAACAGCTCTCAAGGGGACGGATCCAGCCCATGGGCCTTATGTTTGACACCCCTGGTTTAGATGTATCCATTATTTTGTGCAAATACAAGAATACAACATGTTGCTTATCAAGTTAGACCCAGGAGGCTTCAGTGTGGAGAAATCGACTCTGTATATGATGTTGGACATCCTCATGATATCATGATGTTTTAAATCTAATATTTGGGGAATGGAGAACTCATATTCAGAGTGCTATTTTGGTGGTATCATTATGGCAATCAAGATGTGGTTCAGCTGTAAGGGCCAAACTAAAACAATACATATGAAATCTGATCATGGATCTCCTGATATTTCTATCACAAGAAGTAGAAGCTATAGATGGAAAGGGCCACAATGGGTTGTATCTGTGTTACAGTGGAGCAATTAAATATCCTTGCCTGTCATGCCACTTTCCCAGTCGTATCTGTCCTTCCTGAAAATACTATTTCTCTGACTGGGAAAAACATATTAATCTGATAAAGACTTTATTTGGTTCCAAGCAGAACTTAGGTGAACTGAATCTAGACATGGATGGATGGATACATAGCAATGTGCATGCTCTGTACACTGCCACACATGCGTACATTAATGTTGTGATGCAAAGCAATACGATGCAAGAGTGAGTAAGAAACACGTGTGAAGCAAGAAGTTTGCATACTGGTTATATCACAGCAATTCCTATTGCCAAACTGCTGAATGTTTTCACACAATTTCTCTCTCTTCCATCTTTCATTAAAAGTACAAGCTCACACTCATAGCCTATATATTCACATATTCAAACACTGTCTCTTGATACACATAATCAATAGCTGATTTCCCATATAGTAGCTCACAAAGTCATCCAAAATTTAAGAATATATGGACCCTTAAAATAAAGTTGCTCTTTGCATTGGTAGCATCACATCTCAATATTTGGCAAGGCTTCTGCACATTTCTATGTTTTTCTATGTTTTATAAACAGGTCAACAAATAAGAAGCCAAATACCATCACCTCAAAGCATAGTTTCCTGGAGAGTGGAACGATTATGAAGAAGGAATTATAGAGTACAGTCAGGAAGCAAACCGAAATTGCTGTCCCTTATCAGCATAACCTCTCAAATTTTTCATGCCACATTGCAATTACCAATAAAATTGCACTTCAAACAAGTAAATGGTGAATTTTGAATCTCTATATTATTTGGGAACCAAATCACAGTTCAAGGGCATAATAACTTATCACTGATATAAACCTCCCTGAAATATGGATGAAATTCTTAGTATCATTAAAGTCAATGGAATAGAAATAGAACTCATTCAGTTGAGCAGAAAAATTCAGCTATGAATAAGCAGAGCAGTATTTTAGGAATGCTGTTTCAAAAAAGATACGACACACCTTTTATGCTTCATGGGGTTATGTAAACATAGATGATTTTGACATGCAAATTTTAATATAGATAGAGACAGCCTTGATATATGTACAGCCATTTTCAAAATGTATTCAGAAGTGAAATATGGATTCAAAGGTGAATTGGCAATCTCAGACAAAAGGTAGTATAGATGAAGCCACATAAGCCTGCCTCATATAAACCAGGGAATCTGAAGAGTGTTTAAAGTACTCTTTGTATAAAGTGGCAAAATGTAACTAGCCAAGGGAGATGGATTCCACATTTTGAACAAATATATATGGCCATTTATGCAGGGTTGATTTTGATGCTCGCTCAAAGCTGCTTTTTTAAGTCCGCCCTTTAAAATGACTATTCACAGTCTCAATGCAAGAGGATAAAGTCAAACAAACTCCACCACACCCACTCACCTGCTGCTTTGTTCGTTCGTTTGCATAGCCATTAGCAATTAGTCGTTTGCATAGCTAAGCCGCGGCTATGATTTTTCATGGTTCCTTCAGTAAATGCTTCAATGTGGGGGTAGGACAAATACAAAAGGTCGCGTTAAAGGGGCTCTTAAGAAATGCAAAGCAGGTATGCCCTGGCTTCACAGTGATGGCTGGAATGACCTTTCAGCGTGAAGAAATAAAAAAAATATGCGGGGCACTTCAGCCTGGAACACGCTGCTAATTACCAAGCATAAATGGTCTATGTGTTTTAGTGAGTTTACACAGCTATACTATTGGAGCAGTAGGGAGCATGAGAATGAAGTCTTTATTCTTTTTAAAGTGTTCTGTCTGATAATTTTTGTGTGTATGTTTAAACATTGCTTTAGGAATAACCATGTCACCAAAGTTTGCAATAACCCGGTTTTCCCAAAGTCAGCTACATGTGCAGAATGTGCTTGATGGTAAACTGTTACTGTTTGAAACATGATTACTGTGCAGTACATGACCAGACCATTCAACCAAACAACCTCTTGTTTGGTGATCTTCTTTATATGGATCAAATCTTCCTTGTGGACCCAGCTCCTAAGGGACCAAGGAGATGGTAAGATAGACCCATGAAGCATGCAAGGAAAACAGCCAAGACTGTGTTGGGATAAAACTAGCCACAACTTTATTGGTTAGCTGAAAGAGCCTTGGCAATGCATGGACAATGTATCCAGGCATAGATCAACCTGCCTGCTGGCCAATGTAGAGACCACTCCAAGCCTGCTAACTGGGGGATGCCATGGGATGGCAGTGTGTGGGATTCCACATGGGCACAGGCCATTGTGTGGTTTTGCCCTGCCTTTTGAAAGTGAGGGTGCCTTGACAACCCCAGAGCAGGGCATGTCCTCTGCAAGCCCTCACTCCAAAATTCCTTAAGAGGATCCCCAAAGTTAGGGAAAATTGGCATGCAGGCCATATTTCCACCCAAAATGAATACAGCTCCATGTTGACACTGCCACAAAGGGTGCGTGGGAACCCAAGGGAACCCACTGGGCTCCCACCAAAGTTCCCACAGCGGCAACCAAACCCATAAACCATGATGAATGCCATGCAGTCAGATATCCTGTCCCCATTCTGAAAGATGTACCTCATCCAGCCTGAATAATGCTTCTTGATGGAAGGAGATGGCCAGGTGGTGGACCAGGCAGATCCCCAAAGCCATGACCTCCTTGCCCACTGCATTAGTGACCTTTTGACTGGCCATGTCCAACTTGTCTAGGCAATTGGCCCAATGCTAGTAAAGCCTTTCCAACAAGTCAGACCCAAAAAGGATGGTGCAGAAGAGCTGTGAAGACAGAGACTGCAAGTCCACAATAGCCACTTGTGGCAAGTTGTGAGCTCCAAGCCCGGGAGCACAGCTGCCCTCCAAGGTTGTGTTATTTAGAAGGTTGTTATGACTGCTTGCTCTCTGTTAGTGTGATAACTGTAATCTATCATGGGAACCAGGTTTGGCTTGGTATCCAACTGTGCCTTTGGTTTTCTGTATATGTTCCATCCTGCTTGTTTCCCCGGCAGCGCAGCGCAGAGAGATTGAGGGACAGTAGGGACAGACTGTTGGATCGGTATCGCCGCGTGAGTGAGAATGCAGCCAGGGGTAACGAATCTCTCCTGGAGGGGCCCAATCCCGTACCCTTATCCCTCATGGGGGAACGAGTGGAGATGGCAGGTCCTATTCAACCCCGTCTTCACCAAGAGACAGATTGATCATTAGCTGAAGCGGTTGATGCTCGGGCCGCCAAGCTGGAGGCGCTGGCGGCTGCGCAGGCATCTGGAGCGCAGCCCAAGAGTCCGACAATGCCTGCCACAGGTGAGGGGGACTGGACGTTACCCTCCTTTTTTGACTTTCCAAGCAGGGAGGCCACAGACGAAGTCCAACGTCTACGGACTCAAAACCAGGAATTGCAGGAGCACATGGCTCGGATGCAGAATCAAGTGAATTTAATGTGGCAGGACTTAGGCGAGATGCAGCGGGTGCAAACTCTTGTACCGGCCCCATTGCAGCCTGGACAACCAGGTCAGCCAGGAGTGCTGTTCCAACCATCGTCAGGTGGGTTGCAGCGGACCTCTGCTCCGCTCCCCCCAGCTTCACAGCCAGGATTACCCCATCCAGAGGGGCTCCGAACGGGAGTATCAGGACTACCTGGAACACCCCAGCCGGCGCCGGGATTACCTGGGGCGCCAGGACAAACAGGGGTGCCGCCGCCTGGAGGTTTGGTGCCACGGCAACCAAGGGGGCCACAGCCCAGAGCGGGGGGACCCGCTCCACCACCCAGAGGTGTGGGGCTGATGCCTGCAGCACCGGGACTACCAGGAGCATACATGCAACTGTGGCCACAGCCCTTACCTCCACCGTTTGCCCTGCCAATGACTTATGATGGGTCTGATGAAACTCTTCCCTGCTTTTTGCATCAAGTGGATAGCTTTATGAGGGAACAAGGAAATACCTTCCCCACAGAAGACAGTCGGTTAGGTTTGTCTTGTCCCTCTTGGAAGGCACGATGGCGGAGTGGATGATCCAACAGTTTGATCTTCAGACCCAATCCGTTCAGACCCTAAACGACTTTATGTGGGCACTACGAAGATGCTTTGAAGACCCTTTCCGAAGTGAAAAAGCTAAGGCTGCCATTCTTCAACTGCGCCAAGGCACTAAGTTGGTCAGAGAGTATGCCAGCGAGTTCCAACGGCTCGCTAGTAGAATTGTGGACTGGAGCAAAGCCTCCTGGGTACAGTACTTCTGAGAAGGATTGCATCCTGAAGTGCTGTACTGGGCTTATATGCAGAGGGATCCACCTACACTTGAGGACTGGGTTCTGCTCACGGAAGAAGTGGAATGCCGGCGGCAAAATCTCTCCCTGTCCAGACAGAGAGCTAAGGGAGTGGAGCCGCGGCAGGAGTGGGCAACCTCAAAGATGCCCGCACAGCCACGGCGGAGGACTCCCGTGACTGAGCGAGTCCAACAGATCCAGAGCGGCGCCTGCCTCATCTGTGGAGTTGTGGGCCATTTTGCCGTGGACTGCCCAGTGCGATTCAAACGGTCAAACTCGAGTCCCCGCCAGGAGAGTCCAGAACTCAAGGGAGGAAGCAACCGTCAGAAAACCATCGGCTGACACAAGGTTCCTGCGACGTCTCCTGCCATGGATCTCGCCATCTCATCATTTGACCCCTCTGGGTCTCGGATTATAAATGCCGCCGTCCCAAACAAAGATTCCTCGGATGAAGAGGAAACCCAAGAGGCTTCGGCCCTGAACCTGGTCCCAACGGGCGACCAGTCAACTGACCGACTACGGCAGACCCTTGTGCCTGTACAAACAAAACCTCCATTAATGGTAAGAGATGTGGAGGACAAGATGTATCTGGACGTCATTTTGCAGTATCAAAAGGCCCCCCCCCCCAAATAACTGTGAAAATCTTAGTTGAGTCTGGGTGCGCCCGCACTTTAATTAATGAGGACACCTTCAAGGCTTTGAAAGTGAAAGCCGTCACCCTACCCCAACCCATTCAATTCGCCCAGATGGACGGTAGTGGCTTTGGGGGGGGGGCGGTTGACCGACGGACATGCAGAGTCGCCATGGGAGTGGGGGATCACTGGGAGAAAATGCACTTTACCATTTTGCCAGGCATTCATTATACAGTAGTCTTGGGGGCAAACTGGCTATGTGGGCACGGCCCCACTATTGACTGGGTAGCAAAAACAATTGAGTTTGCTCAGCCGCAATGCGAACGTCACTGAAGGGAGGTGTCAGTCAAGGTTCCTGCCTCGACGGCAGAGGTTGGGGGTGCGTCCAACATTTCCCAATTACCCCCCGAGTATCTGGACTTTGCTGACGTTTTTGATGTTAAAGAGTGTGACGTTCTATCCCCCGACCGCGAGAAGGACTGTGCTATTGAGGTGGTGGGGGGGGAGAGAAACTAACCAAGAGTAAAATTTATCCTATGAGTCCCAAGGAAAGACGGTACTGAAAGACTTTATTGATAAAAATCTGGCACGAGGCTTTATCCACCCTTCCACAGCTTCCCACTGCTCTCCTGCCTTCTTTGTGCGTAAGAAGACAGGTGACTTACGACTTTGTATAGACTTTCGCAAACTGAATGCGGTTACCCAAACCAACACCTACCCCATCCCTCTTATCCCAGACCTCTTAAGCCAACTAAAAGAAGGGCGCATTTTCACTAAATTGGACCTGGTGGAAGCGTATTATCACATTCGTATATTTGCTCCGTTGTCAGTTCTGATGGGCGGGTATATGTTCAGATCTGGACTCCTTCATCTGCAGCTGTCCAATATGCTCCACTGCAAAACGTCCTACCGGCAACCCGCCCCCCGGACTGTTGAAGCCTTTGGAAGTGCCTCAGGGGCCATGGGAAGTCGTCGCCATGGATTTCATGACGGATCTTCCTTTGAGTCGGGGGAAAACTGTACTGTGGGTGATTACTGACCTTTTTTCCGAAGAGGTGCACCTAATCCCATGCGCTGGCATGCCCTCTGCACAAAGACTGGCTCATTTGTTTGCAGCACATGTTTTCAAATATCACTCCTTCCCGTGCAAGATAATTTCCGACCGCAGGTCAGTATTCGTAGCCAAATTTTGGAGGCCGTTCCTCAAATTGGTTGGGGTGGAACAAGGGTTGTCAAGTGCGTTCCATACCCAAACGGATGGACGAACGGAAAGAGTTAATGCTGTGTTAGAATGTTATCTCCATTGTTATGTGAATTATCATCAAGATGATTGGGTTGATCTACTGCCTTTTGCTGAGTACGCACATAATAATTCCGTTCATCAGTCCACTGGTTTCAGCCCCTTCCACATTGTGTATGGCAAAGAATTTGGACCTGTTGGTCAAGTGGATATTTTGGGGGAGGAGGGGGGTGCAGAGATATCTGACTGGATTCAAACTATACAAGCTATGTGGCCTTGGTTAACCAAGAATTTGGAGTGGGCCAAAAGACAATCAAAAGCCCAAGCTGACAAGCATCGGGCCCCCGGCTGGACCTTCAGGGTGGGGGATCTGGTATATCTCTCCCAAAAAATCTGCGGTCACTCCGACCCTCTAGAAAACTGAGTGAGAAGTACATTGGGCCCTTTCCTATTTCTCGAATCATTAACGAGGTAACTGTGGAGTTGCAACTCCCTAAAACGTTAAAGAGAATCCATCCGGTGTTTCACATCAGTTTACTGAAGCAATACGTGCCGGTGCCTCAGTGGCATCCAGAAGATGCCACAGAGGTTCCCAAAATGGTGGCGGGGAAGGAACACGGCGAGGTTTCAAAGATCCTTGATTCCCATATCCATGGGGGGGGGGGTGGAGTACCTAGTCCGTTGGAAACATTTCAGCCCCGCCCATGATGAATGGGTTAAACATCGTCATGTTTCCGCCCCTCACCTACTATCAGTTCCATGCCTCGTATCCGGACAAACCCGTCCCATCGAGCAAGGAGGGGAGGGGGGCCCTAGGGGGGGCAGAATGTGAGCTCCAAGCCCAGGAGTGCAGCTGCCCTCCAAGGTTGTGTTATTTAGAAGGTTGTTATGACTGCTTGCTCTCCATTAGTGTGATAACTGTAATCTATCGTGGGAACCAGGCTTGGCTTGGTATCCAACTGTGCCTTTGGTTTTCTGTATATGTTCCATCCTGCTTGTTTCCCCTCCATTAGAGTCCTCGTATCTTTCCCTGTAAGTTCCTGCTACTCACCTTATGCTTCCCAAATAAACCAGCTTCTTAGAATACCCTGTCTGGATGTTTGGTGATTGGGATTCAACAGGTGAACTCAGACCTTACACAAGTCCTGTCCGTTACTGGCACCCAAGTCATTCTCATCCAGTTGTATGACCAGTGCATCTGGGGGCCCATTTTCCATCCAATGGAGAACAGTGGGTAAAAATGAGTCCCAGAGCATCCCTCTCATGCTAATCCAGGTGATGCGCAAGGTTTCTTCCAGTGCCTGCCCCAGTCAGAGGATGACACATAGATGATGTTGTGGATAATGTTGTGCCCGAAAATCCATTCAGACTTCCAGCCAAGATGCTTCAACTAAAGGGAAAGAACATCAAAAGGCAGCCCCCAAATCCAGCCAAATATATGTCTTTTAAGTAGCTGACCTCCACCTAATGATAGACTGGATATGGGATGGATAAAATCCTAGCCTGGCAGCACTTGCGGCCCCCTCAATCCTGAATGATTGAGCACCATATTCCCGGGGTGGGAGACCCAGTGCCACCAGACAAGCCCTAAAGACACTAGTGAGCTGATACCTAGTGAGTGACAAATACTCCTGTATGAAGAGGAGGCCCTGATGACATGAGCACACAGCCAGAAATTCAGAAATAGCCCATAATGGGAAAGGGGCTGGAGCCAGCACTGTATGTAGATGCAGTTGTGCACCTGTGAGCTGTAGTCCCATGATAAACAACACCAGCAGACCGACAGTCCAAAGAAAGTTGATTTATTGGGAAATCTACAAGGAAGCAGAAGCCAGGAGTCAGATGGACACTAGTGAAAACTACGGGTACAGTACAGGGCATATATGGTAGAGCAAAGGGCAAATCGGGGTAGATCTGGATACCATGGCAACCCCCCTCCTCGGAGCTGTCAGGGAGCTAGGAGCATTCCCACAGAGAGCAGTCTAAACACACTGTTTACAGGAAACAGAGCCGGCCAAGGCCAGCACCTGGAGAAACCACAACATTCCTTTCTAAGACCATGCCTAACATTCGGCCCCCCCAAAGCCCCCCCTTCATTTCCCAGGAGCTGGTTTGTGAGGATAGGCAGCATGGAAGTAGCGGGCTAGGCGAGGGGCGGAAACATCGCGAGAACACACCCACTCATCCTGAGCGGAACTGAAGTGCTTCCAGCGAACCAGATATTGGAGGGTACCATGGTGCAGACGCGAGTCCAGGATTTTTGCGTTTTCAAAATGCTGCTTCCCCTTCCACCATCACAGGTGCTTCTGGCTGTGGTTTAGGATGCCACTCCGGGGACGGAACGTGCGGTTTAAATAGTCTGACATGAAACACGGGATGAATTCTCTTCAGAGACTTGGGGAGTGAGAGTACTACAGTCACCGGGTTGATAATCCGGGAGATGGGGAACGGACCCACATACTTGGCACTGAGTTTGCTGCACGGGCGGGGAGATCGTAGATTTTTGGTGGACAAATAAACCAGATCCCCAACCGCATATGCTTTGCCCGGTGAGCGGTGTTTGTCAGCTTGAGCCTTATATTTACGTTTGGCTCGTTCCAGATTCTTTATCAACCACGGCCAGGTTGTCTGAATCGTGTGCACCCATTCAGCCACATCGTCACCTCCCTCCTCCCCTGAAACATCAAAATGGGGCCAAACTCTCATCCATACACGGCCTGAAAAGGGCTAAATCCAGTGCACTGCATTATTGTAAGCATATTCATCAAAGGGTAACAGCCCCACCCAATCATCCTAATGGTAATTGACATAACAGCGTAAGTAGCATTCCAACACCGCATTTACTGGTTCCGTTTGGCCATCTGTTTGGGGATGAAAAGCACTTGACAGCCCCTGTTCCACCCCTACCAACTTTAGGAAAGCTTTCCAAAACTTAGCTACATAGGTGCTCCTGTGGTCGCTCACTACCTTGCACAGAAAACTGTGCAATTTAAAGACATGTGACATAAAGAGGCGGGCCAATTTTGGGGTGGAAGGAATGCCTGCACAAGGCACAAGATGCACCTGTGATTACCCAAAGTTCAGTTTTTCCCTCACTAAGGGGTAAATCAGTCATAGTCCATTGCGATTACTTCCCAGTGTCTGGTGGGGGTTTCCAATGGCTGCAACAGTCCGGGTGGCTTGCCCTGGGATCTTTTGGCAGCAGCACACACTGGGCAGCTGTGGATTATTGAATCCACATCCGATCGCATGCCTGCCCACAAAAACTGCCTCCTCAGCAAATGTAACGTTTTGAGGAAACCAAAGTGTCCTGTGGTCTTAGCTCCATAAACCAGACCCAAAACCTCCCTCCGCAACTTGATAGGAACATACAACTTAGAATCCTTGTACCAATAACCTCTGCGTTCATTCAGAGAAGCCGGGAGGGTTTGGGAGGAGAGCTCTGCTTGGCAACTACGACGGAGAGCTTCCTTGAAGGAATCGGGAAGTCCTCCACTTCCTGCACATTGGGAATCGTGCTGGCAGGCGTCTCGGGGGAGGAGGGGTTGGTGCTGTTGGGGGGAGTGGGGTGGATGGCTCGACTGGGCGTTTGGGTCCCCGCACCTCGGGACTCGCACCAGTAGGCTGCATGGGTGGAGGAGTCAGTGCTGGCGAGGGAGCCGAGGGGAGCGGGGTAGACGGCGCCATCGGCGCCATCGGGCGTTGGGCTTCCCCCCGTCAAAAGTGGCGGCCGGGCCTGTGACCGGGTTTGGACTGGCAGGGTGGGCAGAAAACTTCTGTGGGCAGGGGTGAAGAGAGACTCTGTGGGACGCTCAACCTTGGTAGGATATTGGGGAAGCCTAGATAAAGCATCGGCCAGTAAGTTTTGCTTCCCTGGCACATGTTTCAGTATGAAGCAGAATTGGGCAAAGAAGTCCGCCCATCGTACCTGCTTCATGGACAGTTTGCGAACCCCCGTTAACGCCTTCCAAGTTTTTATGATCGCTCCAGACTTCAAAAGGGACTTTAGATCCTTCTAAAAACTGTCTCCACACCGTGAGAGCATGCTTAACTGCGGCAGCCTCCTTTTCCCAGATCGGCCAATTGAGCTGAGACTGCATGAACTTCTTAGAGAAGTAAGTGCACGGATGCAGTTAACCATCCCCCCCCTCATTGGAAAAGCGCACCTTCCATTGCTACCTCAGAAGCGTCTACTTGGACTATGAACATTTGTTCACAATCAGGGTGCCGTAAAACCGATTCTGAGGTAAACAGTTGTTTGAGGCTGTCAAAAGCAGTTTGACACTGGGGGGTCCAATTTACTCTGGCCGTAGGCGAGGTGGCCACGCTTCCCTTTCCTTTAGTTTTAAGGAGGTCTGTGATGGGCAACGCACTCTGAGCAAAATTGGGGAGGAACCCCCTGTAGAAATTTGCGAACCCGAGAAATCTTTGAACCTGCTTACGTTTTGAGGGTGGCTCCCAATTGATCACGGCTTGCACCTTCTCTGGGTCCATCATAAGCCCTTGGTGCGAAATTATATAGCCCAGGAACGTCAACTGTTTTTGGTGGAACTTGCACTTGGACACCTTAGCATAGATGTCAGGCCTGCTCTCTGCTGAGACAGCCAGACTGTGTGTGTTTTGGTTCCACCAGGTGCGTCCCAAGGCCAGGCCTGTTAACTGTCAATTTCCTTTCGCTAACTCTGTTGGAACTGCCCTCGTAGGGAGGGTGGTTGCCATGGCTGCCACCACTATCTGATATGACCAATGCTCTTCCATATAGGCCTTAGGCAGTGCCTTTACTTCTCATTCATGCCAACTTACCTGTTAGCTCTGTATACCTCTAGGTTTTCTAATAAATCAACTCTCTTTTGGATTACTCGTCTGTGGATGTTGTTTATGGGATTACCACGGGGTCCTGGCTACATGCCGCCAGGCTTGGACACTTACCTTAAGAAATAATAGTGATATGGTTCATGGACTCTACTTGTTACATATGGAGACTGTACCCTCTGACCTTGAGATTGTGTATGATGACTGATCTACTGTGTGGTATTTGTATTACATATAGGTGGGAGATGGTGTATGCATAGTATTAAGTTGGTTTATGTCTAGCATTATAGTTATAGTAAGAATATATAGTATAGGAAAATCACCATTAAATATGCAACCTTGATATGAAAACATGGTAAGATTATAATAGGTTGTTTTTGCTAGAACACAAGTCCTGGAGGTTGACAACCACAGAATTTCAGTTCAGAAAAGCCCTTGAGATTGGCAAACACTCTTTTCTCCAGGCAATTCCTGGAGGGTGGCAACAGAGAATTTTTTTCTCTGTTGCCACCGGGATGATTGGGTGGATCTTTCAGCTCATTCCAGGTGATATATGGTAGACTTCGGACCCTTTGGTAATGTGGCTCTTACGGAGGAGGAGGCTGACACTGAGGTGGCCGACTATGTGGGAGTAATACAAAACACTTGGCCCTGGTTACAAAAAAATTTTTAGAATGGGCCAAATGCAAATACAAAGCACAAGCGGATAAACACTGGTCTCTGGGGTGGGACATCAAGGTGGGGGACCAGGCATATTTGTCCACAAAGATCCTTCGCTCCTTACGCCGGCGTAAGAAACTCAGTGAGAAGTATGTGGGACCCTTCCCAGTCTCACAGCTCATTAATGAAGTCACCGTGGAACTCAGCCTTCCGAAGTCCCTGCGGGGCACCCATCCAGTGTTTCATGTCAGTTTACTAAAAAGTCACGTGCCTGCACCAGAATGGCACCCCGATCCTGCTCCCGAGCTCCTGGTGTTGGTGGTGGGGGGGGGAGGAACATTTCGAGGTGTCCAAGATCCTGGATTCTCGAGTCTGCAACAAGGTGCTCTATTACCTGGCTCGCTGGAAGCACCTAAGTCCCAGTCATGATGAGTGGGTAGCTGAACACCACGTGACTGCTCCTCGTCTGGTTCGCCAGTTTCATGACGTTTACCCCCCACAACTGCACCCGATTGCGGGGAGGGAGGAGGGGTCTTAGGGGGAGCAGAATGTCAGGCCTTGCTCCCTCATGCAGGAGTAAAGGCTCTTGACATGAGTTAGGCCAGTCTCTGGCTACATGTCAAGTCTTGGTTCTCATGCCTGTAAGCGTCTGTGTACAATTTTCGCTCGTCCTGTTTTCCACAGCTTTGCTGATGTTTAGTCTCCCTTCCTGGGAACCGCTTATCGCGGGGCTGCTTAGCCATGTTTACTTTCACAGCCTGTATTGCTTTTAATCATGTAACCTGCCTATGTTTCCTCATTACTAGCCTCACCTCCCTCTAGGCAGTTAGTCCTTTAATCTGTCTTTTTGCTCCTAATGAAGTATTACTGCTTCAGGAATACCTGCCTGGATGAGTTTATTATGGGATGCTAGGGACAGACGCCTGTTCCTGACAGGCCAGCCCTGGAGGTTGGGAACTGGATTTTTTCCCCTCAGGTTCATCCAGGAGGGTAGTAACCACAGAACTTGTAACTTTGATATTGTAACTTGATTAAGGTTATAATGGGTTGTTTTTGCTAGAACACAACCTCCAGGTAATAGCTGGATATCTTTTGCTGTTACAACGAATCTCCAGCCAATAGAGATCAGTTCACCTGGAGAAAATGGCTGCTTTATCAGTTGGACACATTGAAGTACCTCTCCTCCACAAACCCCGCCCTCCTTAGGCTCCACCCCAAAAACCTCCCGCTGGTGGAGAGGGGGGACCTGGCAACCCTATGGACTGATTAGATGAAAAGTACTGAAAAAAGGATGTACTGGTCTGAGAGGACTGTGTCCTCGAACTTCTTTTAAGCATGCCGGGTCGCCTTCAAGGTTGAACCTGGAAACCACCACACCCAAACCAGAGACTCCTTAAACAAAAAAACACAATTTATTTAACTTACATGGATCCAAGAACAGAAGGCTTGAGGACCCCTACTGAAGTTTACACATTACATTTATAGAAACTGGAAAAAGGTACTTTGTTACAACCTGCAACGTACACAGGCTAACATATGATTAGATAACTGCTGGTGGCCTGACAGGCCTGCACTGTTGCTGTGATGCATACATGACTTGCCTGCTTCAGCTAATGGTGTAACAGCCATTTCTGGACTTAACTTTAACAGCTGGTTGGACAACATCTATCAGTATCCAGTTTTATTCTTACATTCCTTCAAGTGCCATACACTTCAGTGCAATGAGGTAGAAGGACTTTGCAGTATTCAAGGTTGCTCACTATCTACACTTGTTCTCTACCTTAATTCTATCTTTTCCTCCATAGTTTATATTAGAAGTTATTCCTTTTTCTTACAAGAAATGTCTCCAGACAAGTAGTAAAGAAAGATATAAATACAAATTTGATCTACATATATTTTATGTCTTCTATATGGGGAGAAATCACATATTCTTTTTTCTTAAGTCACCAACTTCAGTTTACATATGTATGAACATAGTGATTTGTATGCCAAACATATTGATTTCACGGTGTACCAAATCATACACTTTTTTCTGACTTGGCCCATGAGTAAGAAAAACAAAGACAGACTTAGATAATGAAAACTGAGAATAATTTAATGCACTGTTTTGACATACTTCAAACCACAACAGTAAAAGCATGACTCCTAATAATAAAATATAGATGTAGATGGAAAAACAGAACAATAAGTAATATAATGGAAGATATCTGAAGTAATTTTGACAGTTTCCCCTAAACAATACACTCTTTATGTAAATTTGTAAACTGGAAACAATCTGTTCAAGAGACATGAGAAAACAAGGAAAATGTTAAAAGAGCAACAGCTTAAGCAGTAACCCCATAATACAGTAAACAGATTTGCAGACTGAAAACGATAGCTTAGGGCACACTGCAGCCAGTATGTTCATGCTGACTTCAATAGTGGTATATGAAAGAGAATGTAGCCAGGGTCATAGGCGTAAACTATGGGGGGGGGGGCTCAGGGGATCGAGCACCCCCCAAACTTGGCATGGGGGGATGAACCCCCATCGGGAACCAGTGCCCACATGAGGGGCTCAGTTAAATTGGCCGCGGAGAGCATTGTCTGCTGCAGCTGCAGGAAACGGTGTGATGGGCAGCCCCAGCGCCATGCTACCTTTGTGCAAAGTTGGGGCTGCTGGCTTGCATTGCGCGCCCTGCGTAAGGAGTGATAGGGGATCTGTGGCAGCGTTTGCTCCTGCTGTCGCCGCTGCCTGAAAGCATCCGTCCCTGTTGGGTAAGGCGTTGTGCGTCCCGTGCCGAGCTCCAGCGCCTGCTCTGCCCCCACGCCTCACGTCCCCACCCTTCCCAGCTCTCGCTCGCTGGCCAACATGTGTAGCTAGCAGCCTCTCCCAAAGTCTCCCACCGCAGAAAGTTGGTGCAGGAGCGGCTGCAAGAGGGCGGCTTGGCCTCGACTGAGCACAGTCTTGTCCTACCTTCCTGTTGTATCATATTTAGAATTTTTTTGGGGGATAAACCTTTGACAAAATCTACTAAGCAAAGACTGCTAAGCAAACTTCATAGTCATGGGATAAGAGGACAAGTCTTGGGATCAAGTCCTCTTATAGATTGAGAGCTGGTTGAAAAATAGGAAGCAGCGAGTAGGAATAAATGGTCAGTTCTCCCATGGAGGGATGTGAGCAGTGGGGTCCCTCAGGGATCTGTGTTGGGATTGGTGCTTTTCAACCTGTTCATCAGTGACCTGGAGTTTGGGGTGAATAGCAAGGTGGCCAAGTTTGCAGATGACACTAAATTGTTTAGGGTGATTAAAATCAGACTGTGAGGAGCTCAAAAAGGATCTGTACAAACTGGAAGAATGGGCATTAAAATGGCAAATAACATTCAATGTGAGTAAGTGTAAAGTGATGCATATTGGGGCAAAAAATCCCAACTTCACATATGCACTGATGGGATCTGAGCTGACAGCAAGAGACCAAGAAAGAGATCTTGGGGTTGTAATGGATCGCACAATGATGATGTCAACCCAGTGTGCAGCTGCTGTGAAAAAGGCAAATTCCATGCTGGCCATAATTAGACAAGGAATAGAGAATAAAACTGCTGCTATCATACTGCCCTTGCACAAATCTATCGCAAGACCACACTTGGAATACTGTGTACAGTTGTTGTCACCACGCCTAAAAAAGGATATTGCAGAGCTTGAGAAGGTGCAGAAAAGAGCAATCAAAATGATCAGGGGACTAGAGCAACTGCCCTATGAGGAGCGGTTAAAACGCTTGGAAAGATAGTGGTTAAGGGGAGACATGGTAGAGGTCTATAAAATTATGCATGGTATGGAGAGAGTGGACAGAGCTTTTCTCCCTCTCTCATAATACTAGAAGGCAGGATCATCTGCTGAAGCTGGCGGGGGGAGAGATTCAAAACAGATAAAAGGAAGTATTTCTTCACACAACACATAGTTAAACTGTGGAACTCCCTGCCCCAGGATGTGGTGATGGCTGCCAACTTGGAATGCTTTCAGAGGGGAGTGGACATGTTCATGGAGCAGAGGGGTATTCATGGCTACTAGTCAAAATGGATACTAGTCATGATGCATACATATTCTCTCCAGGATCAGAGGAGCCTGCCTATTATCTTAGGTGCTGTGGAATACAGGCAGGATAATGCTGCTGCATTTGTCTTGTTTGGGGGCTTCCTAGAGGCACCTGGTTGACCAATGTGTGAACAGACTGCTGGACTTGATGGAGCTCTGTCTGATCCAGCATGGTTGTTCTTGTGTTTTTATGTGTCATTTCAGTGCAGAGTATTTTGAATTGCTACATCTTAACGAGTGGGTTGTACCTAGATGATGCAATGTATAGGTTTACCACTAATTATACCAACACATGCTAAGTATTGGGGTGGGGAGGTGAAGGGTAATTGGGAAGGAGGTGGAATATGGCAGGAGAGGATGCTTGTGGGAGCAGCAGAAGGCATAGTAGGGGATTAGGAGAACACTTGATTGTACTGTAATTTTGAAAATATAAATAAAGAAGCAGTTTGCATTGTTAATTAAAAGTTAAAGTTGTATTTCAGCTGTCTGAAGATCATTTGTTGAAGCCTCCCTAAATTTCTGGGGAGCCCCTCCCTAAATCCCCCATGGTCCTGCCTCCATAGATAGTAGGAAAGGAAGCCTCTCCCTGTGATGTCACTGGCTCCTCCCTATGATGTCATAGCAATGTTTTTGGCCAAGCCCCAGCCCCCCCTGGGAAATTGGAAAGTCTACGCCCCTGGCCAGGGTTGTATATATGTATACAGTTAAAAAGACTCCATTGAAGGGGGATAAAAGTGGGGTGTACAGCTTGGATCCAGAGATAATTTCTGTGGACACAACAGGTTGAAATATGCTATACTTGACTGCTACAAAATAACAACCAAGACTTATTGCCAATGTTTCTGCACACGGCCCCATATGGAGGGTGAGCTTCCAAGAGTCCTGATCATGGAGCTGAAGGATACCACTTCATGCTGGATGGTACCTGACATGGCTGGTGAGTAGCACATTATGGAAACAATTGTGGCAGAGCAGTAAAATCAAGTGGTCCCAGTCAAGAAATATTGGCTCCCCCCTTTTCTCTTTCCGTGGCTGCAGGGGGCGCATTTTTGGGGGTGCAGATCCCAAACTTTGAGCGGAGCTTCAGACAAGCCTTCTTAAGAGACCACCCAAGTTTTGTAAACATTGGGTCAGGGAGTCCTGAGATATGGGCTTTCCCCTTTTCCCTATTGGGATGAATGGATCAGCTGATCCTGTGCATCTCCAGAGCAAAACGTCCTGTGCCTAATTGGAATTGTCTTGGATTACAAGTCCTCCCCAGCCCCTCCTTGATGGAACAGAAGACAGCCACAGTAAGACCCCTTTGGGGGCTTTAATCTATAATTTTTCTCCTGTGTGTGTGTGGGGGAAAGCAGAGTCTGTGTGTGTGTGGGGAGGGAGCAATTTCTGTGGGTGGGGGGGAAGCCAAAGGGGGCTTTTGCCGGTTCTGCCTGGGGGGGTGTTCCCCCTCGAGTCTCTCTCTCCCTGATTTGAGGGGGGGTTTCAGTTGTGTGTCTTCAGGTTTTCCCTCATTCACAAGAGCGGTTAGGTCTATTTGGATGCTTGCTCAAAACTGGTTTTCAAATGGTGACTTAAAGAATGCATTTGGCGTCCCATGCAAAAGGGGAAATTCCACCCCTCCTGCTCATTATGCATAGCTAGCTGCCTGTGTCCCTTTCCATGGTTTGCAAACTCCCAGGTGTCAGGTGTTTCTTTGCATAGTTGCAAAGGTGTTGCTTACAAGGTTGTGTCGCTTTGTAGTGGTGTTGCAATGCTTTGCAAACCTCTCAGCTGTTTGTCGGGGCTGGGAGCTATGTGCGTGGGTGGCATGCTCTGCTCAGACATGAACATTAAGTTTGGGGGACCCCTTTCGGGGCCCATATTTCAGCCCCCCCTGACCCAATCTTTACAAAACTTGGGGGGTCTTTCAAGAAATGTCCTTTGAAGCTCCGCTGAAAGTTTGGGACCTCTACCCCCAAAAATGCTCCCCTGTCAGGCTGTTATCTCGGTTTCTATGTTGCCTCTGTTCCTCTGCTGAACCGTCCAGACTTCAAGGACGGCTCCACATACCAAAGCCTGGGAACGCTACTCCTGGGAAAGTGTGCTCTGTTTATGCTTTGTGTGCTTTGTAATCTCCCGCCGTTTTCAAGCTTTATATTGCCAACTAATGAGCAAGTCACTCATAGCTGTCATCTTATTCTCCATGCACTGTATTGCCTATTTGACCAGTAAAAGCCATCTGCTTGGATTCTAAGTCTCTGTGGTGATTTCTGGTTCTTTGGGTCAAGAGCTCACATTATGACAGCTATCTCTACTACAACCCTTCTTCAACGATCCCCTAGCCAGGTTGGAGCCCTGGAGGGTTCGCCTGCCACTCGGATGGGAGCTAGGAGATCGCTCTCCGAGTGAACCGTGACTACTACTTCTTGGAACCCTGGAGTCCTCATTTGAGGATCCTACCCTTCTACAGGACATAGTCACTGAACTCTTTAGGACTAACCTAGAGGTTTGCCGCTTGAGGGGACTAGTACAGACACAGTGGCAATCTCTAGTGAGAGTTCTCTGGATGTTAACGTTGGAGGATACTAATACTCGTTTAGACCTCCAAGATTTTGATCAGTTGCTGGATGATGCCCGGCTGGCAACTGAGGACTTACAAGTACTAACCGGATTATTGGACACACTTATTGCCCGGGAGACTCTCCCATCCACGGCTTTAACGCGTCCTGTTGCCCTGGGAAAAGGTGCCATGGCAGGAGCTGCGCCGGAAGGTTTTTCCCTGATACCCGATGCAGCCAGCTGTCAAGCTGAAGCCAAGCGGGTCGCTATCCATACGGCTCTCCTCTTTGCGGATTGTACAAAGGATACCCCGGTAGCCACCTTGGCCCAACGTTTGGCCTCGACGTTTGGGGCCGATGCACCCGCGATTGCAGTTCGAATACAATCATTGCTGGGCGGGGAACCCGACCCCATACTCACACTCCTGGAAACGGAACTTTTACCGCATGTTACCGCAGCTGCAGCCCTGAGACTTGAAAACGAAAAGGTTCTCGCGGATAAAGAAGCTGCTGAAGCGGCTAAGGCGGCAGCCGAGGCTCAGGCCGCAAGGGATAAGGAGTCACAGTTGGCTGCGGATCGGGCGCGGACAGGCAGTCGCCCCAAGGACACTGTAAGGAGCGGCCATCCGTTAGGTCTGTCTTTTTCCCCGGTATTTGCCCCGTCGCGCACGCCGCCTTGCAGACCGACGCCAAGACTCCGGAGAGTCTGAGGAAGAGGACCTATATGGAGACAGTTCTCAATGGGCCACGAGTTTTCGGACAAGTAAACCTCATCATACTGGTGGCCCAGGAGAAGATGTTCACCTCTTACGAGCCCAAAATCGAGAGCTATCCGACCGTGTTGATCAGCTCCAAGAGTTAATGGAACGTGTGCTTCAGGACAACAGGCAGTTACAGCAAGCCCTGATAGCCCAGGCACAGCCCGTCCCAATACCGGGTTAGGGGGTGCCAGTCCAACCACCCGCTAATGTACCTGCGCCACCTCCGCCTCCCGGAGGTCCCGTTTTACCTGCACCCGGGCCACCCGTGCAACCGGGTCAGCCTATGCCCGGTCCTTGGAAACAACTCAAATTGAAAACTACGTACGATGGATCTCTCGAAACCCTACCCTGTTTCTTGCATCAAGTGGACAGCTATATGCGAGAACAAGGACAGTTTTTCCCTACAGAGGACAGCCGGGTGCACTATGTGGCTTCCCTTTTGACAGGTAAAGCAGCCGACTGGATGGTCCTCCAATTCGACACCCGATCCCGCTCTATCCGTTCCCTCAACAATTTCATGACTGCTCTTCGGAGGAGGTTTGAGGACCCCTTTCTGGGGAAACGGGCCAAAGCGGAACTGTTACAACTAAGACAAGGCTCTACTCCAGTTCGAGAATTTGCCGATGAATTTCAAAGACTGGCAAGCAAGATTGTGGGCTGGCCCGAAGCCACCCTAATTCACCATTTCAGGGAAGCCTTACACCCTGACGTTCTGAACTGGTCGTATATGCGGGGTGATCCCGAAACTCTTGAGGACTGGATTCTATTAGCCGAAGAGGTGGAAAGCCGCCGACGCTTTGTTTCCCTTGTCCGCCAAAAACACAAGGAGAAAAGCGTCCAAAAGCCCCAGCCCAAGGCACCACCCCCCAATCCACAGAAACCTGCGCGTCCACCCCAGGATCGCGAAACCCGATTTCAAAGAGGTGCCTGCCTCATTTGTGGGGAAATGGGCCACTTTGCAGCAGTCTGCCCACATCGCCCTGAACCCTTTCGTCCCAGCACGACAACCCGAGCCAGAGGACGACCACAACGCAGAGGCACCGCGGCCACCCGCAGCGCAGCGCCGGGAAGACCCACACCCTCTGCACTTCACGCTGGAGACTCAGCCATCCTTCCTACATCGAATGACCCCGCCGGGTCTCGGATTACAAGTGCCCCATTGGGGGACAACTTTCCCTCTTCTGATGAAGAGAACCTATGGAATTCTCCGGCTTTAAACCTGGAATCCCCCCTTGATTTGTCAAAAAACGGCTCCGGTCTGTGGTGAGTGGACCTCCACAGACCTCTGCAGATTCTCCTGCTAAACCGAATGCTCCCACTAAAGTAAAGGAAGTAGAAACCACCGTTTATGTGGACGCAATTTTACAACACCATGAAGGTGGTCCCCAACTACCCGTTAAGGCACTCATTGACTCCGGTTGCAGTCGCACTCTCATAAACGAAGCCACATTTGCAGCACTCAAAGTCGAGTCCGAGGCTTTACCAGCCCCCGTCCAATTTGCCCAAATGGACGGGAGCCATTTCCAGGGGGGCCTAGTTGATCATCGCACCATAGGGGTGGCGATGGGAATTGGCTCCCACTGGGAGCAAATAGACTTTACCATAGCCCCTATCCGATTTGAAGTGGTTCTGGGAATTAACTGGATTAAAGGTCATTGTCCCAGTATAGACTGGGAGACGAACACGATCTCCTTTGCCAACCCCAAATGCGACCAGCACCGGCAACAAGTTGCGCTACAATCTCCACCCGCTCCAGCATTAATCTCCGATGTCCCATCACCACCATCCCTCCCTCCTGTATACCAGGACTTTGCGGATGTCTTCAACATTAAAGAATGTGATGCCTTACCCCCCCACCGGACCACTGTGCAATTGAAGTGGTGAAGGACTGCACACTAAGTAAAATCTACCCTATGAGCACTTCCGAGCGCACTGTACTACGGGACTTTTTAGACAAAAACCTTGCCAGAGGGTTCATTCGCCCCTCGAATGCTCCCAACTCAGCCCCTGCGTTTTTCGTCCGAAAAAAGGAGGGCGACCTACGCCTCTGCATTGACTTCAGAAAACTCAATGCAGTTATTCAAGCCAACGCCTATCCTATACCACTAATATCAGATATTTTGGGACAACTGCAAGAGGGATGTATTTTCTCTAAATTGGACCTAGTAGAAGCCTACTACCTCGTCCGTATCCGCGAGGGGGACGAACCCCTCACTGCCTTCTCTAGCTGCTTTGGAATGTTTGAATTCCTTGTGATGCCCTTTGGGTTAAAAGGGGCCCCGGGGGTCTTCATGCAACTCATCAACGAAATCCTTCATGATTTACTATAGGGTCTTGCAATACTTGGTCCGCTGGAAACACTTCCCCCCTGCCTATGACGAATGGGTTCGCGCACGAGATGTCTCCGCTCCCAAACTCGTCAACGCCTTTCACTTTGCCTACCCAGACAGGCCAGCCCCCTTGCAGGATGGGAGGGGGCCTTAAGGGGAGCAGGATGTCAGGCTGTTATCTCGGTTTCTATGTTGCCTCTGTTCCTCTGCTGAACCGTCCAGACTTCAAGGACGGCTCCACATACCAAAGCCTGGGAACGCTACTCCTGGGAAAGTGTGCTCTGTTTATGCTTTGTGTGCTTTGTAATCTCCCGCCGTTTTCAAGCTTTATATTGCCAACTAATGAGCAAGTCACTCATAGCTGTCATCTTATTCTCCATGCACTGTATTGCCTATTTGACCAGTAAAAGCCATCTGCTTGGATTCTAAGTGTCTCTGTGGTGATTTCTGGTTCTTTGGGTCAAGAGCTCACACCCCCCCCCAGAGCCGCAGAAAGGCACGGTTGTGTTTTTAATGGCTTTATTCGGCCGAATTTTTTCCCCAAACTTTGAATTCCCGCCGAATTGCTTGGACCCGAAGTGGGGGAATTCGGACTTTGGCATATCCCGAATCTAAACGGGCCGAATTCAGCCGAATTCGAATTATACCGAATTTTTTTAAATTCAACAGCCCTACTGCTCATACATGCACACTCTCTGCTGTAGCCCCCACCTTATGGAATAGTCTGTCTGATGAAGTCAGGAAGGCTCCCACCCCCTAGGCTTTCCGCAAGCTATGCAAAAGCTGAATTATTAAGAAGGGCTTTTTGCACAGGAAATAGGGCTGTCCTGTAACAGTATGGTTCAGGGGGAAAAACGTGAGGTAAAGGATTATGGACTGTAGACTATACCAGTGTGTATAGTTTGTATATGTTGCTCTATCTCACACTACCACAGATCCCAGAAAGGCTGTGGAAACTGTGAACAGGTGTATGGAGGTAGTTTTGGAAAGGATGAAGGCTAACAAGCTGAAAATTTATCCCAACAAAATGGAGGTGCTACTGGTGGGGGGAAGGTCTGACCCTGGAAATGGGCTATCCCCTGTTCTGGATGCGGTTGCACACCACCTAAAGGAGCAGGTTCATACATTGGTGTGCTCCTAGACCAGCACCTCCTATTGGATAAACAGGTGGCAGTGATGGCCAGGGGTGCCTTTCACCAGCTTTGGCTGGTGAGCCAGCCATGGCCCTTCTGGGATAGAAAAGATGTTGCCATGATAAAATATAGATTCGATTGCTGCAATGCACTCTACATGGGCTGCCCTTGAAGACTGCCCTGAAGCTACAGTTGGTACAGACTGCTGAGACCAGAGTGGGTCGTAAAGACCATATCACTTCAGTCTTGTTACATTTACACTGGCATCCAATTTGCTTCCAGGCTCAATTCAAGGTGCTGTTATTGGCCTTTACAGCCCTGTATGGCCTGGGACCAATATACTTTAAGGACTGCCTTCTCCCATATGAACCTTCTCGCTCACTCCGATCATCCTTGGGTTTGGTTGCGCCCACAACATTCAGCATGGGAGCTAATCAGGTAACTACTGCTTACAATTTATTGGCTGGATTTTATATACTCAAGAATCATCATGAACATCATTTAAAATCATTTACATTTTGAATGTATGACTTCAGTAGTGATATGGAAACCTAATAACCAGTGTGAAGACGTTTAGTGAGCAGTGGTAGATATTGTCATATAAATTAAAGAGCATTCACTTACTTTCCAACCATTCTTAAATGTTTTGCACAAAATCCTACTTTTATTTCAGAAGAGGGCACTGTGGGATATACTGCTGTTAAAAATTGAACAAATCAACCCAAGTCTCTACATGAATTGCCAAAGCCATATAATTTGCAATTAATTACTTTTGTTTTTGTTTAGAGAACTGTGCATGCAATTTATTTTGTACAAATAAATTATCATTCATGCTTGTTTTTAGTTGAGACAGAAAAACTGTTTTGTACCACAAAAATAAAAAATTTCAAAACTACTTTTCATTTTTAATAGCCCTCCTCCTTCAAAATGACCTTCTACCATCCTGCCAATCGCCACAATGTTCTTTCTGAAGAATGCAGTAGGACTAGGAAATCCACCGTATTTTCAGGAGACTGATACAGACCCTAAATTCATAAAACCAGAGGGCCTCCTAGACTACCTGCCAAAGAAAATTAACAGAAAAACATCATAGTACAAATGATAATTTATGTGAACTGTGAATACAAAGTTCTATATGTAAATGCAGGGAATCAGTGAAAAAGATCCACCTCCATTCATAAATTCAATGATACATGGAAAAAAAGTAATAATGGTTTCATATTTTTTTAAAAAAATTATATTTAACAGTCTCTTTTTGATCATAAACATCTTTAAAAGAGTTTACATCACCAATTAAAACATAAACCTAAGTTTTAAAAAATCATTAAAAGAGTTCATATAATGAATAAAATACAATAGTAGCCATACATCTGATTTCTAAAAACAGCTAGGTATCAAGGTGTCATGGAAAAAAATCTTCACAGATTAATTAAAAGTGCAAAAAAAGATAATGGGCAAATTTACTTGGGATAGATTTCCACAATACAGGGATTACCAATGAAAAAACTCTGCGTCTGAGCTTCTTATATAAATTAAGGGGGGGTTAAGGGTGATACGTTCCTCAGCAGCATCTCTTGCAAAGAAATTAATTCAGAAATATAGGGATATATGAGTGAAAGTATTCCCTTAAATATTAAGTGATTGAAATATTCAATTAAACATTGTTCATTTGGCTACTGTTATTCATAGATATGCTTTATTAAAGCATAGTACAATGAATACGATGGTCAAATCTAAAACCAGGAGGCACCGCAGATACCAAATAGCTTCAGAAAACAGCCCTTTAAGTTGCAAATCTCAAGAATTTATTAGCAATCCATTACAAAAGAGCTCACCTACTTACCAGAGCCAGAAATATTGTTGGTAAATGTGGTGCTTATAGATATACCAGTGACTATAAACAACAGAGCCTGGTGGGAGCCATAGTATTGTAGGTCAGGAAACAGGAAATGGATGGAGATTTGGTCTGGGCCTAGGCTGCCTTACTGGATGATGCAACAGTTGTTATGCCTGTTCAATATTTACAATAAACCTTGTTTGGAATCTTAATTGTACTCAGTTGCTTGGTGCAACAGGAGATAATATATGCTGAGATCTTTACAAAGGCATTTGGGGTTGGGCTATAAATTAGCATGCCAGTGTGGTGTAGTGGTTAGGAGCAGTGAACTTTAATCTGGAGAATGGGGTTTGATTCCCCACCCCTTCACATGAGCAGCGGACTCTAATCTGGTGAACCAGGTTGGTTTCCCCACTCCAACACATGAAGCCAGCTGAGTGACCTCGGGCTAGTTCTCTTCAAGCTCTCTCATTTTCACTTACCTCACAAGTTGTTTGTTGTGGGGAGAGGAAGGGAAGGAGATTTTAAGCCGGTTTGATTCTCCTTAAAATCAGCATATAAAAAACCAACCTTCTTTTTCTTCTAAAGCCTGGTGGTCCTACAATTAGACTTCATTTCACATTTCACATGTCATATCTATTTCCCACTACTTGTCCCAGTTCAAAGGTTTTTGTTGCTGTCAACCCTAATCGGATCAGATCACAGCAATTTTTACTCATTTTTACACTAATTTCTAGGGATCCTGGATCATGTACAACAGTATGGTGTGTAACACATCTATAGTTAGGGTTCCCAATTGCCCAGTCAAGCCAGACAATTGTCCGCCAATTGCTTCTGCTGCTTGCTGACTCTCAGCTGGTTGGTGGGTGAAAGCAGGCCGGGAGAAGGGAGGGGGAGTAATCAGTGTCACTTCAAGTTTATGCAGAACTTCTGGCATCACACTGTGGGGACGCTGTAGCGTTTTTTCATGAATGCTAGAGCATCCCCCTATTGTGATACCAGAACTTCTGCATAAACCGGAAGTGATAATAAATCGTGTAGCTGTTGCCAATTGCTGCCTCTAGCCCCACCTCCCTAAACCTCCTGCCAGTTGCAGGGAGGGAACTGGCAACCCTATCTATAGGATGTCAATAAGTACACAAAAGGAAATTTGACTAACATGTGCTTTAGTTCTGTTGTGTCCATGAAAATCTTACAAACACACACGTACGCACACACACAGATTCCGTTGCCTGAAAGCACAAACAGTACATACAGACACACACTCACATACACACACTCCATTGTTTGAAAGCGCAGACGCTGCAGACACACACACACATCCGATTAAACTGACTTTTACCTAAGGACAGAGACCGACCGCCCTCCTTTCCAGTTCGTGCACACAAAAGAACTCTCTGATCCCAAATAGATTGCTTTGTTCCTTCAATATAGCGAAAGTGCCGACTTTGTATCTTTAATATGCAATAATGCTATTGAAGACTTGTATGGTCGAATGTATCTTTTAATGGAATGTAAAACGCCTTCATGGTATAAGAAGTACTGCTTCTCCTTCGCTCGGGTGTGGCAGGCTCCCGACTGTTTGGTTTGGAGTCTGTGCACCCAGTTCTCTGCTTTGGCCAAATAAAAGAGCTGTAGTTCATCCAACCTCCTCCCTATTGTCTTCATTGGACTTTATAGATAATTGGGTCAAGGCAGTTCACCATCACATCCAAGGTGCATCATCTAATTTTCTGAAACATTTTGGTTGTGCTAGTGGACGTTCATGGGCCTTCACAGCTTGATATTCAGAAAGTCCCATCTCCCTATTACCTTTTCCCCCATTACCTGATGGATATGATCTTTGTGTGCAACCTCCTTTTCATGATACTTAACACTACTAACAAAACCTCTAACATTTACTTCTAAAAATGTTTCTGCAGCTCTCAAGGCCATTTATCATAAACTATTTGCTAAAGGATTACTGGGAATTATGTAGATAGAGGACTACCTCACACAATTCAGTTTATGATGGAAGCTGCCAGGTTTTAATTGCAAAAAATCTCTTCAAAAGTGGGGAAATATTAGCCTGAATCATTTCTCAAAAGAATAAACAAGGGGCTGTGAACCCTGCTCAGCTGGGTGAGGCAAGAAACAGGGTTGTAGGAAGGCTTCTAGATCAGCTGGGTAAGGAAGATAATGCATTTAGAAAGCCCATCTGTTTAAGGGGACTAGTAGATCATCTACCAGAAACAGGATTTGATGTTTATTTAAGGAATGTGATATGGCTTCTCAAGACTTATGCAGAGAACTTTGCAGGGGAAGCCAAGTGAACCTGAATCCTTTCTATGGTAAGAGGGCCATTGTGGACATGGGAATAATGCCTTCATTAGAAGCAGACTATATGGGGAATAATAGGACAATTACATAATCACAGCAACTCAGAGATGAAACTATTGGCTAAGACAGTAGATGTACAACCAAGACAATTGCAGATCACCCCAATAATAAACACATCTCCCTGCAAAGTTACATGTTACAATTCGGGGTGAGTTGTGGGCCAGAGCAACATAGTTGTAATCTGTGTCATTTGTAGTCTGTTTCATTTATTGGTGGTCCCTTGTTTCTTTCTTTCCTATCGGCAATAAGCAAGTTGCATTAGTTATGGGATTCATTGTCCTATAGCTTTTTCATATGAAATATGAAAGATTTCTGTTCTTCATTAGCAACTATCTTTAGCAGACTCATTTGAGTTTGAGTACCAGTGAATGTCAGCACTTTCTGAATTTTCCTGATGTCCTAATCACTCTTAACAATCATATATCTAACTCCAAACTGGGTCATAGAGTATGGATCAATAGATCTGCAAAGTGGAGCTAGGGCAGAGAGGGAATTTGTCTATAAACCTGAAGGAAGTTCCAACTCTGCAGAAAAATCTGAAATTTAATAATAATAATAATAGGGGATTAAAGTGATAGAAACAGTGCCTGTAGCTTTAAGAAGAAACTGCCCACTGAGCTCACTGTTGCCATTTTAGAGGTTGTTAGGCAACCACAATATTGCTAAACCTGAAGCGGGTCTTCTGGATAGGGCTGGTAATGGCGGATCCATCTGTATAAAAACAGCTGTATATTCATTTAAATGAAGCTGTGGGAGAAAAAATGTAGTAGAAGCTTCATTTTCTGGTAAGAAGCTGTAGGAGAAAATGAAGCTGTGGGAGAAAAAATGTAGTAGAATCTTCATTTTCTGGTTTGAGTTTCATTATGATGATACCTTACCACAACTTGGTAAGGTATCATCATAATGAAACTCAAACCTTGTATCTTCAAAGTATGACAGCTAAGTCAACCATCTACCAGAAAGTGCTTTTATTTCTGTTTGCGGCATCTTTTGTAGGCGCTGTGGTGAACGTAACGGTGAATATACATGTATCCGTTGACCTTGTGATGAGTCAAGTGCCTGTAATAAAGCTTTATGCATTGTTGTGAGAAGTTTTTCAATTGGAGAAAACTCTTTCTCTGTAGGTGAAAAAATCAAAATTCCATACAAAATAGGTGGAGGAGATGAAGCATTATATCTTATATATCCTACAGTAGGAGAAAGAAAAACTTCACATCTAAATCTCTTGCTTCTAAATATTTAGAGTCATTTATTTTCATGATTAAATTATTTATAGCTTGATTTTCTTGTGTCCATGGAACACAATGTTTATCTGATTTTGAAATCAGTCCATAGAGAGGTTTGATGCTTTCAGCAAAATCTGGAACAAAATTCCTTGCAAAATTTAACAAGCCTAGAATGCTTTGCAGTTGTTTCAAAGTCTTTGGAGGTTGAAGAGATACAATTTTATCCTTAAACCTTTGAGTTAGGCCTCTGCCTGTATCAGTCTCTTCAAATCCTAAAAAAGTAACATCAGATTTGGCAATTTCAGATTTCTTAAGAGAAATTACATACCCTCTAGCGAGTAGTTTTTGTATGATTTCCTCTAAGGCTTGTAGGTGTTCCTCTTCAGTGGAATGAGAAAAATAAATGTCATCAACATATACAAATACGTTAGGAACTTCACGTAAAGTTTCAATGACATCCCCTGTAAACAATGCAGGTGAATTTAAAAATCCTTGTGGAAGGTACTGTTTACCTTCCCAAGTGAAAGCCATGATCCAATAACTTTCTGGAGAAATTGGACACGCCCAAAATCCATTACTCAAGTCCAAAGTAGTCTTAAACTTCTTTCGAATTAGGTTGTGTAGCATTCCAGTTGAATGACAATTATGTGCTGCAACTACAGGTATAACTTTGTTCACTTCTCAGTAATCAACAACCATTCGCCATCTCAGACTTCCGGCGGTGCCGCTGGAGAGAGCACTCCATTTCCCCAGGTTGTCCTGGGAGAAATCCAAGTCTGCGTTATTTTGGGGGTACATAGATACCCCAATCCGACCCTTGCAAGTGGGTTGGAAAGCAGGAACTCCCTGCAGCCCGCAAACGCGGTTTGACCTCCTAGGTACTCTGAGGGGGCTTTTTTAAGCCCCTCGGAGTCCTAGACGCCGGTCCTGCGAGGGCACTAGGGAAGGACATCGCCAAAACGCAACTTTGGCAGCAAGCTCTACCCTCCACCGCCTTAATACCAACATAAGGACTACATAAAGAAAAGAACCTCACCTCTTGACACCCAAGTGAGTACAAAAGAACTCTTCGTCTACTTACTAGAAATTTGAACAGACGGGAGGCTGATAAGAATATTTCTGGGACCCCCACCCCTCCATAATCCGAACTGAAAAAGTTTGATCTGAGTTAGTCATCGGGATTAGCGACAGGAGCCTTATCGGATCGATCAGCCTAAACCATAACAAAGAGTCGGAAGGATACCTTTTAGACTGACAAGAATTATCACCAATGAGAAGGTCCGAAGGAAGGGGAGGGTGATTTCTCTTCCTGATTTTCCGGCGAATTCCTGCCACGTTTGCAGTAAGGGAGCGCCTGGAACGGAAGACTCTCTATAACACCCTCTCTATCATTGGAACTAAAACAACAGGAAGTAGCCGCGGGACTGAATATCCGTCGCACTCGAGTTACTTTCAAATCATTCCTGAAGGAATAACCATCGAGAAGAGGCGAGAGAAGGTCTGCAGCACTAGTAACTTCCTGTTTACTTCCTGATTAATCCGATCTAGAGCGACCGAAAAAACTCACTGGTATTTTAAAACTTTAAAATGCAATTTTAAAGCCAATCTCGACTCTTTTCAACCCGAAAAAATTATTAGGCTGATCTTTGAACTATCATCTTTTAACCAGCACCTTAAAGGCCCTGTCGGTGGACATGTATTTTACCAGCTTTTTTTGAATGTAAATGTCTCGACCCCGCTCTGGCTCACTACATAGCCCTGCCTATACTAAACTAAGGGACTCTTTACAAACCTCGACCATGGAAAAAAAGTTACAGGATATGCTAACTAAACAAACTGAGGCAACAAATAAACAGTTTGAACAGATGTCCACACAGATGGCACAGTTGACTTCTATGATGACAAATCTTGGTCAAGCATCCCAAGCTATTAATCAGAAGTTGGATGTGGTCACTGGAGACTTGAAAGAAGTAAAAACTCAAATGATTGTTATGAAGACAGATATGCAAGCGATGGATGTATCGATTAAGAAAGTGATGGATGAGCACAAGGACACAAAGAAAAAATTAGCAAGCCAAGAAAAACAGATTGAAACAATACAAGCGGATCAGATGGCGGCAAAAAATCAAATGGCAATGATGGAGATGAGAGTGAAAGAGACCAACCTTCGTATACGCAATTTTCCAGATATGATGGGAGATAATAAAGAATCTGCAATACCAAATTTGGCCTACTTATTTCAGATAGACGAACAAGAATTAAAACAAGCCATTAATAGAATATACAGGATACCACTACCTGCTAGAATGAGAAGATCTAAGCCAAGAGATTTGATGATAGTGTTCTATGACACCAGAGTTAAAGACAAGATTATGAAGATTCATTATGAAAATCCAGTGTCAGCAGGAGACTCCTCTCTTATACTACTGAAGGATATTCCAAGGCATCTACTTTCACAGAGGAATAACTACAAAGACTTTGTGTCTATACTGAAAGCTAATGGCATCAAATATCGTTGGATTATGCCACAAGGTTTGGCTTTCACTTATAAGGAAGTGAAAACGACAATTCTATCCCAAGCAGATGTGGGGAAATTTTTGAGAAAATATAAAATGGACCTTAAAGAATTACCTGGAGAGAAGGAGGAAGAAGAAGAGGAAGAAGAAGAGGTACAGGGTGCAGAAGGTGGTACTAAACTATAGACTTTTTATTTTGCTAAAAAATACTACATTATGGCAAAAGCAATCTCTTGGAATGTAAATGGACTGAATGAGAAAACTAAAAGGGCCAGAATCTTCAAATATCTACAGAAATATAAATACTCCCTAATTTGTCTACAAGAAACCCATATAGCTTCAAAGCATAAAAAATACTTGGAGAAACAGGTGCTTGGACAAGCATTTATTGCTTCTGCTAAAACTAAAACAAAGGGAGTGGTAATCTATGCCCACCCCAGTCTCTGTCCAGAACTAGTATATAAAGACAATGAAGGAAGAATTGTAATTATCAGAACTAAAATATTGGGACAAAGGACAATAGTGGTTGGAATCTATGCACCCAATGAAGGGAAAAAATCCTTCTATGAAAAATTACATGACCTGATAACCCAGTACGCACAAGATCAAATTTTATTGATGGGCGACTTCAATGGAATTACTCTCCCGTCTCTGGACAAAAAATCAAAAGCAAAAGATATCAATGATGGATGCTTGCCTAAAACTTTCTTTGCCATGGCTTCAGAATTAGAATTACAAGACATTTGGAGAACAATGAATACAACAGCTAAAGAATACACCTTTTATTCAGCAAGACACGATTCACACTCCAGAATCGATATGATATGGGCCAGTAAATCAATTTTCACGCAACTACGTAAAATTCATATTTTACCTAGAACTTTTTCTGATCACAATCCTGTTACCTTTGATTGGAACAATAAACAAGCATTTAGATGGCGAATGAACGATAAACTTTTAAAAGACAACAAGATACAAAAGGAATTACAGGTTTTAATGAAAGACTTTTTTGAAATTAACCTTAATGGAGAAACTTCTTTAAATACAGTTTGGGACGCATTCAAAGCTGTTCTGAGAGGTTTTATGATACAGAAACACTCGGCCTGGAAGAAGACTCAATTGCAATTTACAAATAACATACTTTGGAATTTACAAAATTTGGAACAGAAATTGGTAATGGTAACACAGGAAGAGGAGAGAAGAGAAATTCAAATACAGATTTCTGCATCTAAACACCAATTAAATTTGGTAATAATGGAGGAAATGAATAAAAATCTGAAACTTGCTAAACAAAAGTATTTTGAATATGCAAATAAACCAGGAAAATTTTTAGCAACACAACTGAAGGACTCATTTCAAAAGAAGATTATAACAAAAATCCAAACTGCTAAAGGACCAGTTTATTCAACTTCAGAAATTCAGAAAGAATTTGTTTCATTCTACTCTAAGTTATATCAGAAAGAAAATATTCCAAAACAGAAAATAGATAAATTTCTAAACTCAATACAGATGAAAGCTTTGTCAATGACCCAGAGAGAATGTATTGAAGCTCCAGTAACAAGGGAAGAAATACAAGAAGCAATACTGAGACAAAAAACGGATAAAACACCTGGACCAGATGGAATTACTGCACTATTTTATAGAACATTTAGTGACAATTTAGTTGGATTTTTTGGTTCACTTTACAATGCAATTTTGGACGAGGGAACATCCCCGGAGACTTGGTCACACGAATTTATATCACTGATACCCAAAGAAGGAAGAGATCCAGAAAAAACATCTAATTACAGACCTATATCGCTCTTAAATGTGGATTACAAAATTTTTGCTTCGGTTTTGGCATGTAGGATAAAGCAATTTATTAAGGATCTTATACATGAGGACCAAGCAGGTTTTATACCAGGAAGGCAAATAAAAGACAATGTAAGAATTTTACTAGACTCACTGGAATATTATGACCATAATATTCAACAAACTGCGGCTTTTGTATTTTTGGATGCAGAAAAAGCCTTTGATATGGTCTCTTGGAACTTTTTGAAATGGATTTTGGATAAATTGAATTTTGGAGATCGTTTTCAGAAAGGTATATCGGCTATTTATACCTCCCAACAAGCTAAAATTTTGGTTAATGAATCAATGTCAGATAACTGCCAAATCACGAAAGGGACTAGACAGGGATGTCCCTTGTCTCCACTTTTATTTTTGTTGGTGTTGGAACCGCTATGTGTGAAACTAAGAAGTATGGAGGACATCCGCGGGCTAAGAATTAAAAAACATGAATTTAAGTTGAGAGCATTCGCGGATGACCTACTGCTAATTTTGGAAAACCCAACACAGTCAATGAATATACTTCAGGAGACTTTGGATGATTTTGGAAAAGTATCAGGCTTTAAAGTGAATCAAGAAAAAACAAAGATAATATTTAAAAATTTATCGGAAATACAACAACAGGAATTTATATCATATACTGGCTGGGAGAAAGCTAACAAAGTTAAATACCTGGGAATTTGGATCACTGCAAAGAATAAAGATCTGTTAACCAACAATTACCTCAAGTTATGGGGTAAGATTAAAACTGATATGATTATATGGTCAAACAAAAAATTGTCATTAATGGGACGTATCTCAACGATCCAAATGAATGTCTTACCGAGGATGCTCTTCTTATTCCAAAATTTACCAATAATATCACAAACAAAATATTTTGAAACTTGGAGGAAAGACATTTCAAACTTCATCTGGCAAGGAAAAAAACCAAGGACTGCTTATAAATACTTGGTGGATCTAAAAACTAGAGGAGGTTTAGCATTGCCTAACTTTCAACTTTATGCTGAAGCGGTAGCTTTAGTATGGCTAAAAGACTGGATGGATTTGTCAAATGTACGTTTGCTAGACTTGGAAGGTTATAATAACTTAAGTGGATGGCATGGTTATTTGTGGTATGATAAAATTAAGTTACAAGCAACATTCCGTAATCATATAATCAGGTCCTCTCTACTTCGTATTTGGATGAGATATAAACACATTTTGGAACCAGAAACACCGATGTGGATATCGCCCCAAGAAATGCTAACTTTGCGCCCACTTAGACCAGACAAATTTATTACTTATCAAGATCTAATTAATTGGGAAGGAAAGAAACGCTCACTAAAAGACTTTCAACTGCTTAAGGATGATTTACAATGGCTTCAATATTACCAAATCAAATCAGTTTTTGTACAAGATGCAAAAAAAGGTTTCTCTAAAGAAAAATCTCCTTTTCAAAGGATTCTACTAGATAATAATACAAAGCTGATTTCTAAAATGTATAATCTCCTTTTAACAATATACTGTGAGCAGGACACGATTAAACCAACTATGATCGATTGGGCTCAAAATGTGGGACATGATATTGTTTTAAATAAATGGGAAAGATTATGGTCTAAAGATTTAAAAGGAATAAAAGCACAGTCAGTGCGAGAAAACATCTATAAAATGATGTATAGATGGTATCTAACACCCAAGAAAATTGCAAAGATTTATAAAACGATGGCCCCTACTTGTTGGAAATGTAACAAAGAAATTGGTTCCTTTTATCACATGTGGTGGACCTGTGACAAAGCCAAAGACTTCTGGGACATGATTTATAACGAACTGAGATTAATACTACAAAAGAATATATCCAAAACACCAGAAATGATGTTATTGAGTATGATTCCAGACGACTTTGCAACACAAAGAACCTTTTTGATATATGCCACAACAGCTGCGAGACTGCTTTATGCAGCGAAATGGAAAGGGCTAGAAACTCCAGAGAAAAAAGACTGGATTGTTAAAATGTTTGAAGTGGCAGAAATGGCAAAACTCACAGCTATTCTAAATGAAGAAAATGACGTTCGGTTTTTGGGGGAATGGGGGGCGTGGATGCATTATTGTGAATATGAGTTAAAATTGGGAAGAATGGAAGAATATTTTCTAATCTGATCCAGAGGATTATTTTTGATTTTTTTTTTTTATATTGAATAAGCATAATTATATTTACTAACAGATTATGGTTTTTTATATATGGTATTGATATTTTATCAAGATTAGATTACCTATGACGGGAGGAACTTTTTATTAAGAGGCAGATAGAGGTGATGGGGAAGTCAAAAAATTTTCCATCTCTTTTTTTTCTTTTTTCTTTTCTCTTTTTAATTATATGATATGGAATTATAACAACTTTAGGTTAGAATTGAAATTCGATATTGTTATAGATGTTGTTTAATGCAATGGAAAATTTCTATTATAAAACCCAATAAAATTTATATATATAAAAAAAAAAAACCATTCGCCATCTCCCTTCAGGTTTAGGTACCGGATACACTGGTGAATTCATTGGACTGTTTCTGTGAGGGTCTGTGTGTCTTTGCCTTGAGTGAGGCCTTTGCATTTGTCTGGTTTCCCCCCCCCCCTCTCCCTGGACTCGTAAAAGCAGCCCAGGCCTCTGGCCTTTCCTTGGTTCAGGCGTGGCGTCTGACAAGGCCCAGGTTGGAATGTCTCTCCCTCCTTCCCACGTCCCTCCCAAACTCTTACTGACTCCCTTCCTCCGGCTCTGACCTTGGAGGCAATAGATAGTACTAACAAGCTCCCCGGCTCTTTGATGTTTGTACCATGCACAGTTATGCTTCCCATAATATACGTTTGACATCTGTTACCCTGTAGGGGTTATAATTCTGTCTTTGTGAAATCATAGTCACTTGCAACTTTACCAGTGTATGGCTTACACCTTCTGAAGCTCTCAATAAAGATCCTTGTTTCTGCACGACTGTCTGAGCAAGTGGCTTTATGGGATTTGCACAGAGAGGTGGGGAACCCTCACAGTTTCTTGGAATTAAAACTCCTTGAGTTAATAAGTCATTAATAACAACTCGAATATCAGGTCTAGCATTGTGATTAACATGATATTGTTTTTGAGCTTTAGGTATTGTTGTACCTGTAGCAATATGAAATTGTACATCTTTCACATGACCTGTTTGATTTTCCCATGTTTGAAAAACTTTATTATATTAATGAAAAAGACATTTCAATTGGTCACATCCTTTTTCAGACAATTGAGATTCTTGAATCAATCTTGCTTGATATTGTTCTGTTGGCAACTCAATAGTCAATATTACACTTGAATCCATTCTCCAAGGAGCATCTTTAGGAAACTATGGCTTGTATTCCATCATAAAAAATCACTTCAGTTTGTATATTTCTTCCATCTAAAGTCAAAAGTCAAAAAATATAAATCATATTCCTTACCCCCATTAATGGTGGTTACCACTGTCACTGCCACTGAAATCTCTTCTTGTGTCTTCCAGCTGGTGGGCAGACATGTTATCGTTGCCTGCGAGTCTGGGACCACTCTCATTTGATGATTGTTGTACTGGATGAGTATTTCCATGTTGTACTTGTTGAACTCTGCGCTCTTGTTGTGGCTGTGGTTGCCTCACAGGAGTCTGTCTCTCTTTGGCAGATTGAATAGAAGGTTCCCCTCATCTATATGGATTTGGAGTTCCTCTCTCTGGATTTCCATACCAATCAGGTCGCTTAACATTTTGTCTCAGACCATATCCTCTTGGTTCCTCTTGACCGTATGGTAAACTTCTCTCATTTCCATAATCAGCTTTCCAGTTTTTATTAGTCTGGGGTCTGGAAAAGGAAGATTGAGTTTGTTGTTTAACAAATTTCTGACCTTGTTGTTGTGGACCTCTTTCATCTATGGGTGGTGTCCTCTGTGGGAAAATCCAGAACTGTTGTTTCAAATTACTTCCAGTCCTTTTAGCGCCTCCTTTGGTAGGAGTCTCAATGTCGAGCTGCTTCTCGATGTGCTGGTCGACCTGTAGAATCTAATCCCAGATTCTCATAGACAGTAGTTACTATTTGTGCAAACTGTAATATTCTAAGTTGTCATTTGGAAGATATGGGAGATTTGAGAAAATCCCATACACAGAGAGATTGTGTCCTTGTGGGATGAACAAGATTGAGGATAGGAACATGTCCTACTTTACTGCAAATTTTATAAGGATCTTTGTACCATTCACTTAAAGTCTAGTCTGCAATCTCTTGAGGTGCTATCTGATCATTGTAAAATTTGTAAACTTGTAACAAAGAACAGGAATATCATTGAATCGGTAGCAAAATTTCTCTACTAAAATTTCTTATATGAAAAGGAGGAGATTTTCTCTTGACTCCTGACATTTTTGTAATTGTTTTCTTGATGTTTATACCAATAAAGGTTGTGTGTTGTGATGATGTCATTTGGACGAATAGACAAAGCAATTGAATTGAAGCAAGTACGGCAAGACCTGTACAGCTTGGTTTCAGAATACCCCACACTAAGGTAAAGTCTTCTTTTAACATCATCCCTATATCAAAAGGAGTTATCAAACCTTCAGTTCTCACCAACTCTGTTAAGGTTCTGAAAAGTTCTACCACTGGAACTACTCCATGTGCTTTTTTGTAGAGATGTTCGATGACCTGAGGCCAGTTTCCAGTTTCCTCTGCTCTCAAAGACAATAAAGGATGATTAGCAAGTAAAGCATTCACAACACTTGCCCCTAATTCAGGAGTATTTATAGGCATTGTCCCATCTAGGGCTCTTGTCTTCTTCGAAAGCCAGACTGCTACTTTCTTTATGTCATTGGGAGTGTCTCCAACTACTCCACGAAGCTGACTTACTGGTATGGTTGCAATACCATGAGGTGCTATTGGGGCTTGTGCTCCCAATCCTAGTGCTCTGTGTTGAATAATTCTGTTTGTCACTCTGCTTAAAAATGTCAATTCGGCTTCCCTTTGTGCTGCTAGTAAAACAGCATTTTCCTCTGCAGTGATAGGTAAAAATCCTGCTGCAAATGTATGCTCAGGTTGCCAGTTTATATGAAAAGGTGCCTTCCATAGCTGTTGCATTAGTTTGACCCACTATGCCTTCAGCTTGTAAGACTATATCTTGAGGATCAATTGGACCCTGATTCAAAGTCAGTGGGATTTGCCAAGGCAACTGGTGGATTTGCATTGTCCTGTAATGCCAAAACCCCATGCATATACCAATCTCCAAGCCCCTGTGGACCACTTGTCATTCTAAAGACCAATTGTTGACCATGCACAAGCTGAACCCCTGCTTGATTAGCTAAATCATTTAGCAGAGCTATTTGCACTTGCAGAGCCATTTCCTAAGCAGTGCTTTAGGATCCTATAGGAATTATATGACCAAGGGTTAAATTTCATGTGAAAGTGAAAGTGAAACCAGAATTCGTACCCACGTCTGGGCTCCTGGCTGGGTTGCCAACTGAAGCGGGTCGTGCCTTTCAAGTGTCTAGGCTCTTAGAATGGACCACTTCCTGAGAAGTGATATGTTATCTTATTCAGCCAGTCACCTACTAAGCAGGATTCAACAACTTTACCAACTTATAAAAGCAAGTCTTTTTATAGATGTACTTCTAGTAAAAATGTGTAAATATGTATATATGCAAGTATTACAAAGTCTTACATTCAGTTACAATGTATGCAGTAAAAGCAAGCAAGTTCTACATACTATTCAGTTTTAAAATCCAACTCTTAAAATATAACAGTCAAGTCTGATTTAGTTCAAAGTATCTAATTCACAATATCTAGAATATATTTGTAAAGCCATACATACCAATAGCCTTCTTCGAGATCCTCTGAAAGAGGTCTGAAAATCTAGCCTTTCTGTGCCTGTATTTATACTATTTCAAGCACATTTAATAATGCTGATCTTGAGAGAATTAAATTCTTCTTCTTACTGCTCATGCTCAGTAGCCTTCCTTCCTATTACCAAATATGGGCTTTCTTTCCATCCGGCTATTTTGCCAAACTATAAACAATCAGTTTTGAGCTGTGTGATCACTCTACATACTCATTTTTAACATCATTCTCATCTCCAGCAAAATATGCTTTGATTAAACCCATTCATGAATCAATAGCATCATGTTTACATCATAAAATACAATTATTGCTTACATTTCATTATTACATCTTGGTCAGCCTATCATACCATCTGGACAGCTGTTTGTTTTTCAGTAAATATAATCTCTCATGAGAATTGCCATGAGAATTAAAATGTCATGAGAATTAAATTGCCATGAGAATTATTTTTCATTTCCCCAGCTGGTAATGAGTCATAGATTGAGAATAAAAAAGTCACATCTGTGCTGACATTGCATTTGTAAAAACACAAATCTCTAACAATGAATATCCAGGCTGTTCTGTCCTGGAAGCCTCTGCTGTGTTCTGTTTGTGTAGTTTGTATGTGTAGTTTGTATTTGACATTGAATAAATTCTGCATATGTACAACACAATATCATAGTTAATGTGCTGTAATATGTCAAAGCCTGTGACAAGCCTTCCAAGCCTTGGTTTCTGAAAAGCAAATCCATGGTGGGGGAGGGAGGGGGACTTGGAAGCCACAATCACCCTGAAAATATAATGTTCCCTTCCACTGTCATGTCCCCTAGTGGAGAAGACTTTCTGGGAAACCTCTTGGTGGAGACCCCCAGAAACTCACTAGCCACTCAGCCTACTGGCAGCAGTCAATGCACAACTGTGTTTACCCCAGTGGCAGCCACCCACAATGCCTGGCCTGGCTTGGCCTGTCCCTAGCAGTGGCCACCATAAAACTAGGTCTGGCCCAGCTCAGTCCCAGTGGCAGCCACAGTACAATTTGGCCAGACTTTTCTCAGGAGGAGGCTGCCAGGGGGAGGGAAGGAGGAGAAGCTGAAGACAGGGGAGAAGATAATGATAGGTTGTCTGATTGGTGTGAAGAAGAGAAGGAAGCAGGGAAAAGGAGAAAGTCTATGAGGCCGCCTAAGAATGGAAAGACTGAAAGTGCAGGAGGGGATACAGGGGTAAATTTGGTGCCCCCACAAGTCCATGCTGGTCCCCTATTTGTAAACACTCTATTTTTAACCTGCAGTTGTATGTGTTGCTAGAATAAACATATAATATTAGGCCGAGATCACAAATTACTTGGTCTTTAACACTGGGAAATATTATGGAGTATCTCTAAACTGTGACTTCAGTCACTAAAACCATGAGCCAAAATGATCACAGGAAACAATCAAAGAATTGTTGCGGTAGCTTGATTCCTGATGTGGTAAGCCATCAAGTCAACACACCAGATGCACATGGCAAATCTTTTTTCTTAAATACACAGTTTTAAACAATAAACATACATAACAGTACATAGCATGCAATGAAAAAATAGAATATCTAATATCAGTAGAAATATCTATAGTTTAAGATACCGAGATAAAGATGAAAAGGGGGAAATAAACAATGCTTATTCCTCCAATTCAAATGTTTATCCATCCTGAATGTGCTTACTGTTCATCCTTTAAGATATCTTACATTTAGGGTTGCCAACTGCCAGGTAGTAGCAGGAGATCTCCTGCTAATTCAACTGATCTCCAGCTGATAGAGATCAGATCACCTGGAGAAAAATAGCTGCTTTGGCAATTGAAGTCTATGGCATTGAAGTCCCTCCCCTCCCCAAACCCCACCCTCTTCAGGCTCCACCCCAAAAATCTCCCACCGGTGGCAAAGAGGGACCTGGCAACCCTACTTACATTACATTCGTAAGCATTACCATGCGTCCTGACTAAAAAAAATCCTTTCCCAAAGGTTAAAACTGTATTACTTTGGAACACATCAAGTAAATTCTGTGTTATAGGGGAAAATGTTTTAACATGTATGAAAAAAATTATGCTAGATGGCTTTACAACCCTGTTTTTGGTTTGTTTGTTTTTTAAAAAAGCAAGCTCTAAGTAGGATATAAGTAGTGGGCTTCAGGAAGGGAAAGGATTCATGTTAAGTTTAAAGGAAAGCACTTTGCAGCCAGTTTATGATTCTGAAATGCATTTTTAAAGGTTAATAATAATTCATTATGCTGTCGCTAACACAAATCAGGGAATATGATGTCTATTTGGAAAAATACAAAATACTAAAAATAGCAGAACAATACAATAGTCAAGTAAATGTGGTGGGAAAAGAATTTAAGAAATGAATTGTCAGCTGGAGGCATGATATCCCGGGAGGGGGGATACCACTTTCTTATACAGATCCCCTGGAACCAAGGATGAAAGATCTCCATTCATAAATGTTGTCCTCTTTAGGTAAAATTTGGAAGATAGAGAGAAAGGTTTTCAATTGAACAGGATAGCTGGAATTGTAGCATGTTTAAATGTCAATAACACTCTCTTGAAGGCTCGAGAACCTGGAAGCCAGTGGACAGTACTTAACAAGAGTTTAAAAGTTCATTGTGTTGGAAACCTTTGGAGATACTGTACAACAATTTCTGCAGTTCCTTCATGATCATATATTCAAGCTTTTTTGCTATCAGAGCATATCCTTTTTTCTGTTCAGGCACTCTTCTTCATCTATTTCTTCCATATGATTCATCTCATGTGAAATCTCAAGCTGTTAGGATGTATATGATTAGGGTCTTACTTTCACACTTGGAATTTTGGGATGTCAGGAAGCAGAGCACTAGTTCCTGCATTTCCATCAGATGTAAAATGTCTCTTCGAAATTCCAGGGAAATTGTCATCACAATACGGCTTGGTCCAGTTATCCTCCTTGGGAGATGATCAATGGTTCCATCAAAATAAAAGTGGTATTTAAAGATTTCTTAAGCTTAGTCAGCCTTTGGGTGATACCCTCACAATTTTTATCAAGAAGTAAATGGGAACAATCATCTAGTTGGCAGTCTGCTGTAACATGCAAGGGTCTCCTATGACTACTCAAAGGTTGTTGTCCATCCAGAATCTTGTCCACAGAGGAGACAGTTGTATCCAGTGTTTCCGTCATTTGAACAGATGATACTGTATGCTCATATTTGGCAGAAGATGTTTTAGCAGGAGCCCTTGAACAGGAAATCCTCTGGGTAGCTAATGTAGTGATGAATCAAAGGTCGGGCAGCTGAATCTCTAAAAACCCTATAGGTAAAATTTGGAAGAGAGAAAGGATTTCAATTGAACAGGATAGCTGGAATTGTAGCATGTTTAAATGTCAATAATACTCTCTTGAAGGCTCGAGGACCTGGAAGCCAGTGGACAGTAGATAGGTAGATGGAATGGGGGCAAATGCACAGTAATTTAATCAAAGAAGAGATAATAGTTTTTTGAGACTCTTGCCCTTGATTTATTCTTAAATGGGTGATGCTGCATAATTTGGCTAACCTGTAAAGTTTGTGTATTTCTCTTTTCTTCTGATTTAATTGGGTGTCTATTTGTTGCCAGTTCTTTGTTGCAATTGACCCACTCATTCCTAGTATTCCTCTGATAGATTATCTACTTAAATTCTGAGAAAAAGTGTCAAAGGTGTCTTTAAGATAATCTAATTGTTTCATATTTTTGGTCAGCTGCTCAAATATTGAGATTACTGTCTGAGCTGTTAACAAACATTGATCTCCCAGGAAGCCCAGAAAATTATCTTGCAATGTTTGTTGGTTGGAATCTTTACGGTTATCTGCTGCCGTGTTGGCGAACCTATGGCACGGGTGCCACTTCCGGCACGCGTAGCCCTCTCTGCCGGCACGTGCGGTTCCTCCAAGCCGCTGGCCTTTCCGGCTCTGCCCTGCCCCGGATGGGGGAAAATGTGCCTCTGGAGAGTGGCAAATCCAAGGCAAAACCTCCCATGCTTGAGTGGCCTCTTTCTTTCTCCGTCCTTTTCTTTCCCTACTTTTCTTTCTCTCCCTCGCTCCATTTCTTTCTCCCTTTCTCTCTCTTTTTCTTTCTTTCTCTCCCTCCCTCCCTTCCCTTTCCCCCTCCTTTCCCTTTCTCCCTCCCTTTCCTTCTTTCCTTCCTTCCTTCTTTCCCTCCAGCGGCTTCTTCGGCGCCCTCTGGGTCAGTGCGGGCGGAGGGGCGTGCAGTCCTTTTCCACCTTTGAAATGCCCACAAGCCATCCTCCAAACACCTTTCCATTTGTCTTGATATGTAGAGAGAAAACACTAAGCAACTAGTTGCCAATCTCCAGGTACTAGCTGGAGATCTCCTGCTATTACAAGTGATCTCCAACCACTAGAGATCAGTTCCTCTGGAAAAAAATGTCACTTTGGCAATTGGACTCTATGGCACTGAAGTCCTTCCCCAAACCCTGCCCTTCTCAGGCACCACCCCAAAAACCTCCCACTCATGACAAAGAGGAACTTGGCAACCCTAGCCTCTCCCTCTGGGCCCCCTCTGGGGGTGGTATTCAGGTTAAATTGCCACACTGGCACTCGGTGATAAATAAGTGGGTTTTGGGTTGCAGTTTGGGCACTCAGTCTCTGAAAGGTTCGCCATCACTGTGCTAAAGGGTCAGAGAGAGAACTTTCATTCTCATTCTTGGGCAGCTTTTCAGAGTTTGTATCCTGAGCAAAAGATATATTCTAAGCGAACTCACAGTCAGCCAAAGATTATAATGTAGGAGATTCCCCCAGGGAGGCAAACCTTTAAACTATAGATATAGAAGAAACTTTCCTTTGTTTACTTACATTTACACTCCTCTTAGAAGTATACAACTCATCAATCTTTGGCTACTTAAATATCTTTGTGCAGCCTTGGATACCTGACTCCGATCTGCGGCATTTTCTTAAGCTTGTTTGAACCAGCTGTTCATCAGGTGCCATTATTCTTCCCAGGAATTGTAATAAAATCAAGCCTGAGAACCTCTGTTGACCTCTATTCCTTGTAGCTTAGACGTCTGCAGTTTTTTTCTAACAGCTTCAAATGTAAAATAAACACCAGCTGTGCCGTATCAGGGCTCAGAAAAAAGATTTATCTTAAAACCGCAAAATAAGCAATAAAAACTGGCTTGGCATGCCGAGATATCTGCTCAGGATGCCTTCCTCAATAATGAGGTATTTCAATCTGATGCTTTTGCAACTGCACAGGTGGCATTCATCAGACCAGGCAGATAATAACTGTAATTGGCACATGCGCACAACCAGATCTCAAAGCAATCTGGTTGTGCGCATGGTAAGCCTTAAAATGAACAAATATGTCACATGAAAACAGAAATGTCTCAATGATGCCTTTATCATCTCACCTAGTGTACACTGAATTCAGATGTCATGACAAACTGTAATGAAACAGATTGATCAGGGTCAGATAGAGTAACATTTTGTTTGCTGTGTTTACTCTTCACTCCTTGCTCTTTCCACCTCCCTTCTCTTCTAGCATGCAGAGCTTGATTGAACACTACCCAGTTTGCCACAACATCTGAATGAAGGGGGCTTATCAAATTGGAGTTTGTTTTCCCTCACAACAAGTCAGAATTCTAAGCTTCACTTTTGTCAGGCTGCCTACATTTGGAAATGCTCAATAAAACTCTGCACACTGGAGGAGGAGAAGGGAAATGGGACGATTAAGGGAAATGGGCGAACACAGCATACAAGCTTGTGCCCACTGCCCAAAAAACCTCTGTTTGAATAGAATTTCTCAAGATGTCCTGAATGCAGCCTTAATCAAAAGAATTTGGGTGTCCTTGAGATTTACTTGTAAATGTCACTTTCTGACATTCACACACACACGGTGACATTTTATTTCCTTTTGAAAACAGGCAGAGTTCAAAGTCTAAGTAAGGATGAACTTTAATTTCTAATTGGTACAGATTAAATTGGTGTCATGCCATATGCTCAATCTATTTATAAACGGAAGAGAAAAAGCCCTATCTTTGGTTCCTTTTAAAAGAGAGAGAATGCTAATATTACACCAAGAGAGATCTTTCATTCATCTAGCTCACTACTGTCATCAGACTTAGGGCTGTTGTCCAGACTCTCAGACAGCAAAGGGTCTTTCCTAACACCTGCTATGTAAGGCTGCCCTGCGGGGAACGTCAGGGGGTGAGCCCAGGACCTTCTGCATACAAAGCACATGCTCTGCCACCGCATCCTAGCTCCTCCTGTAGATTTTCAAGGAAAATGGAAATCTGTACAAGAGAAAAACCTCTGTATTTTATTTCTGTATGTGTGTTAATATTAAGTCAAAGTTACAAATTTGGTACAGATGATAAAATTGTGTGGAAGGAGCTGAACTGTGTTATGAGCCCTTGCATATAGTAACTCACTACCTTAGATATTGCTGTTCAGTGATTAAAGCTTCATCTACGTATTGTTGTACAGGCACAAGTTCTGACTCATACACGAGCCTCGTTTGCTTGATTGTGCTGGGGAGAGGGCAGAGCTGGCATGGGGGCTGCAGGGGACCGTTGGGGGCCTGGCAGAGGCCATCTCAGGGCTCGAGGGGGTGCTCTGAGGCCAGCCAGCACACCCCAATAAAATGGCGGCTCTCAGGGAGGCAGGGAACTGAGCCACAGCATCTTCTCCTTGGAGGAGTCTTCCCGTGCTCCCTCTTGCCACCCCACCTCCCAGATTAAATGGGCCAGTCAAGCCCCAGCATGTTTCAAGGCAGGCCTTTCAACATAAAAACAGGCCTTGCATCCCTGAAAGCATTCGGCTTCATGCTGTTGGCGGCGGCACCAGCTGTCCCAGTGGCTTGTATAGCAGGTATGCCAATAAAGGTATTGAAATTTGGCTTGTATAGTGGCCACGCTACAGTGCACCGTTGATGGGACAGGAGGGCTGGGGAAGGACAACAGCAAGCCAGATGCTCAGCCACTGCACCAATGCTGGTCAAATAAACCTTTTGGTACACAAAGGAGCCCTCCATGGAGCAGCAGGATCCAGGCACACTTCCCTGGTGCCACCAGACCCAGATGCTGCAGGGAAAATGAGGAAGCCTGCATGCGCAGCACAGACAAGCAGATGCCTGGCTCATGAGGAGCCTCCCGGTCTTGGTGCTGCAAGAGATCACTGGAATCTGCATGTCCTTTAGGCATGCGAGGTTTGTTTGGGGGGTGGGAAAGAAGTTTCCTAAGGTGGCACCCAAGGATGGAGAGGGAGCTGGGTCCTCACAGCGACTGCTGCCTTTTGTTTTTTGTTTTTCTTTCCCCCTCTACTTTTGCCATGGTAAGCTCGCTGGACAGGCAAAAAAACCTGGCAAGTTTTTGGCAACTCAGCTGAGAGACTCCTTTCAAAAACAAATTATAACTAAATTACAAACAGCAAAAGGACCTGTTTATACTACAATAGACATTCAAAAGGAATTTGTATCTTTTTATACTAAACTTTATCAAAAAGATGAAATATCAATTAAAAAGATGGAAAATTGTTTATATTCTACTAACATTAAAAAACTATCATTAGACCAACAGAAACTTATGGATGAAACAATTTCCTTAGAGGAATTAGAAGAATCTTTTAATAACCAAAAAATAGATAAAACTGGTCCAGATGGAATAACAGCTTTGTTTTACTGTACCATTAAACAGCTTCTGTGTGTGAAGTGCCGTCAAGTCGCAGCCGACTTATGGCAACCCCTTATGGGGTTTTCAAGGCAAGAGACTAACAGAGGTGGTTTGCCAGTGCCTTCCTCTGTATAGCAACCCTGGACTTCCTTGGTGGTCTCCCATCCAAATACTAACCAGGGCTGACCCTGCTTAGCTTCTGAGATCTGACGAGATCAGGCTAGCCTGGGCCATCCAGGTCAGGGCAAACAGCTTCTGCTAAACCCATTTCTGATCCTTTGTAATACAATAATGGAAACAGGAACGTCACCTGAAACATGGTTGCATGCTTTTATTTCCTTTTCAGAAACCTGGAAGAGATCCTGAGAAAGTAACAAATTATAGACCTATTTCATAGTTGAATGTGGATTACAAAATTTATGCCTCAGTATTATCAGCTAGAATAAAAAAGTTTATTGATTTGATTCATGAAGACCAAGCAGGATTTGTACCAGGAAGACAAATAAAGGATAATGTTAGGGTACTTTAGGATGCTTTGGAGTATTATGAACAGAATATTCAACATAAAGCAGCTTTTGTTTTCCTAGATGCAGAGAAAGCTTTTGATATGGTCTCTTGGGATTACATGAAAAAGACTTTGAAAGTGATGAACTTTGGAGATAAATTTAGAAGAGGTATAGATGCTATATATACCAAACAGAAAGCGAAAATACTGGTTAATGAAGCAATGCCAGGAGAATGTAATATACAGAAAGGAACAAGACAAGGATGTTCACTTTCCCCTTTGCTCTTTATTTTGGTTTTGGAATCTTTGTGTGGTAAAATTCGAGAATCAAAGGATGTTAATGGTTTGAAAATAAACAAACAGGAATTTAAAATGAGAGCATTTGCTGATGATTTATTATTGATTCTAGATGATCCCAATCAATCTGAATTCTGAAAGAGATACTGGATTCATATAGTAATGTCTCAGGATTTAGAATTAATCAAGAGAAAACACAAACGATTTTCAAGAATGTTTCAGGAACGGAACAACAACATTTTATGGCTGTGACAGGTTGGCAGAAAGCAACTAAAGTGAAATACTTGGTAATATGGATTTCTATAAAAAAAATGCAGATCTGATTACAAACAATTATTTTAGATTATGGGAAGAAATAAAGAAAGAAATGATGATTTGGACTAACAAGAATTTTTCCCTGCTGGGTCGCATTTCAACAATACAAATGAATGTATTGCCAAGATTATTATTTTTGTTTCAGAATCTTCCTATAATATCCCAAGTAAAGTATTTTAATACTTGGAAGAAAGACTTACTGAACTTCATCTGGCAAGGTAAAAAACCAAGGATTGCATATTAATATTTGGTGGATTCAAAAGAAAGAGGAGGTCTTGCACTCCCAAATTTTAAACTATATGCTGAGGCGGCTGCTTTAGTATTGCTAAAAGACTGGATGGACTTAAAAAATACATGTTTACTGGATTTGGAGGGTTTTGACAATAGAAGTGGTTGGCATGGTTATTTGTGGTACAATAAAGTTAAAACACATGCATCATTTCAACAGCATATGGTCAAATCATCTCTTTATAGGATATGGATTAGATATAAACATTTATTAGAAACAAAAACTCCGTTATGGATTTCTTCCCAAGAAATGTTAACATTATGCCTATTAAGACCTGCCCAATTTGTGACATATCAGGACCCTTTGAAATGGGAAGGTACAAAGTGCTCACTAAAAGAATATGAGGAAGTTAAAGACTTACTATCTTGGTTCCAGTATCATCAAATAAACGGTTTTTTTACAGGATGCGAAAACAGGATTTTCTAAAACCAAATCAATTTTACAGAAATTTTTCCTGGATACAAATGATCATCATATTTCCAAGATGTATAAACTATTGTTAGAGCTTTATTGTGAACAAGAACGAATAAAACCTACCATGATCAGTTGGGCACAAATGTTGGGCCACAAAAGTGGGAAAGGCTTTGGACGAGAGATTTGAAACTTATATCTTCGCGACTACTAAGAGAAAATGTATATAAAATGATGTATAAATGTATTTAACACCAAAGAAATTAGCAAAATCGTATGCTTCTATGTCACCAAGTTGTTGGAAATGCAACAAAGAAATAGAATCTTTTCATCATATGTGGTGGACTTGTGAAAAAGCTAAAAAAAATTGGGAGATGATATATAATGAAATAAGGTTGATCTTACAACAAAATATTCCTAAAACACCTGAAATGATGCTACTATGATACCAGACACTATTTTTACTCATAGAACTTTTTTGATTTATGCCACCATGGCAGCTAAATATATGCAGCTAAAGGGAAGACAGTTGAGATACCAGATAAAAAAGACTGGATAAAAAAGATGCTGGAATTGACTGAGATGGCGAAACTTACAGTTTTGATAAATCAAAATGATAACGAACACTTTTTGGGGGAATGGGAAACTTGGAGAATGTATTGTGAAAATTACTTTTTAACGGGACCATTTAAAGGATAGTCATTGATCTAATCCCTTATTCATATTTTGTGTTAACTTTTATATTAGGTATTGATTTCATAAAATTGGATATGACAAGAATAGACCAATTAAAATAATATTGGGATTAGTTCTGTTAGCAAAAGATTATACAATTTAATTTTAGAGGGAAGAGGGAGAGGGGGAAGTCACTTGATTGTTAAATTAGAATAATATTTGTTTTTTACTTTATTATTATTATTATTATGTGTTGTTGTCTTTTATGGATATATTGAAGAAAAAATAAATAATTATTTTTAAAAAGTGGTTATTGTCTCCAGGGAGCTGTTCTCTGTCACATAGAGGGGGGTCTCCAGCCACCACCTGGAGGTCGGCAAACCTAGTTATGGACATGTCCTCTCCCGGCCCCTTCAGCCTGCCCACATCACAGCTGCTGACTCAGAACTAGTTCCTAGATTTAACACCTGGGTTTGAAGTGCCAGAGCACTAGAGATGGAGAGGTGATTGCTTCTTTGTATGAAAAACTTAATTTTCTCATTAGCCATGCCTGCTTGGTAAAAAATGTGCTCCAGAGATGAGTGAGGAAAACTGCAGACAAGACATTTGTTGGCTGCCAAAGGGACTGCTATTCTGTGGCATAAGAAGACAGGCCAGGGCAGGATCAGGGGCTTGTATAGCCTGATGTTCAAATTTGCTAATATTTAATTCAATGGAAACTGTAGGTGCACATTAGAAGTACACAAATGTTCTGATATTAAAAATTAAACAAACAAACAAAAAATGTGTCCAGTATGAAATGCTTGGTTGTTCGTGATGGAAAATCATTCATATACAGTTGTAGCACACAAATGTAAGGACAAAAAAAAAAAAACACCCAGTGTCACACCATAATCCCACACCAAAACAGCACTAGTATCAACCACTCTTGAAGGCCTTCCAGAATAGATAGCATTTTAGACTTCAGAAAAGACTGCAAATGAGAGCGCAAATATAACTTCTGGGGGAAGGAGTTGTATTGTCTAGGCAACTGATCGCTTCTTTCGGAGCTTTTTTGTGATGGTACTTAGTGGTACTGAGCACCAGCACCTTTTGGGGGGCCAGCAAGTCAACAATAAAAGAGTTTAGTGCACATTTGGGAAGGTGAGTGGAAATAAAATCAGAATGTCCCCAGATCCACTTGCATCAATGCTTCAAATTTCCAGTTAGCCTTAGGTTGGGCACGCCACCGCTTCTCAGCCTCAGAATTCTTTTTACACCCTGGAGATAATAATACTGATCTACTTGACAGGGTTGTTGTAAGGATAACCAGAAAATGGCCTGTACCCAACTACACTAAAGAAAAATTATGTACCCTTACCTTAAGAGGAGGAGGAGCCCCGTGGCGCAGAGTGTTAAGCTGCAGTACTGCAGTCAAAAGCTCTGCTCACGACCTGAGTTCGATCCCGACGGACGTCGGTTTCAGGTAGCCGGCTCAAGGTTGACTCAGCCTTCCATCCTTCCGAGGTCGGTAAAATGAGTACCCAGCTTGCTGGGGGTAAAGGGGAGATGACTGGGGAAGGCACTGGCAAACCACCCCGTAAACAAAGTCTGCCTAGGAAACGTCGGGATGTGACGTCACCCCATGGGTCAGGAATGACCCGGTGCTTGCACAGGGGACCTTTACCTTTATCTTTTACCTTAAGAGGGGGCAGCAGCAATCACCTATTTTGCTGCAGCTTACTAAGCCATCTGAAATGTTGTTCCTGGTGGTGAATCCTCAAAAACAGCCTAGTGGGGATCTGCTGCAGAGGGAGGGAGAATTGGTAGAAATCAGTGCAACTTTATATATACGTTATGTATGTGCAAGTATACTGGCACTTTTATTTTTAACAACAACAAAGCACTGATGTATTATAGCAAGCATTTGCAACTAGATTGTTGTGTCCGGACACAAAAATCTGGTTGCAAATGATTGCTGTAGTACAATGATAGTATAATAAAGAGGCATAATTGTCCCATATTGAGATCAGATAGGTCTTCCTTGGGTCTTTACTAGGGTTGCCAGGTCCCTCTTTGCCACTGGTGGGATGTTTTTCGGGAGGAGCCTGAGGAGGATGAGGTTTGGGGAGGGGAAGGACTTCAATGCCTAGAGTCCAATTGCCAAAGTGGCCATTTTCTCCAGGTGATCTCTGTCAACTGGAGATCAGTTGTAATAGCAAGAGATCTCCAGCTAGTACCTGGAGGTTGTGCAAATCCCTAAGGAAAAAAATCTCAGTACATAGCCACTGTATCCTTAAACGTATTCAATAATATCAAACTCTAAGGCATCAACATCAACGTATACAAGTTTTTTCAACTGTTACCAATCATAAAGAACAATTCTGTACACTTTCTTATTAAGTATAAATGATACAAGGTGGCCCTGTTATACAGAAAAACACCTTTGGTAACAAATAAAACCCCCAGGGAAAAATGTTTAAACGTCCGGCAGCAAAATCCTGCGTGCTGTGCTAAAGGATGCACTTGATGTTACAGTCAGCTGATTGGCCAGCACTGGTCAGCTGACCATAACATAGAGTGCATCCTTTAGCACAACTCGCAGGATTTTGCTGCCGGACGTTTAAACATTTTTCCCTGGGGGTTTTATTTGTTACCAAAGGTGTTTTTCTGTATAACAGGGCCACCTTGTATCATTTATACTTAATAAGAAAGTGTAAAGAATTGTTCTTTATAATTGGTAACAGTTGAAAAAACTTGTATACGTTGATGTTGATGCCTTAGAGTTTGATATTATTGAATACATTTAAGGGTACAGTGGCTGTGTACTGAGATTTTTTTCCCTTAGGGATTTGCACTACCTCATATCAGTAACTGGAGGTTGGCAACCATAGCCTTTTCAGAGGTTCAAAGAGGTCAGTTCCAGTGTTTAAGGCTCCTGGTCATAACAAAAAAATTAAAATGACAACAAATGATGTGCTAGGTATGAAACTGAGTCTCAAATATTTCTTGGCTCTGTCCTACCTCATAGAGTAGGGCTGTTGAAAAAACAAATTCGGTATAGTTTGGATTCGGCCGAATTTGGCCCATCTGGATTCGGGATATGCCGAAGTCCGAACTCCCCCGCTTCAGGTCCGTGCAATTCGGCGCGAATTCAAAGTTCAGGAAAAAAAATTGGCCGAATAAAGCCATTAAAAACACAACCGCGCCTTTCCGTGGCTCCAGGGGGGCATTTTTGGGGGTAGAGGTCCCAAACTTTCAGCGGAGCTTCAAAGAACCCTTCTTGCAAGCCCCCCCCCCAAGTTTTGTAAAGATTGGGTCGGGAGGGCTGAGATATGGGCCCCGAAAGGGGTCCCCCCACCCTTAATGTGCATCTCTGAGCAGAGCTTGCCGCCCACGCACAAAGCTCCCAGCCCCGACAAACAGCTGATGAGAGCAAGGGTGGGGCAGGTGCTAAGAAGTTTGCAAAGCAACAGAACTGCAAAGCAACACTGCAAAGCAACACCCACAACTGCAAAGCAACACCTTTGCAACCATGCAAAGCAACCTGACACCTGGGAGTTTGCAAACGATGGAAAGGGACAGAGGCAGCTAGCTATGCATAATGAGCAGGAGGGGGTGGAATTTCCCCTTTTGCATGGACCCAGGACCAGGAAAATGCATTCTTTAAGTAACCATTTGAAAACCAGTTTTGAGCAAGCATCAAATTAGACCTAACCGATCTTATGAATGAGGGAAAACCTGAGGACACACAACTGAAGCCCCCCCTCAAACCAGGGAGAGAGAGACTCGAGGGGGCACACACACCCCAGGCAGAATGGGCGAAAGCCCCCTTTGGCTTCCCCCCTCACCCACACAAACTGCTCCCTCCCCCCACACACACAGACTCTGCTTTCCCCCCACACTCACACACAGGAGAAAAATTATAGATTAAAGCCCCCAAAGGGGTCTTACTGTGGCTGTCTTCTGTTCCATCAGGAGGGGCTGGGAGGAGGACTGGGTAATCCAATATGATCCCATTTAAGCACGGAAGTTTTGCAGCTCTGGAGATGCATACAGTATCGGGTGATCCATTCATCCCAAAAGGGAAAAGGGGAAAGCCCATATCTCGGGACCCCCTGATCCAATGTTTACAAAACTTGGGGGGTCTCTTACGAAGGCTCGTCTGAAGCTATGCTGAATGTTTGGGGGCTGCACCCCAAAAAATGCACCCCCTGCAGCCATGGAAAGAGAAAAGGGGGGAGCCCATATTTCTGCCCCCACTGAACCCATCTTTACAAAACTTGGGGGGTTTCTTAAGAAGGCTCGTCTGAAGTCATGCTGAAAGTTTGGGGGCTGCACCCTCAAAAAGTGCCCTCTGCAGCCACGGAAATGGAAAAAGGGGGAGGGAAAAGGGGTGGAGCCCATATCTCGGGACCCCCTTACCCAATGTTTACAAAACTTGGGGGGTCTCTTAAGAAGGCTCGTCTGAAGCTCCGCTGAAAGTTTGGGGTCTCTACCCCCCCAAAATGCACCCCCTGCAGCCACAGAAAGAAGCGAATGTGCACAAGCACCCCCCCACGAGGATTTCTCTCACTCTCTCTCTCTCTCCCTGGCCCGGCCGCGCAGCAGCTGATTCCTCCAGTACTCAATCCTGACTGATTGGCCAGAAGACCCAGCTTGGCCACCGATTGGCCGGGGGAGGAGAATGCTGCTTACTGACGGTTATGCTGCTTACTGACGCCCCGAATTTGCCGAATTTATTTGTGAATTCCTGAACTCGCTGAATTTGGCTCCCCCGGTTTCCCACCATTTTTGAGTTCAGTTTGTCCCGAACTAAAAACCGCCGAATCAGGGGAAATTCGGCTGTTTTTCAGTTCGAGCCGAACCGAATCGACAGCCCTATCATAGAGGTGGCCTGCAGCAAGTAGTTTTACAAGTGAACACTGCATCAAGGTTGAGCTGTCATGCTCCCAAGGGGAATTCTTACTCAGAGATCTAATTACACAGCTGCCTCTGTCTGATGGTGGAGGATCAGGCCCCTTCCAGAAAGGAGCAGGATTGCACACTGTTGGGAGAGTTTGCACTAACTCCCTGACCCAGAAGTAGAAAAGAGCAAGAGTCCAGTAGCATCTTAAAGACTAACAAAATTTCTGGCAGGGTATGAACTTCTTCAGATTATGGCTCACGAAAGCTCATACCCTGCCAGAAATTTTGAGTCTTTAAGGCGCTACTCTTAAAGACTAACAAAAGACTCTTGCTCCTTTCTACTTCTAGTGACAGACTAACACAACTACCCATTGTGATCTACCCTCACCCAGAGATTCACAGAAACAAATCCTCAATTAAAGCATGGTTTATTCAGCAACAAAGAGATAACCAACAGTTAGCAAAACCCACTTGGCCTCCCAAAAGACAAGATAACAAAACAACACAGAGAGAGAGGGACCAACAAAGTATACCTGAAAGTGTGCTTTGAAACCCAGGGTCAGATGGTCTAACTGCCAATATCTCCTCAGGGTAAGAAGAGGTCGACCCTTTGCCAGTGTGAGGGCCATGTGTCTCTGACTCCCCTTCCCCTCTTGTATATCCTCTATCTCTGTCCCTTTGAACTCGTACAAGCAGTTCACACCTCCCCTTGCCTTCCTGGGACCCGGCGCCTCATCTGTCTTTCCCAGGTGCCGCTTCGCCCTCCCCTGCTGTGCTTCCTGCATGCACTCCCTCGGGCCGAATACGGCCTTGAAGATCTGATAGTCCTAACAGTCTCTCTGAGACCCGTTTGATGTTTTGTATTGCGCCAATCTATCTTGTAACTTCCCACAACAGAAGTGTGAACCCCAGTGCCCTGTAGTGGATATATTCTGTAACCCCGATAAGCTAGCTCACTTGCAACTTTAAACTCGTGTCTGTCTTGTACTATCTGAAGCCTTCAATAAATCCTTTGTTTCTGCACCCAAGTCTGAGAAAGTGATTTTGCGAAGTTAGCACAGTTAGGTTGGGACTCTCCCATTAAGTTGCAAGTCCTTGCCTCTTCGTTCTACGCCTGTACCTCATCGGACAGTCATGCGAGACGACGAGGAGACACCCTCTTCACCCGAGAAACCGAAGGAGCCTACGGCCCCGGAGCTACCCGACCCCGAGCCGCCGGAAGGAGACACCAAACGTAAGGTGCCCAGCGGTGGGGGTACGAAGCCCAAGACCACCTTTAACTCCTGGCTGGACTCCCCTAAGGGGTGGTCGCTCTCCCGGACCGAGGCAAAGGCACGCCGGATGGCGTTCCCCAGCACGGGGCTCGAGGACGACCCCGCGCGTAAGGAGGTCCTGAGGGACGAGGAACGGAGGCGATGGCAGGAGGAGCGCCAGGCTTTGCTGGAACGGATGGATACCATGCAGACTCTCATGTGCGAGATGGCCCACGCCATGGATGCGTTAAAGGTGCAGCCTCCCCCCGGTAACCCCCCTGATGGGACACCGGCAGCTCCCTCCGCTCCTCCCAGCACTCCGGCCCGCCGTGACTTGAAGATCACGTATGATGGGTCGGGGGACCAGTTGACCTTCTTTATGGTCCAAGTGGACATTTTTATGCGGGAGCAGGGCCGGACCTTTACTTCTGAGGAATCCCAGGTCCAATATGTGGCCTCTCTCCTGCAAGGCGAAGCAGCCGCTTGGATGGTGTTACAGTATGAGCTCCGCTCTCCCGTACTGCGGAGCCTTGATGAATTCATGGTCGCTCTCCGAAACCGGTTCGAAGACCCGAACCTGGGGGAGCGGGCCAAAGCTACCCTAATGCAACTGCGCCAAGGGACTAAATCGGTAGCGCAGTATGCAAGTGAGTTCCAGTCACTTTCCAGCAGGATCTTAGATTGCAGTGAAGCCACCCGGGTACAGTGCTTCAGGGAGGGTCTGAACCCGGACTTACAACATTGGGCCTTCATGCAAGGTAACCCCCCGGACGTGGAAGGTTGGGTGCGCCATGCCGCCGATATCGAGAATCGGAAGCAACTTCTGACCCTGTCCAAACAACGCATCGGGCGCGACTTTAAGTCTCGGGGGGACAGGCCCGGCGGTACCAAGGACACCCGGCCCCAGAGCGGCGGTGGCCCCTCGACAGCCGAACGCCGCAAGCGGTTCGAGACTGGCGTGTGCCTCGTTTGTGGAGGTAAGGGCCACTTCGCCTCACAATGCCCGTCCCACTCCGGACGCCCAGCCCCTCCTCGTCCGACCCCGACTGAACCGGAGAAAGCCCCGGCGGAAAGTCAACCCCGACGCCGGAGCGGCGCACCTGGTCGTCGGAGCGCGCCTTCCGCGCTACACACGCGCCCCCAAGACGGAGCCTCATCCTCAACTGGTCCATCGGGACCTCGGATTATAAATGCCACCTTTGACTCGGCCGAGTCACGGATTACAACTACCACGTCTCCTTCATCCAGTGAGGAAGAAGAGTGGGAGATGCCGGCAAAAAACGCCGTCGGTCTGCTGTAAGAGGGGCTCCTCAGCAGACCGCTCCGAGCGTTGTGCAAGGAGCTCCACCGATGGTAAGCGCCCAAGAGGATAATGTATACATTCGGGTCCACCTATCCTTACCCAAAGGGGGTCCGGTGTTAGAATTCCCCGCGCCAGTTGACTCTGGGTGCGCCCGCACCTTGATTAGTGAGGAAGCAGCCAAGAGACTACGCGTCCGACGCAAACGGCTCCCGGGTCCCCTCCGTTTCTCCCAAATGGACGGTAGTGACTTTAAAAAGGGGCCCGTCACTCACCGTACCACTGCGGTGGTCATGGCTGTGGGGGAACATTGGGAACGACTGTACTTTACCATCGCCCCCATAGTTGCCCCCGTAGTTTTGGGGATGAATTGGTTACAGGGACACAACCCCTCTATTAACTGGGTCAAACGGACACTCACGTTCCCCGAGGACCCCTGCGGAATGCACGACAAAGACCGAATGCTTTGCACCCCGGCCGCCGCGTTGGTGGGGTCCCCAGGGCCCGTCACCGCTCCACCCCATCTACCCTCGGAGTATTCCCAGTTCGCGGATGTGTTTGATGTGAGGGAATGTGATGAACTGCCCCCACACCGAGAAACTGACTGCGCAATTGAGATCGTAGGAGATGGCAAGTTGTCCAAGGGAAAGGTTTACCCCATGAGCCCCAATGAAAAGGCAGTGTTGCGGGACTATTTGGACACCAACCTAGCGAGGGGCTTCATACGCCCCTCCAAAGCTCCGTATTCCGCCCCCGCCTTTTTTGTCAAGAAGAAAACGGGTGACTTGAGACTGTGTATTGACTTTCGTAGACTGAACGCTGTCACTCAGTCTAACGCTTACCCCCTCCCTCTCATTCCAGACCTTCTAGCGCAATTGAAGGAAGGTCGAATCTTCACCAAACTGGATTTGGTGGAAGCCTACCACCGCATCCGCATTAAGGAGGGGGACGAATCCAAGACGGCCTTTTCAAGTTGTTTTGGCATGTTTGAATATTTAGTGATGCCGTTCGGACTTTCAGGGGCTCCGAGTGTATTCATGCAATTAATTAATGAAGTTTTACATGATTTGTTGTTTCGGGGGGTAGTGGTGTTTCTGGATGATATTCTCATTTATTCTGAAACCATGGAAGAGCATATCCGACTGGTGCGCCAAGTCCTCCAGCGACTGCGGGAACACAAATTGTATGCTAAGGTGTCAAAATGTGAGTTCCACCAGCCCTCCATCACTTTCCTGGGGTATGTAATTTCCCACCAGGGCTTGGAAATGGATCCTGCAAAGGTTCAGGCGGTACGGGATTGGGAACCCCCCACCACACGCCGGCAACTGCAACAGTTTTTAGGGTTTGCCAACTTTTACCGCAACTTCATTCCCAATTTCGCACAGGTGGCTCTCCCCCTCACTTCCCTTTTGCGCACCAAGGGGAAGGGAGCGAACGCCGCTCTACCCTCGGCCCGTTTGCAGTGGTCTCCACCCTGCCAGCAGGCATTCGAGGAGCTAAAATTGCTCTTTTCATCCGAGCCAGTACTGGCCCACCCGGACTGCACTAAACCGTTCGTGGTCCAGGTGGACGCTTCGGACGTGGCCATGGGAGGGGCTCTCCTGCAGAGAGACGAAAGTGGGGATTTGAGACCGTGCGCCTACTTCTCCAAAAAGTTTTCTCAGTCTGAAATTAACTGGGCGATTTGGGAGAAGGAGGCAGCGGCAGTGAAGCATGCCCTCACCATCTGGAGGCATTTCCTGGAAGGGGCAGAATTTCCGTTTGAGGTGTGTACCGACCACAAGAATTTAGAGGCTCTCAAGGGGGCTAGAAAGCTCAACGCTAAACAGATTCGGTGGGCTCAATTTTTCGCCAAGTTCCGTTTCACCCTCAAGCATGTCCCCGGGAAAGAAAATGCCCTGGCTGATGCCCTGTCCCGACTCCCCCAATACCGCAATGACTTTGACCGTCCCGTGGACTCCCTATTCACCCCCGAGCAACGGGGGGAAGTCCCAGGCCTAGCCGTCACCACCCGGTCCCAAGCCCGCCAACCGGGGAGTCCCTTGCTCAAAGGGGTCCCGGAAGCTTTTCAGCAAAGGCTCCGAGACGCATCTCTGCAGGAAGCGGAGCAACGGATTCTCCCCACCGGCATGGAACAACGGGACTCCTGGTGGCTGCAGGGTGGAAAGCTCTATGTCCCAACGTCTCTCCGCAAGGAGGTCCTAGGACTAGTCCATGGGGCCAAACTTGCGGGTCATTTTGGCTTTGTAAAAACTCTGCACCTGGTGAGGCGGCAATTTTGGTGGCCCGGCATGAGAGCTGATGTAGAACTATACGTGCGCAGCTGCCCCATCTGCGCCATGGCAAAAAAGAGAATGGGGAAACCCCCGGGACTCCTGAAACCCTTGGAAACACCCACCCGACCGTGGGAAGTGATCGCCATGGACTTTATCACCGACCTGCCTCCCAGCCGGGGTAAGACAGTCCTGTGGGTGATCACGGACCTTTTCTCCAAACAGGTCCACTTCGTTCCCTGTGCCGGACTTCCCTCGGCCCAGGGGTTGGCCAAATTGTTTATCACTCATGTCCTAAGGCTTCACTCGATTCCCAGAAAGGTCCTCTCCGACAGGGGGGTCCAGTTCGTCGCCAAATTCTGGCGGGCCTTCCTAAAACTGATGGGGGTGGAGGAGCAAGGACTCTCCTCGGCTTACCACCCCCAAACCGATGGTCAAACTGAACGAGTGAATGCCGTAGTCGAGTGTTACCTCCGTTGTTATGTCAATTACCATCAGGACAATTGGGTAGACTTATTACCTTTTGCTGAGTATGCCTACAACAATGCCCCTCACTCCTCCACTGGTTTTAGCCCTTTCCAGGTGGTGTACGGGACGGAATTCGGCCCTTTCGGTTCCACCCCCGTCACTCCTGAGCTCGCGGCAGTCCCGGAAGTCCAGGAGTGGGTACAGGTGGTTCGGTCTACTTGGCCCTGGTTACAAAAGAACCTAGAACAGGCCAAGCGCAAGTACAAGGAACAGGCCGACAAACATCGGTCCCCGGGCTGGGAGCTCAAGGTGGGAGAGCAAGTTTATCTCTCCACCAAAAACCTGCGCTCGCTCCGGCCCTGCAAAAAACTGAATGATCGATACGTGGGGCCTTTCCCCATTTCCCGGGTGATTAATGAAGTCACAGTGGAATTGGAACTGCCAAAAACCCTTAGGGGCGTTCACCCCATCTTTCATATCAGTCTACTCAAGCCCTACGTACCCGCTCCCCAATTCCACTCCCCCCCCAAACCCTAAGTTCCTACAGTAGTGGGCGGGGACACACACTTGGAAGTGTCCAAGGTTTTAGATTCCAAGTGGAAGAAAGGGAAACTGTTCTATTTTGTCCGATGGAAACATCTGGGACCTGCACACGATGAATGGGTAGCAGCCCCCCACATGGCGGCCCCCCGCCTAGTTCACGAATTTCACTGCGCCTATCCCGATAAGCCTCGGCCTCCCGACCTTGCGGGAGGGGGGCCTTAAGGGGGGCAGAATGTGAGGGCCATGTGCCTCTGACTCCCCTTCCCCTCTTGCATATCCTCTATCTCTGTCCCTTTGAACTCGTACAAGCAGTTCACACCTCCCCTTGCCTTCCTGGGACCCGGTGCCTCATCTGTCTTTCCCAGGTGCCGCTTCGCCCTCCCCTGCTGTGCTTCCTGCATGCACTCCCTCGGGCCGAATACGGCCTTGAAGATCTGATAGTCCTAACAGTCTCTCTGAGACCCGTTTGATGTTTTGTATTGCGCCAATCTATCTTGTAACTTCCCACAACAGAAGTGTGAACCCCAGTGCCCTGTAGTGGATATATTCTGTAACCCCGATAAGCTAGCTCACTTGCAACTTTAAACTCGTGTCTGTCTTGTACTATCTGAAGCCTTCAATAAATCCTTTGTTTCTGCACCCAAGTCTGAGCAAGTGATTTTGCGAAGTTAGCACAGTTAGGTTGGGACTCTCACAGCCAGGCTATTGGACCCCCTCTTAATCCATGTTCCAACCAACTGCCCTATAGTGCCATAATGTGTCTCCTCGAACATGTATAATTACATGTTCTGTACATGTTGCAGGTGTCCCTGATGGATAGGACAGAGCAGACCCTCCTTCTGGTCTTATCTGGAATTAGTGACTAGATGTTCTCAAAGGATGTGTCGGGGTGCTTGTTATCTTTAACAAACAAGTGACCTTTGAGTGTTATAAGCCATTCTCCTGGATATCTCTGGCTGGTGCAAGAAGATGCACTCATTTCCAAGGGAGACAGGCAGGCATTGTACTTCTTAGAAAGACAGAGAGGCCTATAGAATTCTAAAATGACAACACTTTGGTCAATAGAAAGGCCTAGCTAAAATAGAATCATGGCTTGGAAACGATGGGAGGGATAGTTCAGAAAGTGCAGGGCTGGTTTTGATATCTGTCAAATAAATTAACGCCAAAAAATTAATGCATCTTAATTTGAGCCCCCATTTGAGCTTGAGGCCCAGGCCCAATTGCCCTTTTGCCCCCTCCCCCACCACCTTGATTATCCCTGGTCATTCTTTACCCCAAAAGCTTATAAAATACATTAAATGTGTGACATCTAGAACCCAGTTCTAGCTGGCTGTGTTGCAAATTCAGCCATAGGAAAAATGTTTTAATATATATGTTTACTGGGGATAGAAAACAGAAGGTCAACAGCTACACATGTATATATTGAGAAGGCAGCTTGACAACAATGCAATCTATTCCATCATCTAAATTATAACATTTACTTGCCCCCTCCATTCATGCATGCACATTTGGAACACAGTACTCATTACCATAACATAGAGTGTCAATTATTTTACAGGATCTTCATTTTTGCAAATGCCTACACTTAACTGCTCACACCCACCCTCAATACCCCACCCTCAATACCCCACACAAGAAATTACAAAAAGCCTCCTGGCATTTTAAATGCAAGCATTTGCATCTATAATTTAACCCAGCTACAAAATTGCATCTGCAAACATGGAGGTTTTTTGAAAGCCTATTATGCTATGCTTTTTACCACTTATTATATATAGTTTTCCTACCCTTTTCTTCTCTTTTGCTTCCCAAGGAATTATGCAAACAAACCACTAACTGTTTTTTTTTTTTTTTAATTCCTTTTTTCCCCTTTTGGGTGTTTAATACTACTAAATCCAATAGGGCTTTCACTCTCAACATGCTTGTTCATTATAAGTGTGTGGGAAGTTATGGCATGTAAGTGTAAAAATAGTCAGGAATAGACATGCCTTTTGATTTTATTAATATATGCAGAAGTAACACTCAAAAATCATACATAGTCTTTTTATTATGAAAATTCTGTAATGTATTGTCATCCTCCCCCTTGCAATAACAACAATAGGGAATAGAGTTGCTTAGTCAAACAACATTTTGATATTCTAAAGCACAAAATGAGCTTGTGAATTATACTAATATACCTAATAATCATGATTCAAATACTTGAATGAAGAATTGTGGCAAAGAAAATGCAATTGTTTGTGGAACAGCACAGTGTTATGTATTTCATTTGAATTAACTATACTTGTTCAGGTATAAATATGTTGGTCAACCACGGTTCCTCCGTTCTCCACCACCACCCCATGCTCCCAGAGCTAACCAACATGGAACTCCCTGTTTTCATCTGCAGCATAAGGATGAACCTCTGTTCTATGTCCTTTTACAGAAGGGAACAAATATTTACTGAAACACTAGTTTGGCCTTTTCTTTCATTTGCAGCTACATAACTGTGGCTTTCAACAACAAAACTTACCGAATTTGGAATCTTGAAAGGGACAAGATGTACAGACAAGCAGGTAGAGAATGGAAAGGGTAGCACATATATAGGGACAGGGCAAGACTGGGCAGGAATATAACGCAGCATAAAACATTTCTAAATACATAAATATGCAGGGGAATGCAATAGGAAGGAATATACACATTCAGAAACCCTGATAGCTAGGAAGGGGGAATGAAAATAGTCTAAGGAAAACAGCAGTAAATTAGATGAAAGCAACATGGAATGGGATCATCAGATAATACAGATATCTGTTTGCTTTCAGGGTCATGAACAACATGTACTGTCAGGAGCAGGCCATGAAGACAGTTCATTGTTGTGCTCACAGGTGTTGTTTTGAAGTTCTCTCCAAGGCCAGCCCGTGCCCCGTGTTTAGACTTCTTAGAGTCCTTCTGAATTCCTTTAGTGTGGGAAATGCCAAGTACTCCTTCCTGCCTCTGGGAGGGGGGTTGCCTGGGTTACTGGTTATCTCCTTTTGCTTTTCTATATATGCCATGTGCCTTACCTCAGCCCCTTACTAGTATCATTCTGAATATAGTTTCTGTAACCTGTCATTCTACCCAATAAAACTGCTTTCGTGGATTGCCGTCTGCTGAATTCTGTTTGAGGGATGGAGCGCAGGGCTAGAGCTCACATTATGATACTAGTAAGGGGCTGAGGTATGATACTAGTCCTCTTCATCGGTTTTAATTGCTGACCTTGGCTGGAGCCCTGGAGGGTTCGCCTAGGCACTCGTTTCCTCGGCTTGGGGCGCGAGACAAGCTCCCCGAGGATCCTGATTTACTGCATGACGTCTTGGAGGAGATGCTACGAACTGACGGGGAGGCCACCCAGCTGGTTGGGCTAGTGACTGCTCAGTGGCATCACCTGGCAGAGACTACCCCCTGGGGGATCCAGGACGCTGATCTACGTGCCCGTGATGACCTTTTGGAACTGGATACTTTGCTGGAAGAGACCTGGTTGGCGCAGGAGGACCTTGTCTTGCTAACTCGGTTGTTGTCTGAGGTGATGCTTGGCGAACCGCGATGGGAGCCAGCGGCCCTGATCTGGGAACTCGAACTCGGTTTCCAAATGGTGGGGGCTCGGGAGGGAGACATTCCGCAAACCATTCCGGATCCCACCCCATGCCACTGGGAAGCACAAAATGGGGCCGCCAGGACGGTCCTGGTGCTCGTGGACTTTCCAATTTCCCAGGGGGCTGGCCAGAGGCATTGCTATGACATCATAGTGAGGAGCCAGTGACATCACAGGGAGGGGCCTCTATTGCCACTATCTATGGGGGAAGGGCCATGGGGGATTTAAGGAGGGGCTCCCCAGAAATTTAGGGGGGGCTTCAACAAATGATCTTCAGACAGCTAAAATGTAACTTTCACTTTTAATTATCAATGAAAACTGTTTATTTACTTTTTAAAAATTACACTAAAATCAAATATTCTCCTAATCCCCTATTACCCCTTTTGCTGTTCTCACAAGTATCCTCTCCTGCCATATCCCATCTATCCTTCCCAATTTCCCTTCATCTCCCCATCCCAATAGTTGGCATGTATTGATATGATTAGTGGTAAACATATACAAATTGCGTCATTTAGGTACAACCGACTCGTTAAGATGTAACAATTCAAAATACCTTGTACTTAAATGACACTGACAGTGCATTCCTGAGGCCGCAGGGACTGTGCCGCGGCGGGGAGAGGTGAAGCAATGGCGCAGCTGGGAGGCCTCCTAAGGGGCTTCGTGGCAGCATGAGCATCCAAGGAAAATAAAAGGAAAAAGAGAAGGGAGAGGACAAGGTGTGGAGCGGTCGTGGCGGAGGGCGGCCACTGCACAGCCCAAGCCAGGCAGGGTGTAAGGAGCAAGCCATGAGGATGATATGCGGTAGTGCGATTGTTCTGCTCCCAGGTGCTGTTGTGCTGTTCTGTCCAAGGCCAGTCTGTGCCCCGTGTTTAGTCTTCATAGATTCCCATACTGTAGGAATCGCCAAGTACTCCTTCCTGCCTCTGGGAGGGGGGTTGCCTAGGTTATCAGATATCTCATTTTGCTTTTCCATATATACTATGCACCTTGCCTTTGCCCCTTACTAGTGTCCTTTTGAATATGGCTTCTGAAACCTGTTGATTCTAAGCAATAAAACTGCTTTTGTGGATTTGCCGTCTGCTGAAATGTGTTTATGGGTTTGCCGCAGGGCTAGAGCTTACATTAGGACACTAGTCTTATCCTTACTTGTTGACCTTGGCTGGAGCCCTGGAGGGTTCGCCTGGACACTCATCTCCTTGGCTTGGGGCACAGGACGAGTTCCCCGAGGACCCTGACTTTCGGCTTGTTGTCTTGGAGGAGGCGCAGCGGACTTACGCACAGTCCGTTTGGCTGGTTGGGCTGGTGATTGATCAATGGTGTCGCCTGGCAGCAGAGACCCCCTGGAGGACTCAGGATGCTGATCTACGTGCCCACAACGACCTTTTGGGACTTGATACTTTGCTGGAGGAGGCCCGGTTAGCTCAAGAGGACTTTACTCTCCTAACCCGGTTGTTGGCTGAGCTTACGCTCCGCGGGACACAACAGGAGTCGGCGGCCCCGATCCAGGGGCCCGAGTTCTGTTTCCCAATGGCGGGGGCTCTGGTGGGAGAGGTTCCACAAACTGTTCCGGATCCCACCCTACGCCGCCAGGAAGAACAGAACACTGCCACTAGGAAAGTCCTGGTTCTTGTGGATTTCACGTCGGCCATGGCGATGGCAGCCGACGTTGAGAAGATACTAACTCCTGAATTTGGTCCTGCCTCTGCGGGTCTGGCTCAACAGGTCCAACCGCTGTTGGGCCAGCATAAGGAAATCCAAATACTTTTGGAGCAGGCGGCCGTACCAATTGTGATGGCTGCTGACGCAGCCAATCTCAAGGCGGACCGCGCGCTCACTGACCAGAGGCGGGCGGAGGAGCAACTGTTGGCAGATGCAGCCACCGTTCAGGCATGGGCGACGGCAGGAACGGGAGCATGGTTGAAAGTTTGCGGGGGATCGGACTGGTCTCTCCCCTCATTGTCTTTGGGCTCCCTGGAACCTGGCCTGCCCCGGGACATAGCGCGCAGGCAGCGGCTCACCTTTGCTCCTGACGTCCCAGAATATGAGGAGGAGGAGGATTTGTATGCAGAGGAGAGCGACTGGAATACAAACTACCGAGCCAGCCAAGCCCGATAGACCGGGGGGGCTGAGGAGGAGATCCATGCCTTAAGGTTTCAAAACCGAGAGCTTTTGGATCGTATGGCTCGTATGCAGGACCAAATGGATGTGTTGATCTGTGGATACAGTCGCCTGCAGCAAGCTCAAGTGGCACCTGCACAGGCACCGGTCCCAGGCCAGCAACCCCCCGGCCAGCAGCCTCTGGCACAACCAGCAGCGCAGCAACCTCCGGTACAAGCGCCGCCGGGGCAGCCGGGACAACAACCCACCGGCCAGCAGCCTCCAGCGCAGCCGGCTCCAGGACAACCTCCAGCACCTCCACCAGTGGGACCGGTGGTGCAGTGGAAGCAACCCCGATTGCGTGTGACATTTGATGGCTCCACAGATGCATTGCCCTGTTATCTTCACCAAATGGACAGTTACATGAGAGAACAAGGGCATACCTTTCCCATGGAAGACAGCCGAGTAAGGTTCGTTTCCTCACTTCTAGCTGGAAAGGCTGCAGAATAGATGGTCCTCCAGTTTGATACCCGGGCCTGCTCCATACGGTCGCTTAATGAATTCATGCGAGCATTGAGAAGACATTTTGAGGATCCGTTTCAAGGGGAGAAGGCCAAAGCAGCCCTCCTACAACTCCGGCAAGGATCCTCCTCAGTCCGAATGTTTGCGGATGAGTTCCAAAGACTCGCTAATAAAATAGTGGACTGGATTGAAGCCACCCGGGTGCAGTATTTCAGAGAAGCATTGCATCCGGAGATTCTAAACTGGGCATACATGCAGCGAGACCCAGCCACCTTGGAAGAGTGGATTTTACTGGCGGAAAGTGGAAAGCCGCCGCCAGTTTATTTCTCTTGCCCGACGGCAGGCCAGGGAGGGGGGGAAGCCAGAGAAACCCTCCCAAACCTGCCGCTCCTCAGACCCCACGGAGGCCGGCTCTACCTCCACCAGACCGAGCATTTCTGTTTCAAAGGGGAGACTGCCTCATTTGCGGGGCCATGGGTCACTTCGCTGCCACTTGTCTGCATGTCCGGGGCTGCCGAGTCCCACTCCCCAGCCAGATGGGACTCCTCGTGGGAGAGGATGCCCCCGGGGGAGAGGCACCGCAGCCGAGCGGAGCATCTCTCCAAGACGAAAAGTGCCCCCAGCTCTACACGCTGGAGACGTGACGACGGACCTGTCGCCAGCGGACCCGTCGGGGTCCAGGATTACAATTACTACTCCTGGGGAGAGTAGCCCCGCATCTTCAGAGGAGAGAGACCACTGGAACTCCCCAGTCCTTAACTTGGAGTCTCCCCTCAACCAGCCAAAAAACGGACTGGGTCTGCGGTAGAGGGAGTGATACCGCAGACCTCCGCAGGTGTTCCTGCGAAACCCAAGGCTCCTGTCATGGTGAGTGAAGTAGAAGAGACGGTGTATGCAGATGTGATATTACAACATTATAGAAAAGGTCCTCAATTACAAGTTAAAGCCGTAATAGACTCAGGGTGTGCCCGCTCATAAATTAATGAAACCACCTTTAAGGCGCTCCAAGTGAAGTCAGTCCTTTTACCGGCACCTGTTCACTTTGCTCAAATGGATGGCAGTGATTTCAGGGGGGGCAGTCAACCGTCGCACTCACGGAGTGGCAATGGGAATTGGCCACCATTGGGAACAAATCAACTTTACTATTGTGCCCAATGTTCGATATGCTGTGGTGTTAAGAGCAAATTGGCTCAAAGGGCACAGTCCCACCATAAACTGTGAAGCTGAGACCTCAATGTTCAATAGCCCATTATATGAATTGCACCGATACGAAGTGGCCATTAAAACCGTAATCAAGCCAACTCCTGCCCTGGTCTCGGACACCTCCAGTCCGACCCAATTGCCACTCGACTATCAGGACTTTGCAGATGTATTTAATGTGCAGGAGTGTGATGTGTTACCCCCCCACCGCCGGACGGACTGTGCTATTGAAGTGGTGGGGGATGGAAAACTGCCAAAGAGTAAAATCTACCCAATGATTCCTACGGAACTGGCGGTGCTCCGCGAATTCTTAGACAAGAACTTAGCTCGCGGTTTCATCCAACCCTCCACCGTGCCCTATTCAGCACCGGCTTTCTTCATACGTAAGAAAACAGGAGATTTACGTTTATGTATTGACTTTCGAAAACTCAATGCTGTTACTCAAACGAATGCTTATCCCATCCCCCTCATTTCTGATTTCTTGGGACAGTTGAAGGAGGGACACATTTTCACCAAATTGGACTTAGTTGAAGCGTATTACAGAGTCAGAATCCGGGAGGGGGATGAATCTGACTGCCTTTTCTAGTTGCTTTGGAATGTTCGAATTTATGGTGATGCCTTTTGGATTAAAAGGGGCCCCGGGGGTCTTCATTAATGAGATCCTCATTAATGAGATCCTCCATGATCTACTGTTCAAAGGAGTGGTGGTCTATTTAGATGATATTCTCATTTACTCTAAAACCATGGGTGAGCATGTTGCCTTGGTTCGAGAGGTGTTGCAACGTCTCAGAGGCAATCAGCTGTATGCTAAAGTGTCCAAGTGCGAGTTCCACAACAAGCAATTGACTTTCCTAGGATATATTATCTCACACCAGGGACTGACTATGGATCCTGAAAAGGTGCAAGCAGTGCTCAATTGGGAACCACCCTCTACTTGTAAACAGGTCCAAAAATTCCTCGGGTTCGTGAATTTTTACAGGGCATTCCTCCCACATTTCGCTCAGATTGCGCTACCCATCACGAACCTCCTTAAGACTAAGGGAAACGGGAATACAGCCACCTTACCCAACGCCCGGGTGGAGTGAGCCCCCCAGTGTCAAGCCGCCTTCGATAGTCTTAAGCAGCTTTTTACATCTGAACCTGCTTTGCAGCACCCAAACTGCAATCAACCATTCGTAGTGCATGTAGATGCTTCTGACGTAGCCATGGGGGGTGCACTCCTGCAGCGGGGGGGAGGATGGGCATCTACATCAGTGCACTTATTTTTCTAAAAGGTTCACTCAATCCGAACTCAACTGGGCCATTTGGGAAAAGGAAGCCGCTGCTGTGAAGCATGCCCTGACAGTGTGGAGGCAGTTTTTAGAAGGTTCCAAGGTGCCATTTGAAATGTGGTCCGATCACAAAAACCTAGAGGCCCTAATGGGGGCTCGCAAGCTGTCCGCGAAGCACGTGCGCTGGGCGGACTTCTTTGCCCAGTTTCGATTTGTCCTAAAATATGTACCTGGGAAGCAAAACCTTCTGGCTGACACTTTATCCAGACTTTCCCAATATCCCACCAAGGTTGATCGGCCCACAAAGTCGCTCTTCACCCCTGCCCAACGAGGTCTGTTGCCCACTTTGGCCATACAAACCTGTACTCAGACCCGATCCCCACCGCCACTGCTTTCGATGGGGGGGAAGCCCCACGCCCAGCTGAGCCGGCAGCAACGCCCGCCTCGCTTCCTCCTCCCCCTGAGCAACTGACAGCCATGGTTCCCGAGGTGCGGGGACCCAAGCGCCCCATTCAGTCGCTCCCTGCACCTGTATCAGCTCCGTCCCTGGTCAAGCTGCCCGCCGACTCCTCTCCAGAGGGGGTGGAAGGACTGTCTGATTCCTTTAAGGAGACTCTCCTTCGCAGTTATCAAGCGGAACTGTCCTCGCAAACCCTCCCAGCTACTTTACTTAAATGCAGGGAGTTTTAGTACAAAGATTCTAAATTATATGTTCCGGCAGCATTGCGGGGGGAGGTTTTGAGTTTGGTTCATGACACCAAGACCGCCGGACATTTCGGATTCCTCAAAACATTGCATTTGCTATGGAGACAGTTTTGGTGGGCGGGCATGCAATCAGATGTGGACTCCTTCATCTGCAGCTGCCCCATTGTCAGATAGGGTTTCTGACAGCACAGGCCAAATAAGAATCCTTCCATGCACTCCCCCTCCCCTCCTGTTTTGCACACGAGCTCCGTTCAGAGATCTACAATTGTATGGAGACCTGCCTGTGTAAATCTTTCATCTGATACCGGGTCTCGCTCACAATGCCAAGAACTCCACCAGCCCCTTCTCTGATTGCCCTTAAGTATCCAGTACTTGGTTTGCTGAAGTCGTTACCGGGAGAAAGAAATCTCATTGTTTTCTTTGTATTGCTGTAACTCAATCTCATCCATTGTATCAGTCCTATAAATATAGCAATGTCCCAATGATCTGATTTCTAACCTTCTTCGTCCCTACTGAAGTCACTGACGTTCAGAATAAACCTCTGAATCACTGCGCTGTCTGGATTGGAGTTTCTATTGCCTGAAACGCTGTGCATTTGCTGAAGCCTGACACCCATACGTGCAGCGGCCAAACGATCACAGGGCAAACCGCCCGGACTTTTACAACTGTTAGAGACTCCCTCAAAACCATGGGAAGTGATTGCAATGGACTTCATGACGGACCTACCCCCTAGTGGGGGAAAGACAGTTCTTTGGGTGATTACTGATCTGTTTTCGAAACAGGTGCATTTTGTACCCTGCGCAGGTATCCCTTCCACCCCAAAATTGGCCCGCCTCTTTGTGTCACTTGTCTTCCGTCTACATTCCTTTCCGCGCAAGATACTGATGGATAGGGGGTCAACTTTCGGGGCCAAATTCTGGAACTTTTCTCAAACTGGTTGGAATAGAACAAGAACTGTCTAGTGCCTTCCATCCCCAAACGGACAGTCAAACTGAAAGGGTAAATGCAGTGTTGGAATGCTATTTATGCTGTTACGTTAATTACCATCAAGATGATTGGGTAGACCTGTTGCCTTTTGCTGAATATGCTTATAATAATGCGGTTCACCAATCCACAGGATTCAGCCCTTTCCAGGTTGTCCATGGTAAAGAGTTTGGCCCCGCTGGTCATATTGATGTTTCTGAGGAGGAGGGACAAGCAGATGTGGCTGGATGGGTACATTCTATTCAAACAACCTGGCCATGGCTGATTAAAAATCTAGAGGAGGCCAAACGGCGTTACAAGGCTCAGGCTGACAAACATCGCTCCCCCATGCAAAGTGGGGGATCTTGTCTATTTGTCCACCAAGAACCTATGATCCATCTGCCTCAGTGCCAAGTATGTAGGTCCATTCTCCATTTCCCAGATTATTAATCCAGTGGCTGTGGAACTCTCCTTGCCCAAGTCCCTACGAAGAATCCATCCTGTCTTCCATGTCAGTCTTTTAAAACCATTTGTTCCTTCCCAAAAATGGCATCCTGAACCACAACCTGAAGTGCCTGAAATGGTGGGGGGGGAGCATTTTGAAGTGGCTAAAATACTGGATTCTCGCATTCGCTACGGTGCCCTTCAGTACCTGATCCGATGGAAACATTTTAGTCCTGCCCAGGATGAATGGGTGCGCACCTGTGATGTCTCTGCCCCCCGCTTAGTACAAGAATTTCATGCAGCCTGCCCTCACAAGCCCACGGTGGGAGGGTGAGGGGGGTCTTTAGGGGGGCAGAATGTCAGGAGCAAGCCAGGAGGATGGTATGTGGTAGTGCGATTGTGCTGCTCCCAGGTGCTTTTGTGCTGTTCTGTCCAAGGCCAGTCTGTGCCCCGTGTTTAGTCTTCATAGATTCCCATACTGTGGGAATCGCCAAGTGCTCCTTCCTGCCTCTGGGAGGGGGGTTGCCTAGGTTACCAGTTATCTCATTTTGCTTTTCCATATATACTATGCACCTTGCCTTTGCCCCTTACTTTGCACCTTGCCTTTGCTCCTTTTGAATATGGATTCTGAAACCTGTTGATTCTAAGCAATAAAACTGCTTTTGTGGATTTGCCGTCTGCTGAAATGTGTTTATGGGTTTGCCGCAGGGCTAGAGCTTACACAGGGCCATCAGATTCAGCAGTGCTACTTCCTGGGGAGGGGCATCATTTCAGGGGGTGGGGCACGGATTGGGAATGGGAAGGACAGGCCATGATGTGGGATGGGCCCCTCAGTGAGAGGAGTGCAGGGGGAAGAATGGAGGCTGCGAGGGAGAGAGGGAGAGAAGGGCAGGAGAGTGTCAATAATAAGGGTCTGTGGGCTCGGAGAATTGATGTGAAGTATCAGCAGGGCCACCTCCAAGGGTCCCCGCCACCCCCCAAGATGCCCCCATCCATCACTCTCTCCCTTGACATGACCAGGCTGGGGCAGGGGGTGGCAGCAACACCCCTCCAGCCACAAGAAGGGGGGTCTGTTTTCACCCTTGGCAAATGGGGGACAGCCCCATCCACGGCTGCAGGTGGTCGGAGCCCGGGGGGTCAAGGAGGCGGTGGGGGGATGGTCATGGCTCAGGGTAGGTTTTGCGAGGCCCCAAGTAATCCCGCCTGCCACTCCGCGATGGTGCGGGTCAGCTCCATCATCATCGACAGGTGGCCCCTGGAGGTGTTCACATTGGCAGCCAAGATCTCCATCCATCGATCAGCCAGGTAACTCGTCTCTTGCCACTCCTGTCTGGCCTCCAGACGATCCTTCTCAATGGCTGCCAACATGGAGAAGGTGGGGGATGGGTTGCGCCTGCAGGGGGCTGCGGGCACAAGGCTTGGGGGCTGGCCCCTCTGCCACATCTTCAGCCCTGGGGTTGGCACCCACCCTGGGGGTGTCATAAGGAGGCTCATGGAGGGGAGGTGGGGTGGCCTCCTTCGCCCTGCTCCTCTCCCAACAAGGTTCTGGAGGTCTTGGGTGCCGGGTGCCAATCATCAAGCAGGCTGCAAGACCTTTGAATCTCCATGGACTTCTGAATTGCATTACCAGAGTCACCTTGGCACTCCTCGGGGGGGGGAGTGCTTGCGGCCATGCTGGATGACAGGGGCAGCAGTCATGGGCAAGGGAGTTGGACCTGCAAAGAGAGGCACCCCATCACTTCCAGGCCATCCCATCGGCCATCTCCCAACCTCCCCTGGCAGCCCCTGGCCCACACCTGCGCTTGCCATCCCAGCCCAGCTTGTCTTGCAAGGAAGGCTGACATCCGGGGTCACCTCCATCAGCTCCTCCTGGGCAGTGGCCTGGATATCGAGGGGTTAGCACTCCAGGGTCCCAGCCATCTCTGTGGGGTTGTTGTGCGAGCATCCAGTACTTGGATCCTAGCCACTAGGCACCTCATCCTGAGTGCTCAGGCCCGGAGCAGCCCAGCTGTACTGGGAGTTGGTGCTGGTGAGGCTTCCAGGCAATGGTGGCGTGCTTAGGGCTTCCTTTTGGAAGTCACGTGCTGCAAGGCAGAGGGCAGGCATTCAGAGGGAGATAGTGGGGGCTCCATTTTGCCAGCACAGATAGCCAGCAAGCCTGCCATGCCAAGGAAAGGGCAGCTCCTGATGGCTGGCCTTTGTAGGGGTTGATGAGCACAGCACTAGGGGCTCATTGGTGGCCATCTTCGGCACCACATTCCACCCTCCAGTCCCATAAGAGGTGCCCCCCCACAGTCACATAAGAGGTGCCCCCACACAGCCCATACACAGAGCTCCCCCGCGGGCCCCCAAGAGATGCCTCCTGAGTCCAGAGGGAAAGCAGGATGCCTCAAAGAGGGTTGGCACTGAGCCCTACCTCTGGCAGGCTGGCTGTTGCAGCTCCACAAGACCCTCCCATTCCCTTCCCTAAGCTATAAGCTGGTGCCCCGTGTAACAAGAAAAATGTTATTTGAACATTCCACTGTGAGTGGGAGGTAAGAGGGCATGGGTGGGCTGGGAGGGCTGAGCACCGAGATTGCTGCCCATGTCCGGGTATGTGTTTGGGGGGGGGTCTGAATGAGTTTCCATGGAGGATGGAGGTGGTGGGAGCAGTCCCTCACCAAAAGGCTCCTGTTGATTTGACAGCGTGGAGGGGTGCATGCAGCCAAGTGACCTGCAGAGATACCTGAAATGGAAAAAGGGTGTGAGGGGGATGGGTGGCAAACCCCTGGGCGTAATGTGGGCCGCCTGGGGGTCTGCCAGGTACCACATGGTGGTGGTCCTTGGCCATGGCTGGTGTGCGAAGGCAGCTGGGTCATCCTCAGGCTGCCCATGGAGGCTGAAGAAGGCTGATGGTGACTGCGGCGTGAGTGGCGGCCAGGCACCCCAAGGGTGGTGCCTGTGGTGAGGGAAGGGCAGAGTGGCAGTGAGGTGGCGGCAAACCTCTGTCCTGGCCAGGGCAGCCTCAGTGACTGGAAAAAAAGCAAAGGCAGGGCTCAGAGAAGTGAGGGCAGGCGTGCACTTCCCCTGCTCAGGCCTTGTTGCACCTGGGAAAGGTGAGGCGGGGTGCATGAGTGGACACGTGGGGTTGCTTGGGCCTCTCTGCTCTTGGAAAGAATGGGAGGAGGTCACTGGCAACCCTATGAATCCGACTCATGGCAACCCTATGAATCAATGTCCACCCAGTATAATAACTCCTTAATAAAATATTCTGAAGGTGCACCAGCTTGTGTGAGTGATGCTTGTGTACTTACTCTGTCAAGAGTTCTAAGTCTGAAGTGCAGGTTGCTTCTTTACCCCACCAAGAAGTCAGCTTGGGCTGTAAAACACAGAAGCAGATTGCCCTTGTTCTCTTGCAGTCTATCTATTCTATCAATTTCTGGTTCTTTTCTCTCCACCCAAAACTGAAAGAATGCAGCCCAAGGTAACAGCTAGGGGAAGAAGAGATCTACTTCTCTACCAACATTGAGAACTTGGGCTGCAGAGAATGGGAGCAGAATTCCCCTACTCAGCAGCCCATTTTGTGTAGACAGGGAGGGGGACCAATTGCTTCTTTTATCTTGACCCAAAACTGATGCACCCCAGCTGGCAGTTTGGGGGGAGAGAGAGAAGTGATCTACTTCTTCCCACCACCTCCACCAAGGGCTGTTGAATTAAAAAAAATTCGGTATAGTTCAGATTCGGCTGAGTTCGGCTCGTTTAGATTTGGGATATGCTGAAGTCCGAACTCCCCCACATCGGGTCCGTGTAATTCGGCAGGAATTCAAATTTCGGGAAAAAAATTCGGCCGAATAAAGCCATTAAAAACACAACCGTGCCTTTCCACGGCTCTGGGGGGCATTTTTGGGGGTAGAGCTCCCAAACTTTCAGCAGAGCTTCAAAGGACGTTTCTTGAAAGACCCCCCAAGTTTTGTAAAGATTGGGTCAGGGGGGGCTGAGATATGGGCCCCGAAAGGGGTCCCCCCAACCCTCAATGTGCATCTCTGAGCAGAGCTTGCCGCCCACACACAAAGCTCCCAGCCCCGACAAACAGCTGAGAAGTTTGCAAAGCATTGCAACACAGCTGCAAAGCAACACAACCTTGTAAGCAACACCTTTGCAACTGTGCAAAGCAACACCTGACACCTGGGAGTTTGCAAACCATGGAAAGGGACAGAGGCAGCTAGCTATGCATAATGAGCAGGAGGGGTGGAATTTCCCCTTTTGCATGGGACTCCAAATGCATTAGGAGTGTTAAGCTGCAGTACTGCAGTCAAAAGCTCTGCTCACGACCTGAGTTCGATCCCAACGGAAGTTGGTTTCAGGTAGTCAGCTCAAGGTTGACTCAGCCTTCCATCCTTCCGAGGTCGGTGAAATGAGTACCCAGCTTGCTGGGGGTAAAGGGAAGATGACTAGGGAAGGCACTGGCAAACCACCCCGCAAACAAAGTCTGCCTTGGAAACGTCGGGATGTGACGTCACCCCATGGGTCAGGAATGACCCGGTGCTTGCACAGGGGACCTTTACCTTTACCTTACCAAATGCATTTTTTAAGTCACCATTTGAAAACCAGTTTTGAGCAAGCATCCAAATAGACCTAACCGCTCTTATGAATGAGGGAAAACCTGTAGACACACAACTGAAACCCCCCCTGAAACCAGGGAGAGAGAGACTCGACGGGGAATACACACCCCAGGCAGAACCGGCAAAAGCCCCCTTTGGCTTCCCCCCCCACCCACAGAAACTGCTCCCTCCCCCCACACACACAGACTCTGCTTCCCCCCCACACACACACACAGGAGAAAAATTATAGATTAAAGCCCCCAAAGGGGTCTTACTGTGGCTGTCTTCTGTTCCATCAGGAGGGGCTGGGGAGGACTGGGTAATCCAAGACGATTCCATTTAGGCACGGGACGTTTTGCTCTGGAGATGCATATAGGATCCCATTCATCCCAATTGGGAAAAGGGGAAAAGGGAAAGCCCATATCTCGGGACCCCCTGACCCAATGTTTACAAAACTTGGGTGATCTCTTAAGAAGGCTTGTCTGAAGCTCCACTCAAAGTTTGGGATCTGCACCCCAAAAAATGCGCCCCCTGCAGCCACGGAAAGAGAAAAGGGGGGGAGCCAATATTTCTGCCTCCACTGAACCCATCTTTACAAAACTTGGGTGGTATCTTAAGAAGGATTGTCTGAAGCTATGCTGAAAGTTTGGGGGCTATATCCCCCAAAAAGCGCCCCCTGCAGCCACGGAAATGGAAAAGGGGGGAAAGAAAAGGGGTGGAGCCCATATCTCGAGACCCCCTGACCCAATTGGCCAGAAGAAGACCCAGCTTGGCCACGGATTGGCCGGGGGAGGAGAATGCTGCTTACTGACGGTTATGCTGCTTACTGAGGGCCCCGAATTTGCCGGATTTATTCCTGAACTCCCGAACTCGCTGAATTCGGCTCCCAGGTTGCCCGCCATTTTTGAGTTCAGTTCGTCCTGAACTAAAAACCACCGAATCAGGGGAAATTCGGCTGTTTTTCAGTTCAGGCTGAACCGAATCAACAGCCCTAGTACCATGATTATTTTTAATTGTTCCATTTTTATTTTTATTTTTTGCTGTATTTGCTGGTCATGAACTGTAATGAATACTTTTCTTAAAAATATTTTATTAACATTTTCAAACTAAACAAACATACAAACATCATTCACACAGTTTATACTCCTTCGGGGAGTTTACATCTCCTTTTATACCTTGATTTTAAGTCACATTTTGTATCCGTCTAACTATATGATAAATTCTGCGAAATTATAAACAATAGTCCTTATATCTAACAATCTATCCTTTCCATTTAGCATATTCAAAATAGCATTCCAATTTCTTTTGTAATTCTTTCATTGTCTTGTCTTTTATCAAGCTGGTCAAGCTGGCCATCACTGCAAATTTGTCCATCTTTTGTTGCCACTTTTCCAAATCTGGAATATCATCTTGCTTCCAAGAAGCTGCCAAAATTAATCTAGCCATCGTCGACAAATATCCAAATACTTCTGTATAGTTTACATCCAAGTTATCTGGTGGAATTCCTAATAGCATAGTTTCTGGAGTCATAGGAAATTTAAAGCTTAAAATTTTCTGCATTTCTTGATGAATTTGAATCCAAAATTTCTTAACTTTCTTACATGTCCACCATGAATGGAAGTATGTCACATCACTATCTTTACATTTCCAGCAATGTTCATCATAAGATTAATCTATCTTCTTAATATCCATTGGAGTAATGTACCATCTAAAAATTGTTTGTGCATATTCTCACATACATTGTTACTGGCTGTAAATTTAATTGTCTTAGTCCACAGCCTTTCCCACTGTTGCATAATAATCTCCTTTTTCAAAATTTCCATCCATTTTATCATGCATTACTTGACTTGCTCTTGCTTTGTTTCATATTTAAGCAATAATATATATAGCTTTGGTCTGTTTCTTTACTAATTAAATGTTCAAACTCAGTGTTAGTCTTTAAAGTCCTCTGTTGTTGACAATCTTGTCGTAGTTTCATGATCATCCGGTTATAAATCAACCATCCAATTTTCTTTGTCTTCATTATCTCATTCCAGGATTTTATTTGTCCTTGATCATTTAACATGTCTTTATATATTATATAGTCTACCTCTTTTCTCTCTCCCTTAGTTAGATAGGTATCAGTTGGAGACATTATCAATGGAGGTGAGGGACTCAATCTGATTTTGTTTCTGACCCAAATTTTCATCAATCCATCTTTAATAATATGTTTCTCTTGAAAAATCTCTGAATTCTTAGCCTTCCATAAGTAATAATGTAATCCATTGTTCCACGAGCCTTTTTCAATCTTCAGACTTTTATGCTCAGGATTCTTAATCCAATCTGTAATCCACAAAAGTCCTGCCACTTGGTGGTATAATTTAATATTTGGCCACCTCTTTTCTTCTCATCCTGCATTATTTTGAAATTGATCCTTGGTTTTTTCCCTGCCCAAACAAACTTGTTAATTTGTCTTTGCCAGTCCATCAATATTTTAGCATCTATTTGTATAGGAAGCATTTGGAAAAGAAAAGTTAGCCTTGGCAACGTTCATCTTTATTACTGCTATTCATCCCATCCAAGACAAATTTAGTTTTGTCCATCTCTCCAGATCTTTCTGTATCACCAACCATGTAATGAATACTTTTGACCTTAGACCTTAACATGTGTCAGGGTTCAATAATTCCATTATGGATGCATTATCTCATCTTCAGCAGAAAATAGCTCTGGTTCGTCCTTGGGGATCAGGGATGTAGACATCTCTGGGGATAAGCTCAGGTTAACAATACTATGCTCAAAAATGGATGAAAAGGGGAAAGGGATGATTATGTCTATCTGGTAGAGGCAGTGCAAATATCTACAACAGGAAACAAACACCTAACAACAGTTCAAGAAATATGTACAAGAAATCTATGTCCAGGTTTCCCTCAGAGTCCAAAAGACACTTCTTATGACTGAAAAGTCCTTGTAAAGGCAAGCCCTCGAAAACAAGGAAGGAATTTTCTTCATAGGTCTGTACTGATGAACAGACTCTTGGAACAGCTTTCTTTCTCACTGTTTAAGAGAAAATATTGTTAGAATTATTGTTGTATGAATTCCTTGTTTGCATTTTGTAAAAACAGACACACAGACAGTTATTATTGAGGGCTTTCTTTAAAGTTTGACCTAATTGCCTGGGTCCTCTTTTTGTACACCAGGATGGCTCCATTTTGACACCTCATCCGTTTGTAAAAGTTTTTCGATGGGGTTTAGCAAATATTAGACTGCAGCCTGGGGAGTTTGGGGCTCATTCTTTTTGAATAGGAGCCCCCACAGCAGCTGCAGGTTGGGGTCTGCCTCCGCAACGTATCCAGGCAATTGGCAGATGGAGATCTGCAGCATATAAGAAGTACATTCAGCCACATCTTGTCCATGTTTAACTATTTGTTTTGGACTTCCGCTTCCGGCGCAAGCAGCAGCAGCAGCTCCCCATAGCTCCGATGTTTTTTTAGTATTTCTTTTATATTTCTATTTGTTTTAAATTGCATACCGAGGTCAGCAGCTGGCAGAGCATGTATCTTCCCCCCGGAGAGTGGGAGGATGAGAGAAAAAGCAGGAGTGCTTGGTAATTTAGTTTCAACAAATGAGATGTAAAAAGTGGTAACGATCCTCGCCTGAGAATTTTGACCCTCAGGTGGGGAAACAGCAGAGATTAGAGCTTTTTTTTTTAGAGGAAAAGAACTGGAAAATGATACCAGTTTTCTACCAACTAAAAACAGATTTGAGATACTGGGAAAAGAGATTGAACAGGAGCATGAGGCTCTAACAGCCCAAGATGAACAAAAACTCGCAAAAAGCCCACATGGTTTATAGGAACACCTTGGACAAACGGAGATGCAGAGACAGCAATGGGAGTTTGAAAACAAAGCAAGTACATTGGCTTTTCTGACCAAACAAACTTTACTTATAGCTGATACTGTGATATGCACATATAGAAAGATAGATGAGATAAATATAAAAATAAATGAACTAAAGACAGAAATAAATAACCTTCAAAGGAAAGGCAGTGAGGACTCTAAGCTGGGGGAGTCGAGGGAGTTGAGAGATGAAGCAAGGACTAATATACTCAGGAGGGCTCTTTCTCCCACTGTAAAGCATACCAACATCCGCGTTTTGCAGAAAAACCAGATAGTGCTGTGCATTGGTAACATCAGTATAAATTATAATCATTGGAACAGCAGAAGGGAGGTGGTTCACTCACTGAGATTTTAAATCCTCCTTCAAAACTATGCATTCAGTCGCTCTATTGGTTGCCGTCCTACAACTCTTATAAGAGAATAATAGTAACGTTTGAACAAGACTTCAAAACTTTTAAAGAAACATGACTTTCTGTGTAGGTTTAAAATCTATATGCAAAGAGTCTTTAAAGACAATCAGTGCTGTCCGTTATGCAAGCAAAGGGTTAAGCAAAGGCAAAGAGAAGACCCAGCTGTGAAAGCTGATCTTAGAGGGCCAATAAGACCAGCACAAACAGGAGCTGGGCAGTTAATCAAACCAATTAGTACAAAGGAGAAAAAAATTACGGATTTTATGACAATGAAGCCGAAAGTAGACTTAGCCTCCTCTAAATAAAAACAGGTGGAAATAGGGAAAACCTGCAAGTCTAACACCTCTATATATCAAAATACTTGTGTGCAAGGGGAACGAACAGAAACCCAAAATGTCATCCAAATTAAAACTAAAACTAGCAGTGCAAGGCTTCCAGGGCTAAGCCCAGCCCGAAAATGGATTTTGGAGAATGAAGAAGCATTAAATACTGCAGAAGTTTTGGAACTCTCCTCACAAGAGGAAAGAGAAAATCAGAATCACTCTACAGCCTCCTACAGTTCAATGCCCTCGTTGGAACATTCAATCTTTTCAACAGAAGGAGATAAACATGAAAGGCTGGGGCAATTACCCCAATCTGTTTTGGACATTGAACCCTTATCTATGGAGCACATAGAAAACACCAAGAATAGACAACATGAGATTATGGAAACTGAGGAAATAAATTCATCACCACAACAAAGCCTTGCACATGAAGACTACGAAATTGATCTGTGCTCAGTTTATGATATTTCCATCAACACAAACCAACAGGAAGAAAAAAATCCTAAATCTCTGGCACAGGTAATCCGGGAAGCCAGTGTTCTGGAAATCTACACACAACCCTCTCCCTCTCAACAAACTTGCTCACTTCCTTATCCACAAGATCAACTTTCTCCCAGCAAAGCTATTCAGGAAACAATACCAATTTCTGTACTTACATTAAATCAACATCAGACATCATCCAAAGATGATAGCCCTAGTGGGGTATTAGAACATACCTTGGAGATGATTCCCAACACAGAAGGAAACGTGGAGTTTATTGCTCTATCACCCCAGGAAATGACAACAAATTGACTCATGAGGTTCCCAGCTCCATGTCCAAAAAGTGAACCTATAGAAATAATGTCCTGGAATGTGGCCGGATGGTCTCGTTGCCTTTCCTCCTGCTCTGATATTCCTTTCCTTCGGAGGAACTTTGATATTATTCTTGTGCAAGAGACTTGGATGACTGACAATCCTGAACTTGATGAATATTATTATATCTACAAATTAGAAGCTGAGTCAGGTCAGGGAAGGGGGAGGGCTAGGGGTGGTTTGGCTATTTTTGCTTCCTTGGCCCTTAGGGTATCTTGTCAACTTTTGCCTCCTTTAACTCATTTGGTGATGGCCCTATTATTGAAATGGGAAGGGGAGAGCATGTTAATTATAAATGTGTATTTACAACCAGCAAACAAAATAGCAAAAATCAGAGAAAATTGGCAAGGTTTAGAACATTATGTTGATGCACTGTCACACAATTATCTGGAGTCTTCACTATTGGTAGCAGGAGATTTAAATGCTCGTTTGGGCCCTGATGACTATACTTTGGGAACAAAATATGGCCAACTTTTTGAGGATTCTGAACCGGAACAACAAAATATGCTGTTAGTTCGTACTTCCCTTGATCAGAGATCTAATCCAGCAGGCCTAAGCCTAATCAAATTCACTCGGAGAGGGAACCTGCAGATCTTAAATGGGGCCTGCCATGGGGACTAACCTGGGAAATCTACTTTTGTGTCAGGCAATAGAACCAGTGTCATTGATTATATGTTAATCAGTGGATCACTTATGCAACTGGTCCAGTACTTCCGAGTATTACCTTATTTGGAAAGTGATCATTGACCTGTATTGGTACGAATTGCCTCCTTTTCGAGGAACATAAAATGAGTTAACCGATATGTGCCCCAACTTGAGTGTAAAGGAAGCGAATTAGATGGTCAGGAAAAATAAGCCAAGAATTTAAAAATCTTTTAAAAACAGAGGAATTCCAGAATCTTCCTCAACTCCCCACAGATCGTGAAATTAATCATGATCTCTTGGTTATATACAATGAGGTGATCTGCAGGCTAAAAACAGCTTTAAGCAGTTTGGATAAAAATAAAACGTATAAAATTGGAGACACATATAGGCCCTCTAAACCCTGGTATGACACTGACTGTGTACAGGAAAAAAAGCTCCTTACTCGATGCTACCACCAATTTATAAATTCAGGGCCAGAAGAGGGCCAGAGAATATATCCTATACTCCTTAAATATAAAAGAAGGTACAAATACCTAATAAAACAAAAAAAGGACATTTATACAAAAAAATTGGGAGCTCCTTGTACAAGCTGTTAGAAACAAGGACTTTGCTACCTTTGGGAGACTTGCAAATCAGAGAGGTAAGACTCCCTCCCCTGTGGAATTAAATGTAGCTCCTGATAGATGGACATTTTTTTCCAGGAGCTATATGATGACCCTGAATCAAGTGTGCTGGATATAAATATGGGAAAGTTAGAAGAATTGCCCAGTCTCGCTGGCAGAAATAAAATCACACATAGGCGGTTAAAAAATGGCAAGGCACCTGGCTCTGATGGTATCCCTCCTGAATTATTAAAGGAAAACATTGACTGGTGGGCCCCTTTTCTGGCAATCCTATTTACTTACATCGACCAAAAAGGCTGAATCCCAAAGGAGTGGAATATGGCAATAGTAGTTCTTATTTTTAAAAAGGGCGACAAAAAAGATCCTGCAAACTATAGGCCTATTAGCCTTTTAAGTATCATTAGTAAACACTACTCCAGACATTTACTGGATAAATTTCTTATTTGGCTGGAGCAAGAAGATGTGATAGTGCCAGAACAAGCGGCCTTCAGAGAAGGTAAATCCACAACTGACCACTGCCTGCTATTGCAGTACCTAAGTGAAAAATATACTTCAAAGGGTCCAACGTCCCTGCATGCAGCCTTCATTGATCTAAAAGCAGCCTTTGACTCAGTTTCAAGGCCTAAATTATGGCAAAAGTTAGAAGCCACAAATATCGACAGAAGGCTCTTGGCCCTTATACGGGTGGTACATGACCATTCATACCCCAGAGTCAGATGCAGTGCTAAAGGTCATCTCACAGACTGGCCTCCTTGCAATGATTAGTCTGGATGCATATCAATCCAAATGGTTCAAGGAGGTGCAATTAAACCTAAGAAAACTAAGGTTTTCACCCCAGGATCTATTGACACTGAGTTGAGATCAGTTTAAAAAAGTGATAAGGCAGAGAGTGGAAGATACTGAGAGACAGCATGACCTCGCAATGTCCCCTGTAGGGCTGTCGATTTGGTTCGTTCTGAACCGAAAAACCACTGAATTTTCCCGATTCGGTGGATTCCGGTTCGGATGGAACCGAACTAAAAAAAAGGCGGGAAAAGGACGTGCCAAATTCGGCGACTTGGGGCAAATGCTGAATAAATTCAGCAGATTCGGCATTCCCCGAACCTGCCTTTTCCCACCTTTAGACTGCCCTGCTCGGTTTCCTGGGAGGCGCAGATCTGTTCCTCCCCCCCCCACGCGCCTTCATGGAAGCCCCGTGATGGCATGCAGGGGGCTCTTTAAACAGATCTGCGCCTCCCAGCTGGGAGGTACAGATCTGTTCCCCCCCTGCGCGCCTTCATGGAAGCCCCGTGAAGGCGCACGGGGGGCTCTTTAAACAGATCTGCGCCTCCCAGCTGGGAGGCGGAGATATGTTCCCCCCCGCGCGCCTTCACGGGACTTCCCTGAAGGCGCGTGGGGGGCTGTTTAAACAGATCTGTTCCCCCCCCCCACGTGCCTTCATAGAAGCTTCATGAAGGCATGCGGGGGGGCAAATTTTCCCCCGAACTCCAGATCTCGCGCCGAATTTCGCGGATCCAAAGCGGGGGAGTTTGCACTTTGACACGTCCCGAATTTAAAAGGGCCAAATTTTGCCGAAGCCGAACTTTACCAAAAAAAATTTTTCAACAGCCCTAGTCCCCTGGTTTCATAGCCTCACAGAAGTTCAGACACCTAATGTTGGCAGCCCCATATCTGATGACACAGGAGGTGAACAAATTTAGAAGGGCTTTCACATTAGCCAGATGTGGAGCTTTGCCATCGGCCGTCCTAGAAGGCAGATATAAAAAAATTCCTCTTTCCAAGAGAGTCTGCCCGTACAATGGTGAAGAAACTCAGACCCGTGAACACGTCTTTTTATACTGCCCTGTCCATCATGAGTTAAGATCTAAGAATATTCAAGAAACTCTAAGAAATAATACAGGGCTACCTGATAAAATCTGTATCCAACGACTACTGCAAGATAGTAACACACAAACTTCGAGATGTGCTGCCAAATTTTGTGCTACTATATATAAGGCCTGAAAGGATGTAATGTACAAATAGGTACAATTTGATAAACATTTTAGAAGCTAGCTTGCTTACCTTTTTAGATATGGGATTTATATAGATATAGATAGATAGATAGATAGATAGATAGATAGATAGATAGATAGATAGATAGATAGATAGATAGATAGATAGATATAGATGTAGATGTAGATATAGTGGACTTTTTGATTGATTGATACTGTTTTATTACAAATTTAATAGATGTGTTCTATTTTTGGTCAAATGACCATAAAATAAAGATTGAATTGAATTGAACTATTTGTTTTGAGTTGCAGTGGGACAGATAAAACACGTATGGATATGTGGACATAGTATTGTGCACTGGGCCGGCATGTACGCATGGGTCTTGACAAATAGCTGTGGATCTTCTGTATGGGTCTTCGAAGCATGTGATGGGCTGTTTTGGTCATGCAGCTCGGAGAAAATGACCTAGCCACCAGGAAGGGAAAAGATCTGTCAAAGGAGGCCCAGGCTGACTTCAGGGCATTGGCAAATTGGTTTCCTGACACTGTATTCGGATGGTCCAATATGCTGGAGAAGTTCCTGATGGGGGGGCTGTTTGCCCAAAGAGAGTGGATGTGGCCAGGAAAAATGCTATGGGTACCATCAGAAAAACAGCCCTGGAGAGCTTTGTGTAAGGGAGAGAGATGACCTGGCAGCCTTGTTAAGTTGTTTTGCGTTGCTCCACAGCTAGGCTTTTTAAATCCTCAAAAGTTACCATCTCATTCTTAATGCATCTTGTAGGTAAGACAGTGATATGACACTACAGGTCATGGCACCCCCCCCCCTCTAACGAGGAGCCGTTCCCACGGGAGATAGCGCTGGAACAGGAATTCAGCAGTTAGCAAATTCGACCTTGAGAGGCACCTGGTGGAACCGAAACTAAAACATTTGCAGTCTGACAGGCTGCTGAGAGCAGTGGAAAGCAGGCCTGACACCCACTCTGATTTGGATGCAAACCAAGCAAAAAAACAAAGCAAACCCTCCATGTGGAAGCAACCTAACAGTATATTTGCCTTTTCCACATGTGTATAAATTAATAGTGAATTATTCTCTTAAAACAATCTTTACTGATTCTATTTTATGAAGCGGTGCAACTTTGTGGCTGTAAACCAAAACCTTTTAAGGATCAGAACCTTTATATTCATTCATCACTCAGTAATAGTCATTTTCATGTCAACAAAAGAAACTTAAAACATTATATTTTCAAAATTCTATGGTGATATGACTTCCATGGTGAAATAATTTTTTTATCAGAAGGAGGATTTCCAATCATTTGGAATTTGCTCAATAGCCATGTTTGTTCAGAGAAACGACTGTCCAATCCTGATAATGTATCTCAACAAGATGATAAAGAAAAAGATAAGTCGTATGAGGAGTTCTGTGCAATTTTTTCCCCTTGAAACTAAATCTCTAAGCAAAAGTTGGCATCAGAAAAAGTTTACATGCATAATTTTCTCATGATGTAATATTAACTTTTAAAACAAGCTGTAACAGCAACAGATCACTACAGCAAGAGGCACAGTACCCACAACTGTTTATTCCAAGCTTTTGCTTTTAAAAGAGCAGATTTTTTGTACAATTATACTAATACCTCTTCCTGCAGTTCTATCCCTGCACAGCTCATTTCTTCAGGGGAGACAGTTCTGTGTTTCATTAGTCTTCCTGAATTATAAGAAAAAATGTAAAATTAATGCCTAACAACAGAAAGTTTCATGCCAGGCTACAGAAGAACAGGGAGAGATGAAGCAGGGCAACATTGTGCTAAGTCTGGGCCTCAGCCAAACTTCTGTTTTTTGTTTTGTTTTTTCATTTTCAAAGCCTCAGGGAATTTGTTTGGGGGGCTTTTTATTGCTTAAATCAAGTTGTAAAATGATCTCAAATTTAATAACATTTAGCCTGCAGTTTCTTTCTTTCCTTTTTCCCCTTCTTTTCTTTTCTTTTTTCTTTTTTTCTTTTTTTTGCCTTTCCCCTCTGAGCTACTATAAAATAAGCTAAATTTTTAGGGGATAAACCCTCCAAATTTTTATTTCAATAACTATCCCCAAACTTTAATGTGATGAAACCATGCAGCTGCACTGCTTTGGGAAAGGGGAAAGAGGTTTTATTCTTCCCCTAATCTTCAGTCTAATAAGGGTCCCTCTACCCTGCTGTGCACATTTGGAAGTAAGAGAAATGATATAGAATGTATTATTGATCATTCCTAGTGGAACATCAGGAATGGTAAATCATACAGAACTACACAGTTCATTAGACATTGACAGAAGGAGATACTGCAGCACTGAAAACCTGTAGAGATGACAGCAAGGACTTGCATTATAAATACCTTACGTTACCCTCTACAGAACTCTCTAAAACTAAAACACAATTCTTTTTCTCAAAACTTTCTCTTTTTTCCAGGCAAATAAAGCATTCTTGCCAAATGTTGTCATTCAGCTGTTTCCGTATCCATAGTCTGATGAAATCACGTCAAGTTTTCCACTAGTATGGATGAGTTTTAGATGACCCTTTTAGATTTATTTCAAACAATCATGGTGTCCAAGCTTTCCATGAAGCCACCAATGGAGGGAAAACAGTGCTTACTGCAGCTATCAACCCTGTACTCTATATCCCCTGATTGGCTACCCTAGCCCAGGCGGTGTGTTAGCAATGTGTAACGTGTGCCAAATTCAATGCTCGGGAAGGACCCCAGAAGCCTCCTGTCAAGCACGGCCTGGTACCCACCAACAGGGGGAACGGCAGACAGGCCAGATGGCTTTCCAAGGTTATCCTATTATTCAGTTTCGCTTTGTTTTGTCTTTGGTGTTCTCTGGGAACTGGGAACCGTTATCTTATGTTGCTTAGGTAACCCAGAAAGTCCCCTTTCACCTTTATATCGTTTGCATCCTAAATCTTCCCTCATTAGTGTCCTCGCTGTTTCCAAGTTGGATTCTGTAACTTGCTGCATATTTCCATTAAACTAACTTTCTACGGTAAACCTGCCTAGAAGTCGTTTGTGGGACTGGTTGGTGAGCTCAGAGATGACATTCGGACACTAATCCAATTTTCCCAACATTGGGCCTGAGCAGCTGGGAGAGAGACAGAGGAGGAGCTTAGAGAAAGCTGTAGCTGGCTGAAGGTAATTGCTGTGCTGTTGATTGCTGAGGGTGGGGCTGAGAGTATTTAAACAGGCTCTGCTTGCCAGAGGCTGGCCTGAGCAGCTGGGAGAGAGACAGAGGAAGAGTTTAGAGAAAGCTGTAGCTGGCTGAAGGTAATTGCTGTGCTGTTGATTGCTGAGGGTGGGGCTGAGAGTATTTAAACAGGCTCTGCTTGCCAGAGGCTGGCCTGAGCAGCTGGGAGAGCAACAGAGGAGGAGCTTAGAGAAAGGTCAGTGAAAGTTTTACTGTAAAGTTTGTGTTTGTGTTTTCCTCAGTGGCTGGGGAGCAGTAGTTGAGGTTGCTGTGTGTGTGTGTGTGTGTGTGTGTGTGAGTGAGTGCCTGTAGGGGGGTTTCTGACTGGTTCTCTTTGTTGTTTTATCTAGCTGTAGCTGGCTGAAGGTAATTGCTGTGCTGTTGATTGCTGAGGGTGGGGCTGAGAGTATTTAAACAGGCTCTGCTTGCCAGAGGCGCTCTTGCCCTGGGGCTCTTAGCCTGGGGGTCTGGCCTGGGGGCTCTGTAATATATATTTTTAATGTGCTGAGTGTTTTACTTCTTCAAGGAGGGAGACTTGAAAGAAGGTTTGCCAGGGGAACTATCAGAGTAGCCTAGGAAAGAAACTTCAGAAATGGATCACAGCATTGTGGCTAGTGAGGGAGCCGAGGCAGTAACATGCAGGTCTGTGGCATGTTTGTCTTTTTACCTGAGGGTAACATTAATTATACTTGCAGCAAGTGTTAGTTGGTAGCCCTGCTGGAGGAGAAGATAAAGGGTCTTGAGGCACGCTTGTCCACACTCCATTTTTTAAAGCAAGGTGAAGAGTTCATGGACAGAACTCATGAAGCTCTCTTTAGTGAGCAACAGGAGCAGGAGAATAAGGAATCTGAACAAATGGAGGTACAAACACAGGAGGAGGAAGCATGGAAGAATGTGACCCACAGGAGTAGGAAAATCAGGACACATCCTGATCCTCTCTTGCTCAACAATTGGTTCCAGGATGTCCCAATAGATACTGATTCTGGACCACTGGAACAAGGGCTATCCCCGCCAAAGCGTGAAAGAAATTCCTCAGGCTCCTGCACATGAGAGGACCTGATCTTCTGCCCCACAATTTAGGAGGAGGCGTGTTCTCGTAATTGGGGATTCCCTCCTGAGAGGGGTAGAGTCTAAAGTATGCCGACCTGATGTTGTCCCGAGAGGTCTGCTGTTTACCGGGTGCACTCATCCAGGATGTGACAGAAAGGGAAGGAAGACTCATCAAGCCCACAGATTATTACCCTTTCTTACTTGTTCATGTGGGAACAAGTGATATTGCCCAGCACAGCCCAGAACGTATTAAAAGAGACTACATGGCACTGGGTGAGAAGGTGAAGGACTTGGGGGCACAGGTTGTGTTTTTGTCAGTTCTGCCTGTTGAAGGTCGTGGCTTAGGAAGGGAAAGACGAATACTCCAAATTAATGACTGGTTGTGTAGGTGGTGTTGTCAAGAAAGGTTTGGATTTCTGGACCATGGCTTATGCTTTCGAGAAGAAGCTCTTCTGTCGGGGGATGGTTTACACCTCATGAGGATAGGAAAAAATGTGTTTGTTAGAGCCTTGCAAACCTGATCAGGAGGGCTTTAAACTAAATCCTATGGGTGAGCGAGACAACAATTTAAAGCCTTGTATGCTGATAATGCCCTGACCTGGATGACCCAGGCTAGCCTGATCTCATCAAATCTCAGAAGCTAAGCAGGGTTAGTATTTGGATGGGAGACCACCAAGGAAGTCCAGGGTTGCTATGCAGAGGAAGGCACTGGCAAACCACCTCTGTTAGTCTCTTGCCATGAAAACCCCAAAAGGGGGTCATCAGAAGTCGGCTGCGACTTGACGGAACTTTACACACACACATGCTGATAATACCTGGAGACGAGAACAATAAAGATTTGCAGGGAGTGGCATATATGCAAGGAAACATAAACTCACAGGTAAGTACAGAAATGAAAACCACAGGGCACATAAACCACAGATTCCGATGTCTGTACACTAATGTGCAGAGTGTGGGAAACAAGCAGGAAGAACTGGAAGCCCTAATACAGGAAGGGGATTTTGACCTAATAGGCATTTCTGAAACTTGGTGGAATGTCACTCATGATTGGAATATTAAGATTGAGGGGTACAACTTGTTTAAAAGGGAAAGATTGATAAGGAAGGGGGAAGGAGTAGCACTGTATGTGAAAGATGTGTACACTTGTGAAGAAGTACATGAATCTGGGCATGGTAGTGCAGTCGAGACTCTATGGGTAAACATAAAAGGAATAAGAAATAATCATGATATTCTCGTGGGGGTCTGCTATTGACCGCCAAACCAGGCAGAGGACTTGGATGGGATGCTGCTAGACCAGATCACAAAGTTCTCAAAGAGACGGGACATGGTGGTCATGGGAGATTTTAATTACCCGGATATCTGTTGGAAGTGCTACGCTGCTAAAAATGCAAGATCCAATAAATTCCTGACTTGTCTTGCTGACAACTTCCTATTCCAGAAGGTGGACAGGGAAACAAGGGGGTCTGCTATCTTAGACTTGATTCTCACCAACAGGGAAGAACTGGTCGATGAGGTTAAAGTAGTAGGCACCCTGGGTAGTAGTGACCACATACTCTTGGAATTTACAATCTTGGGGAGAGGAAAACCTGTACCTAGTCAGACATGTAGGTTGGACTTCAAAATTTTAACAAACTTAAACTTATGCTAGGTAGAATCCCATGGTCAGAAATACTTAAGGAGAAGGGAGTACAAGAAGGGTGGGCATTTCTTAAAAATCAAATACTGAAGGCACAATTCCAAACCATTCCTATGTGAAGGAAAAATGGGAGGAGCCTAAAGAGGCCAGGATGGCTCCATAAACAGCTTTTTAAAGAGTTGAGAAATAAAAAAGACTCATTTAGGAAGTGGAAGGAGGGCCTTATAACCAAAGAGGAATATAAGCAAATAACTAGTGCTTGTAGGGAGAGTGTTAGGAAAGCTAAAGCTCAGTATGAACTTAGGCTAGCGAGAGATGCTAAACGCAACAAAAAAGGGTTCTTTTCCTATGTACAGAGTAAGAACAAGGACAAGATAAGCCCATTGCGTGGACCGGAAAGTGAAATTGTGACAGGAGATGAAAAGAGGGCAGAACTCCTCAATTCCTACTTTTCCTCAGTCTTTTCTCACGAGGGAAGTGGTGCTCAACATGGCATAAACAGAACATGTAATTAGGGATTGGCAGCCTAGAATTGGCATTGGGGTAGTGCACAAACACCTGGTTTCTTTAAATGAAACAAAATCCTCTGGGTCAGATGAATTGCACCCAAGGGTACACAAAGAACTTGCAGATGTAATTTCGGAACCTCTGTCCATTATTTTTGAAAAGTCTTGGCAAACAGGTGAGGTGCCAGAAGATTGGAGGCGGGCAAATGCTGTCCCCATCTTCAAAAAGGGGAAAAAGGAGGATCCAGGTAACTACCGACCCATCAGCTTGACTTCTATACCAGGAAAAGTGTTCGAACAAATCATCAAACAGTCCATCCTTGAGCATTTAGAAAGGATGGATCTGACCACTAAGAGCCAGCATGGGTTTCTCAAGAATAAGTCATGTCAGACTAATCTTATCTCCTTTTTTGAGAACGTTACTACCTTGCTGGATCAGGGGAATGCTGTAGACATAGTTTATCTAGATTTCAGTAAGGCTTTTGATAAGGTTCCACATAGTATTCTAGTTGACAAATTGGGAAAATGTGGGTTAGTGTCAGCCCTTGGCCCACAGAACCAGAAATCACCACAAAGTCATATAGAGTCCAAACAGATGGCTTTTACTGATCAAATAGGCATACAGTGCAAACGAGTAAAATGACAGCTATGAAAGGCTCACTAGCTGGGAGATATTATAAGGCAGGAAAGGCGGGAGATTACACGCAGGAATACAGTTTCCCAGGAGCTGAGTTCCCAGGCTTAGGCATGCGACCTTGGGAGGCAGACAATACAGCACAGAGACAGAGGCAATAACGAAACCGAGATAGCAGCCTGACATTCTGCTCCCCTCAAGGCCCCCTCCCGGTTCGCAAGGGGGCTGGCCTGTCCGGGTAAGCAATGTGAAAGGCGTCGACGAGGTCGGGGGCGGAGACATCCCGTGCGCGCACCCATTCGTCATAGGCAGGGGGGAAATGTTTCCAACGAATGAGATATTGGAGAGTGCCATGGTGAATACGGGAGTCAAGGATCTTGGAGACTTCGAAGTGTTCTTCCCCCCCCCACCATGATGGGTTGCGCAGGCGGTGGGTCCGGATGCCACCGTGGAGAAGCAACATGGGGTTTGAGGAGGCTTATGTGGAAAACAGGATGCACACGCCTCAAGGATTTGGGGAGAGCCAGTTCCACTGTGACAGGGTTTATGACCCGAGTAATGGGGAAAGGGCCAATGAATTTGGCGCTGAGTTTATGGCACGGTTGGGTGGAACGGAGGTTTTTGGTGGAAAGGTAAACCAAAGCACCCACTTGCAGATCACCCCCGGGGGAGCGATGTTTGTCAGCTTGCGCTTTGTATTTACGTTTGGCCTGGTCGAGGTTGCTAACGAGCCAGGGCCAAGTGGTACGGAGGGCGTGTGCCCAGGAGGCAATGTCGGGGTTCCCCTCCCCCTCTACATCTTCTGTAGGAACGATGGGACTGAAATCTTGTCCATACACAGCAAAAAACGGGCTAAAACCTGTGGATTGATGCATGGCATTATTGTAGGCATATTCTGCTAAAGGTAACAGTTCCACCCAGTTATCCTGGTGGTAGTTAACATAACAACGCAAATAACATTCAAGTACAGCATTGACACGTTCAGTTTGTCCATCGGTTTGAGGATGGTATGCACTAGACAATCCTTGTTCCACCCCCACCAACTTGAGGAAAGCTTTCCAAAACTTAGAAACGAAACCACTTCCGCGGTCACAAATTATTTTACGCGGAAACGAATGTAAACGAAATATATGCGTCACAAAGAGGCGGGCCAGTTTCTGAGCAGAGGGGATCCCTGCACATGGAATCAAATGTATTTGCTTAGAAAACAAATCAGTAACAACCCACAACACAGTTTTACCCCCACTGAGAGGAAGATCAGTCATGAAGTCCATAGCAATCACTTCCCAAGGTCTGCTGGGCGTTTCAAGAGGTTGTAGCAGTCCCGGGGGTTTGCCTTGCGATCGTTTCGCAGCGGCACAAACGGGACAGCTGCGGATGAAGGAGTCAATGTCGGAACGCATTCCCCCCCACCAGAACTGTCTGCGCAATAAGTGAAGGGTCTTCAGAAACCCAAAGTGCCCAGCTGTTTTGGCTCCATGAGCTAAATGTAAAACGTCCTTCCGGAGAGCTTTGGGTACATACAATTTTGAGTCTTTGTACCAGGACCCCCCTTGTTCCAAAACACCAGGAGGTAGGGTATGAGCGGAACGTTCTAAAAGGCATTGGTCCCGAAGGACAGTTAAAAAGGATTCGGAGATGGGGAGTTTGGAGGGAGCCCCCCCGTCGGTCCTGGAGATCTGAGAAATAGTTATAGGGTTAGTGCTTACGTGCGGCGGCGCGCAGACTGCAGGCGGCTGAGCGGTCGGAGGGGTAGGAGGGGCGGGAACTCCGGTCTGTTGCGGTGGCGGCTGGGCAGCCGGTTGGGCTGGCGGAGCTTGCGAGTTAGGGAAGGTGTGTTGATGCTGGGATCGGGTTTGCACAGCCAGCACAGGTAGGGCCCCACGTTGCATAGGGGTGAACAGAGAGTTGGTGGGTCTTTCGAGTTTTACCGGATATTGTGGTAAACGGGAGAGGGCATCCGCGAGAACGTTCTGCTTCCCAGGGACGTGCTTCAGGGTGAAACGGAACTGGGCAAAGAACTCCGCCCACCGTTGTTGTTTCGCCGATAGCTTATGGGACCCCGTGAGGGCAGCTAGATTTTTGTGATCGGTCCAAACTTCAAAGGGTACTTTAGACCCTTCCAAGAATTGCCGCCATAAAGTCAGTGCATGATGAACTGCAGAGGCCTCTTTCTCCCAGATGGGCCAGTTTAATTGAGCGTGCGCAAATTTTTTTGAAAAGTAAGCGCAAGGGTGAAGAAGACCGTCCGGTCCTTGCTGGAGGAGAGCCCCTCCCATGGCTACATCGGAAGCATCGACTTGCACAATGAACATTTGATTTGGGTCTGGGTGCCGTAGCACCGGCTCCGAAGTGAAGAGGCGTTTGAGGGCCAGAAAGGCGGCTTGGCATTGCTCAGTCCATAGGATTTTTGCGGAGGGCAAGGCAGCCGAGCTTACTTTTCCTTTAGTTTTCAGCAGGTCCGTAATGGGTAGAGCCACTTGGGCAAAGTTAGGGATGAATCCCCGATAGAAGTTTGCAAATCCCAGAAATTGCTGTACTTGCTTACGGTTGGTGGGGGGAGTCCAATCGAGGACGGCTTGGACTTTGGCGGGGTCCATGCGAAGACCTTGGTGGGAGATGATGTATCCCAAAAACGTGAGTTTGCTTTGGTGAAACTCACACTTAGCTAGTTTAGCGAACAGTTGATGGTTACGCAGGCGTTGTAGAACTTCTCTGACCAGAGTCACATGCTCGTCCATAGTTTTCAAATAAATGAGAATGTCATCTAAGTAGACCACCACCCCACGATATAGAAGGTCATGTAGGATTTCATTGATGAGTTGCATGAAGACCCCCGGGGCCCCTTTTAATCCGAACGGCATTACAAGGAATTCATACATTCCGAAACAGCTAGAGAAGGCAGTGAGGTGTTCATCTCCTTCGCGGATACGGACTCGGTAGTAGGCTTCCACCAAGTCTAATTTAGAGAACACACGGCCTTCTTGTAATTGTCCCAAAATATCCGATATTAATGGGATAGGATAGGCGTTGGTCTGGGTAACCGCATTGAGCTTTCTGAAGTCAATGCACAGGCGAAGGTCGCCCTCTTTTTTCCGGACGAAAAACGCGGGGGCCGAGTTTGGGGCATTCGAAGGGCGAATGAACCCTCTGGCGAGGTTTTTGTCCAAAAAGTCCCGGAGGACAGTGCGCTCGGAAGCGCTCATAGGGTAAATTTTACTTTTGGTTAATGTGCAGTCCTTTACTACTTCAATCGCACAGTCTGAAGCCCGGTGGGGGGGTAAAGCATCACATTCCCTAAGGTCGAAGACATCTTCAAAGTCCCGGTATACAGCGGGTAGAGCCGGTGGTACTGGGGCAGTAGAGGTTAACGCTGGAACGGGCGGAAATGGCAGAGCAAAGTTTTGCCGATGCTGGTCGCAGGTGGGACTAGCGAAAGAAATAGTGTTTGTTTCCCAATCAATACTGGGACTATGTCCTTTAATCCAGTTAATTCCCAAGACCACTTCAAATCGGATAGGGGCTATAGTGAAGTCTATTTGTTCCCAGTGGGAACCAATTCCCATTGCCACCCCTATGGTGCGATGATCAACTGGACCCCCCTGGAATTGGCTCCCGTCCATTTGAGCAAATTGGACGGGGGCGGGTAAAGCCTCTGAGTCGGCTCTGAGTGCAGCAAACGTGGCTTCGCTTATGAGAGTGCGACAGCAACCGGAGTCAATTAGTGCTTTGACGGGGATTTGTGGACCTCCGTTAAGTTGTTGTAAAATTGCATCTACGTAGACGGTGGAGTCCACTTCTTTGATTTTGGTAGGAGCATTCGGTTTGATAGGAAGGTCCTGAGAGGTCTGTGGAGATGCTCCATTCACCACAGACCGGAGCCGTTTTTTGACAAGTCGAGGGGAGATTCCAGGTTTAAGGCTGGAGAAATCCAAGGGTTTTCCTCATCCGAAGAGGGAAAGCTGTCCCCCAATGGGGCACTTGTAATCCGAGACCCGGCGGGGTCGTTGGAAGCAGGCAGGGAGGCTGGGTCCCCGGCATGGAGTGCAGAGGGTGTGGGCCTTCCCGGAGCTGCGCTGCGGGTGGCCGCGGTGCCTCTGCGTGGTGGACGACCTCGGGCGCGGGTTGTCGTGCTGGGACGAAATAATTCTTGGCGGCGTGGGCAAACGGCAGCAAAGTGGCCCATTTCTCCGCATGTAAGGCAGGCACCCCTCTGAAATCGGGCTTCACGTTCTTGGAGCGGACGTGGGGGATTTCGTGGGACGAGCAGTGGTGCCTTGGGTTGAGGCTTTTGGGTGCCCTTCTCCTTGTGCTTTTGACGGACGAGAGAAATAAAGCGGCGGCGGCTTTCCACTTCCTCGGCCAATAGGATCCAGCCTTCGAGGGTATCGGGATCGCCCCGCATGTAAGACCAGTTCAGAATGTCAGGATGCAAGGCTTCCCTGAAATGATGGATTAGGGTGGTCTCGGGCCAACCTACAATTTTACTTGCCAGTCGCTGAAATTCATCGGCAAATTCCCGAACTGTAGCAGAGCCTTGTTTTAATTGTAAGAGTTCCGTTTTGGCTCTTTCTCCCAGGAAGGGGTCCTCAAACCTCCTTCTCAGGGCAGTCATGAAGTTGTTGAGGGAACGAATCGCACGAGAGCGGGTGTCAAACTGGAGGACCATCCAGTCAGCTGCTTTGCCTGTCAGGAGGGAAGCTACGTACCGCACCCGGCTATCTTCCGTGGGGAAAAGTTGACCTTGTTCTCACATATAACTGTCCACTTGATGCAAGAAACAAGGCAAAGTCTCAAGAGATCCGTCATACGTAGTCCTCAATTTGAGTTGCTTCCAAGGGCCGGGCGCGGGCTGACCCGGTTGCACGGGTGGTCCGGGCGGAGGAGCAACAGGAGCTCCAGGAGGCAAGGGTGGAGCAGGTACATTAGCAGGTGGTTGCACGGGTGGTCCGGGCGGAGGAGCAACAGGAGCTCCAGGAGGTAAGGGTGGAGCAGGCACATTAGCGGGTGGTTGTACGGGTACCCCCTGAGCCGGTATCGGAACGGGCTGTCTCTGAGCTATCAGGGTTTGTTGTAATTGCCTGTTCTCGTGAAGCATAAGTTCCATTACTTCTTGGAGTTGATCAAGACGGTCGGAGAGCTCCCGATTCTGGGCTCGTAAAAGATGAACCTCCTCACTTGGGCCCCCAGTAAGATGAGGCTTACTGGTTCGGAAGCTCGTGGCCCATTGAGAGCTATCCCCATATAAATCCTCGTCTTCAGACTCATCTGAGTCTCGACGTCGGTCAGCCAAACGGCGTGCGCGTTGGGTCGCACGCGACGGGACAAACGCCGGGGAAAAAGTTAGACCTGATAGTCCCAGTACATAGTCCTTGGGGCGCGTGTCCACGTTCGCCTGATTCCTTGCTGCAGCCGCCCTGGCTGCTTCCGCCGCCTCTCTCTCTCTTGCGACCCTAGCCGCTTCGGCGGCTTGCTGATCCGCAAGAACTTTGGCGTTCTCAAGTCTTAGGGCAGCCTCTGCCGTAATGCGCGGCAAAAGTTCTGTCTCGAGGAGCAAGAGTATGGGGTCAGGTTCCCCGCCCAGCAGAGGTTGTACTCGAACCGCCAGTGCGGATGCCTCGGCCCCAAACGTCGGGGTCAAAACTTGAGCCAAGGTGGCTACCAGGGTGTCCTTTGTACATTCCACAAGGAGAAGAGCGGTGCTAATAGCGACTCGCTTGGCCTCAGCCTGGCAGCTGGCCGCATCCGGGATCAGGGAAAAACCCTCCGGCGGGGCTCCCGCCATGGTAGAAAGAGTTTGTCGAGAAATAAGATTATCCAAAAGTCCAGTTAATATTTGTAAATCCTCAGTCGCCAATCGGGCATCGTCCAGTAATTGATCCAAGTCCTGAAGATCTAAACGAGCATCAGTATCCTCCGATGTTAACATCCAGAGACGTCCTGTAAGAGATTGCCACTGCGCGTGTACCAGTCCCCTCAAGCGGCAAACCTCTCGGTTCGTCCGGAAAAGTTCAGCGATTAAGTCCTGTAACAGAGTAGGGTCCTCTGAGAAGGGCTCCAGGGTAGTAGATCACCTGGAGAGCTGCACAGCTCCCATCCAAGTGGCAGGCGAACCCCCCTGGGCTCCAGCCTGGCTAGGAGAACGGTGAAGATGTGAGATAGCTGTCATAATGTCAGCCCTTGGCCCACAGAACCAGAAATCACCACAAAGTCATATAGAGTCCAAACAGATGGCTTTTACTGATCAAATAGGCATACAGTGCAAACGAGTAAAATGACAGCTATGAAAGGCTCACTAGCTGGGAGATATTATAAGGCAGGAAAGGCGGGAGATTACACGCAGGAATACAGTTTCCCAGGAGCTGAGTTCCCAGGCTTAGGCATGCGACCTTGGGAGGCAGACAATACAGCACAGAGACAGAGGCAATAACGAAACCGAGATAGCAGCCTGACAGTTAGATCCTATTATTGTTAGATGGATCTGCAACTGGTTGACAGATCGTACCCAAAGAGTGCTAGTTAATGGTTCCTCGTCCACTTGGAGAGAAGTGACTAGTGGACTTCCTCAGGGATCTGCGCTGGGCCCTGTGTTGCTCAACATCTTTATAAATGATTTGGATGAAGGAATAGAGGGGATGCTTATTAAATTTGTAGATGATACTAAATTGGGAGGGGTAGCAAATATAGTAGAAGACAGAGCCAAGATGCAGGATGATCTTGACAGGCTGGAGAAATGGGCTAGAACTAATAAAATGCACTTCAACAAAGACAAATGTAAAGTCCTGCATTGAGGTAGGAAAAATCAAATGCATAATTATAGGATGGGGAGACTTGTTTGAGCAGTAGTTTGTGTGAAAAGGATCTTGGGGTCTTAGTAGACCAAACACTGAACATGAATCAGCAGTGTGATGCGGTAGCTAAAAAGGCAAATGCAGTCTTGGGCTGCATCAACAGAAGTATAGTGTCCAGATCACACGAAGTGATGGTATCGCTTTACTCTGCTCTGGTTAGACCTGAACTAGAGTACTGTGATCAGTTTTGGGCACCACAATTTAAGAAAGATGTAGACAAGCTGGAACGTGTCCAGAGAAGGGCAACAAAGATGGTGAGGGGTCTGGAGACCAAGTCCTATGAGGAAAGGTTGAAGGAGCTGGGTATGTTTAGCCTGAAGAGGAGAAGACTGAGAGGGGATATGATAACCATGTTCAAGTACTTGAAGGGCTGTCATATAGAAGGTCGGCCAGAACCAACGGGTTGAAATTAAATCAAAAGTTTCCTTGTAGACATTAGGAAGAATTTTCTAACAGTTAGAGCAGTTCCTCAGTGGAACAGACTTCCTCGGGAGGTGGTAAGCTCTCCTTCCCTGGAGGTTTTTAAGAAGAGGTTAGATGGCCATCTGTCAGCAATGCTGATTCTGTGACCTTAAGCAGATGATGAGAGGGAGGTCATCTTGGCCATCTTTCCAAGGTTATCCTGTTATTCAGTTTCGCTTTATTTTGTCTTTGGTGTTCTCTGGGAACTGGGAACCGTTATCTTATGTTGCTTAGGTAACCCAGAAAGTCCCCTTTCACCTTTATATCATTTGCATCCTAAATCTTCCCTCATTAGTGTCCTCGCTGTTTCCAAGTTGGATTCTGTAACTTCCATCAAACTAACTTTCTACGGTAAACCTTTCTAGAAGTCGTTTGTGGGACTGGTTGGTGAGCTCAGAGCTGATACCTCCGCTGATCCAACACTCAGGAGGATTACCGTTTCAGGACCTGGTGATTGACTTCACTGAAATGTCTAGGGTACAGGGAAAGAAATATCTACTGGTAGTTGTCTGCTACTTTATGGGAAGCATATGCTACACATACTGAAAAAGCTACTGAAGTGTCAAAAGTACTGCTGGAACAGATCCTGCCATGTTTTGGAATCCTGTCTCAATTGGATCAGACCACGGCAAGGAGTTCGTGGCTACTATAGTCCAGAATCTAGCTTGAGCTCTGGACATCACATTGAATTTGCATACAGCATATCGGCCCCAAAGTTCTGGGAAAGTGGAGAGAATGAATCAGACTCTTAAAACTCAGCCTGCTAAACTCTGCCACGAAACTCAGCCCTCCTTGCTCCCCATTGCGCTTTTCTGGATGCGTTGCATGCCCGGCCGCTAGGGTCTATCTCCCTTTGAACTGATGTATGGCAGACCACCCCCTCTTACCCAGGGTCTAAGGGGGGACTTACAGCAAGTAGGGGATTTGACATTGCGGGAGCAAGTGGTGGCCCTGGGAAATTCTCTGTCTTATCTTCGTAGGTGGACCCAGGAATGGCTTCCATTAGCATTCTACACTGATTTGCATTCTGTGCAGCCTGGGGACTGGGTGTGGGTCAAGGAGTGGGTTAAGGAGACTCCCCGGCCTCGGTGGAGGGGTCCCTATTGAGTCCTACTTACCACCCAGTCTGCAGTTCGAGTGGCTGCAGTGAAGCCGTGGGTTTATCATTCGCATATAAAACCAGCATCCCCAGTTGCAACTAGGTTTGCCCAGAGCTGGCAGGTTAACAGTTTTGCTCCAGAACATCCCCTGCGAATTTGGTTAGCCCACCTCCCTTGCTCCCCACCTCCTTGCCAAGTAGGGGACCACGGGCAATGATACAACTGGCCTGCTCTAGTCACTCTGGACGCTGACTAGTCTATGCACGCCTGAAGATGATGGGATATCAGTTTGTGACTTTTATGTTTTGCATAGGCTTAACACTTGCAAATCTGGATACGAGGCCGTGGGCAACTAGCAGGTGGTTCACTAAAATTAGGGAAATAGCCCAAACAGTGAATAAAATGAACTGTTGGGTCTGTAGCCATATGCCCACTAGCTGGAAAAAGGGTTTGCCTGAAAGAGCGCATCCCCTAAATATTACTGAATGGCAGAAATTATGGGAAAGGGGGGCCATGTGCTATGTGTTCTTGAATTGGACGGGTGGGAGACACTCCTTAATAGGAGGAACCATTCTTGACACAGCCCCAGTCTGCATCCAACACCAAAATAGCTTGAGTAACACCACCCAACTGGGCAATTACCCTGATTGTAAAGAAATTTTTGATACCACATCAATCTGGCCAGTCAACCAGACCAATATAACTGAAAAGAATATTACCAATTGCGAATGTAATCATAGAATTTACGGAAATCACACAGGTTACGGATCTCCATGTAACTTGATCAGTGCCTGGATAAAAATGGCCGTGGACCATGAAGGTATCTTCGAGACAGAGATGGCAAATGGAAAAGTCCTGCCTATACCCCTACGGGGACTCCGGTTGTTGTGTGGGCAAAAAGCCTACAAGATAATTCCCCCTCATACAACTGGTACCTGCACCATTGGGAGGGTAGCCCCAACCCTCCAATTCCATGACACTGACCATGTGCCATATCACCGTCCGCAACCCATGCGCCGAGTCCAGCGATCCCCCAGTTTGTCTCCTTTAAGTCACAAGGTTGGAGAAGGGTTCATGTGGGGATTTATCCCCTGGGTGGGGGCAGGGTTGAACTATCAGGAGTTGCAAAAGCTGAGCAACTGGACAGAATGGATGTTCAACAATAGCATCAAAGCCCTGAACAAACTTAATGAAGAACAGGGCCAAATCAGAAATGTTCTAATGCAAGAAGAAGCATTGGACATGGTTTCGCTGCCCAGGGTGGGGTATTTGCGGTAGTGAAAGGACAATGTTGTGTATACATACAGGATTTTCAGATGGACATTAATAAAACTGTGCATAGTATGGCCCGAGCTACTGCGGATCATGCCCGAGAGTGAACTGAGGGAGAAGGATGGGAATTGGAAGGTTGGCTGGGTGAGTGGTTTGCTGGGATAGGAGGGTTGAAAACTTTGCTCATAACGGTAGCCCTTTTGGTCCTAGAATGCATACTGCCATTAATAAGTAAGGCATGGCAATCTGCGATGGAAGGTATGGTGGAGCGGAAAACGGCAACTGCCCTCATGTCTCTACATGGGTACGGAGGCTCAGAGGGGGAGGAGTGATAATCAAGTCCTGAGCAGGGACTTGTATCAAAGGGGGGAATGAGATAGCAGGGGAAAGGTTTGGTTCAGTATAAGACAGCTTCATGTGTTGAGACAGTAGGGGGAAAGTCTTGGTAATTGATAAGAGAACCGGGTGAAGTCTGTGCTCCTGACTCTGTGAAACTACCAGATAAGCTATACAGGCGCTGAATGTTGACATGCCACGTCTTAACTCAGAACTGGAATAAAAGTTGTTGCCCCAGTACAATCGGGGCTCAGTCTTTGTGCTTGTTAATGCGGGCTGAGCCACAGCTGCAATAAAACTGTTTTCTCGACTAACGGTCTTGGGTCTCTCTCCTCCACAAACCTCCATTTTTCTGCAACACCATGGTGATTATCTACCATTATTCCCTTGCCAATACACATCATTTTACATAATCCAGACAATATACAGATGTTAACAGACATCCATCCACTACGGTACTATGTACACCTTCTCCACAGGCTTTAAGTGCCCAGTCACTTTCAAATCCCCCGATAGGCAAACCTGCTATCCGCAAATACATCATTTTTCTGGAAATGATCAATTTGGTCATCACTAGCAGGTTCAATGGTTTTTTAAAACTGAGAACATCTAATAAGTATTCACGACATAGTAAAGAAGCAGTTTAAAAATTATCAGCCTCGAGTTAACATTCTAAACAGAAAGTCACACTTCCCTATGATTATTTATACATCTAATGATGTCATTGCTATACATATGTATGCAACATCTTTCAACTAGTAATTGTTACTTGCTTTTCCTGCCACTACACAAATAGTATAACCTAGTTATACAGGAACACACATATCAGTGTGGTATTTGTCACACCCACAAAAGGATTAATCAGCTCTCATTAGTTGCTAGGAAACAGTGTCTTGACCTTGGAGTATGTTCAGCCATTGCAGGCACAGATGATGTAATGTTTCTAATCTGGGTTCTGTTAGTGCACAGCATTGTCATCCTGTGTCCTGCTGTGGAGCAATTGTGTGGATTGAGTTGCTCTAGATCGAGAAACTTCACTGCAGTGATTAACGAGCTATAAATAGTAATTAGATAATAATAATCTTCCACTGTTTCACTACTTCTGGCACATCTGGAACTAGGTATTCATAGATAAATGGTTTTACAAAGAGTGTTTCCTGATATCTCATCAAGATAGAATCTATCCTTCCCAGTCAATCAGTAAGGATCATGTGATCCATGTATAACATTTACTATAGTCATCAGTATATAGCTCATAAAATGGCACAGCCTAATGCTTGTATGTGTGTCATCCCTCTCTGATATAATATAAAGTAAATTTGGCTGGCCTGACAAACTCTCTTCCCAAGACCCAGACAATCAATTTATGATTAGTGAATAGTGAAAGGACCTAGGCAGGTGATACAATTGCTGTTAAAAATCACTGACGAAAGCAAAAACAGCCTCTTGGTTTTGTGTGTGAGTGAAAACAACAAAGCAATTGAAATGACAGCTAGAGCATAAATTGTAGATAACTTAATTCTAGTTTAACCAAACACAGCTTAGTGTTTGTTGAGGACCTACTATAAGGTAATGTTTGTGGCAAACTTCACCAATACTATTTGCCAGCCTAGCACCTAAGTATGTGGGGGTGCTTCTGAGCCGCTGCCCTCTGACCCCCCTCCTATGTTATCATACCCCCTCCCTTCCTGAAAGCATGCAACTGAAGACACAGAAAACATGGCTGGATGAAACTGGCCACAACTTTATCAATTGCAGCAACAAGGTATTGGCATGGCATAAGGGCATGATCTGACCACTGACCTGCCCACCAGCAGGCCAATGCTCTTAATCTCCCAACCTGACTGCTGATACCAAATCGAGATGGCAGTATTTGGGACCCACAAGGACAGTAGCTAGCTGTGTGATCCCCTGCCATTTAGAGGGAGAACATTCTGACAGCCTCCATGCAAGGCATGCCCCCTAACAGCCCCCAAGCTGGGCTAGTCACTTCAAGCTCTCTCAGCTACACCTACCTCACTGTTGTGGGGAGGGGAAGGAAAGGTGATTGTAAGCCAGTTTGATTCTTCCTTAAGTGGTAGAGAAAGTTGGCATATAAAAACCAACTCTTCTCCTCCTCCTCCTCTAGATCCGCATCAGCTTTGTTGGATTTAGTGCAGAAACTATTTTAGTCAACTTCCTTAATTATCTATGCCTGCAAAAGAACATGGGAAGATGGGGACTGGCAGTACTGCATAGCAGTAGACTTCACTCCTAGTGCTATGAGGCAGTCCCTGGGGAATGAGTCATCCTAAGAGGAGGAACTCTACCAGGCGAGCCAGCTGAAGGCTTTCCTGGGAAGAAAAGTTCATGCCACTGCAGAATATGGCTGCCCATCTTAGGATCAGGAATAAATTTCTGCAAACACATTCCACCTGTTCAAATACAGCCATATTGCTTACCAGTCTGTTTCCAAGCCACATGTATATTGACCTTAAAGGACCCATATGGAGGACCTGGGTCCTAATAGGGATCACATTACTCCACCTAAGCCCCAACTTAGATATTAACATCTGTTCAACAGGCCCAGGTCCACATTCCTTCTATAAAATAGATTTGTTCAGTCCTGCCCTCCCACACACACATTCTCCTGTCCAGGAAACAGATTCCAGGATCATTTGACATGAAATCAACAAGCATTCACTGACACTGAAAAATCTCAGGTAGCAGGTGCTAGGAAATATTAGAGTAAGCAATACCGAGCTAGACTAATAACCTAACTCTATATAGCAACTTCATGTTCATATATCAAGGCTTATCTCACAATCTTATTAAGTCTTCATTTTATTCACTCTTGAACTTCTGGCATAGCAGGAGGCACCAAAGTATATTTCAAAATGAATAAAAATCAGAGCAAAAATGAAAAAAAATTGTCTGCCATGACAATTTTGGGGATCTGATTTTGCCCATCTCGATACTTCTAGTGCCATCCTAAGCATAGTTACATCCTTCTAAATGTACTGAAGTCAATGAACTTAAAAAGGTGTAACTCTGTTTAGGACTGCACTGTTAGCAATTCATACCAGACTAACCCCAGGATAAATTATGGTGGATTATAGATTTTAGCATTTCTTTTTTATTAATTACAATAGTTACAAAAATGAGGTGCATCATAATTAATATGAAAACAAATGCCACTTAAAACAGTCAGTAACTGTAAAAAAAACCAATTTTTTTGTCTTCTTGTTCTGGTTTCTTTCATCATTGCAGTCTCTGCCCTCAGTTTGTTTCACTTTTATGAGGTAGCCAATGTTTATCTAATAAGGTCATGGGGGAGGGGGAGAGAGGTTCTGGGTTTTCTTGATTGCCTGCAGCTGTAGCTACTAGGATTACATACATGTGAGAGGTATTCTAATCCTGAAGGATATGGAGTGGGACTTTGCCTTCCTCTCTCCTTTCAATGCCTGCCCAGCTCTGACCAAATTTTCTCTTTCCTTCCCTGCTTGCCTGTTGCTCTTCAAACCTTATCCCCAGCTAAGCAATTATAGATCAAGGTTCTCCTGCTGCAGCGTGGTTTGAGGGGGGGCTTCAGTTGTGTGTCCTCAGGTTTTCTCTCATTCATAAGATCGGTTAGGTCTATTTTGATGCTTGCTCAAAACTGGTTTTCAAATGGTGACTTAAAGAATGCATTTGTCTGGTCCCGACTCGAGTCCAATGCAAAAGGGGAAATTCCACCCCCTCCTGCTCATTATGCATAGCTAGCTGCCTCTGTCCCTTTCCATGGTTTGCAAACTCCCAGGTGTCAGGTGTTGCTTTGTATGGTTGCAAACGTGTTGCTTTGCATGGTTGTGTTGCTTTGCAGTTGTGTTGCTTTGCAGTTGTGTTGCGTTTACAAACTTCTTTGAACCTGCCCCGCCCTTGCCCCCCGCAGCTCAGCTGTTTGTCGGGGCTGGGAGCTTTGTGCATGGGTGGCAAGCTCTGCTCAGAGATGCACATTAAGGGTGGGGGGACCCCTTTCAGGGCCCATATCTCAGCCCCCCCTGACCCAATCTTTACAAAACTTGGGGGGTCTTGCAAGAAAGTTTGGGACCTCTACCCCCAAAAATGGGAGGTTTGGGACCTCTACTCCCCGGAGCCGCGGAAAGGCGCAGTTGTATTTTTAATGGCTTTATTCGGCCGAATTTTTTCCCCGAACTTTGAATTCGTGCTGAATTGCACAGACCCGAAGTGGGGGAGTTCGGACTTTGGCATATCCCGAATCCAGATGGGCCGAATTCAGCCGAATCCGAACTATACCGAATTTTTTTTCAACAGCCCTAGACACAGCTTATCTAAAAAGGTTCACAGAAGATCGACTAATGCTTAATCAGAGAGTCTCATTCCAAGAGATAACCGATGCACTCAGAAGGCTGAAATCAAACAGTCCCGGGTCCAGACGGACTGTCGGCGAGTTACTATAAGTCCTTTGAGCATATCTTAACTCCTCAATTACAAAAAGTTTTTAATGATCTTCTAGTCAAAGGCAAAATACCAACTTCATGGGAGTAAGCACATATAACTTTAATTCCAAAACAGAATCAAGATAGACACTATCCCCAATCTTATAGACCAATATCGCTCTTAAATGTAGACTATAAGATACTTCTATCTTAACAGAAAGGCTTAAGAGGTACATCTCAGGAATAATTCATCTGAATCAAACAGGCTTTATACCTAAAAGGCAACTGAAGGACAAAGAAGAGTTTTATAACAAATTTAACCTGTGGTGTAAGACAAAAAAAATTGTTTGAAAGAATAACAACTTATCCCCTGAAATGACTGTTTTCTAAACTTTACGAGTTGATAGTAAAACAAGATTTAATAATAAATGGAATTTAGCATAGGGGTACAAGGTTGCAGCGGAAGTTTGGGAATTTGCTCCATCCGTCATCAGGATCAATGTTTTCTATATGTTTGAACTTCAGAGAGAATTTATGAGAAATGCTACACTAGTTATATTTAACCCCAACATTAATTGCTAAAATTTATAACTCCTGTTCTGGTCTTGGTTGGTATTGCAATGAAGATTCAGCCAATTTTATCCACATGTGGTGGTTTTGCCCAGCTCACTCTGTCCTAACAGCTTGTTACACTAACGGGCAGACTCATCAAGGTCACCAGCTCATACCATCTTAATTAGTTGAATCTGTGGGAAGATGGGAGGGGATGAGATCACTCTTTTCTCCTGAGAGCACTATTCCAGTTCAAACCAGCTTGAACCAGCTAGAGACTTCTCCCTAGAGTCTACTCTGGGCATTGTGAGTCATCTGACCTGAGTTCACTTTACCATAAATTAGGCTATGCTTCATGATGGTCATCTGACCTTTACTTTTCTATTCTACTTTCCTTTGCAATGCTTCAACTCCAGGAAGTTATTTTGTAGCCTAAAACTATGATTGTATATAGCCTTTACTATCAGCAGCTATGTAACAGCTTAGTAAGTATACCACAGCCAGCCAGACTGCAAAATTGGAGTCCAGATTGACTAAGTCTAACGAAAGATGGAGTAAGTGAAACAGATGCAGCTGACAGAAGACATTTTGGGCCTAACCTGCTTTTCAAACATTCAAATATAAAATAGTAAAACAATAAAAATTACAATAAAATTTCCAAATATCTTTCATTAAAAGTAAAATTAGAGTTTGTGCAATTTAAGGCTTAACTAATGTTCTAATTTTCCTCCTGTTTATTTTAAATGACTTTTTTTCTTAGAAAATGCAGCTTTCTGGCAGGGCTTGGGAAAGAGGGAGAGTTTAACCCTTTCCTCCATGTAATTTTCTTCCTGGAAAAAAATAACTCCCTTAACTATTTTGACCTATACGTGCCAGCCGCTCTTAGAATCTATAAAGCAAAGCTGCTCCCCTTGCTACTCTATGAAATCCCTATTTGGGGGGGGCAATCCACAACCAGAAGCTAGTCAGCCCAGTCTTCTTTTCTGCGTCGACTACTGGGAATTCCCAACTGTGTCTCATACCCCGCTCTTTGTTTAGAGACAGGGCTAGATCTTTTAGGAGCCAGGGCCTGGCTGCTTATTTTTAAGTTCTGGTTGAGGCTCTACTATAGAGCCACCCCGTCGAGTTTGACGTGGCATATGCTATCAGACTATTTTGTCTCACCCTGGAGCAAGACAATCAGTGATAAAATTAAATCCATAGGGGTGTCTTTTGAGGCGCTACTCCCCTTAAATGAGGCACAAGCCTTCAGAATCTTAGAACTAAGGATCACCGACATTGGGAAACAAATGCTCCTTGCTAGAACTACAAGCTCTTGCTCACCTTTAACCTATGGTATCTATATGACCCCGAGCTCTTTACCTGGCTACTTTTACACTCTGACCTCCCCTTTCTTGAGACGCCTTTTTATGCAAGCTCGCCTAAATTTCCTCCCCACAGCCTGGACTGTCGGAAAATCTGCCCTTCCTAACGGTGTCACTTGCCTACGCATTAAGAGGGGGGACTGACCACAGAAAGTCAGATAGATAGACAGGACTTGGGAGGTATCTGTAGTTACACCTCACCCTCATTTCCTGTCCCCTTTAATGTTTAGAGATGTATTGTCAGGGAAACTTTCCCCCCTCTCTCTTTCCCTTTGCCCATCATCCAAGCAAGACCTAGAGCCGGGCGCTCCGAGCGTCCAGGCCTTCCCACCCCAAGATGGAGTGGAAGGCAGATACCCTTTTATACCTAGAGAATTAGCAAGGTAGATCAGGATAGGGGACCCTTGTTTGTCCTTTCCTATCCAATGTGTATTTCAACAATAAATGTACTTTAGTTTTATTACAGCACACTACTGATGCTCCTTTTTATTTTCACACACGCACTCATGGGTATGCTTCTGCTGAATGCTAAGCTTGAAGCACTCTGCTAAATACAGGAATATCTCCACGACAGATATTCCAACATGGACCACGGGCAGATATGCCAAGGTCCCCTACGAGAAAAGGGTATGTTCCTGTGCCTCTGGACAAGTCGAAACCGTGGCCCACGTATTGCTACACTGTGAGCATGGCTCACCCTTACGGGAACAGATCATTGAACCCCTTTTGAAAGATTGCCCTGGTGACACCGATAAGGAGCTAGTTAGATTTCTTTTAAATGACAGCTATCCTCAGGTTACTGCAGGGGTTGCTAGCTTCTTGGGACTTATTTTAAAATTTTTAAAAACCCCGGATATAATCTAAGGAAGAGACTTTTTCAAAATTTTAAAACCTCCTTTTAACCTCAGTATGTATGTATTTATTTATTTATTTTATGGCAATAAAGGTCTGATTTGATTTGAACTATTTTGACCCTTGCTAGAGGTGGGGGTGGGGAGCACAGGTATTTGTAAGTTTTCCACAGAGGGAGTAAAGCGTGTCAGGCAAGGCCGTAACTAGGAGGGGGGTGAGGAGGGCAGCTGCCGCCCGTGGCATGCAGAGAGGGTGGCAGAACTGCCTCCCAGCACAGAGGCGCCTACTGGAGAGGCAGTTCTGCCACCCTCTCTGCATGCCACAGGGGCAGCGGCTGTCCTCTTTCCTGCCCCCCCATTATAGCTCTGTCAGGAAAGGCTTTTTCCACCAGAAAAACAGCAGGGGTGGAGAGGATTAAAAGTTTCTGTTCCTCTTTTCCCATGCTTTCTTTTTCATCAATTACAGAGGCTGAATTTGCAAAAGAAAAAAACACAAGAAAGGAGGTAACTTGTCATGGCCCAGGCTTCAACAGGCGAAGCATCATCAGAGGAAGAGCCTGAGCAGGGAGAAATAACGGGCATTGCACCTCAGGCAGCTGAGAATGCAGGGCAGGGCGAAGGGCAACAGGTAGGAGTAAACACCAGCCCTGCTGAGGATTTGGAAGTAAACACAGAATCACCTCCTTCGGCACAACCAGATGCAGAAGCAGGACCCACCCAGCTCACCTGAAGACACTCAACAACAGCAAAGGCAAAAAGGAAGAATGCAGTTACAAGGTAAAAGGAGAAGTGCGCGTTTACAGGCACTAAGGAGACGGCTCCAAGACTGTGAGTTGTCTGAGGATGAGACCTAAGGCAAAGGGAAACAGCTTAAAACCAGGCATGGAACAGACAGACGTTGCGAAAGCAATTGTTGCAAAAGGATCTCTGATTTTTGTTGCTGACGCTCCTAGACTTTGTTAAACGGACTTCTGACCCTTGGACCGGACTTTTGACTTCCCCTCTGCACACCGACTTTATTTTGGTTTCCAGCTCCTGGCGGGACTCCCCCGGATTCCTGCATTCCAGAGATAACCGCCTGCTCTCAAGACCAGTAGCCGGCAGTAACCCGAGACGACCTTGCCTAGCACACAACTATGGGCAAAAACACATGGTCACTTTATCCTCCTTTAATCCTGTTTCAGCCAGGATTCAGCCAGGATCGAATGCATGCGTTTCGGCTAATGTGCGTTCGATCCTGGCTAAAACAGGGATTAAAGGAGAATAAAGCGACCATGCGTTTTTGCCCATAGTGGCCAGTTATGCAGCGGTATTTAGCTTGCAATCCCTGTAGGACTGCTTTGAGGTTTCCTTGGCATTATCCATGATTTTACCAACCTTCAGAGGTTACTTCACTCCTGCCTCATTCTTTCCCCGTGATTCAAGGATGCTGTTTTATCACAAACTTAAATTCTGCTTCAAGGCAAGTGCAAATCACCACCATTTCCACACATAGGCCTAACTTCAGGTTTCTCTCCCCATGCCCATTCAGCCTTCTCCCTCCCATGTGTCTGTCCCTCCCATCCAACCCCTTCCTTCAAAGCAGGAATGCTATAAGGCTGCTTATCATTTATTTTCACAGCGAGTGTGGTCTGTTTCAGAACTCAGCCTGATCAAATGGGGGCGGGAGCGTGGGGGGTTTATGCATTGCAAGAGAAGGACTGTGAGGAAGGACTTGGGGGAAGATAGCATGGTGGGTGGCTGTTCCTGGAAAGGTTCTGCAAGAGGAGGGAAATAGGGGACACCCATGGGGGGGGGAATAGAAAGCTTTTTTTAATGAGAATGCACAAAAGAGAGAGTGAAACCTTCATGAAATGTGCAGGAAGACACCAACCAGAGAGAGGCTGCAAAGCTAGTAGGCAGTTCCTGGCAGGAAGCTGTCAAAGAAAGGGGGGAGGAATACCAAGCTTTGCAAAAGCACATACAGAGACAGGGAGCAGAACCTTTGAGCTGACCCACCTCCTCTAAGTAAACTGAAGCAAGGCTGCATTTTCAGGGGGAGGGACTCAGAAAGTCTGTGATTCACTGGGGGGTGCATAATTAATCAACGTACTCCTGGAATCTGTTTGGGGGGGGAAAGCCCTCATGCATATGATGTTTGAGAATTTGGATCAGAAAACTGTGCAGCAAGCCAAACACAAACTTCATCTGCATAACTGGCCATGTAGTCCAGCCCTAAGAACAACCCCTTTGTGCTGACAAACAGGCATTTATAACATGACAAGTTTCTATTTTCATTACAGCTTTTCTTTCTTTCTTTCTTTCTTTCTTTCTTTCTTTCTTTCTTTCTTTCTTTCTTTCTTTCTTTTGTTCTTTTTTTGAGAATGGGCACAATTCTGATAAGAAATGAAAGCAGTGGGGTGCCCTCTTTCACCATTGTTGTTTATTATTATATTAGAAGCATTGATGAGAAAAATTAGAAAGAATGTAGAGATTGCAGGTTATAAAATAGGGAGAAATTATTATAAAGTTAAGGCATATGCGGATGATTTAGTGTGTTTTTTAACTGATTCTATTACTCAGATTGTTGAATGGAGCAAAATGATTGAGGTTTACGGAAAACTTGCAGGTTTTAAAATAAATAAAAGTAAAACTAAAATATTGGTTAAAAATGTAACACTCTTGCAGCAGCAAGAATTAGCGAGAATAACAGGTTTTGATATAGAACACAAAGTAAAATATCTGGGAATATGGTTAACTTCTAATAATTTTAACCTATTTAAAATAACTATGAAAAAACATGGCAACAAATAAATACAGACTTGACAAATTGGGAAAAAATACCTCTATCGTTTTGGGGTAGAGTATCGGTAATCAAAATGATGGTATTACCCAGGATGCTTTTTTTATTTCAAAATTTACCGATTATTAAGGGGTCTAAAGTTTTTAAAATTTGGAAAAAGGATATTTTAAAATTTTTGTGGGGAAAAGGAAAACATAGAATAGCGTATAGAAATTTGATTCAATTAAGAGAAACAGGAGGATTAGGTTTACCAGATTTGCAACAATATTATGAGGCTTCCTGTTTTCTCTGGTTAAGAACTTGGATTAAGTTAGAAAACTATCGTTTATTAGAGTTAGAAGGGTATAATCTTCGTTATGGTTGGCATGCATACTTATGGTATGAAAAGGAAAAGATAAATAGGGATTTTAAAATACATATTATTAGAGCTGGGCTATTCCAAATTTGGACAAAATACAAGAAGATTTTAGAAAATAGGACTCCGGGATGGATTAACCCAATAGAAGCTTATATGAAGAGGGGAACACAGTTAAATTTAGATATAGAGATGTATTATTGAGTGGAAGGAGAGTAAATGGGTCTTAAAAAGTAGGGAAGAATTAAATATAAAAGACTGGTTTTTATATTATAAACTACAAGATATATTTAACAAAGACAGTCAACTTGGATTTAATAAAAATAAAACTGAGTTAGAAAAGATATTAGATAAAGGGAATAAAAGAATGATTGGTAGGATGTACAAATTATTGATTATAATTAATTTAGAACAAGAAAGAATTAAACCAGTCATGATCAAATGGATGCAGGATTTAGGATTTAATATAGACTTGGATAAATGGGAAAATCTATGGAAGAGGGAGTTTAAATTTACAATAACCAATGAAATTAGAGAAAATCTCTATAAAATGTTTTACAGATGGCATATAACTCCAATTATGGTATCTAAGATGAACAGTCAGGATAAAGGAATTTGTTGGAAATGTGGAAAAGAAAGAGGATCCTATATGCATGTCTGGTGGACCTGCAGAAAAATTAAAAACTTTTGGAAAAAAATAGTGAAAGAAACAAATAATTTGATTAATGGTAAAGTGAAAAGGAAACCATTATTTTGTTTACTGGGAATACCCACAAATAATATATATGACCGGGATAGGATTATTTGCCAATATAGTTTTGCTGCTGCAAGGATGTGATAGCTAAAGTTTGGAAACAAACAAGTAAGCCCTCAATTATAGACTGGAGAGAGAAATTGTGGTTATATATGAGGATGGCCAGATTAACGGAATTTCTGCGCGGAAATGATTTGGAAGAGTTTAAACAAACATGGTCTAAGGCCACCTCATATTGGGACAAGATGGCAAAAATGGATTTTACTTTGTTATTTAGTGAGTTATAGAAAATTATGTTTTAAGTAAAATCAAATTTTAGATAACTAATAAATAAAACTACCGGACACTTCTTCGGAAGTCTTGGTGATGGGTCACTTGTTTATTCTGGTGGGTGGGGGGAAAGGGTATTTTTTGATGAATGTATTAAAAACTGAAATGTATTGAATATGTTATGCGAATACCCTTTTATTTTTTTCTTTTCAATATTATTGTATTTTTTTCTTTTTCTTTTTTTTCTTTTTTTTCTTTTTGTATTGTAAAATTCAATAAAAAATTAATTAAAAAAAGAAATGAAAGCAGTGGTAGCTGGTGCCTTTCAAATATTTTTAGGCCATAATCTTAATATTTATATAACACTTTTCATTGTTGAAAACAGTTTGCATATATTATCTTGTAATCATTCCATCTGAATCCCATTTTTCGAGCAGCTGGATCCCAAATCAGCTTACCAAACTATCAAATTAAAATGCAATAAAATCACAATTAAAATTTCATTTAAAATCTATCTGTTGAGACAAACATGTGCAACGGAAAGATGGATCGGTAGGTGACAGACGTAAAGAGTAACAACCCTAGCCAAGTATTTATTAATAAATCATAGGTACTGATCTAGATTAGAAAAACTTTTTTGAAAAGGAATATTTTATTTTATTTACTTCATTTATACCCTCACATTTCTTCCCATTGGGGACCAAAGTGTCTTATAACATTGTCCCCTTCTCCATTTTACCCTTATAATAACCCTGTGAATCAAGGTAGACTGAGACTGTGTGACTAACCCAAGGTCACCCAGCAAGCTTCCATGGCAGAGTGATTGCCAGCTCTGGGTTGGGAAATTCCAAATGATTAGGGGGTAGATCCTGGGCAAGGTGGGGTTTGGGGAGAGGAGGGACCTCAGCAGAGTAAAACACCATAGAATCCTCCTCCCTTCAAAGCAGCTTTTTTCTCCAGGGTAACTGATCCCTGTAGTCTGGAGATCAGCTATAATTCTGGGAGATCTCCTACAGAGACCCTAGAGTATATGAACCTGGATCTCCCAGATCCTTGTTCAACACTCCATCCACTGTGGCTCTCATCCATAAGGAAATCCATATGTGTGGTGAAAACAACAGCTAGCACTGTAGAATGGTGACTATCTGCAGATTTCTAAGTGTAGAGACATCCACAGCAAGTTTTATTGTATTTAAACATTATGTCCTGTCTTTTCTGCCTCCCCAAAAAGGTCTCAAGATAATTGGTTACTATTGTGAATGAGATACAATTTCCAAACAATTTTCCAAGGCAGCACCTGGAAAGCGTATTGCTGTCATCCATCCTTGAGAAGCCAGGGCATGTGGCACTACAATTAGGTTGTCAGGAAAGCACACAACTAGAATAATGCACGAAGCTGAAAAAAGCCACTACTATTCCAAAATGTCACCTTAACATCCAGCAGCATAGCCAGTTTTAGGAGCACTTGCAAATTGTGAAAAAGACGCCTCACAGGAATTCTGTATAACCAGTGTGCAGTTTCAATTGCAGTGAATCATAAAAGGTCATGGAACTATCAGAACAAGCCACTAAGCATTTACTCCAGGCAGAGAGCCTAAATTTTAAAAGGCCTTGAACTACTTTACACTGCACCAAAACAATAGAAAATGACAGTTTGTAAAGATGGAAGCATGCACTTTATCATTATTCTTTTAATAATGCAAGAGGTTCATGACAACTGTACATCATACCTGCTGCGAAAGGAAATTATTACTTGTTTGATATAATGAAATAATTTTTAAATGGTGACAGCAAGTGTGATTGCTTAGCCACCTCCTCTGCTTTGAAACAGGCTCTAAAATAAGCTCCAGGATACATTGAATAATCACAAATATTGCTTTTAGTGTTGGCAAAAAATACAACTAAATTTTGGGTTCAGGTTTATTAGGCCCGATTTTTTTGATAAACCCTGAATAAGCCAAATACCAGTAAATTTCAGTATTTGGCTTATTTCCGAGTTTACCGAAAAATTTCTGTCCATTATAGTCTATGGGGATTTTTTTTTCAAAGCTCCTGGGGTGCTTTTTTGGAAATAGATTTCCCAAATTTGCAGCATGGCTGCAAGGGACTCTGCTTAGACAGTCACCAAAGTTTGGTGAATATTGGGACAGGGGGTCAAATGTTATGGGCCCACAAAGGGGTCACCTCCATCCTCCAGGAATTTGCAAGCTGAGCTGTCCATCAGTTTTCAGGTTCAGAAGTTCAGCGTTGACAAGGACTGGCAGAAAAAGCTGATTGACAGACTGGTGCCTCAAGGTCGGGACTCCCTTTGTATCTGGGGCTCATAGCATGATGTCCATGTAAACTGGCTTCCAAACTGAGAAAAATGGCTTAAATGCAAGAAAAAATAAGGCATAGAAAACATTGCTTTTGGTGACAAATGACATCTTGTGAACAGTCCTTTATTATGGTCATCAAAAATCTGATTTCAAGAGATGATCATGGTGTGGGGAAACAAAGCCTCTGCTCGGGGTGACCTTCAGTTTGAGAGCAGGTTTTCAGGGGGGGAGGTGATATAGGAGCCAGCCAAAGTCATGACCAAGGCAGCTCTTGTGAAGGAGGTTGCTTATCCGCACAGGTTAGCAGTCTTCTTCAAAAGCCAATAAGTAATTGTAGAAGCTGGCATTTTTTAGTTGGAGGGTATATCCCTCCGGACAGGACTGGGTAAGCCATGTCTTTTAAAGTGCAGATCAGCCTACAGCCTGGTTGGTCAGACCAAGTTGGCTCCAATTACATGACCACGACCTCAAAAGGGCTCCAACTATGGGACCCTAACAAAACCAGTCAAAAAAAGAAAAATGGGAGAAAGCACAGAGCCGTTCCTCTGAGCAAAGACGAATAGCCGAACCTAAAAAAGCCAAATATTTCTTTGGCTTTTTCAGCTTCAGGGAGACCCCCAGGTTTTGGCATTCAGTAAACCCAAAGCCTGAAAATTATGGAAACAGCTAATTTCAGGTTTATTTTGAGTTCGGGTTTATTGTTATGCACAACTCTAATTGCTTTATCTGTGTTCTAGCAGTCACCTCTGACAGTTTATCATCTACAGCTCCTTATTGTGTTGGGGAATTATATAGGTTTTTTTCAGTAGAAACAAGAAAGCTTCAAATTCCACCAATCTAACCTTCTTATCCCTACCCACCTTTGGGAGGACCTTGTAACAAGTCATAGATATTAAGACACAGCCCATTCCTGAAAGGGGGGTAATGAAACAAAAAACAAAAAATGGGGGGAATGCCCCTGCACAAAGAGAGGCTGTGCCTCCAAAAAAGGCGGTGCAGCCATGCTGCAGTTCAAGAGGGCATTCCTGAGGCAAACAGGGGTTAGGCAAGAGCTGGCCGTTCCCAGACGCTAGCTTGTTTGCCCCCACGCCAGCATAGGTGCCACTTAATTCCATGATAAGGTGGCACCTATCTGACACTCAGTCACGCCAGCTCCTAAGGAACTTCGCCTCCCCCTTCAGGAATGGGCTGCCCATATCTTGGACTTGGTGACAGGGTTATAGAAATTTCTGTTGGTTAACAGCAAATAATTGAAATGGGCAAACCACCAAAACTGTACCAGATGACTGTTCTGATCATTAGATCAGGCATGTAGGACTCAAGCAAGGGCCACCAGATCCAAACCTCTTGTTCCCAACAGAAATCCAGAATGCTATTTCCATTCTCAACTGGACTCTGTGACCAGTCAGGTGCCTCTAGAAGCCCACAAGCATGGCATGAAAGCAACAGTCCTCCCCTGTTGTCTGTCTCTAGCCCATGGTGCATAGAAGTATATAGGTATATTGGTATATTGATAAGGTATATTGATAAGGTTTCACATAGTATTCTAGTTGACAAATTGGGAAAATGTGGGTTAGATCCTGTAATTGTTAGGTGGATCTGCAACTGGTTGACAGATCGTACCCAAAGAGTGCTAGTTAATGGTTCCTCGTCCACTTGGAGAGAAGTGACTAGTGGAGTTCCTCAGGGATCTGTGCTGGGCCCTGTGTTGTTCAACATCTTTATAAATGATTTGGATGAAGGAATAGAGGGGATGCATTAAATTTGCAGATGATACTAAATTGGGAGGGGTAGCAAATACGGTAGAAGACAGAGCCAAGATGCAGGATGATCTTGACAGGCTGGAGAAATGGGCTAGAATTAATAAAATGCACTTCAACAAAGACAAATGTAAAGGTCTGCATTGAGGTAGGAAAAATCAAATGCATAATTATAGGATGGGGGACTTGTTTAAACAGTAGTGTGTGTGAAAAGGATCTTGGGGTCTTAGTAGACCAAACACTGAACATGAGTCAGCAGTGTGATGCTGTAAATAAAAAGGCAAACACAGTCTTGGGCTGCATCAACAGAAGTATAGTGTCCAGATCACGCAAAGTGATGGTATCGCTTTACTCTGCTCTGGTTAGACCTCAACTAGAGTACTGTGTTCAGTTTTGGGCACCACAATTTAAGAAAGATGTAGACAAGCTGGAACGTGTCCAGAGAAGGGCAACAAAGATGATGAGGGGTCTGGAGACCAAGTCCTATGAGGAAAGGTTGAAGGAGCTGGGTATGTTTAGCCTGAAGAGGAGAAGACTGAGAGGGGATATGATAACCATGTTCAAGTACTTGAAGGGCTGTCATATAGAGGAGGGTGCCGAGTTGTTTTCTGTTGCTCAAGGTCGGACCAGAACCAACGGGTTGAAATTAAATCAAAAGTTTCCGTGTAGACATTAGGAAGAATTTTCTAACAGTTAGAGCGGTTCCTCAGTGGAACAGGCTTCCTCGGGAGGTGGTAAGCTCTCCTTCCTTGGAGGTTTTTAAGAAGAGGTTAGATGGCCATCTGTCAGCAATGCTGATTCTGTGACCTTAGGCAGATGATGAGAGGGAGGGCATCTTGGCCATCTTCTGGTCACTAGGGGTGTGGAGGGGGGTGGTAGTTGTGAATTTCCTGCATTGTGCAGGGGGTTGGACTTGATGGCCCTGGTGGTCCCTTCCAAATCTATGATTCTATGACTAGCCTTGTGAAATTCATCCAGCAAATAACTCCACAAATACAACATTACCATAAATTCAAGTTCCTCCATTTTATTCAACATGTTTCTGGCTTGATTTCTTGTTTCACCCTTCTCTGTGGTTTCAATATTCAGTTGATGCAATGCAGAAATTATTCCATCATAACTGTCAAGTATTGCACTTGTGGCCCTTGAATGAGCTTCCCATTTAGTCTTTGACAAAGACTTCGGGACTTTTGAATCATCTTTGAAGAATGACAACAGCACTGCCCATCTATGTGTAGATGATGAAAAGAAATCATGTATTTCTTGAACAATTCCAAAAAAGTTTACTGCATCTAAGCAACAGTTAACTTCTGCTCTATTCAAGGAATGACCTGCACATGGAATATACATAGCATACTTATTAATCTTCAATATTATTTCTTGCATACCCTTGTATTTGCCAGACATATTGGCACCATTATCATATGACCAGCCTGTGAGAGTCCCCAACCTAGCTGGGCACACTTCGCCAAATCAATTGCTCAGACTTGGATGCAGAAACAAAAGATTTATTGAAGGCTTCAGATAGAGAAGACAGGCTCATGGATTCAAAGTTGCGAGTGACTAGCTTATCGGGGTTACAGTATTTATCTACTACAGGGCACGAAGGTTCACACGCATGGGAGGTTACAAGGCAAACCGGTGCAGCATAAAACATCAAACAGTCCTAGAGAGACAGTGAGGGCTATCTGCATTTCAAGGCCGGCCTCAGCCCGAGGGAGTGAAGGCAGAGAGCACAGCAGGGGAGGAGAGGTGGCACCTGGGCAAGAAGGACGAGGCGGGGGACTCAGGAAGATATACAGAGGTGCGAACTGCTTGTACGAGTTCAAAGGAGTAGAGATAGAAACAGATAAGAGCCAAAACCAGATGGCCCTCACATTCTGCCCCCCTTAAGGCCCCCCTCCCGCGAGTTCGGGAGGTCGAGGCTTCTCGGGATAAGCGCAATGGAATTCGTGTACGAGCCGGGGGGCGGCCATATGGGGGGCTGCAACCCATTCATCGTGCGCGGCGCCTAGATGTTTCCACCGAACAAAGTAAAACAGCTTTCCCTTTTTCCACTTGGAATCCAAGACCTTCGATACTTCCATGTGGGTATCCCCTCCCACAACAGTGGGCACCTCTGGCTTAGAAGGGGGGTGGAACTGGGGAGCGGAGACGAACGGTTTGAGCAGACTGATGTGAAAAACGGGGTGTACCCCGCGAAGAGTTTTGGGAAGATCCAGCTCCGCAGTTACCTCGTTAATAACCCGAGTAATGGGGAAGGGGCCCACATAACGGTCGCTGAGTTTTTTACAGGGTCGGAGGGAACGCAGATTTTTCGTGGAAAGATAAACCTGTTCTCCCACCCGGAGTTCCCATCCCTGTGACCGGTGTTTGTCAGCCTGTTCCTTGTATTTCCGCTTGGCCCGTTCAAGGTTCTTCTGTAGCCAGGGCCAAGTGGAACTGACCGCCTGTACCCATTCCTGCATCTCGGGCACTGCCTTGAGTTCGGGGGAGACGGGGGCGGCACTGAAAGGACCGAAATCGGTTCCGTATACTACACGGAATGGACTAAACCCCGTGGAGGAGTGGGGGGCGTTGTTGTATGCGTATTCGGCGAAGGGTAACAGGTCCACCCAGTCATCCTGATGGTAATTAACATAACATCGGAGATAGCACTCGACCACGGCATTCACCCGTTCGGTTTGGCCATCAGTTTGTGGGTGGTAGGCAGAGGAGAGACCCTGTTCCCCCACCCCCATAAGCTTCAGGAAGGCCCGCCAGAATTTGGCAACGAACTGGGCCCCTCTGTCGGAGAGGACCTTCCTAGGAATCGAGTGAAGCCTGAGGACATGGGTGACAAACATTTTGGCCAACCCCTGCGCCGACGGGAGCCCAGCGCAGGGGACAAAGTGGACCTGCTTGGAGAAGAGGTCTGTAACAACCCACAGTACGGTTTTGCCCCTGCTGGGGGGTAGATCGGTGATGAAATCCATGGCGATCACCTCCCATGGCCGGGTGGGGATCTCCAGAGGTTTCAGAAGCCCTGGGGTTTTGCCCCCCCTGTTTTTGGCGGTGGCGCATATGGGACAACTGCGAACGTACAATTCTACATCCCCTCTCATGCCCGGCCACCAGAACTGCCGTCGTACCAAATGCAACGTCTTGACAAACCCAAAGTGACCGGCCAGCTTGGCTCCGTGGACCAGTCCCAAAACCTCCCTGCGAAGAGAGGCTGGGACATAGAGTTTCCCTTCCTGCACCCACCAGGACTCTTGCTGTTCCATACCGGAAGGGAGCGTCTGCTGCTCCACTTCCTGTAGGGACGCTTCCCGGAGGCGTTGCTGGAAAGCCTCCGGGATTCCCTTGAGCGAGGGACCACTGGGGTGGCGGGTTTGAGACCGGGTGGAGACCGCCAAACCCGGGATCTCTCCCCTTTGCTCAGGAGTGAATAGTCCACGGGACGGTCAAAATCGTTGCGGTACTGGGGCAGTCAGGATAGAGCATCTGCTAGGGCGTTTTCCTTGCCGGGTACGTGTTTGAGGGTGAACCGAAATTTGGCAAAGAATTGGGCCCAACGTATTTGCTTGGCGTTGAGCTTTCTAGCCCCTTTGAGAGCCTCCAGATTCTTGTGATCAGTACACACTTCAAACGGGAATTCTGCCCCCTCTAGAAAATGCCTCCACACAGTGAGGGCGTGCTTAACTGCCGCGGCTTCTTTCTCCCACATGGCCCAGTTGATTTCGGACTGGGTAAACTTCTTGGAGAAATAGGCGCATGGCCTTAAAGCGCCACTTTCGTCCCGCTGCAGGAGGGCCCCTCCCATAGCTACATCGGATGCGTCCACCTGGACCACAAATGGTTTGGTGCAGTCCGGGTGGGCCAGGACCGGTTCGGACGAGAAGAGTAGCTTCAAGTCCTCAAAAGCCTGTTGACAGGGAGGGGACCACTGCAGTCGGGCCGAAGGCAAGGCGGCATGGGCACCCTTTCCCTTGGTGCGCAGAAGGGACGTGAGAGGAAGAGCCACTTGCGCAAAGTTGGGAATGAAATTGCGGTAGAAGTTGGCGAACCCCAGGAACTGCTGCAGTTGCTTGCGCGTAGTAGGGGGTTCCCAATCTCGCACAGCCTGAACCTTTCCGGGGTCCATTTCCAACCCCTGGTGGGAGATTACATAGCCTAGAAAGGTAATGGAAGGCTGGTGGAATTCACACTTAGACACTTTGGCATATAACTTGTGGTCCCGTAATCGCTGGAGAACCTCCCGCACCAGCCGGACATGCTCTTCCATGGTTTCAGAATAAATGAGTATATCGTCCAAAAATACCACCACCCCCCGAAACAACAAATCATGTAACACTTCATTGATTAACTGCATGAACACGCTCGGAGCCCCAGAAAGTCCGAACGGCATGACTAAATACTCAAACATGCCAAAACAGCTCGAAAAAGCCGTTTTTGGTTCGTCCCCCTCTTTTATGCGAATGCGGTGATAGGCTTCCACTAAATCCAGTTTGGTGAAAATCCGGCCCTCCTTCAATTGTGCTAGCAGGTCTGGAATGAGAGGGAGGGGGTAAGCGTTAGACTGCGTGACAGCGTTGAGCCTCCGAAAGTCAATACACAGTCTTAAGTCTCCCGTTTTCTTTTTGACAAAAAAGGCGGGGGCGGAGTACGGAGCTTTGGAGGGGCGGATGAAGCCCCTCGCCAAGTTAGTGTCCAAATAGTCCCGCAACACTGCCTTTTCACTGGGGCTCATGGGGTACACCTTTCCCTTGGATAACTTGCCGTCTCCAACTATTTCAATCGCACAGTCGGTCTCCCGGTGCGGTGGCAGTTCGTCACATTCCCGCACATCAAACACATCCGAATATTGGGAGTACTCCGAGGGTAGGTTGGGGGTATTGGAAACGGGTTCTGGGGAACCCACTAGGGCGGCCGCCGGGGTCCCGGTCATGCGGTCCCTGTCATGCATGGCGCAGGGATCCTCTGGAAAGGTAAGGGTCCGCTTGACCCAATCAATAGAGGGGTTGTGGCCCCGTAGCCAGTTCATTCCCAGTACTACAGGGGCAACTATGGGAGCAATGGTAAAGTACAGCTGTTCCCAATGCTCCCCTACAGTCATGACTATCGTGGTAGTCCGGTGAGTGACAGGCCCCTTTTTAAAGTCACTCCCGTCCATCTGGGAGAAGCGGAGGGGACCCGGGAGGCGCTTGCGGCGGACTTGTAATTTCCGGGCCGCCTCCTCACTAATCAAAGTGCGGGCGCACCCCGAGTCCACGAGCGCGGGAAATTCTAACACTGGGCCCCCCTTGGGTAGTGAGAGGTGGACCCGGATATAAACATTATCTTCCTGGGCGCTTACCATCAGTGGAGCTCCTTGCACAGGGGACGGTGCGGTCTGCTGAGGAGCCCCCTTTACAGCAGACCGACGGCGTTTTTTGCCGGCACATCCCACTCTTCCTCCTCGCTGGATGAGGGGGACGAGGTATTTGTAATCCGTGACTCGGCGGAGTCAGAGGTTGCACTGGCAATCCGGGGTCCCGATGGACCGGTCGAACTGGCGATCCCTTCCAGGGCGTGCGCGTGGAGCGCCGAGGGAGTGCTCCGTCGTCCCGGAGCGTTGCTTCGGCGTCGCGGCTGCCCCTCTGCGGGGGCTTTCTCTGGTTTGCTCGGGACGGGACGAATGGAAGCCGGGCGTCCGGAGCGGGATGGGCATTGGGAGGCGAAGTGACCCTTTCCTCCACAAACCAGGCACACCCCTGCCTCGAAGCGCTTGCGGCGCTCCGCTGGCATGGGGCCGCCGCCGCCTGGGGTGCGAGGGTCACGGACCCCACTTGCCTTGTCTCCTCTCGGTTTAAAGTCACGGCCGGATCGTTGCTTGGACAAGTTTAGGAGCTGCTTCCTATTTTCAATATCGGCGGCGTGACGCACCCAACCCTCAACGTCAGGGGGGTTACCTTGCATAAAGGCCCAGTGCTGCAGGTCCGGGTTTAGGCCCTCCCTGAACAACTGCACCCGGGTAGCCTCACTCCAGTCCAGAATCCGACTTGATAAGGACTGGAACTCGCTCGCATACTGCGCCACCGACTTGGTCCCTTGGCGCAGTTGCATCAGAGCGGCTTTGGCCCGCTCCCCCAGGTTCGGGTCCTCAAACCGGTTGCGGAGTGCGATCATAAAGTCATCCAAACTCCGTAGCACAGGGGAGCGGAGCTCGTACTGTAACACCATCCACGCGGCCGCTTCGCCTTGCAGGAGGGAGGCCACATACTGGACCTGGGACTCTTCGGAGGTAAAGGTCCGGCCCTGCTCCCGCATAAAAATGTCCACTTGGACCATGAAAAAGGTCAACTGGTCCCCCGACCCATCATACGTGATCTTCAGGTCCCGGCGGGCCGGGGTGCTGGGAGGAGGCGCGGGGGGAGCCGCCGGTGTCCCATCCGGAGGGTTACCCGGCGGGGGCTGTACCTTCAGCGCGTCCATGGCCGCGGCCATCTCCTCCATCACAAGCTGCATGGCATCTATGCGCTCCACCTTCGCTTGGCGTTCCTCCTGCCACTGTCTCCGCTCCTCATCCATCAGAGCGTCCCGACGAGCGGGGTCGTCCTCGAACCCCGTACCAGTTAAGGCCAAGCGGCGGTGCTTTGCCTCAGTCCGGGAAAGCGACCAGCCTTTCGGCGAATCCAGCCAAGTGTTAAAGGTGGTCTTGGGACGATTGCCCGGTCCCGGGCCCGGTCGGGGCGCACCTGGCACCTTCTGGTCCGGTTTGTCCTTCGGGGCCGGCTTGTCCGGGGCACCGCTTCCATCCGGCGAGGCCGGAGGGGTAGTTTTTTCCTCGTCGGCTGACATAGCTGTCCCGTAGGGTACAGATGCAGAACGAAGAGGCAAAGACTCGCAACTTAATGTGAGAGTCCCCAACCTAGCTGGGCACACTTCGCCAAATCAATTGCTCAGACTTGGATGCAGAAACAAAAGATTTATTGAAGGCTTCAGATAGAGAAGACAGGCTCATGGATTCAAAGTTGTGAGTGACTAGCTTATCGGGGTTACAGTATTTATCTACTACAGGGCACGAAGGTTCACACGCATGGGAGGTTACAAGGCAAACCGGTGCAGCATAAAACATCAAACAGTCCTAGAGAGACAGTGAGGGCTATCTGCATTTCAAGGCCGGCCTCAGCCCGAGGGAGTGAAGGCAGAGAGCACAGCAGGGGAGGAGAGGTGGCACCTGGGCAAGAAGGACGAGGCGGGGGACTCAGGAAGATATACAGAGGTGCAAACTGCTTGTACGAGTTCAAAGGGGTAGAGATAGAAACAGATAAGAGCCAAAACCAGATGGCCCTCACACAGCCTCGACACTTACTAAAATCTATTTTGCATTCATTTGTAAGGTAGTCATGCACCATCTTAGCCATACTTTCTCCTGTGTGGCTACCCATCTCTAGGAAGGTTAGAAAACGTTCAATACGGAGCCCATCATCTGGTGAGACATACCTTACAATAACAGTGAGCTGATCAACATGGGACAGGTCTGGAGTGGAATCTATAGATAAACTGAAGTACCCTGTAGTTTTTATATCATCCAAAATTAATTCTCTTACTTTAAATGCCATCATTTGGATAAATTCATCACATATTTTTTAGAAAGATAGGATGTGACATCTGATCCTCTATTTCCAAATTCTTTTATATGGTTTGCTAGAAAAGGATCAAATTTTGCAATAAGTTCAAGTAATCCAAGGTAATTGCCATTGTGGGGAGAACTATATATTTCCTCATCTCCTCTGAAAGGTAAACCATGCTCTGCCAGAGTTATTATGACTGCCACAACTCGTTCAAGAACATGTTTCTAGTACTGCCGTTCATTATGTATCTGTTCTGCTAGTTGACAGTCAATTGTTGAACCATGTTTTCTTCTTGTAAGTAGGGCTGTTGAAAAAAATCGGTATAGTTCGGCGTCGGCAAAATTCAGCCCGTTTTTATTCGGGCCGTGCTGAAGTCCGAACTCCCCCGCTTCGGATCCCTGGAAATACAGGGGGATCTGGAGTTCGGGGGAAAATTCGGCCCCTGCGCGCCTTCAGGGGGATTCCCTGAAGGCGCGCGGGGGCACTTTAAACAGATCTGCGCCTCCCAGCTGGGAGGCGCAGATCTGTTTAAAGGGCTCCCCAGATGCCTTCAGGGAAGCCCCCTGAAGGCGTGCGGAGGCCCCTTTAAACAAGCCCCTCTGCGCTGTCTGCGCAGGCAGCGCAGAGGGTTTCCAGACTCCCCCAGCCCTGCCGGGAGTCCCGGCAGGGCTGGGGGGGGGCTTTAAATAGATATGTGCCTCCCAGCGGGGAGGCACACATCAATTTAAAGGGCCCGCCGCGCGCCGCCAGGGAAGCTCCCAGATGATGGGCTCCCAACGCTGGCTGGGCAAAGGGGATTGGCCACCCCCACCCCCTTCCCCAGAGTCCAGGCGGACAGGGTGGGGGGTCTGGAAAACCCTGTGCCCAGCCAACGCTAGCTGGGCAGAGGGGATTGGCCACCCCACCCCCTTCCCCAGAGTCCCGGCGGACAGGGCGGGGGGTCTGGAAACCCCTGTGCTGGCTGGGCACAGGGGTTTCCAGACCCCCAGCCTCATCCGCCGGGAGTCTGGGGAAGGGGTGGGGGGGTTGTCAAGTCCTGGCAGAGCTGGGGGGGGGAGGCTTCAAATAGATTTGTGCCTCCCGGCCGGGAGGCACAGATCTATTTAAAGGGCCCGCTGCGCGCCTCCAGGGAAGCTCCCTGGAGGCACGCGGGGCGGGGGGGGGAACAGATCTGCCCCTTCCAGCTGGAAGGCGCAGATCTGTTTAAAGGGACTGAATTCACCGAATTTATTCAGGAACACCCCGAAATCGGCGAATTCGGCTCCCCGGTTTCCCCCCCTTTTTGAGTTCGGTTCATCCGAACCGAAAAACCACCGAATTGCAGGAAATTAAGCTGTTTTTCAGTTCAGACCGAACTGAATCAACAGCCCTACTTGTAAGGTATGCTACTGAAGCTGTTCTATGGTCTTCAGAGTTTTCATGACTTTGAACTAAATAGGTGTTGCGCCAATCATAAAATCCATCTGATGATAATGGTGTGGAAGAATTTGAAAAGCGTTTGCACACAAAACAGTATACACGACCAGTTTCTGGTGAATATACTAACCATTCTCTGCAGTATTTTTCACCATTAGCCCATTTGGGATAGTCAAGCTCTTTGAACAATATCTGTCTTGGTTTGCAAAAGACCTCTTTGACTTTTCAAATGAACCCTCTGAGTGCTGACACTCTGATGGACCTTTTTCTACCCAGTATACAATGCCATCTTTGCTTAAATCACCCCATAGCCCAACATCATTCTGTTTGTATTTTGATGTTGAATCTTCTGTGCTTGTACTACTCTCTGGTTGGTCAATCTGAATATTTCTTGCTTCAGTCATTGAAGTAGATTCTATAGAACTAGATGTACCAGGTTCTGTATCAGGAATGGGACGAATATCACATGACTGACTCGCTGTGGTATAGGCTTTGGGTTCATCAGGCTCTTATCTGTATTTGAAAAGAAGCTATCTAATTTTCGCAATTTGCTAAGCTCTTCTTCAGCTTTCTGCTTCTCCTTCCTCTTTTGAGCCCCAGTTTTGTAACATCTGGTTGACATTTTAGAAACTGTAAGAAAAATATTTAATATAATTATAATATTTATATATAGTATTATAGTAGCAAGTGGGGGTAGTAGGGAACTGTACTAGTAAATAATAATATAGGTCTACTACTACATAATAAAGATGAACATTTTTCTAAAGTAATTTTATAATAGGATCAAAATAAATAAATTATGTATTACATGAAATCAATCAGTAGACATAAGACTCATACCCTTAGTCTATGCTGCCTAATGTGAGGGTTCCCAACCTCCCCGTGCAAACTCCATAAAATCACTTGCTCAGACGGTCATGTAGAAACAAGGAACTTTATTGGAAGCTTCAGGTTAGTATAGGCCCTACAAAAGCAAAGTTGCAAGTGCTAGCAATTTCAAAGACAGAATTATAACCCCTACCGGGAAGCAGATGTCAAATACATGTTATGGGAATCTACGAGATAATTGTGCATGGTACAGGAACATCAAAGATCCCAGGAAGCTCGTTATTGCTATCTACACACCAAGGCCATAGCTGGTGGGAGGGAGTCAGAGAGAGCAAGGGAGGTGGATGATGGGAAGAGACATTCCAACCTGGGGCCTGCTGGACGCAGCACCTGAACCAAGGAAAGGCAAAAGGCCTGGACTGCTTTTACGAGCCCAGGAGGGGAGCACACAAAGCAAAAGATTACAGACCCTCACATTCTGCCCCCCTTAAGGCCCCCCTCCCCCGAGTCCGGGTGGGCGAGTCTTGTCAGGATAGGCAGAGTGAAACTCTCGAACCAGGCGAGGAGCCGCCACATGGGGAGCAACCACCCATTCGTCATGGGCGGGCCCCAGGTGCTTCCAGCGGATCAGATAGAACAATTTTCCCTTTTTCAGCTTAGAGTCCAACACTTTAGAAACTTCAAGATGCGATTCCCCCCCCACAACCGTAGGAATTTCGGACTTAGGCAGGGGGTGGAAGTGAGGGGCAGTGACGTACGGTTTAAGTAGGCTGATGTGGAACACTGGATGTACCCCTCGGAGAGACTTGGGGAGTTCCAACTCCACCGTGACGTCGTTGATCACTCGGGTGATGGGAAAAGGACCTACATACTTGTCACTAAGCTTTTTGCAAGGCCGAAGTGAACGTAGGTTCTTTGTGGAAAGGTAAACCTGCCCTCCCACCTTGAGTTCCCACCCCGGGGACCGATGTTTATCGGCCTGGTCTTTGTACTTGCGCTTGGCCCTTTCCAGGTTTTTCTGCAGCCAGGGCCAAGTGGTCTGCACCACCTGTACCCAATCCTGGACCTCCTGCACCCCTTCAAGTTCAGGAGTGATGGTAGGAGAACCAAAGGGCCCAAAGTCTTTTCCATAAACCACATGAAACGGACTGAAACCTGTGGAGGAATGGGGGGCATTATTATAGGCATATTCAGCAAAAGGCAGTAGGTCTACCCAGTCGTCCTGGTGGTAATTGACATAACACCTTAGATAGCATTCTACCGCAGCATTGACACGTTTGGTCTGACCATCGGTCTGGGGGTGGTAGGCTGAAGAGAGTCCTTGTTCCTCCACCCCCTTGACTTTTAGGAAGGCCCTCCAGAATTTGGCAACGAATCCCGAGGACCTTCCTCGGGATCGAATGATACTTCACCACGTGATTAATAAACAGTTTAGCCAACTTTTGGGCCGACGGTACAAGGAACAAAGTGAACCTGTTTAGAGAATAAGTCTGTTATCACCCACAGTACAGTTTTTCCCCGACTTGGGGGCAAATCAGTGATAAAATCCATGGCGATTACTTCCCAGGGCATGGTCGGGGTCTCCAGAGGCTTTAAGAGTCCAGGGGGCTTTCCCATTCGTTTTTTGGCAGTGGCGCAAATGGGGTAGCTGCGCACGTATAACTCCACATCGGCTCTCATACCTGGCCACCAAAATTGACGCCGCAATAAATGCAAAGTCTTTACAAACCCAAAATGCCCCCAAGTTTGGCCCCGTGGACCATTCCCAGCACTTCTTTTCGGAGTACTTCGGGGACATAAAGCCTACCCCCCTGCAACCAAAAGGAGCCCTGTCGGTCGAGATTTGCGGGGAGAACCTGCTGATCCGCCTCCCTCAGAGAAGCGTCCCGGAGCCGCTGTTGAAAAGCCTCCGGGACTCCTTTGAGGGGAGGAAAATCCCGGCGGTGGGACTGGGACCGGGTGGTTACTGTAAGTCCCGAGACTTCCCCTCTCTGTTCAGGGGTAAACAAGGAATCTACCGGCCGGTCAAAGTCATTGCGGTATTGGGGGAGCCTAGAAAGAGCATCCGCTAACGCATTGTCCTTTCCTGGCACATGTTTCAGGACAAAGCGGAATTTGGCAAAAAACTGCGCCCAACGAATCTGTTTCGCGGTGAGCTTTCTAGCCCCCTTTAAGGCCTCCAGGTTTTTGTGATCGCTGCAAACTTCAAAAGGGATCTCTGCCCCCTCCAGGAAATGCCTCCAAATGGTGAGGGCATGTTTAACAGCCGCGGCTTCCTTCTCCCAAATGGCCCAGTTGATTTCGGATTGGGAGAACTTTTTAGAAAAATAGGCACAAGGTTTCAGCTGACCGTTCTCGTCCCGTTGCAAGAGGGCCCCCCCCCCCATGGCAACGTCAGAAGCATCAACCTGGACCACAAAAGTTTTTTCACAATCAGGGTGAGCGAGAACGGGTTCGGACGAGAAAAGCCGCTTGAGCGTATCGAAAGCCTGCTGGCAGTCCGTAGTCCATTGCAACCTAGCAGAGGGCAAGGCGGCTCCTGCCCCTTTCCCTTTTGTACGCAGGAGCGAAGTGAGAGGGAGCGCTACCTGGGCAAAGTTAGGGATGAAGTTTCGGTAAAAGTTAGCAAAGCCCAAAACCTTCTCAGGATCCATCTCTAAGCCTTGGTGGGAAATCACATACCCCAGAAAAGTGATGGAGGGTTGATGGAAATCACATTTAGAAACCTTAGCAAACAGTTTGTGCTCGGCAGCCGCTGCAGCACCTCGCGCACCAGTTGTACGTGCTCCTTCATGGTTTTCGTATAAATGAGGATATCGTCCAAGAAAACCACCACCCCGCGGAACAATAAATCATGAAGTACTTCATTAATCAATTGCATGAATACACTCGGAGCCCCCGAAAGTCCGAACGGCATCACTAAATACTCAAACATTCCAAAACAACTTGAGAAGGCAGTCTTTGGTTCGTCCCCTTCTCGTATGCGGACCCGGTGGTAAGCCTCCACCAAATCCAATTTGGTGAAGATTCGGCCCTCCTTCAATTGTGCGAGAAGGTCTGGAATGAGAGGGAGGGGGTATGCATTAGACTGAGTGACAGCATTCAGTCTACGGTAATCAATACACAGTCTTAAGTCTCCCGTCTTTTTCTTGACAAAGAAGGCGGGGGCCGAGTATGGTGCCTTTGACGGGCGGATAAAGCCCCGCGCTAAATTGGTGTCCAAATATTCTCGCAACACCGCCTTTTCATTAGGACTCATGGGGTAGACCTTCCCTTTGGTTAATTTGCCATCCCCCACTATTTCAATAGCACAGTCCGTCTCCCGGTGGGGGGGGCAATTCGTCGCATTCCCGCATGTCAAACACATCGGCAAACTGGGAATACTCGCTGGGGAGCTGGGGCAGGGAAGCCTTGATAGAAGGGGCCCCCACTAGGGCGGATGCGGGAGTTGTAAGCACTCGGTCTTTATCATGGAATTCACACGGGTTGCGGGGAAAGGTGAGCGTCCGCTCGATCCAGTCTATGGAAGGATTGTGCCCCAGCAACCAGTTCATCCCTAACACAACGGGCACGGCAATGGGAGCGATGGTAAAATAAAGCTGTTCCCAATGCTCCCCTATGGCCATGACGACCGCGGCGGTGTGGTGAGTAACAGGCCCCTTTTTAAAGTCACAGCCATCCATCTGGGAAAAGCGGATGGGTTCAGGTAGCCGCTTTCACTTAACTCGCAATTGTCGGGCAGCCTCTTCGCTTATCAGGGTGCGGGCACAACCCGAGTGAACTAGGGCCGTAAATTCTAGCATGGGCCCCCCTTTTGGCAACGAGAGATTGACCTTTACATACACATTGTCTTCCTGAGCACTTACCATCAGTGGAGCTCCTTGCACAATGTTCGGAGCGGTCTGCTGAGGAGCCCCCTTTACAGCAGACCGACGGCGTTTTTTGCCGGCATGTCCCAGTCCTCCTCCTCGCTGGAGGAAGCAGACACGGTATTTGTAATCCGTGACTCCGATGAGTCAAAGGTTTCATTTGTAATCCGTGGCCCCGATGGGCCAGAAGTGCCCGAGGCTTCGACCTCGGTGCGTGCGTGCAAGGCCGAGGGTGTGCCCCGTCGGCTCGGTGCGCAGCTCCGGCGGCGAGGTTGCCCCTCGGGAGGGGGCTTCTCAGATTCGGTCATTGCCGGACGAGACGGTCCCGGACGTCCGGGTCGGGAAGGGCATTGAGAGGCAAAGTGTCCTCTTCCCCCGCAAACGAGACAGGCCCCGCTCTCAAAGCGTTTGCGGCATTCGGTCATGGATGGTCCTCCCCCCGAGGGGGGACGAGAGTCCTTTGGACCACCGGGCCTGTCTCCACGGGTCTTGGTCTCCCGTCCGGTGCGTTGCCGGGACAGGAGCAGCAGCTGCTTTCGGTTCTCGATGTCAGCGGCGTGACGAACCCACCCTTCAACATTGGGAGGGTTACCTTGCATGAAAGCCCAGTGTTGCAATTCCGGGTTCAAACCTTCGCGGAAATACTGCACCCTGGTAGCTTCACTCCAAAATTTTACTCGAGAGCGACTGAAATTCGCTTGCATACTGCGTGACCGACTTAGTCCCTTGACGCAGTTGTAGCAAGGCAGTTTTTGCTCGCTCACCCAAATGCGGGTCCTCGAAACGGTGTCGAAGGGCGATCATGAAGTCATCAAGACTTCGCAAGACCGGGGAGCGGAGCTCATACTGCAGTACCATCCAGGCGGCTGCCTCACCTTGTAGAAGAGACGCCACGTATTGGACCAGGGATTCTTCCAAGGTAAAGGTCCGGGCCTGTTCCCGCATAAAAATGTCCACTTGTACCATAAAAAACGTCAGCTGGTCACTCGACCCGTCATACATGATCTTCAGGTCTCGGCGGGCCGGTGGAGCGGGACGGATGGGAGGTGCGGGAGCCACAGGTGAGCCTGGTTGCTGCCCTCCGTCCGCCGAAGCCACGGGTGGCGTCGGAACCTTCAGGTCGTCCATGGCTTGAGCCATGTCCAGAATCACCGCGTTCATGGCATCCATCCGGTCCAGTAATTCCTGGCGCTCCTCCTGCCAGCGCTGCCGCTCCTCATCCATCTGGTGAAGCAGCAGGGCTTCCTTTCGGGCGGGATCGTCCTCGAACCCCAACCCGTGAACCGCAGTCCGTCGTGACCGCGCGTCGCTCTGCGGGAGCGACCAACCCCGGGGAGACTCCAGCCAGGTATTCAAGTGGGTGGACTTGGGCTTTGTACCCAGGCCCGATCCTGAGTCAGCTCCACTGGGCGTCTTCCCAGTCGACTTCCCTTCCAAAGGGGCCGGATCGGGCTGCTTGCGTACGGTGCTGTCCTTCTTGTCGTTGTCATCCCCGTTGCCTGCCATAGCTGTCCAAGAACGGTACAGGTGCAGGACAACGAGGCAGAGGACTTGCAACTTAATGTGAGGGTTCTCAACCTCCCCATGCAAACTCCATAAAATCACTTGCTCAGACGGTCATGTAGAAACAAGGAACTTTATTGGAAGCTTCAGGTTAGTATAGGCCCTACAAAAGCAAAGTTGCAAGCGCTAGCAATTTCACAAAGACAGAATTATAACCCCTACCAGGAAGCAGATGTCAAATACATGTTATGGGAATCTACGAGATAATTGTGCATGGTACAGGAACATCAAAGATCCCAGGAAGCTCGTTATTGCTATCTACACACCAAGGCCATAGCTGGTGGGAGGGAGTCAGAGAGAGCAAGGGAGGTGGATGATGGGAAGAGACATTCCAACCTGGGGCCTGCTGGACGCAGCACCTGAACCAAGGAAAGGCAAAAGGCCTGGACTGCTTTTACGAGCCCAGGAGGGGAGCACACAAAGCAAAAGATTACAGACCCTCACACCTGATCTACAAGCACTCTTTAATATTAGATAACAGGTACAACAGCTTGACCTATATTCAACTGTGCTGCACTGCAGTCTGCAGCTGCATGCTACATGTTGCCATGCAACCATTCCATGCAGAATGTAGGCACCCTATATATAGAAATGAGCAAACCAGTGATATTTTAGAGAACAGGCTAGCAGGCAGGGCCCATTACTTACATCATAGGGGCCTACATAACACAAAACACTGTTGCTGTATGTAGGTTTTATTTTATTTGTTTTTTTATCTTATATTTTGGAAATGTACATCCATTTTTTTCCTTTAAATTTTTGGGAGGCCCCCAAGAGAGTGGGGCCCTAAGCTATAGCTTGTTTAGCTTATACGTAAATCCTCTTAATAAAGAGGAACCATTTAGCTAGTGTGGCTAATTACCTATCATCTATGAATTCATCTAATCTTTTTAGAGGTCATTTAATGATGTCAATTATACATGGTATAAAGATATACTTTTGTGTGTCTGAAACTTCCTGTCAATCAACCTCATTAAGTGACTCCCTTCTGCTACTGTGAGAGGAGGGGGGAAATTTGCACCTTCTTCATAATTTTATAAAGACCTATAAAGCTGCTCCCCTTAATCATCTTTTTTTTTCCAAATGGGAAACAAAACCAGCCTTTCCTCATACAAAAAGTAGTCTAGCCCTTTAATAATTTAAGTTACCTTTTTGGTGACTTTTCTAGCCTTACAGTATCTTTTGTGAGCTGCAGTAACCAAACCTATATATAATAAGTGCCCACACTGATTATTTGATAATATTATGATACTTGCCATTTTCAGTTCCTTTCCCAATAATTCCCAGCATACAATTTGAGATTTCCACTACCACAATGCCCTGAGTTGATGGTTTAAGCAAGCTATTTCCACAGCTCCATTATTTCTTTCCCAAGTTAGTCAATTCTGAGTCATCTGCATATATGTGAAGTACTAAAATATAGCCCATTGGGATCAAGTTACACATAGGCCTAGACAGGTAATTTGATAGGAAATCCAGTCAATTTTCAATGCAATCCTAAAAACACATCAGTGGGAGTAAGCCCAACAGAGTAGAAGATTTTTAATAACCCTAGTTAATGATGGCACTTTCCCTCTGGTTTGGCACTTACTTACACTGATACAGCCATTACATGCCAATTTATTTCCCATTCATTGAATCTGGATCATTTGGGGTCTTTTTCAAAGGGGTATTCTTCACGGAGAGTTGCTGCTGTTTCGATGCTGATTTGCGTCGGAGGCAAATTTTGGTTATTCACTCCAGATCCATGTTTTCCCCCATTGAGCAAAATAAGCCGGGTTAAAAGAGAGGCAATCTAAACTACTTCTGAGCCGTACTTTCCAGTAGAAGAGCGTTTTGTTGCTCGGATGCCCATGAAAAAATGTTTGCTTCGCTCCCCGGGACGTCTCCTTTCTCCTCCCTCAAGAACGGTGATTGGCTGGGGGAGTTGCCACTCAAACAGCATCGCACCGGCAGGAGGGAGACCCAAAGCAGACTGGCTGCCCCTCTTCAGAAGGGTGATGGGGTTTTTGGCTTGGATTTGCCGCTTTCAGGATGCCCCCCCCCAAACACACACACACACATAGGATCGCACCAGCTGGAGGGAGACCCAGAGCAGACTGGCTGCCCCTCTTCAGAAGGGTGACAGGAGTTTTGGCTTGGATTTGCTGTTCTCAGGATGCCCCCACCCCAAACACACACACACAGGATCATGGGAAGAGTGGGCGGGATTAGGCGGATTTGGAGCGGTGAGTCATGAGCGGCAGCAGACGTAAGCAGTGCAGAGAAGTGTGCTGTTTCTCCCGTGAAAAATTGAAAATGCCTCGGGATGGGGGGAGAATCTGCGCTGTCATGAAAAAGCTATTTAAATCGGTTTATTGTTTGCTCCGATTCGAAACCGAAGCAAAATCCACCGTGAAGAATACCCCATAGTCTGTTGGGCTTTTACTTCCCAGAGAACTTTTTTATAATATGCAAATTTGTGTACTTCACATCTCAGTATTAAACCTGATAATTTATTAATACATTAAATAGCACCAACCCCAATAAAGGAATTTGTGGCGGGACTATTTACTCAATTTTGAAAGCAATTCATTCTATGTCCTGTTCACCAGTTACTGGTCCATCAGAGGACATGATCATTCATGTGTTTCAGTTTTAGTGCAGTGATGTATAAAATCAGTCTCTAAAGTCTTGAGATAAAAAGGCAGACACATTGGCACAGATTGGGGAGAGGCTGATTAGCACCCCAAATTATGTGTATGCACTAGCTAAGCATGAAGGTCACCATCAGAACTGTGGCATAGCTACTCTTCATTTTACATTTCCTGTTCTGGTGATTTACAGAAATATCTGCTAAACACACTGTCAGATTGGGTGGGAAGGAGTAATAACATATGGAGATGAATTCATTCTATTTAAAAGGTAAACAGTAAAATTAACAACCTGATCCTATGAATCTTTGATTTAAAGCAAGCTCCAAAGACTTCAATAAGACTTACAGTTAAGGATAACTAGGGTTGCAGCCTAAATCAATTAACCACATATAGATTGTTTCTGGCATTTGTTAATTAGAGAGATAGCTTTTTTTGTCAAAAAAAATAACATACTCAAAAGGGTATGGTGGAATGGAACAAAAATAATTCTATGTATTTGGGGGTGAGCATATCAAAAAGGTTAAGATTTTTCTCATGTGCACTTTAAAAGAATGATAAAAGTCTATTTCATGATCTTTTAAGGACAGACAGAAAGCTGGAGGCTTTTTGAGGCAACTAAATCCAGCAAGCTTTTTTGTTGTTGTTGTTTTTTTAAGATGCCCTAACAATAATGCAGTAGGGTGAAAAGATCAGGAACACTTTATACACATTGTGCTAATTACCGCAAGTACTTAAAGTTGTAATTAGCTTATTATACTGCAGAGAACCTAACATGGCATGTCTTTCAAAAGAATTTCTCTCCAGATCATTAGTGGGAAAGCTAACAACATCTGCTTCAAATAAAATCAACCAATTAGCACAGGCAACTTCACATAGTTTGCAATCAGAGAATTATATTGTGCCAAGTGCTAATTTCAATGTGAATACTATCTCCTTCTTATATCCCACGCTTATCTGCCAGCACAGCTGGTGTTTAACACTACTGACTTCAGTCAAGTCTCCAAAAACGTATGTTAATTTGAAATAACCTAATCAGAGTATGCAACACAGAGCGTGGTTGATCTTTGCTTAATTAAAACTGACCTTGTCATTTCACTGCCTATAAAACACCATTACCTTACCATTTATATAGTTAAGTTACCATAAATATTCAGGTTTGTGTGAAATTCAGGACAACAAGCTTTAAACTATTTTCAGGTAGTAAAGCTACCTGATTCATCTCTGGGTGTATGAATATCTAGTAATGCGTTGCTGTAGTTCCCAGTCAGCAACTAGCTGCAAAGGTGGCCTGGCCGATCCTTGTATGGTTTCTTTTTTTTTGGGGGGGGGGGTCATATCTTGATAGGGTAAAAAGCAAAGGTCCAAAAATTCTTCACTCCAATTCATTCCAATATTCTAATGTTAGAATTTTTATGTTTCCTTTAAATCCATTCTTTTCCATTCACTCTGCCTGTCTCGGAGATGTGGGTTACATCTGAATGATATTAATTTTCTCTTGTTACATATATGCATACCCCAATTCCTTCTTGGCCTAATAAAGTTCTGCAGGCACAATTTAGAAATCCTGGATTTAGGAAATGAATACCAATCCTGGAAATGTTGACGAAAGCAAGAAAGTAGAGAGAGATCCAGAGAATCACAAGCTAACAAATATATGCAGATAAAGGATTCTAAATTTTCGTTTGAAAAATGGCACCATTTCTCGGGACACCACATTTCACAGAAGATATTGGAAAATTAGAAAAGTTTGAGAAAAGAAGATTGATTATCTATGAAAATCAAAATGAGGACAGCAATCTGGGCAATAGCCCAGTCCTAGCTATGGACAACAGGGATGAAAGAACACTACAGAAAATTGCCTTGGGACAAGGTACTGTGCATTATGTGAAACCTTCCTCCACCCCCAACCTGCTTAACTGTTGTTTACTACATTAGTCCCCAGAGAGAGAAATCCAATGGAATAGTGGAAAGGGGTGCAGTCATAATGGGGCACAGCTGCCATGAACACTGTATGGATTGGGCTTGTGTGCTTTTCCAATCCCAGTTAAAGAACACTTTAAAGAAGGGTTGTCAAACATACGGTCCATGGGCCGTATCCAGCCTCTTCAGAGCTCTTATCTAGCCTGCAAGCCAGCTGAGGCACACACACCCCCAACTCTCAATCTGGGCTGCCAAGGCATGGCCAAACCAAACTGAGTGACATTTATGCTATATTCGGCCCTCATAACAAATGAGTTCAACACCCCTGCTTTAAATTTTCTTCCCTGTTTCCCAATTAGCCCCTAAAAAGCCACTTCTTCTGTGCCATCCCACACAAGAAAACGCTCTAAATTCCACACACTTTAAAACGTGAACAAAATAAAACTCTCCATAAAACAGAATAATTACATACTTGTTAACCTGTTTAAAAAGTAAAAACATTTAATTTGAATACAAAGCAACAGTATGGAATTTAATTACATCTTTTAAAGTGTTAAATAATTCAACATTTTCATAGCTGGCACTAGCTAGTATTTATTATGTATTATTTCTAAAACAAAAACAACAAAAACAGGAGGGTTTTGCCACATGTCTTAAAACTACAAAGATCTTATCTCCCACTGTCATGTGTTGAAAATTCGCATTGTGTCCACTGCAGGCTTTATAAGAGCCAACATGCCACCCAAGATTTATAATCTATATCTTCAGAATAAGGCACCCCTCAGTCAATTCACTCCTTCCAAAAAGAATGTTAATCAAAATGAAAAGAAATATAAGACAGCTACAGAACACAAAGCTCTTTGCTGCAACTATATAAATATTTTAGATCTTTCAGTAATTCAGCTAATCTGGGCTACAAACTGAGGTTAAAGCTGAATGATGGAAGATGTTCTCCTCAACTACTTCATTTAGTGTTCAGAGGATTACATTCGAATCCAAGAGAGGCAAAATCCAAAATGGAATGACCTAGAAAATTGATAATGGCACACATAGCCCTTAATCTTTGGCCCACCATTTCAAGTACTGCCAAGGTCAATAGTGAGCAGTGATTCATTATCTTCAGACAGCTGTTCATTGGCATAACTAAAATGGTGGTAATTGCTCAAACTGCTTTCTGTTAGACAGGTGTCCATACCATAATTAGCTCTTAATTGGTTACACTATTGACAGTATCAATGGAGCACTAAGGAATGAAGAAGAACAGAGGAAGAGCTAGTGTCTAAACCCTGAGGTATTGCCTCTCCTGGCAGGGGCTTATTTACTGATGTACAGAAATTCCATTCACACCAGTATCAGTTAAGGGTCTGAGGAAGTTACACTTCAGAATTGCAATTTGTCGGTAATCCAATCCACTTCAGTATACTTTCAAGAGAAGAAAAATATCTTCTCTTCCCATAACGGAGGGGATGACAATAAGAGATTAAAGAATGTGGTTTAAAAGAAGCCTCAAAAGAGGAGGGGGGGTTCATTCCAAGTTACCCTGAATAACTGATAGTTTGTCAGAGGAAGATTTGAACATAAAAGCAGCTGATACAGAGAAATGTAATTAAATACAAAAAGACTTCCAAAGACATCTGATTTAACTTATTTCTCCCACAAGAAGACAATTCTGACCTGATTCTCCTTACTTATTATGTACATACTTTTGAAGTGCTCCTCTATGATTTAAGGATATTATAAGAATCATAGTGCAGAAGACCAGCAGCAATGGTCTCTTTGCAAGTCTTCATCTTTACTGGCTAACTATGTAGTATACATAAATATTCATATAATGGAGCCAATGTCAGAGTCAGGCGTTTACCCCTAGCATCCCTTAAAAGCAAATTCACCCAGGCAAGTGGTCCTGAAGCAATAATACTTTATTAGGAGCAAAAAGGTAAATAAAAGATATGACTGTCTACAGAACGAAGAAGGCTGCTAATGGCATGACATGGGTAGAATACATGGTTAAAAGCCCTCCAGCCAGAGAAAGAAAAACAAAGTGAAACAATTCCGAGATAACAGTTCCCAGGACAAGGTAGACAACACAACATCTGTGGATTGCAGGCTGAGTGAATAACAGGATAACAGGATGAGAAACTTTACACAGAATTTGTGACATGTCAACCAAGAACTTGACCTGAAGCCAGAGCCTGGCCTGGTCCTGCCAAGAGCCCTTCTTCAGGTGACTTTAGTCAGGACCAAGCATCCTCCCTCTTAATAATGCTGATAATAAATAATTAATATTAATACTATTAATTAATAATTTATATTAATGAAAGCGATGATGCTGTACACTATTAAATATATAACAAAAAATAAGAATACTGCAAGCAGGCTTAAAATCTAAACAAATACATTACAAAAAAAGGAAAGGAAAAGACATTCTAAAGGAAGTACCACTATTTATTAGAAAGGATATATATGGGACCTCGCAACAACGTTCAGGAATCTCATTTTCCCCTTCCCCACTATTTCCTCTCCCCTTTCCTGAAAGAACCATAGCCTCTCCCCTTTTCCTGCTCCCTTCTCTCTTTAGGGTTGCCAGCTCCAGGTTGGGAAATTCCTGGAGATTTAGGAGTGAAGCCTTGGCAGGGTGAAGTCTGGGGAGGAAAGCAAGCTCAGCAGGGTATAATCCATGGACTCCTCCCTCCAAAGCTGCCATTTTCTCCAGGGGAACTGGACTTTGTCATCTGGAGAGAAGTTGTAATTCCAGGTGCTCTCCAGTCCCCTCTTGGAGGTTGGCAACCTTAGTTCCCATGGAGGAAACGGCTCCTTTGGAGAGTAGATTCCATGACATTATACCCTTCTGCAGTCCCTCCCCTCCTCAAACCCCAACTTCCCCAGGCTGCACCCACAAATATCCAGGTATTTCCTAACCTGGAGTTGGTAACCTTATCTCCTTCCCAGGCAACATCTAACCTACCTTTATCTGTTCCTCTGTCTTAAGCTTTCCCTCTCCCCTTCCAGCAGCCTCTACTTAGAAAAACCATGGCCAAGTTGTGTGGTGCCAGCCACTGGACCAGACCCACTTGCATCATAGGGAACCCACAAGACCTGTGGGGTGGCACCTCACTTTCTCCTCTATCCCCCTACCCACATTATTTCCTTTTTCCCTCCCACTGGCAACTCCCACATCCTTTCCCCTTTCCCTGCCTCATTCTCTCCTTCTCAGCCATTCACCAACCTACCTTTTATCTACCTCCTATCTTTTGCTATATTTATTATTTATTTACTTTATTTTTACCTCACCCTTCTCTGAGGTGGGCACCAAAGCAGTTAATATTATTATCCTCTCCTCCTTTTTATCTGCACAACAACCCTGTGAGGTAGGTTAGGCTGAAGGTATGTGACTCATCCAAATCATCCAATGAGCTTCTACAGCAAGATGGGAATTCAAACATGAGTCTCCCAGACCCTACTCTGAATCTCTAACTTCTATACCACACTGGCTTTCAGAGGGTACCTGCTGTTGAACAGTAGAAAGCCGCCAGGCCTAGTTGAGTCATGCAAGTAGTATCAAGTCAAGCAGAGGTTGCCAACCTCCAGATAGGACCTAGATATAGGACCTAGATTTCACATATTTAATTTTGCAAACATGGGGCCCTTTTCAGGTTTGCCAAAAGATCTGCCTTGTTCGTTCACAGCTCCAATCACCTCATTTAAATATCCTCAAATTTTGCCGACTTTGCTATTAGAATGTAAGATAATGTGGAGCATTTCTGTCATGATTTGCTTCTTAAAGTGTGGGAGGAAATGAACAATGGGAATGGTTGAAGAGTCTTGTGACACCTTAAAGACTAATGAAGTTATTGTGAGCCAGATCCTATTCTGAGAGATGCATATTTCATTAGCACATTTATGTATGTATGTATGTATGTATTTATTTATTTATTTATTTATATTAGTTCTAGACTGCTTTTCTCAGTGAAATTCAAGGTGGATTGTGTGTGTGTGTGTAAAGTGCTGACTTATGGTAACCCAAGCAAAGGCTTTCAAGGCAAGTGAGAAGCAGAGGTGTTTTTGTTACTCCAAACAGGAAGGTTTCCTTTTATTGGGGGAAATTAGCTGGAGACTGGCAAAGCTTTGCAAGAGGTTGGCATGGGGATCTTTAAACCTATTACTACGCCAGATGAGCATACCAGTGGAAAATGTTCCCAATAAAGAAGCATTTTGTGAATTTTAAGGATTTTATTAAAATAGTCAAATAAGTTTGCATATATACACATAATTCTCAATACATACAGAACTCAGAAAGTAAAAATTTGAGGGGTTGGTCACAAGGATTGAAGGTACCCGGGGGAAATATTTACCTCTCAAAGAGTGAGGTCCAGATAGAGGCAGCTGTGTGGAGACAAGTAGCGACCTGCACTACTTGCAAGGAAAGGAAAACTATGCACACAAGTATCTTGGCACACGCTTTGGATCCAGAAAAGAATAGCAAATTGCTGTGGCAAATGGGGATATATTTATATTCCTAAATGTAGCTGCAGGCTATGTCTTCCTGCACCTGGCAATGTCTGGGAATGGCTGGTCATTGCCAGTGACAAAGACTTGATTGCTCTAGATTGGATTAGGAAGGTGCAGTAGAACAGAACCAGGATGTGAGGCATATTAGAAACAATGTCTGGGTACTTGAGAGTTGAGTACCTGAGCATAGGGCAACAGAACTGGAAATGAAGGTGAGGCTGGAAAGGTGAGTCAGAGGGCTTGGTTGGCTACTTGATAAGATTACTGTGTCCATCAGAATGGAGCTGTTGAGATTTGGCAAGCTATGTCTGGTCTACAGCAGGATAGCTATAGGAATGCTAAAAGGTCCTTTGACTTTGTCTTCCATACACCATCAATGTTCCTTTCAGGGGAAAGTGGGGTAAAACAAGTCTGAACATTGCCCAGACAGTTGCAGAGTGTCTCCTTCTCGAAGACAGCATTGAGGGGGATCTGATTAGTTCTTTTACAGCTCTTCCTGCTGCAGTTCAAATGGAGATCACCGACAGACTGGAACAATTAACATCTAGACTTTTGGGACTAAAGGACAGTAAAGCTGTATCGTTGCCTCAGCCCTCCATTCCTGTAGAGTTCAATGCAGAGGTGATGCTATCCAAGCCCTCTCCAACTTTACCACACCCTACCTTACTTAATCCCACAGGGGTACGACCTCCAGATAGCAAATTTTCTCCATCCAATGAATACAACTTTACTCTTCATTTTGCTAAAGTTAAGAGAGACAAGGCTGAGTCACCTTGTCGCTATCCTAAGGAATTCGAGCTGGGAATCCCTGAGCCTCCTGTACAGAACTTAACAGATAAGTCCTCTGCTTTGGTCCAAGTGGCTCCCTGTAAAAATGGGTGTATTTTTGTGGATTCAGAGGGAGGCCAGGAAATGATAGAGAAATCCAATTGACAATTAAATGTACTGTCATGGAACTTGGTGGGATGGGGGAACAAACTTCACGACTCTGAATTCCTTCTGTTCCTGCGTAGGTTTGACCTTTTACGTTTACAGGAAACATGGATGCAGGAGTCAGGCTCTCCAATCCTCCAAGGTTACTATGCCTTTGCTGTACCAGATGTTAAAACTTGTGCAAAAGGTCGACTTCCGGTGGTGTGCTGGGATGAGTACGACGTTCTCTCAGGCTGTCCTGAGAGAAATCCAAGTTTGCGCTAATTTAGGGGTGATATATGCACCCCAATCCGACCCTTGCAAGTGGGTCGGACAGCAGGAATTCCCTGCAGCCCGCAAACGCAGTTTGACCTCCCAAAGACTCTGAGGGAACTTTTATAAGTCCCCCAGAGCTCTGGACGCCGGTCCTGCGAGGGCAATTAGGGAAAGGAATCGCCAAAACGCAGCTTTGGCACAAGGCTCTACCCTCCACCACCTTAACACCAACACAAGGACTATTTTAAGAAAAGAACCTCACCTCTCGATGCCCAAGTGAGTACAAAGAACCCTTCGTTTTTTACTGGCATCACCGTATAACTGGGGGGTAGATGAAGATATTCCCAGTGCCCCTGCTCCTCCCTTATCTCAATCGGGAAAGTTTGATTCGTAAATTCCATCAGGATTAGCGGCAGGAGCCTTATCAGACAGATCAGCTTAAATCAAAACAAAGAGTTGGAAGGACGCTTAGATGATGGACTAAAATTTCCACCAATGAGAAGCAACTTCGAGGGAAGGGGAGGGTGAATTTCTTCCTGATTTTCTGGTGAAAAAGAGTTTCCTGCCACGTTAGCAGCAAGGGATTCATCAGACCGGAAGCCCCTCTATACCACCCTCTCTATCATCTGAGTCACAACAACAGGAAGCAAGCTGGAGGACCGGATACGCGTCGCACTTGAGTTACACAGAAATAGTTCCTAAAGGAAACAACCATCGAGATGAGGCGGTAGAAGGTCCACGGCAAATACAACTTCCGGAATACTTCCTGGTAGACCCGACCTAGAGCGTCCAATAAAACTCGTTGGTATTTCAAAACTTTATTAAGCTGTTTTAAAGCCAAATTTAGCTCTTTTCAACCAGAAAAAATTATCAAGCTGATCATTGAACTACCTTCTATTAACTACCACCTGGAGGGCCCTGTCTGAAGACATGACTTTTACCAGTCTTATTCCAATGTAAATGTCTGGAACTCGACCCCGTTCTGGCTCATTGCATAGCCCTGCCTATACTAAACTGAAGGACTCAGTACAAGTTTTAGCCATGGATAAGAAATTACAAGATATGCTAGCCAAACAAACAGAGGCAACAAATAAGCAGCTTGAACAGATGTCTACACAGATGTCTACACAGATGGCACAGTTAACTTCTATGATGACAAACCTAGGTCAAGCATCTCAAGCTATTGATCACAAATTGGGTGTGATAACAGGAGATCTTAAAGAAGTAAAAACCCAAATGAGCATTATGCAGTCAGATATGCAAACAATGGACTTATCAATAAAGAAAGTGATGGAAGAGCATAAGGATACAAAGAAAAAATTAGTAAGCCAAGAAAAACAGATTGAAACAATACAATTAAATCAGATAACTGTAAAAGATCAAATAGCAATGATGGAGATGAGAGTGAGAGAGACCAACCTTCGTCTGCGCAGCCTTCCAGATATGATGGGAGACAACAAAGAAACTGTAATCCCAAATCTGGCTTACCTGTTTCAGATGGATCAACAAGAATTGAACCAAGCTATTAACAGAGTATACAGAATACCATTACCTGCTAGAATGAAAAGATCTAAGCCAAGAGACTTGATGGTAGTGTTCTATGACACTAGGATTAAGGATAAGATTATGAAGATGCATTATGACAACCCGGTGTCAGCAGGAGACATTCCTCTAATTTTATTAAAGGACATACCAAGACATTTACTCTCACAGAGGAATAATTACAAAGAATTTGTGTCTGTTTTGAAAGCTAATGGTATCAAATATCGCTGGATTATGCCACAAGGCTTGGCTTTTACCTACAAAGAAATGAAAATGACAATTACATCTACAGCAGATGTGGGAAAATTTCTGAGAAAATATAAATCAGATCTTAAAGGATTAACTGGGGATCAAAAGGAAGAGGAAGAACAACAACAAGAAGAAGAACCACAGGGAGCAGCAGGAGGAACTAAATTATAGACTGCATATTTTGCTTCAATAATCATTGTACCATGGCAAAAGTAATTTCTTGGAATGTGAATGGTTTGAATGAAAAAACTAAAAGGGCTAGAATTTTTAAATATCTACAGAAGTATAAATACGCCCTAATTTGTTTACAAGAGACTCATATAGCAAAAAAACACAAAAAATATTTGGATAGGCAAATGCTTGGACAAGCATTTGTGGCATCGGCCGAAACAAAAACTAAGGGAGTAGTAATATATGCTCATTCTAGCCTTAGTCCTGAACTACTATATAAAGACAACGAAGGGAGAATTGTAATTATAAAAACCAAAATATTGGGGCAAAAGACGATTGTAGTAGGAATATATGCTCCCAATGAAGGAAAAACAAAATTTTATGGACAATTGCATGAACTGATCTCTCAGTATGCTAATGACCAGATTTTATTGATGGGTGACTTAAATGGCGTTATTCTCCCAATTTTGGATAAAAAATCAAAAGCAAAAGACGAAAATGAAGGATGTTTACCTAAAACTTTCTTCACCATGGTTACAGAATTGGAATTACAAGACATCTGGAGAACAATGAATACTACAGCCAAAGAATATACCTTTTATTCAGCGAGACATGACTCACACTCCAGAATAGACATGATTTGGTCTAGTAAATCAATTTTTACGCAACTACGTAAAATACATATTTTACCAAGAACTTTCTCTGATCACAATCCGGTTACATTTGAGTGGAACAATAAACAAGCATTTAGATGGCGATTGAATGATAAACTTCTAAAGGAAAATAAGATTCAAAAAGAATTATATGATCTGATTAAAGATTTTTTTGAAGTCAATCTTAATGGAGAAACTACGTTGAATATAGTGTGGGATGCGTTTAAAGCAGTTCTAAGAGGATTTATGATACAGAAACATGCAGCGTGGAGGAAAACTCAACTACAATTTACCAATAATATACTTTGGGATTTACAAAATTTGGAACAAGAACTTGTTATGGCGTTACAAGAAGAAGAGAAAAATGAAATACAAATGAAGATTTCTGTATCTAAACATCAATTAAATTTGGTCATAATGGAGGAAATGAACAAAAACTTAAAATTTGCCAAACAAAAATATTTTGAACATGCTAATAAACCTGGGAAATTTTTAGCAACACAACTGAAAGACTCATTTCAGAAGAAGATTATAACAAAAATTCAAACTGCTAAAGGACCAGTTCATTCAACTACAGATATACAAAAAGAATTTGTTTCATTTTACACTAAGCTGTATCAGAAAGAAAATATTTCAAAACAGAAAATAGATAAGTTTTTAAGTTCAATACAGATGAATATCCTCTCAACAGACCAACGAGAATGGATAGATGCTCCAATCACAAGGGAAGAAATACAAGAAGCAATAATGAAACAAAAGACGGATAAGACACCTGGACCAGATGGAATAACTGCTTTATTTTATAGAACATTTAGGGACAACTTAGCAGACTTCTTTGTATCACTTTGCAATACAATTTTGGATAAGGGAGTAGCCCCAGAAACTTGGTCGCATGCATACATATCGTTGATACCCAAGGAAGGAAGAGACCCAGAAAGAACATCAAATTATAGACCTATTTCGTTGTTAAATGTGGACTATAAGATTTATGCCTCGATCTTATCGAATAGGATAAGAAAATTCATCAAAGACCTTATACATGAAGATCAGGCAGGCTTTGTTCCAGGAAGGCAAATTAAAGATAATATAAGAATCTTATTGGACTCATTAGAATATTATGACCAGAATATACAACGATCAGCCGCCCTTGTATTTTTGGATGCGGAAAAAGCCTTTGATATGGTCTCATGGGACTTTATGGAAAAAACATTGGTAAAATTAAATTTTGGAGACCGTTTTTTGAAAGGTATATCAGCCATTTATACATCCCAACATGCGAAAATTTTGGTGAATGAATCAATGTCGGAAAATTGTCAAATTAAGAAAGGAACTAGACAAGGCAGTCCTTTGTCTCCGTTATTATTTTTGTTGGTGTTGGAAACACTATGTTGTAAACTAAGGAGTATGGAGGACATTCGTGGTCTAAAAATTAAAAAACATGAATTTAAATTGAGAGCATTCGCGGATGACCTCCTGTTAATTCTGGAAAACCCAACACAATCAATGAAGTTACTACAAGAGACTCTGGACGACTTTGGGGAAATATCGGGATTTAAAGTCAATCAAGAAAAAACAAAGACAATATTCAAAAATTTATCAGAAATAGAACAACAGGAATTCAGTACGTTTACAGGTTGGGAGAAGGCCAATAAAGTTAAATACTTGGGAATCTGGATCTCAGCGAAGAACAAAGAATTGTTAACCAACAACTATCTTAAATTATGGGGTAAAATAAAAACTGATATGATTATTTGGTCAAATAAAAAGTTGTCACTATTGGGACGTATTTCAACAATTCAAATGAATGTGTTACTGTGAGAGATCCCCTCTCTCTGAGTTTGCTTCTCCAAATCAAATGTTCAGACGATGGTAAAGAAACAAAGGAATTATTGAAGACATCAGGAGATGAGACAGGCACAGGTAGAAAGTTGCAAGTGAGGGGCTATTCGGGTTTACAGAATATATTTACTCCAGGGCACTGGGGCACTGGGGTTCACACTTATTGTTATGGGAAGTTACAAGCTTGGCATAATACAAAACATCAGACGAGTCCCAGGAAGTCTGGTGAAGCTATCACACTTCCAAGGCCGCATCGGCCTGAGGGAGTACTGACAGGAAGAACAGCGGGGGGGAAGATACTAGGGGTAATCAGGCCTGGCGCCTGAGACCAGAAGGTGTGAACTACTTTTACGAGTTCACTGATAACAAAGCAGGTGATGGGAAGCAGAGACACATAGACAGAGACCCTCACATTCTGCCCCCCTTAAGGCCCCCCTCCAGGGTCCTCGAGAGGGCGAGGCTTATCGGGATAAGCGAGGTGGAATTCTCGGATCAAGCGAGGGGCCGCCATGTGGGGTGCGGCCACCCACTCGTCGTGAGCGGACCCAAGGTTTTTCCAACGAACAAAGTAAAACAGTTTCCCTTTCTTCCATTTGGAATCTAAAACCTTGGATATTTCCAAATGGGTATCCCCCCCTACCACGGTAGGAATCTCGTGTGCGGGAGGGGGGTGGAACTGGGGAGCTGGCACATAAGGTTTGAGGAGGCTTATATGAAAGACTGGATGGACCCCCTTGAGGGTCTTTGGGAGTTCCAGTTCCACGGTGACCTCGTTGATTACTCTGGTAATGGGGAAAGGTCCCACATAACGGTCGCTCAATTTTTTGCAGGGACGCAGAGAGCGGAGGTTTTTAGTGGACAGATAGACTTGCTCTCCCACCTTAAGTTCCCATCCCGGAGACCGGTGTTTGTCTGCCTGTTCCTTGTACTTGCTTTTTGCCCTCTCAAGATTCTTGAGCAGCCATGGCCAGGTAGATTTGACTACCTGAATCCACTCCTGAAGATCAGGGGTGGACTGGAGATCTGGCGTGACGGGAGCGGAACCGAAAGGACCGAATTCCGTCCCGTATATTACTTGGAAGGGACTAAAGCCGGTAGAGGAATGAGGCGCATTGTTGTACGCATATTCGGCAAATGGCAGCAGGTCGACCCAGTCGTCCTGGTGGAAATTTACATAGCAACGCAAATAACATTCTACCACCGCGTTTACTCGTTCAGTTTGACCATCCGTTTGGGGGTGATAGGCGGAAGAAAGGCCCTGTTCCTCCACCCCCATTAGCTTTAGGAAGGCTCGCCAAAATTTGGCAACAAACTGGACCCCCCGGTCGGAGAGTACCTTCCTCGGGATCGAGTGTAGCCTGAGGACGTGTGTGACGAACAGTTTAGCCAAGCCCTGGGCTGAAGGAAGACCTGCACATGGAACGAAATGGACCTGTTTGGAAAAGAGGTCCGTGATTACCCAGAGAACCGTCTTTCCCCGACTTGGAGGTAGGTCGGTGATAAAATCCATGGCGATGACTTCCCAGGGACGGGAGGGGTTCTCAAGCGGTTTGAGAAGCCCTGGGGGTTTTCCCATCCGTTTTTTAGCTGTGGCGCAAGTGGGGCAGCTGCGCACATACAGCTCTACATCGGATCTCATACCGGGCCACCAAAACTGCCTCCGTACCAGGTGAAGAGTTTTTATGAAACCAAAATGACCCGCCAACCTGGCACCATGTACAAGTCCCAATACCTCTTTACGAAGGGAGGATGGGACATATAGTTTCCCCCCTTGCACCCACCAGGTGTTGGATCGTTCCAAGCCAGTGGGGAGGAGATGGTGCTCCTCCTCCTGTAAGGAGGCGTCCCGGAGCCGCTGTTGGAAGGCTTCCGGGATGCCTTTGAGCGTAGGGGGGGTCTCAGGTTGCTGGGCTTGGGACCGGGTAGTGACGGCTAAGCTAGGAACCTCCCCTCGCTGCTCGGGAGTGAACAGGGAGTCGACTGGGCGATCGAAATCGTTGCGATACTGGGGAAGTCGTGACAAAGCGTCGGCTAGGGCATTCTCTTTGCCAGGGACATGCTTGAGGGTGAACCGGAATTTTGCGAAGAATTGGGCCCACCAAATTTGTTTGGCGTTGAGCTTTCTAGCTCCCTTGAGAGCCTCGAGATTCTTGTGATCGGTACACACTTCAAACGGCAGCTCGGCACCTTCTAAAAAGTGCCTCCATATGGTGAGGGCATGTTTGACCGCCGCCGCCTCCTTCTCCCAAATAGCCCAGTTGATTTCGGACTGGGAAAACTTCTTGGAGAAGTAGGCGCATGGTCTCAACCGCCCCCCTTCATCCCTCTGCAATAGGGCCCCGCCCATGGCCACATCCGAGGCATCCACTTGTACCACAAAAGGCTTGGTGCAATCCGGGTGAGCCAAAACGGGTTCGGATGAAAAAAGCAGCTTTAAACGTTCAAAAGCTTGCTGGCACTGGGGGGACCATTGCAAACGGGCTGAGGGAAGCGTGGCGCTAGCCCCCTTGTCCTTGGTACGCAACAGGGCGGTGAGGGGAAGCGCAACTTGGGCAAAGTTGGGAATGAAGTTGCGGTAAAAGTTAGCGAATCCCAAAAACTGCTGAAGCTGGCGGCGGGTAGTGGGGGGTTCCCAATCCCGCACCGCCTGGACCTTTGCGGGGTCCATTTCTAACCCTTGGTGGGAAATCACGTACCCAAGAAATGTAATGGAAGGTTGGTGGAACTCACATTTGGACACCTTAGCATACAGTTTGTGCTCCCGCAGCCGCTGGAGCACTTCTCGCACTAGGCGCACATGTTCTTCCATGGTTTCAGAGTAAATAAGGATGTCATCGAGAAACACCACCACCCCCCGAAACAGCAAATCATGTAAAACTTCATTAATTAATTGCATAAACACACTGGGAGCCCCCGAAAGTCCGAAAGGCATGACTAGGTACTCAAACATTCCAAAACAGCTGGAGAAGGCTGTTTTGGGTTCGTCTCCTTCTTTAATGCGAATGCGGTGGTATGCTTCCACTAAGTCCAGTTTGGTGAAGATTCGGCCCTCCTTTAATTGTGCTAGAAGGTCGGGAATAAGAGGGAGAGGGTAAGCGTTAGACTGGGTGACGGCGTTTAGCCTACGAAAGTCAATGCACAGTCTTAAATCTCCCGTCTTTTTCTTCACAAAGAAGGCTGGGGCCGAATAAGGAGCCTTGGAAGGGCGTATGAAACCCCTCGCCAAGTTGGCATCCAGATAGTCCCGTAACACCGCCTTTTCACTAGGGCTCATGGGATAGACCTTCCCTTTAGACAGTTTGCCTTCTCCCACAATTTCGATGGCGCAGTCCGTCTCCCTGTGGGGGGGTAGTTCGTCACATTCCCTAACATCAAAGACGTCCGCAAACTGCGAGTATTCAATGGGCAGTTGAGGAGGAACGGTGGCTGGGGGGGGGGACCCTACCACAGCGGCGGCCGGAGACCGGACAACCCGTTCCTTGTCATGTAACCTACAGGGGTTTTCGGGAAACGAGAGCACCCGTTCAACCCAGTCGATGGATGGGTTGTGTCCCCGTAGCCAGTTCATCCCTAACACCACAGGGGTTACTATAGGGGCGATGGTAAAATACAAGCGTTCCCAATGTTCCCCCACGGACATAATCACGGCTGCAGTTCTGTGGGTCACCGGGCCCCGTTTAAAATCACTCCCGTCCATTTGGGAAAAGCGGAGGGGTCCCGGAAGCCGCTTGCGCCGGACTCCCAGTTTCTTGGCAGTGTCCTCACTAATCATGGTGCGGGCACACCCCGAGTCCACTAAAGCGGGGAATTCTAAACTGGGACCCCCTTTTGGTAGGGAAAGGTGGACACGCACATATACATTGTCCTCTTGGGCGCTTACCATCGGTGGAGCTCCTTGCACAACAACAGGGGCGGTCTGCTGCGGAGCCCCCTCTACAGCAGACCGACGGCGTTTTTTGCCGGCTGTTCCCACTCCTCCTCCTCGCTGGAAGAGGGGGAAGGAGTGGTGGCGGTCGGGGACCCGTCCGAATCAAAAGTAGTATTTGTAATCCGGGACCCCGTTGGGCCAGTAGAAGTGGAGACCCCGTCCTGGGGGCGCGCATGGAGAGCGGAGGGTGCGCCGGAACGTCGGCCCGGTGGTCCGCTCCTGCGGCGGGGCTGGTCCTCGGCAGCCGCCTTCTGTGGTTCGATCGGGGCTTGGCGTGGGGGGTTGGGACGGCCCGAACGAGAGGGGCATTGCGACGCAAAGTGTCCCTTACCTCCGCAGGTCAGGCAGACACCGGTCTCAAAACGCTTGCGGCGTTCAGCGGCCGAGGGACCCCCGCTGCCCCCCAGTCGGAAGTCTCGGCCCCGGTCGCTCCGGGGTCTCGGGTCTCGTCCAATGCGTTGTTTGGACAAGGTCAGAAGTTGTTTGCGATTCTCGATGTCGGCAGCGTGGCGAACCCAACCTTCCACATCCGGGGGGTTCCCTTGCATAAAGGCCCAATGTTGGAGGTCCGGGTTGAGGCCCTCCCTGAAACACTGTACCAAAGTGGCCTCACTCCAGTCCAGGATTCGGCTGGCCAGTGACTGGAACTCACTTGCATACTGCGCCATCGACTTGGTCCCTTGGCGCAGTTGCATCAGGGAGGCTTTAGCCCGCTCACCCAGAGTCGGGTCCTCAAAGCGGTTTCGGAGTGCTACCATAAACTCGTCCAGGGTTCGCAGCACCGGCGAGCGGAGTTCATACTGCAACACCATCCAGGCGGCCGCCTCCCCTTGCAGTAAGGAAGCCACGTACTGCACCCGGGACTCCTCGGAAGTGAAGGTTCGGCCTTGTTCTCGCATAAAAATGTCCACTTGGACCATGAAGAAGGTCAACTGGTCCCCTGAACCGTCATACGTGACTTTCAGGTCCCGACGGGACGGGAGGCTAGGAGGCGCGGGAGGGGCTGCCGGTGCCCCGTCCGGGAGATTGCCGGCGGGCGGTTGCACTTTCAGTGCGTCAAGGGCCGCTGCCATCTCACCCATCACACGCTGCATGGTCTCCATCTGCTCCTGCATAGCTTGGCGATCCTCCTGCCACTGCTTGCGTTCTTCCTCCATCAGGGCCTCCTTGCGTGCCGGGTCCCCTTCGAGTCCCGTGCTGGGGAAGGCTAATCGGCGATCCTTCGCCGTGGTTCGGGAGAGAGACCAACCCTTGGGGGAGTCCAGCCAATTGTTGAAAAGTCCTCGGGGACGTCCGTCCCGGCCTTGGTCGGGGATGGGATCCCTAGGGTTCTTTGGCTTGGCACCCTCCTCCTTGGGGTCCGGTTTCTCCGGCACCACCGGTTCCTTCGGTGCCACCGGGGTAGTAGGGGTGTTTTCCTCGTCGCCTTGCATTCTGTCCCAAAAGGTACAGCAGCAGTCCGAGAGGCAAGGACTTGCAACTTAATGTGAGAGATCCCCTCTCTCTGAGTTTGCTTCTCCAAATCAAATGTTCAGACGATGGTAAAGAAACAAAGGATTTATTGAAGACATCAGGAGATGAGACAGGCACAGGTAGAAAGTTGCAAGTGAGGGGCTATTCGGGTTTACAGAATATATTTACTCCAGGGCACTGGGGCACTGGGGTTCACACTTATTGTTATGGGAAGCTACAAGCTTGGCATAATACAAAACATCAGACGAGTCCCAGGAAGTCTGGTGAAGCTATCACACTTCCAAGGCCGCTTCGGCCTGAGGGAGTACTGACAGGAAGAACAGCGGGGGGGAAGATACTAGGGGTAATCAGGCCTGGCGCCTGAGACCAGAAGGTGTGAACTACTTTTACGAGTTCACTGATAACAAAGCAGGTGATGGGAAGCAGAGACACATAGACAGAGACCCTCACAGTTACCAAGGATGCTCTTCTTATTCCAAAACTTGCCTATAATATCACATGTTAAATACTTTGATACTTGGAGGAAAGACATTTTAAATTTCATCTGGCAAGGGAAAAAACCGAGGATTGCTTATAGATATCTGGTGGACCTTAAAGTTAGAGGAGGCTTAGCACTACCAAACTTTCAACTTTACGCTGAAGCGGTAGCCTTAACATGGCTAAAAGACTGGATAACCTTATCAAATACACGTTTACTGGAGCTTGAAGGCTTTAATAATATTAGTGGATGGCATGGCTATTTATGGTATGATAAAATTAAGATACAAGCATCATTTAGGAATCATATAATTAGGTCCTCTCTACTGCGCATCTGGATGAAATACAAACATATTTTGGAACCAACAACTCCGATGTGGATTTCACCGCAAGAGATGCTAACACTTCGACCACTTAGACCGGACAAATTCATAATCTACCAGGAATTAATTAACTGGGAGGGGAAAAAATGTTCATTAAAGGAATTTCAATTTCTCAAAGAGGATTTACAATGGTTGCAATATTGTCAGATTAAATCAGTTTTTGTACAAGATATGAAAAATGGATTTTCTAAAGAAAAGTCCCCTTTCCACAAGATGTTACTAGAGAACAATCTGAAATTGATCTCTAAAATGTACAATCTACTCTTAACATTATATTGTGAGCAGGAGACAATTAAACCAACTATGATTGATTGGGCTCAAAATATTGGACATGATATTCCTTTAAACAAATGGGAAAGACTTTGGTCAAAAGACTTGAAAGGAATAAATGCGCAATCAATTCGAGAAAATATTTATAAAATGATGTATAGATGGCATTTATCACCTAAGAAGATGGCAAAGATATATAAAGTGACATCCCCCAAATGTTGGAAATGCAATAAGGAAATTGGTTCCTTTCACCATATGTGGTGGACTTGTGATAAAGCTAAAGACTTTTGGGATATGATATACAATGAACTGAGACTAATAGTACAAAAAAATATACCCAAAACACCAGAAATGATGCTATTAAGTATGATACCTGACGACTTGCTAATACAAAGAACTTTTTTGATTTATGCTACAACAGCTGCGAGACTGCTTTATGCAGCAAAATGGAAGGGGGCAGAAATTCCCGAGAAAAAAGACTGGATTGGGAAAATGTTCGAATTGGTGGAAATGGCAAAACTTACAGCCATTTTAAATGAAAAAGACAAAGTTCGATTCTTAGGGGAATGGGAGGATTGGATGAAATACTGTGAACATGAATTAAAACTGGGGAAAATGGAAGAATACTTATTAATCTGATCTAGAAGATACAATTAATAGTAAGAGTTATAATCATTTAGATTAATAGAAAATGTTCTATGAAAGTTAAATGAATTTATAACAGTTAAGATCAGACCAATTACGATGGGATGAATATTTTATTAAGAGGCGGAGAGAGGTGATGGGGAAGTCATAAATTTTCCTCTAATTTGTTTTTTTTGTTATGAATTCAAGAAATTATAACAACATAGAGTTAGAATTTTGATTTTGAATTTCATATTGCTTTTATTGTTGTTTACTATCATGGAAAATTTGTATTATAAAAACCAATAAAATTATTATTAAAAAAAAAAAACTTGTGCAAAAGGTCGAGGAAGCAGGGGTTTGGTAACATTTGTTTCAGTTGACTTAAATGTCGATGTCCAGCTATTGGAAAGTGGGTCTCAGGACCACATACAGGTCCTACTGATTCAAGGTCAGTGTATGGGTTCTCTTCTCTGTGTTAGCGTCTACATTCCTCTGAACATTGCCCAGTCGGCTTCTGCAGCATTGGCACAAACAAGATGGATGTCAGGAGACCCCTGTTTGTCTCTGGCTATACAGCAGTGTCCATCCTTGCACACTAGCTCCCGTCCTGAACACCTTGCAGGGTGTACCAGGGTAGCCTAGGGCTATTAGCATGCCATAACATTTTGCCATTGCCTTTCTCTGCAGAGTCTTTCTTGGTAGTCTCCCTTCCAAGTACTGACCCTGGTAAGCTTCTGAGATTTGATGAGATTGAGCTACATCATGCTGCCTTCTCTCCCAAAGGTGGATTATGCCATGTAAATTAATGCTGTCAGTAAGAAGGTACATCTAATAAGCAATGCAGAAATTTGAAATAAAGCTGTTGTATGAAATAAAGCATACATATTAAACATGACATGTTAAATAATGCAGAACACGGTATTACATAAGTAACACAATGCATTTTCCTGGATCAATCTGTTATTATGTAGCCCTTTTTCCTTTATAAAAATGCCCTCCCAAACAGTTTGTTTTGCATAGTTTGCAACATCTCAGTAAATCCTAATAAATACCAGCAAATAATAAACAAATCCTAATAAATATCAGCAAATTAGGGATTTGCCATGGCTCAGTGGTAGAGCATCTGCTTGTCATGCAGAAGGTCCCAGGCTCAATCCCTGGCATCTCCAATTAGAAGTATCAAGTCATAGGTGATGTAAAAGACCTGAGACCCTGGAAAGTTGCTGCAAGTCTGAGTAGACAATATTGGTCTTGATAGACCAATGGTCTGATTCAGTATAAGGCAGCTTCATGTGTGAAATTTTAGGAGTGTGGGAGCCTTTCTGACCACCTCAAGCAGGCCATTCCATAGAATGGGTGCCACTACAGAAAAGGTACCTGTATGAACAGTTGATTTTGCAGTTTGCAGGGTGACACCAATACAAGATGAATGCACCTGCACTTGCAAGTCAAATGAGTAAGACTGTCAAACCGGGACAGAGTGGAGAGGTGGCCTAGCAGATATGAGGGTCCAAGGCCATGAAGGGCTTTTTACAAGATAGCCAATACACTGAATTGAGCTTGGTAACTGATGGGTAACCAATGGAGTGAATGTATAATGAGTGTAATATGCATGCTCCGCCTACCTTCCAATAATCACCAAGCTGTAGCATTCTGCACCAGCTGGAGTCTCCAAGTTGTTTTTCAAGGAGACCTATGTAGAGTGAATTACAGTAGTCTAGTCTTAATGGATCCAGGTAGCCAGATCAGCTGTGTCAAGATAGATGGCCATCTTCTCGGCTAAACTGAGTTAGAATAAGCATTTTTGCAACTGCATTAACTTGCTTATCCAGCAATAATACTGGGTCCAAGATAACCCATAGGCTGTTACCTGGTTCAGCAAGGGTCAGCTGAACCCTACCAAAAGTGGGAAGCATGTCATTCAATACCGCAGTCTTCCCAACCAGAATTACCTGTCTTGTCTGTGTTCAGTTTCAATTTGTTCACTTTCAGCCATTTAACCACAGCAGTCAGACAGTGGCTCAAGACCTCTACTGCATTGCCAGGGAATTTAGATATAAAGATATAGAGCTGGTTGTTATCAGCATATTGATGACATCCAATTCTAAAACTACGAATGATTTCTCCTAATAACATGGGGGATAAGACTGCAACCTGTGGAACACCACAGCATAAATTATTAGACAGGATATGTTAAACAATGCAGAAAATGGTATTACATAAGTAGAAAACTATGCAGTGAGAGAAAGACAATACATACAACAAACAGATAATACTACCACATGCCCTTAGATTTCAAAGAAGACATTCATTTGATGCAGAAATAGGATACTTGACTATCTGACTCTGAATGCAATCAGTGCTCACTGAATTTAGAGAATGAAAGTATTTCTGAGGTTACCTTTTCCTCATATCTTTCATCTAGATACAGGGGGGGGCGGGGAATACGGTCAAAGGAATGAATCTTGGAAGACCAGCTCCCATGAGCTTTATCATTTCTGTGATCTAGATATGCATATGACTATTTTGACATTACAATAGTGCCAAATTGTTGTTCATTTTTCTTCTGCTTTGCATGATGGAAAAAGAAATGTCAGGATCAGATTTCAACAGCAATATTTAAGCCAAAGAATGGTTAGAACAAAAGTGAAAAATAATATTGAAATCAAGGTCGTATACAAGGAAAGAGAGGTGGCATTTCTGTGGTGTAAAGAAGAGTTTGGAGAGTTGAGTGGAAATGGGATTTTTCTGCCTAATATAGTACTATTTGGGATGGAGGAGAGGAATACATTGATTCGTACCTACCACTGGGCTCTCCTCAATGACATATCAGCATGAAGTCTAGCACCTACTGGTTAATAGACATTTCCAATACGATCAATACAGGCTCATCACACAGCTGGCAATATTAAGCATCTTTTCATGGTTCAGCATGTAGTGCTTAGATTCTGCCTTCGCTGCCTCATTCTCACCTTATGGTTTTCGATGACACTGCACTAATGTGGTTTTGAAGGTGAATAATAATGGATAGGGACAGACTCTGTACATGAACTGCCCAACACTTTTCAGGAGTTTGGATCTGCACTCAATCTTAAAATACGTCTGCAATAAAAACACACATGTATGAAGGTGACAAGAAGAAGGCAAAGAAGGGTAATGCATGATGATCAAGTACACATGTTGTGTACTATGAAACTAGAGATATTGTACAGCCACAATGCTAGTGGGTGGTGTTAGGCACTGAGTGTTGGAATAGGGCCTGGAATACCCTGCAACAAATCTACAGTCTGCCATAAGGCTCACTGAGTGACCTTGGGCCAGTCAGTCAAGCCCAGACCTTGGGCTTGAATGGTTCTGCCCTCCATTTTATTCTTACAATAGATCTGTGAGTTAAGTTAGAGGGAGACAGAGAGTGACTAGCCCAAGGTCACTCACTCTCTGTCGCCCTCTAACTTAACTCACAGGTTTATTGTGAGAATAAAATGGAGGGCAGAACCATTCAAGCTTTCAAGAGAAGGTGGGATTTAAAAGTGATAGATAAATACAGAGATACATGTACTTATTTTGCACAGTGCAGGTAAATTCAACAATTCCTTCATGTTTTATTTTTCTTAGCAAGTAACAAATGAAGACAATTTTACCAAAGTGACTCGTCTATACTTGAAATTTTAAAGAAGAAAATTCCCTGGCTTATGTTAATAAAGGACTGAAAGCCTGGTTAGGATAAATGTAGCATTTCATCATGTTGACGCACTCTTTGCAATAATTTTTTGTTTTCATGACACAACAATAGAAAGTACCATAAAACACAATTCAAGGCATGTGCCAGGGAAAGCATCACCTAGAGGAGTCTAAGAATTGTCTATATTCTTAATGATGGGAGCTGCCTGGAGCAAGCCAAGGTAAACCCAAGTAAAACCAAAGCAAAGCCAAAAAGTATTTGAGCTTCTCTACTTTACAAGTAGCATTCACATGGAATGATCACAAAATTCCCCTTAGGAAGATCTTCAAATGCTTTAGAGATTTGTATGTTTTTTAAATGTATTAAATATTTCCTTCTGTATTTCTTGTCTTAGCTTTTCACTGCTTGGTGTGCCCCCTTGTTGACAATTTGTAAGGTTTTCCTTGATAGGAAATAGTGTCCTCTGGAAGAACAGAGGAGAACCCACAATTCACATCACAAGGCAAGAATCTCAGACTGTCTATTCCATAATAATAACCTAACCTGTCGATTACATAATAATAAGAATGATGGATCTAAGAATGCTGCCATCTTGGGGTGGGTGGAGAGAGAACAGAGTATTATGTTGAAAGACTGTGATCTCTTGACTAGGAATAGAGGAGTAAGGGACCTGGCTGGGACAGAAGTTACAGTGAGAAGCCCTAAGAAAAGACAGCTGAGAGCATACCCTGAGAGAACTGATGGAGTGGCTGCTGAGATGCTAACCTGAGCTGGAGTGCAACAGTCTAAGGAGAAAACTGCAGAGTTGACATCTGTGAGAAGCTGCCCAATTTTTGGTGCAAACCAACTCACTGAAGCCAATCTGCTGGGAAGGAAAGCCATCAGAAACCTTGAGAAGCAAAAAATTCAAACTCTAAGGACTATACTTTTTTTCAGACAATTCATATTCAAGTATAGGTACATGCTGGATTTCCAAGACATTGTTAAATAACCTAGAAAGTGCTAAAATATTACAAAAATCATTTGCTGATCACAATCCACTGGAAATTGTGTGGAAATATGGGAAACAAGGAATTAGAAGATGGAGACACAATGACAATCGACTACAGCAAGAAGAAATGGTTAAAAATGCCATGAAGACCTAAAATAATGTTTTTATTCTAAATAACACACCCGAGGTCTCCAGTACTATGATCTGGGATGCTAGCAAAGCCTTTATGAGGGGCAAATTAATACCTATAAATGCCAAAAAGAAGAAAGAGAGACAAGAACTACGGTAAATATTTAGATTTCCACCTGTGACAATTTTTGGTAGACACAGCATCGTATATCAAGGATACCAGTGACTTTATTAGGTATATAGAAAACTTGGATATGACAGGTGAATGTATTTTATCCACAGTTCATGTCACGTCACTTTATACCAATGTGCCGCTAAATCAAACCCGTGAAATCATATGCAAATTATTAACATCTAGAATTGAACAAAATCCTCCTACTAGTTTCATATTGAAATTGCTGGATCTTTCCTTTAGGAATAATTTCTTTAAATTTGAAGACCAGCTATACTTGCAGATAGGTGGTATAGCCATGGGCTCTGCCTATGCACCTACCATCGCCAATATTTACATGGCAGATTTCGAACGGCAACATATATATAATAACAACCCGTTTAATGACAAGATCTTAGGATATTGGAGGTATATAGATGACATGATTTATATTTTTGCATCTGATATTGATTTCCCTATATTTCTGGATTGGCTCAATAGCCGGTCGGTCATCAGATTTACTGGATACACAGATCCATGGCTACTCCCATTTCTTGATACTACAGTTCATCATAATGCAGCTAATGAACTTTCTGTTAGCTCTTATAAGAAGCCCACAGATCGGAATGCCTTGTTACATTTCAACTCTCACGACCCCAAACATCTTAGACACAATTTACCCTATGGTCAGTTTATAAGAACAAAACTGAATAATTCCACACATGCTATGTTAAAGGGGCTAGTGCATTAACAACAGCATTAGCAAGTAAAGGCTACCCATCTACAGTCATTAAGAAAGCTAGGGATAGAACCGAAACACGTGATAGGAGCGATCTCCTATATAACAACTCAGGGAGGAGAGAATGGGATGCTTCACTTACCTTTGCATTTCAGTTTACACATCTTTCCAGTCATATCACTAATATCATCCGGCGCCATTGGCATTTACTATCTGAAATTCCAGGTTGCCAAGACTTACCAAAAATAGGATATCGCAGAACTATGTCCATTCGGGATAAATTAGTACACTCAGACATTTCAACCAACACATTTCATGAGAATACAAAAGGACATTTCCGATGTTACAAGTGTCTGGCTTGCAGTCTGAGCCTTGAAGTTAGGGAATTCAAAAGAATGGACTCCGATTTTGTATTTAAGTTAAATGCTTTTTCCAATTGTGAGACCAGATATTGTGTTTATTGCTTGCTTTGCCTGTGCCAAAAAATTTACGTTGGTTCTAGTGTACGTCCTATTAAAGTAAGAATATTATAACATAGATCCAGAATAAGGGCAAGGAATCATTTGGCCCCAGTAGTTGACCATTTCATTAAATTTTGCCACAATGAAAATGACCTCCATTTCTTTGTGGTTTGGAGACTCAGGGGTAAACGTTATGATAGGAGAGATACGGAAAGGTTACTCAGGCAGAAGGAGGCTTTTTTATCCATCTGTTTAATTCCTTGGCACCTCACGGTTTAAATTTGGAGAATGACTTATCATGTTTCATTTAATGGTTATATCTCTTTAAGAGCTTGGTATTGCATCACACCGGTTGTCATTTAAGTTGCTCCAGCGTGGAGCTATGGCTGCGATAGATTGTATCCCTTCAGGGAACCTGGAAACTTGCTGAAATTGTCTGTGCAACCATATATATTGGGAAATTAATATCCTGACTCAGGAATTCATGAATGGAAACTTTGTACATGGTTGCTATTTTCATCCCGACGGGAGAATTGCACTGAGAGCTGTAAAAGCTGTTACTTAAAAAAGTTGGCATATTAACGTTGAAATTGTAAGTAGACCTTGTCAAGTATAAGTTTTTTGTATTTCTAAGTAGTATTACATAAGAGATGTTACATGAATATTTAAAATGCTTTGTATACAGAAACGGGACTGAGGAAGACTTGAAACGATTGTATCCCTTTCTACTCACTCTTCATTTGAAGACGTCGACCTTGGATTGATTGTTAGTGTATAACTTTTTAACCTTACTTTGTATATAATTACCTCAAGATAGTTTGCTACACATTGTTGTATGCTCCATGTTCAATATATTTCATTGTTACGCCATGCTATCTGTAGTCTTTCCTGTGCTAAGCTTCTAACCCTTGGGAATAGCACAGAGGTGTTTATTTTTGGTTGCTCATTCCATATCACCTGGCAGTTCTGACTCCAGTGAGAACTTACACCGTTTAGCTAAGAGCTTGGACAAACATCTCTTTTCCTGTAATGCAAACCAAGCTTTTAATCTTCTTTGTGTCACTGGCTGGGGGGATCCTGGAGGTGATATGCTCCCCTTTCTCTGCTCCTGCTCTTTCGTCTTGGAGGGACAGTCTTCTTCCCTTGATGCTGTTCTTGCTGGCTCAAAGTCCCGGCCCTGTTGTTTTGGTGAGTACTCAGAGGGTGTGGGGCCTTGCTCTGCTATTTCTTCAGAGGGTGTGCTGCCTTGCTCTGTTATTTCTTCATCCTCGGAGGAGGAAGGCTCAGGCTGACTCACAACATTTATTGAATTTGTTTTGCTCATGACCTGTTGATGTGTGAGCATAAAGAGCAGAAATAAAGGAGGGGAAGGAAAGGGGGAGGAGGCAGTGTGGCCTATACGATGGTGTAAGTGCCACTTATGCCATCCAAACTGGCATGGATGCCAGCACAGAGGAACTTACATTGTTGTAGGGGAGCCACGCAGCAGCACAAACCACAGACACCTGCACAGCCTCGCTAGCAGTGTATCTTTGGCACAAGAGCTCCCAACAGCACCAAAGGGGGTATTCCTGGGGGCATAGTTGCCTTTAGGCAGCTTCCAAAAGCTTTTGGCTTGGGAACACACCTTTTTGCAGGCTCTGAGTTATGCCTGCAAAAAGCAGGCATAGCCCCATGAAACTCCATGGAGAATTTCACTGGGTTTTCTTTAAAATACCATTTTTGGCTTGCTGCACCTGAAAGCAAACTGATCAGGGAGTAGAGTGGCTGTGCCTTTCCCTGACATGTCGCAACTACCCCCACCTTCAGGAAGGGGCTGTAAATCTCTGGTCGCCAATATCTTTTTGCTCAAAAGCTAGGATTTTGTTAAACTGTTTTTTTAACTGTTCACAACAGGAAGAACTAAGCACTGCCTAAAATATCCATCTTGAAAAGAAGGAAGATGAGTGTTGGTCTCTGTAGGAATGATCCAGTTGCTAAATGCTGCCAACAGCTACTCCACATAATGCATAACCACCAGTAAACACTCAAAAGATTTCAGCAGCAAGAATTCTGTCTACATGTTTCTTAGAAACCTTGCCAGTAAGCCTTTTACAAAGAAAGTATTTCAGTTTCCCTAAAAACAGCTTTGAGCTTAATTTTCCAGCTAAATGATTATAGCAGTATATGACATATTGCTGCACTTGGTAGCAGACAGCTCCTGCCAACATTCTGTGACTTACAGTGCAATCCTAGCAGAATTACACGCTTGTAAGTCCACTGAAGGTCAATGGGCTTAGAAGGATGTAATTCTGTTTAGGATTGCACTGACAGGATTAGGGGTGTGCATAACTGAAATACTGAGTTGAAATATACATGAAATTCATTGTTCAGGTTGTTATTTTGGTTTCTCAGAACAGTATTAAAAATCTAGGATTCTTAGTGAAACCACCCTCCCCATAAATCCATGTTGTTTCGAGTTCAGATGCTTACCAAACCAGCAGGAGCATGCGCTTGCTATATTGCTCTTTGATTCTGCTTGTTTTCTGCAGCTTTTTAAAGATAATCAATATGAGAACATTAACATTGAGAACTTTGATGTTAGAAATATCTAGAGAAATAAGGAAATATAACATTATAACATGAAAATGAGAATCTATTAAGAGAAAGAAAATATATGATATGTGTAAAGATATACAACTGAATTGAAATAGCACTGGATATATATATATATATATATATATATATATATATATATATATATATATATATATATATATATATATATATATATATATATATATATATATATATATATATATATATATATATATATACATATACAATAGAAGGTTTACAAATACAGATGCAGAAAGGCAGAACTGTTTAAATTTTAAATAATATGATATTATTGGTTCTTGTAGGTTATCCGGGCTGTGTAACCGTGGTCTTGGAATTTTCTTTCCTGACGTTTCGCCAGCAACTGTGGCAGGCATCTTCAGAGTAGTAACACTGAAGGACAGTGTCTCTCAGTGTCAAGGGTGTAGGAAGAGTAATATATAGTCAGAAAGGGGTTGGGTTTGAGCTGAGTATTGTCCTGCAAAAGTATTGTCCTGTAAGCACATTAGCACATTATCACATGAGCACATTATCACATGAGCACATTAGCACATTATCTTGATACTTACAGGACAATACTTTTGCAGGACAATACTCAGCTCAAACCCAACCCCTTTCTGACTATATATTACTCTTCCTACACCCTTGACACTGAGAGACACTGTCCTTCAGTGTTACTACTCTGAAGATGCCTGCCACAGTTGCTGGCGAAACGTCAGGAAAGAAAATTCCAAGACCACGGTTACACAGCCCGGATAACCTACAAGAACCAATGAACTCTGACCGTGAAAGCCTTCGACAATAATATGATATTATAGTCAAAATTCAAAACAATGCGTAACTGGTATAAAATAGTGGAACTTATATCTTGGTTTAGAATTGTTTTTAATAATAATGGACTATATCTAAGTAGTAAATTTAACAGGGACTCTAGCAATAATACTTCAGGTGGTTGTTTCATTCTATGTTTCTAATCTTCCCCCCCCCCCTCCTTCCCAATACCCTTTTTTACATTTTTGTACCCATTTAAAAAACCAATATTATTTTTTTAAAAAAAATGTGCACAGCCAATCAAGATCCAATAGCCAATCTTGCTAGGCAAAAGCCCCACCTGGCCCCACCCACTTTATAAAAATACTTAGCGGGCACCAGGAAAGGTGCCAGCAGGTGCCATAGTGCCCATAGACACCATGTTGGAGACCACTTCTCTGTTATTTGCAGAGGGAAACATTTCCCCAAATTAGTATTTCCCACTTTAAAATGGCAGACTGATCTAATTTAGACTATTTGAATTGCCTTAAAAAGCTTCACTCTTCTTGTCAGAAGAACCCTGCCTCCAAACATACACCATTCCCACCTGAATAGATGTCAGGCATCGGCCTGGTGTCCAGCAAAGCACAAGTGGTGCCTCAAGGTCGACCTATTGTGCTACTCTGAGTTTGTTGTGTCTGGCTTTGCCTGAGAACATGGACTATCTCTGTGTTGCCCTGGCAACCAGTGTTCTGAAAGTTTGCCCTATTTCTGTAGAACCCTCTGTGATTTCCTTCATTAGTGTCATTGCAACATCTCTAGTTGGTTTCTGCAACTTGCTGTGCTTTTCTTAATAAATCATCTTTCTATGGAGTTCCTGTCTAGAGGTTGATTATTGGGATTTGCCTTGGTGAGCCCAGAGCTGACATTATGACACTAATCAACTTCCTTTTTAAATTTTGTTTTCTTTGCTTTGTTTTTGTGGGGAATGGGGCTTGAGCCTTTTTCCTAAGTGCTGCATGGTGGCAGCGGCTGAATTCAACCATTCCTCTGGAGAGGGGGGTGACAGGTCGTCCCAGGAAGGGAGACCGAGAACAATTACCGCCAGAGAAGTACTCCGCCAACTCCTCCGGGAGGAAGTTTAGGTACAGGCCCTGTGCTCCCGTGAGGAGGCCCAGTGCTCCCGGGAGGTGGCCCAGCGCGTCCGAGAGAAGGCCGAAACGTTTGCCGGGCCAGAAGCCGAGCGCCGCATCCAGGAGGAAGATGAGCAGAGCCGCCGGGAGGGGGACAGGCGACTTGCCCAATGCCAGGCTGAGTGGCAGGCCCGGGTGGCGCGCATGCTGGAGCCGGTGGAGCGGCTGCTCCAGGCTACGGATTTCCCCCTCCGAAAGCGGAAGTGGGTGGATCGGCAGACGGAGTGGGAAACCAACCTCCAGGGATCCCAGATGCGGAGGGCTGGGACAGATTCTCCATGCCGGATGCGAGGGGACGAGGACGAGGTCCGGCACCCGCAACACCAGAGTCAGAACTTACAGGAACAATTGACTCAGATGCAGGCCCAGATGGCTACCACGTGGCAGGAGTTGGGGAAGTTTCAATGGACTCAACCAGCCCCCGTCCCGCTCCCACCGCCACCACCTCAGCCGGGAGGGCCAGGTCTACCGAGACCAGCGCCGGGCCAGCCAGGACTACCGATGCCGGCTCCAGGCCAGCCAGGAGCGCCAATGCAGGAACAGCCCGGTGCCCCCACTCCAGGACTTCCAGGGGCACCTGTGCCGCTACAACCACAACCAATGGGGCCCGCACTGCCGCCACACCCATACACCCCACTAAGAGACTTACGAGTGACGTTCGATGGGTCAGCGGAAGGGCTTCCCTATTTCTTACATCAAGTGGACAGTTTTATGAGAGAGCAGGGACCCACCTTTCCCACGGAGGACAGTCGGGTCAGGTATGTGTCGTCCCTGCTGGAAGGAGAAGCGGCAGAATTCGGGCCCGATCCGTACAAACTTTGAATGACTTTATGCAGGCATTGCGGAGACGCTTCGATGATCCCTTCCGGAGCGAGAAGGCTAAGACTGCCACCCTCCAACTGCACCAGGGTACTAAGTCAGTCAGGGAGTACACGAGTGAGTTTCAATGGCTTGCCAGTAAGATTGTGGACTGGAGCGAAGCCACACGGGTACAGTATTTCCGGGAGGGACTGCACCCCAAAATACTGTATTGGAGCTTTATGCAAAGAGACCCGCCGAACCTCAAAGAATGGATACTGCTGGCCGAAGAAGTGGAGAGTCGTCGGCAACTCCATTCCCTCTCCAGGCGTAGAGCGAGGGAGACGGGGCTGCGGCAAATGCAAGAGACCACAAAAGCTGCCCCAAAAGTGCCCGGTCTGCCACCACTCATCTCTAAACCTTTTAGAAAATGTTTCAAGGCCCTGAAGCACCCACCCTTACCCCTTGCATCCATTCAGGATACACAGCTGAACAGATGCCTTGCTTCTTTGTCAGGGAGCCAAGGGGTCTTAAGGCTCCCTGACTCCAGGGAGGATTTGAAGCCATCTTCAGCATCTGCTTACCAAGCTGGCAAGCGGGCAGCAATTTTAAGGCACTGCCTGCCAGTCAGCTCATAACCCACTGCCTGATGATAGGCTGTGAGGCAGCCCTGAGCAGAAGCTAGGAAAATGAAGTGATAAGTCACTGCTGTGGAGAGCATGCGAGCATGGCAGCAGCTTCCTGTGGCAGCAGCTCCGACCTTGCAGAGTCTTCAGAAGGATGGAGCCAGTGAAGGAGCTGGCACTGGGATAGGCCAGGTCCTACATAAGGCAAAGGGAAACTGACTGCAAGGGCTCCTGCACATTGGCGTTTGCTTCTCAGGTAGAAGGGAACATAGTCAGGAGACAGGAGGAGGAGGGTCAGAGAAACCCCCTCTCCACCTGTGTCCTGGGGCAGGGTATATGGTGTCCCCTATTGGCAATGATCCATATCAAAACTCCTCTTCTCTTTCCAAGCATGGAATGAAAATAATCTTTTGCTTTTGGACCTATCTGTCTTTCCTTTAATTAGAAGAAGAAGAGTTGGTTTTTATATGCCAACTTTCTCTACCACTTGGGCAAATCACACTCTCTCAGCCTCACCTACCTCACAGAGTGTCTGTTGTGGGGAGGGGGAGGGAAGGTGATTGTAAGCCAGTTTTATTCTACCTTAAGTGGTAGAGAAAGTTGGCATATAAAAACCAACTCTTCTTCTTAAGTTGGAAGAGACTTAGACTTCCAGATCCAGGGGGAACACTGTGGTAGCGCGAGCGATCGCGCTCCGGGCTTGAAGCGGCCAGGGGCAGGGAATCCGCCCCCCAACACCTGGCAAGCGGCACCCCTTGAAGAAGATGCTGACTGTGGCACCGGTGGGCTCCTCGTCCTAGGAGCGCTCATTGCTTCAGAAGCGGTGGCGAGCGCTCGGACGGGGGAGCCGTGGAGTGGGTGCCATTAAAGTCCGAGGAGCCGGGGAAAGCAGCAGAGAGACCTGGATCGCTATAAAACAAGGGTTTTTTTTTACATTCTATGGCTATTAAAAATCAACTTCACTGAGGTGTCCTACAGTATTTGGGAAAGAATCAAAAGTACTCTAGACTGGTTCTAAAACTCGCTAACAAATCCAAATCGAAACTTGGCTTTTTGCCAGCTGTAGCGCACTTGAAATTCAGTCCTGTCAGCCAAGCTAACAGCTTAAAACAAATTGAATTAAAGACTTGAGGGAGTTTAAAGCTGGCAAATGATAGCTGACTGAAGAAACAGATGTGTTAAGTACTCTCCCAGTTCTGGACTTTGATTCAAGCAAAAGTTCCAATAGTAAATGTATCTTTTAAACTGATGATATAAACAACAAGTATCACCCCCCCTTTTTTTCTCTCTCTCTTCTGGATTACAAATACAGCCATCTTAAGCAGGGGATGGGAGATAAAGACAAAGACAAAGAGAAAGAAAAGAAAGATACAGAAAAGCATCCTAGAGGACTTATTAAATAGCCTAAACAGCTCCAGATTCAGCAAACTTTATCACTCAACAGGAGACCCTCTGTCACCAGCGCAATTGTTTCATTAGCCACTTCACCAGTGCAAACAGCGACATCTATAGCAGTAAAGATGGCAAAAAAACCCTGATGCTACCTTAAATTCTATACAAGAACTGCTGACTAAAACACTTCAGGAGGTGACATCAGTGAAACAAGAAGTGGAAGCAGTAAAGCCGGAGGTGGAATCAGTAAAACAAGGCCTGAACCAAAATATAGTGGTTGTTGGACAAAATACAGGTGCCATTTCTGTTTTGAAAGACTCTATTTCATCTTTGACAGTGAGACAGGACAAGTTAGAGGCAAAACTTCAGAAACATTCAAAGGATAACAAGGAAACCAGAAAACGAGTTGATGTTTTGGAACTATCAATGGAGGCAAGTCAAGAGAGAGAAGAAAAACGTGATGACCACACAGCAATGTTAGAATTAAAAATAAAGGAGAGCTGGATATGTATACGTGGCCTCAAAGAAAAACTGGAGGGGAAGGACTTAAAAAACTATCTGAAATTGTTGTTGGCTGATTTTCTTCAGGAAGACAAAACAATTGTGGAAGGAATGATTATAACAGCCTATAGAGTCAACTCTGCTTATGCAACAAAAAATAAAGTTCCAAGGGACTGCCTGGTTCAACTTTTTTCCAGAAGTCATCGGGACCTCATTCTCAACAAGCACTACTTGAATCCACTTACAATAGAAGGTACACCGATGAGATTAATGAAGGAGATTCCCGGAAGACTACTGAGGAAAAGAAAGGACTTTGCAGAGATTGTGGAACGATTGAGATTTAATGGAATTCAACACAGATGGGAATTTCCGCAAGATATCTCTTTTCTCTTCAAAGAAAAAAGGTTTAAGATTATGGACACTGTCACAGCTGAACAATTCCTAAGAAGATATGAAGGACATCTGTGTAAACCATCATACAGGATCTCTCTGAAGAAGAAAAGGTGGCTGAAGCAAGTGGGGGAGCAAAACCATCATCGTCAGAAGAGGACTCTCAATCAGAAGATGGCTGAACTATTTATAGGGGAAAATAAGGAGTAAGGGGAGGTGGGGTGAGATTAGAATTGGAAAAAAAGTTTAAGTATGGGGTTTGAGTGAACTCAAAAATGTTACAAATATTGTCATGGAATGTTAATGGTTTGAATTCTCCTAATAAGAGGAAGAAAATATTTTATCATCTTCAAAAGTCAAAAGCTAATATTTTTTGTTTACAGGAAACTCATACTTTAACAAAGGATATTATAAGGTTGGAACAAACAAATCTGGGTAAATTATTTACATCATGTAATGAAAAGAAAAAAACAATGGTATAGCTATGTATATCCCTTTAACATTAGAACCTAAGATTTTATATAAAGATAATGATGGGAGGATCCTGTTGGTAGAAATTGTAAGTGGTTTCCAAAAAATTTTGTTAGTTGGTATCTATGCACCTAATATCAATCAAAAAATGTTTTATAATAACTTGGCATCAATATTAGCTGAATATGCTAAAGAAAAAAATGATCTGGATGGGGGATTTTAATGGAGTGATGGATCCAAGATTGGATAGATCAGCAAAGAAGAAAAAGGGTAAATGTGAGAGTAAATTACCAGGTACTTTCAATCATCTTACAGAACAGTGGGAAATGTTTGATATATGGAGACTGGTAAATGGTAATAAAAAGGGATACACTTTTTACTCAGCTAGACATTTTTCTCATTCAAGAATAGATATGTTTTGGCTTTCCAAAGATATTACAGGTTTGTCTGGAAGTCCTGAAATATTACCCAAAGTATTATCGGATCATAATGCAATTTTGATTAAAATTAATATGGGGGATAAGAGAAATAAACCTTGGTCTAGAAATGAATATTTACTGAAAAACAAGAAAATAGTAGATAAGTTAAAAATAGATATACAGAATTATTTTTCTGAAAATGCAGATAAAGGAATTTCGGATGAAACAGTATGGGACGCTGGTAAAGCAGTAGTTAGAGGATTATTAATACAACAAAATTCAAGATGGTTTAGAGAGAGGGAAATGCAAAAGAAGATTTTAGAGGAAATTAAACAGGGAGAGAGACAGCTAAGAAAAGTAAAAGATAAATTAGCTAAACAAGAACAGATGGATAGATTGAAAAAACTACAACATCAATATGAATTTTTAATAACCTAAGAAATAGAGAAAAAATAATGTTTAATACACAGAAATTTTTTGAACATGCCAATAAACCGGGTAAATTATTAGCTTGGCAACTCAAGCATAAAGAGAAGAAATTACCTATATTAAAAATAAAGAGAGATGGTAAAACAACAACAGATAAACAAAAAATTATGGAAACTTTTACAGATTATTATTCAAATCTTTACAGACAAAATGTTGTTTCAGAGAGGGAAATAGAGGTGTATTTAAACCAATTTGAATTTCACAAGAACATAGAGATTTATTAGATTCTACTATAACTATGGAGGAATTAAAAACAGTTATAGGTAAAAGTAAATTACCTTCGCCTCCAGGCGAAGATGGATTTACAGCATTTTATTATAAAACTTTTATAGAACAATTATCTCCACATTTATTAAGAGTAAAGAATCATTGCTTGCAGAATGGATCCATCCCAAATACTTGGAAACAAGCAAATATAGTATTAATACCAAAACCAAACTCGGATTTATTGGATGTCAAAAATTATAGACCAATTTCATTATTGAATAATGATTATAAACTTTTTGTAACTATTTTAGCAAATAGATTAAAAATTGTATTGAATCAGGTTATACACAAAGATCAGGCTGGTTTTCTCCCAGGTAGATTGATTAGTCAAAATGTCAGAGTAGTATTGGATCTTATAGAATATGCAGAATCTGTTATTACACCTATTGCAATTATATTTTTAGATGCAGAAAAAGCGTTTGATAATGTAAATTGGAAATTTATGAAAAAAGTATTAGAATTTATGGGTTTTGGACAAAAATTTAAATTCGCTATTGGAAATATTTATACTTACCAAACGGCTAGATTGCTGATCAACGGTAGATTGACATCACAATTTGAAATACAAAAAGGCACAAGACAAGGTTGTCCTCTCTCACCCTTATTGTTTATTTTAACGTTAGAAGTATTATTGAGAAAGATTAGAAATAATATAGATATGATAGGTTGTCAACTTGGGAGAAATCACTTTAAGGTTAAAGCTTACGCTGATGATTTAGTTTTTTTTTTTAATTAATCCTATTAGTCAAATTGGAGAATTGAACAAAATGTTTGAGGTTTATGAAAAGCTTGCAGGTTTTAAAATAAATAAAAATAAAATATTGGTTAAGAATATGACACTTTTGTAGCAGCAAGAACTATCACAACGTTCAAGCTTCTCTATTGAACATAAAATAAAATATCTGGGTATTTGGTTAACCTCAAACAATCTTAATTTATTTAAAAATAACTATATTAAGATATGGCAGCAAATTATTATAGATTTGAAAAATTGGGGGAAAATACCTCTATCATTATGGGGTAGAATTTCAGTAATTAAAATGATGGTTTTACCCAAAATGCTTTTTTTATTTCAAAATCTACCAATTATAAAAGGGGCCAAAATATTTAAAATTTGGAAAAGAGACATTTTAAACTTCCTATGGGGTAAGGAAAGACACAGAATAGCATATAATAATTTAAACGAATTAAAGGAAACAGGAGGTTTAGGGTTACCAGATTTAAGAATGTATTATGAGTCATCCTGTTTTGCTTGGTTAAAGACTTGGATTTTATTAGAGAATACCCAAATATTAGAATTAGAAGGTTTTAACTTACGTTTTGGATGGCATGCATACTTATGGTATGATAAGGAGAAGGTAAACAAAGATTTTAATATTCACATTATTAGAGTTGGACTATTTCAAATTTGGAAAAAATATAGAAGGATCTAGGAAAATAAGACCCCGGGATGGATCAATCCAGTAGAAGCTTATATGAAGAGAGGGATACATTTAAATTTAGAAATGGATGTATATAGAGAAATTATTGAATGTAAGGAAGGAGAATGGGTTTTAAGAAGTAGAGAAGAACTTAATATTAAGGACTGGTTTTTGTATTATAAATTAAAATATATATTTAATAAAGATAATCAGCTTGGATTTAACAAAAATAAATCCAAAATGGAAATAATATTAACAAAGGGAAATAAAGGACTGATAGGAAGAATATATAAATTATTAATTGAAACTAATTTAGAACAAGAAAGAATTAAACCAGTAATGGTGAAATGGATGAAGGAGTTAGGATTTAATATTGATCTGGAAATATGGGGAAACTTATGGAAAAGAGAATTTAAATTTACAATAACTAATGAAATTAGAGAAAACTTATATAAAATGTTCTACAGATGGTATATAACACCTGTTATGATATCTAAAATGAAAAAAGGAGATATGGATTTATGTTGGAAATGTGGAAAGGAAAGAGGTACTTTTATGCATGCATGGTGGATATGTAAAAAAATTAAAAGTTTTTGGAAAAAAGTTATTAGGGAAACTAATTATTTGATTAATGGTAGAGTAAAAAGACAGCCTGCATTTTGTTTATTGGGAATTCCACAAACAAATATGAGTTATAATGACAGGGTAATTTGTCAATATAGTTTTGCTGCTGCAAGAATTGTAATAGCTAAAGTTTGGAAGCAAGTGAATAAACTTTTAATTTGTGACTGGAGAGAGAAATTATGGATGTATATGAGGATGGCCAAATTAACGGAATTCCTACACGGAAAAGATATGGAAGAATTTAAAAAAACTTGGGCAAAGGCCGTCACATATTGGGATAAACTGGCAAAAATGGATTTTACTACTTTAATTAGTGAGTTATAGAAACTAGTTTTAATATTCTTATATTTTATTGTTAATAATATTTTTAAAACTGTTTAGACACTTCTTCGTAAGTCGGGTGATGGGTCACGTTTTTATGGTGGGTGGAGGGTCGAAGGGGTATCTTTTTTAACCTTATAATTTTGTGACCATGAATGTACCAATTAGTATATATAGATACTCTTTTGTATTTTCTTTTTTAAAAAATGTTTTTTTAAATATTATTTTTATTGTATTTGTTTGTTTTGTTTTATGTTGTAAAAATTAATAAAAATTTATATTAAAAAAAGTTGGAAGAGACTTGATGGCACTTAACACACACATGCACATATGCAAGATATAAGGAAAACCCTTGATTTGGATGTTAAATTTCCAGGTAAATAAGCAACAACTAGTCTAGTTACTACTAGTCACCCACTGAATTCTCCCCCCCCCAGCAAGGTCAGGCAGAGAATCTGAATCTACAGAACCAGTCAGGGCAAAGGCAAGACACTAGTCATATGGCAGAAGTCAAGACCCAAACTCACCAGTCTTCATACCACATACAAGTTGCTCAGACTGAAGGGCCCAGCATAAAGTTAGTGGTTTTATATCTCCAGGCTACATCCAGGGCTGCTGGTGAGCTTACTAGGGATATAAAATTCTCAGGGATCAGGTTGCTATTGGGCCAAAGAAGTCAGTCAGGAGCTGAAAAGCATCCAGTTTGGGCAGACTGAATGCAAATGGACAAAGGGAAAATTGCTTCTGATTGCCCACACAGGAATGGGGTAGACATGGAAGGAGATGGTAAAGTAAAGCAGGATAGCCAGTTAAGGATGCCCAAGGGCACATGCCAGGCAAGTCAAAAGAGAAAGACAGTGTGGAGGTGTTTCTATGCTAATGCTAGAAGCCTCCAAGTGAAAATGGGGGAGTTAGAGTGCATTGTTTTAAGGGGAAACATAGATATAGTGAACATTACAGAAACCTGGTGGAAGGGAGAGAACCAGTGGGATACGGTCATCGCTGGTTATAAATACAGAAATGATAGGGGAGGCTGTATTGGAGGGGATGTTGCTATGTATATCAAGGAAGGCATTGTGTCTAATAAATTAGAAACCATAAAAAGAGCAGACTCTTCCACAGAATCCTTGCGGGTGATGATTCCAGGCCCCAAAGGTAAATTAGTACTGGGGACCTTCTATCGGCCCCCTGACCAAAAGGCTCAGGGTGATCTAGAGATGGAGAATGAAATCAGGGAAACATGCAAAGGTGATGAAGTAGTAATAATGGGAGACTTTAACTACCCTCATATTGACTGGATAAATGCATGCTCCAGTCAAGCCAAAGAGATAAAATTTCTGGACACCCTCAATGACTGTGCCCTCAAACACTTGGTCATGGACCCAACCAGAGGGGAAGCGATCCTGGCTTAATACTCTATGGTGCTGCCAGCAATAGTGACCACAAAGGCATCAAATTTATTTATATGTATGTGGGAAAGTGACTGGGAAATCTCACACAATTACCTTTGACTTTAAAAGAGGGAACTTCTCTAAAATGAGAAAACTGGCAAAAAGGAAGTTGAAAAGAACAGTTAGGAGGGTTAAATTTCTGGAAAAGGCTTGCAGGTTACTCAAGTCCACAATATTACAGGCTCAGCTACATTGCATACCACAGGTCAGGAAAGGAGGTATTAAGTCCAAGAGATCACCACCTTGGCTAATGGGTAAGGTGAAAGAAGCTATTAGAGAGAAAAATGCTTCCTTCAGAAATGGGAAGGATTGCCCAAACGAGGCAAACAAAAGCAAACACAAACTTGCACAAAGGAAATGCAAGCAAACAATTAGATATGCAAAAAAAAAAGATTTTGAGGGGCATGTCGCTAAACACATCTAGACCGACAATAAGAAATTCTATAGTACATTAGGAGTAGGAAACCAGCTAGGGAAGTTGTTGGACCATTGGATGACAATGGGTGTAAAGGAACAATAAGGAAGGATAAAGTGATTGCTGAGAAACTAAATGAATTATTCTCCTCTGTCTTCACTGTTGAAGATACAGGGCAGATACCTTCTCCTGAACAGAAGATTTGGGCCGGGGAAAATGAGGAACTGGGGCAAATAGTGGTAACAAGACAGGAAGTCTTAGAACGTATAGACAAACTGTAAACTAACAAGTCACAGGGCCAGACAGTATTCATCCTAGAGTTCTTCAAGAACTCAAATGGAAAATTGCTGAATTTGCTGAATTTCTAACAATGATATCCAACATGTCCCTTAGATCAGTGTCTGTACCTGAGGACTGGAGAATGGTCACTCTAACACCCATTTATAAAAAAGGTTCCGGGAGGACCCAGGAAATTACAGTCCAGTTAGCTTAACATCTGTTCTGAGTAAATTGATGGAAAGCATTATTAAAGATAAAATTGTCAAGCATATAGAAGGGCAAACCCTGTTGAGCAAAACCCAACATAGCTTCTGTAAAGATAGGTCCTGTCTCACTAGAGTTTTTTGAAAGTGTCAATAAGCATGTGGACAGGAATGAGCCTGTAGACAATGGCCATTAACGCATGACCGATTTGTCTGGGGAAACTCCCAGGCATGCAGCGAATTGTCCTTGTCAACACGCATGGCCTTCTCTGGCTTGCGGCCCATCCCAGACCTTCTCCGAATTTTTAGGTTGCTGTGATATTGCTACTTAAAAGTGAAGCCCCGCTACAAATCGGAGAGCTTGCTCGTGCACACAGCTTCTGGGTCGACTCCCTGCTGCTCCCACCCACCTCCTAGCTGCTGGAAGATTGGAGAGCCATCGCCGCAGCGGCCGCCTGTGAGGGAGGAGCAGGAGGCGGAGACAGATACAGAGAGGCCTGTTTGCTGCCAAGAGAGAGATAGAGCAGCCACAATTAGAGGCTAGGTGAGGCGAAACGGAGGGCTGAGAGAAGGGGCAGTGGCTGCTTCCCCAGTTCTGCCTCTAGCTGCCTCTGGCTTCCCCCCTGCTCTGCCTGGGGGACGGTGGGGTGGCAGCTTAGCCAGTCCACCTGCCGCCGGCTCCCCCCCCCCCCTGCTGTGCCCAGGGGATGGCAGGACAAAGGCTGCTGCTTTGCCAGTCCCGGCAGCAGCAGCCTCGGCTTGCTGCCAGCCTCCCCTCTCCTCCACCCGGGGATGGCAAGGTGGAAGACAGAAGAGCGGTGGCTGCTCCCACTAAACGCTCCATTGTGCCATGCGTTTGATTTCCCGCTTTAAAAGGGTTCCTGCTTTAAAAAAGCGTGCACCTTTACTGGCACAAAGGAGACATGCGTTAATGGCCATTATGTATTTGGATTTCCAAAAGGGTTTTGACAAAGTCCCCCACCAAAGACTGCTAAGAAACTTCATATTCATAAGATAAGAGGACAAGCCCTCTTATGGATTGAGAGCTGGCTGAAAAATAGGAAGCAGAGAGTAGGAAACAATGGTCATTTCTCACAATGGAGGGATATGAGCATTGGGGTCCCTCAGGAATCTGTGTTGGTGCTTTTCAACTCGTTCCTCAGTGACCTGGAGTAGGGGGTGAACAGCGAGGTGGCCAAGTTTGCAGATGATACCAAATTATTTAGGGTGGTTAAAACAAAATTGGACTGTGAAGAGGTCTAAAAGGATCCCTTCAATCTGGAGGAATGGGCATTAAAATGGCAAATGAAATTCAATGTGAGCAAGTGCAAAGTGATGCATATTGGGGCAAAAAATCCCAAGTTCACATATACACTGATGGGATTTGTGCTGGCAGGGACAGACCAAGAAAGGGATCTTGAGGTGGTAGTGGATCACTTCATGAAGATGTCAACCCAGTGTACGGCTGCTGTGAAAAAGGCAAATTCCATGATGGCCATAAATAGACAAGGAATAGAGAATAACATTGCTGATATCATACTGCCCTTGTACAAATCTATGGTGAGACCACACTTAGAATACTGTGTATAGTTCTGGTCACACACCTAAAAAAAGGATATGGCAGAGCTTGAGCAGGTGAAGAAAAGAGCAACCAAAATGATCAGGGGACTAGAGCAACTGCCCTATGAGGAGCGGTTAAAACGCTTAGGGCTGTTTAGTTTGGAAAGATTGTGGTTAAGGGGAGACATGATAGAGGTCTATAAAATTATGCATGGTATGGAGAGAATGGACAGGGAGAAGCTTTTCTCCCTCTCTCATAATATTAGAACACAGGGTCATCTGCTGAAGCTGGAGGGTGAGAGATTCAAAACAGTTAAAAGGAAGTATTTCTTCACACAACGCATAATTAAATTGTGGAACTCCCTGTTCTCGGATGTGGTGATGGCTGCCAACTTGGAAGGCTTTAAGAAGGGAGTGAACATGTTCCTGGAGGAGATGGCTATTCATGGCTACTAGTCAAAATGGATACTAGTCATGATGAATACCTATTCTCTCCAGAATCAGAGGAGCATGCCTATTTCATAGGTGCTGTGGAACACGGACAGGATGGTGCTGCTGCAGTCGTCTTGTTTGTGGGCTTCCTAGAGGCACCTGGTTGGCCACTGTGTGAACAGACTGCTGGACTTGATGGACCTTGGTCTGATCCATCATGGCTTTTCTTAGGTTCTTATTTTATTTTCATGTGAGAACATGGAGACAGCCGACACAGAGCTTGGGCGATAGGTCCAGATGGATAGCTTAAATCTCAGGGCTTCAGCAGCAGTTAGGATCCCCTCTAACAGCCCATTCCTGAGGGGGGTGCAAAGCTCCATAGGAGCAGGCATGACCCTGCACCAGCGTAAGTGCCCCTTTAACCTGGGATAACAGGCACTTACGTCATCCCAGGTGGCACACACACTGGCACCTGGGTGCCCCGGAGCGGTGCGCCTAAATCCCGGAAGTGGCAGGCCACACTGGCATGGGGGGGCATTCCCGAGGCATTCCAAGGGGGCAGAGCTGATGTTTGCTTTCTAATCCCCTTTGCCCCAGGAATGCCCCTGTGAGCTGCGGAATGGGGTGCAGCCTCGCTGTTTGTTTTATTCCCTTTTTTAATTTGTAAAAAAGCTTTTTTCTCCACGGCAGGCAGAAGCCTCTGAGTAGGTGGGGTGGCTGCAATGCTTTTGGCCACTGAGGATCTACCCCCTCCCAGGAATGGGCTGCCCAACTCCAAAGGTGTTCATTCCCCTAGTTCAGGGGTCCTCAAACTTTTTAAACAGGGGGCCAGTTCACTGTCCCTCAAACACTGTTGGTGGCCGGACTATAGTTTGAAAAAAAAAAAGAACAAATTCCCCACATGTGCGGGGGAGGAGGCAGCAGCGCAAGGGGGCTCTCCTGAAAAGCATCCTCCTCCCGAGCCCGGACCTTCCCCCTTCGCTCTGCAGCTGGGGCTCGGCCTTCCCTCGGCAGACTCGGCCTCACCCCTGCCCCGGCCTCCCTTGCACTCTCCACACGCACAGAGGCAAGTTAATGGGGAATAAAGAAGCTGGAGTCCGCTGCAAGTGCCTGCGCCTTACAAATGTAGTGGTTAAGAGTGGCGGTTTGGAGCGGGGACTCTGATCTAGAGAACCAGGTTTGATTCCCCATTCCTCCACGTGAGAAGCGGAGGCTAATCTGGGGAACCTGGTTGGTTTCCCCACCCTTACACACGAAGCCAGCTGGCTGACCTTGGGCAAGTTACAGCTCTGTTAGAGCTCTCTCAGCCCCACCTGCCTCACAGGGCATCTGTAGTGGGAGAGTATGGGAAGGGGATTGTAAGGCAATTTGAGTCTCCCTTTAGTGGTAGAGAAAGTCGGCATGTAAAAACCAAGGCCATTTATGCACGGGAGGTTTTGCCTTGGATTTGCTGCTCTCCAGATGCACATTTTCCCCATCCGAATTCTCCAAACTCTGCCCGGGGGTGGGGGGAGCTTACTTTTGAGTTCTGAGAATTCGGATGGGGAAAATGTGCATCTGGAGAGCGGCAAATCCAAGGCAAAACCTCCCGTGCATAAATGGCCACAAGTCTTTTTCTTCTTCTCCCTGGAGATATGCCCAGCCCCCCCCCCAAGGAGCCCCTACAATTCAAGGATACCCCCGGGAGGAGAGAGACCCCGAGCCATGAGAAAGCTGCCCAACTGCAGTCAAAATAGGAACGCCAGGGCCACGTTGGGCTGCATCGTGGAGGGCCCAAAGGACCAGGCGCAGCTGCATGGAGCTCAAGGAGGCCAGGCCCAGCCAGGCCACAAAGCTAGGCAATGGGAGAAGTCTCCCGGTGGGGCGTGCTGCGGAAGAGAAGGGGGCGACCGGGCCCAGGAAAGGGGGTTTGGGGCCAGGGAGGGAGAGGGCGAAGGGGGCAACTGAGCGGCACAAGAGGTGACAAGACGCCTCGTGCGCCCAGGAAAGGGGGTTTTGGGCCGGGGAGGGAGAGGGCGAAGGGGGCGACTGGGCGGCGCGTGAGGCGGCAAGATGCCTCGTGCGCCCAGGAAAGGGGTTTTGGGCTGGGGAGGGAGAGGGTGAAGGGGGCGACTGGGCGGTGCGTGAGGCGGCAAGACACCTCGTGCGCCCAGGAAAGGGGGTTTGGGGCTGGAGAGGGAGCAGGGAAGGGGGCGACTGGGGCGGGAGGGAGGCTTCCGGCTGGGAGCATGCTGCCAGGAAGCCCAGAAAAGCTCTGGGGAGGGGGGCAAGTGGGGACTGGCTTTCTCGGTCCCCGGGCCGGACAAAAGCCCTCTGGGGGCCGGATCCGGCCCACGGGCCGTAGTTTGAGGACCCCTGCCCTAGTTTGTTATACTGAGAAGGGCTAATGAATGGGAAGTAATTCCCACTGAATTCAGTAGGATTAATCTCACTTCCATCACTATTTGCACACTGTTTTTTATTTCTTTTTCCTTCTTAATTCTGGGTTTCCAACTTTGAGGTGTACTCTGGAGTTCAGTTATGCACATAAATTTTTGGTTGGTTTGTGCAGGCCTAGGGTCACCAACCTCCAGATGAGCCCTGGAGTTCTCCAAGAATTACAGCTATCCAGACTACAGAGATCTGTTCACCTGGAGGAAATGCAAGCTTCAGAAGGAAGAATTTAGGAGAAACAAAAGTTTTAGAATAGTCACAGGGTAGATTCACTAGGTCTTCTACTTCTCCTATGGCACATCAGAGAAAGTGGTTTATTGCCACCTGTAAAGATGTCAAATAGCCCTAAAGCCCACAGGCTAGCTGGCGATTATGAAAGGGATGGGGCTGTGCTTGGCGGGCGTCATCTTGTGAGACTTCAGAGTGGATTTTTCTTCTTAACGCTGAGGCCATTTTTGCATGGTAATTAGCAGCGAGTTCCAGGCTGAATTGCCCTGAAATATTTTTTAAATTTTGCACGCTGAACCGTCATTCCGGAAGTGACTGCGAAGCTGGTGCATACCTGCTTTGCATGACTAATGAGCCCATTTAACCCGACCTTTGGTGTTTGCCACAAAGAATCCCCCTCAAGGAACAATGCAAAACAACAGAGGTGCGTTAGCTATGCAAACAGGAACAACGGAGCAGGTGAGTGGGAGGAGTGGAACTTCTCCTTTTGCATCGAGACCAAAAAAGGTATTTTTAAAGTCACATTTTAAAAAAGAGCTTTGAGCAAGAATCAAAATTGACCATGCAAAATTGCCTGAGAAAGAGGATTTTGAAAGGTTTTTTTGGGAGGGGGGGGGCTGAATAGAACATAACTGGATAGCAGCCAGTTATACTAGTGCAAATATTTAGGATCAAAGGGTTAGTATGACATATAGAATGCATGCATGCAGCCGCCTACAAGTAATGTAAGGTGGAAGAAAAAGATGGGGAAATTATATGAGGAGTTGGAGGAGCTGACCTTTGTCCTGGACATAATAACACAGGACAGAACTCCTGCCTCTCTTCAAACTTCTCCCTCCTCGGGCATTGCCCCAGCTCTCCAGGAATTTGCCAAGCTGCAGTTGGCAACCGGAGTATTGTTAAATGCAGGGAGGGGGCAGATAAAATCTTGTCCAAGAGCCTGTGGTGGCTCTCAGCAACCCTAGCAAGACCTTACTGGCTCTTCAGTGAGCTAGTTCCAGCAGCTCTTATTAAACCTCTGTAGGAAGGAGGCAAGCAATGGCAAACCACCTCCAAATGTCTCTTGCCTTGAAAATCTTGTGGGATACTATAAGTCAGCTGTTGACTTGGCACACACACAGGCAGGAGGGCAAAAGAGATTAGGCCAGCAACACTCTCTAGAGGCAGGCAGATGTAATGGAACACAGAGCAAGGCTTTGGGTTGAGTCCCCACAGCCCCTGACACTATACAGTCAGTACAGCTGCATCAGACTGCAGATGGAATTGGCATATGTCAGCTTTGAAAAAAGCCTTCGTAATTGAAATTGACGTATTCAATTGATGTATTCAAAAAAAGCCTTCATAATTACTCTATGTTTTTATTGTTTGTGTTATAGACTACTCAAAAGTGCAGTGAGGAGGACTATTTTAGAACCAATGGTTTCTAATGGACATGTTTCAGACCATGACAGATGCATATTCATTGCAAATGCCACATCAGAAGACTGTACTGTTTTCAGGTGCAGATCTTTTTAAAGCTAAAAAAGGAGCACTTGAGAATATAACCATTCAAAGGTATGCAGTGGGAAATGTAATCTTTATCTAGAAATTAGGTAAGCATACATAGTGGCAAAGTAAGTGTTTGCCTACTGTGCAACAAAGATGGCTCAGTTTAATTTGAAACGTTCCTTTTCTAGGAGTGAAAGCAAGTTTGTCCTCAGTGCCAACTAATCCTTGATCTCTATTGATTGCTATTTTTCACTTGAGGTGTTGGACAGAGAAGAAGGAATATGTCTAACAGATTTGAAATGCTCTCTTGATGAACTATTTTCATCTGTGTGTGTGTCAAATGAAGCGCTGTGTGGATGCATAATGTTCTCATGGACAGCCTCATTTAAAGCAACATTCATACCCAGCACTGTAGCAGATCTTTAAGTGGCTTCTTTATTATTTTTCCCTTGTTATTGTGCCTCTGCAGGGACTACATTGAGGGAAATGAAGGGATCCAGAGAATACTGCTCCTATTTCAGAGCCTTTGTCTGGTTCTCTATGACTGTATTAATATGAACAGTATTTCACCAAATCCCTTTTGTCATTATTTCAGGCCATTTCCTCAGCAGGTTATCACACAATTCCAAGGACAAGTTGGGTTGACTATTACCTGAATGAAACTGAGAATAAAAGAATGTGTTCTTCGTTGTAGGGGGAAACCTGTTCCAGTCCAAACGAAGGGAAATTGCTGCAAATATGCCATGCATATGTTCCTCTAAACAGACCCATTCAAAGTTGCATAATAAGCTTTTCAGCCTTCTATTTTTCTTTGATTGCTTACCTCCTTTTATAGTAAATCACCATAATAGGTACACTATTACTAAATTCTGTTGACCTTTTTCATTATAAATGTCTTTAAAATAGAAGTGAGTCACAAAGGAGGGGGTCTGTGGGTCCTCATTCCCTCACTTGACTCATATTTTGAACACCGAATATGATGGCCCTTTACAACCATCTACATAAAATCAAATGCTCTAGATCTTAATATAGATCATTACCTTTACTTTGCCACCAGAGTGAAGCTTATCCTTAACTGCATATGGGAAGAGCTTGAAATTATAGTATATTGGTATCCTTTCTTTTGAGGATTAGTCATGCAGCACCAACTTTTAAGGCTGAAAGAAGAGTCGTTGGCAGTTGCCAACCAGTAGTCCCCAATCTGGTTTACGGACCCAGACCCCGAAGAACTCTCACCCAACGAGCTGGTGCTCTCAGATGTATCTGGCCGCCGTCTGTACTTCTTCCCCTTGCGACCTCTCCCAGATGGCCTCCGCCTACGGTGTGACGAACGCCTACTCGAATCAGAAGAATCAGGAGTTGAGGATTCCCCCGGTGGCGCCGCCTAGCTGTAGATTGCCTGTTGCTGGTGCTGGGCTCCTCAGCAGAGGTGTCCATCCGCTTTTCGCTAGCTATGGCCTGGTGGGAGCAAAGCTGCCCAACTTCATCTGACAGCTGCTGTATCACCACTGACAGCTCCTCAAGAGTCGCCTGCCCGCTCGTGCAGTCCTGAGGGGACTGACCTCCCGCCCCAAAGGACAGCCTTCTAGAGTTAGATCGCCCCCTAGAGGCTGCAGTTGGTGGGTATAGACCTCTAGTGTTAGACCGCCCCCTGGAGGCAACAGGTGGTGGGGGCGTCCATCCAGTGTTAGATCGCCCCCTAGTGGTAGCTCAACCCCCTAGAGGCAACAGGTGAAGAGGGCTGCCCCCTGGAGACAACTGGTGTTGGGGCCTGCCTAGGTCTGCAAGTTGCAGAGGCCTGGCTGGTTGCCTGCTGGACTGCACCTCGCGCGCCCGGCTCATTGCCCCCCCTCACAGTCCTGGCAGTAGAAGGGGCCCACAATCTCCTTGCTGCTCCTGCCTGGCCCCTTGTGCATGGGGAGGGGAGGGTGTGGCTATTTTGCCGCCGGCTTGGGCAGCATCTTCTCTCCTACCAACTCAGCAAGGGCCCCAGTGTGTCTCTAAATTTTTTTAAAATTATTATTATTATTATAGACGGGACCTCCGTCTATGATGTGTGGGCTCCGCAGCAACTTTCCCCCAACTCCCGATGTGTCTAATGTTTTTGACTGGGGCTGTTGGCCGCTCACAATGGCACTGCCCAAATGCCCAAAGGCACAACTGCCCAGAGGCGGCGGCAACGGCCTCCTCTCATGCCGCACGGGCCCGGTGGTGCGGCTTCCGCATGCGACGCGAGGGTGGTTCTGCGGCAAACGTCCTGGTCCCGGCCGGCTGCTTTTCTCTCAGGGCGCCCCCCCGGCCCCACCAGATGATCTGCGCCGCCGCCCTCTTTTTTGCCACCACAAGCTCTTTGCCGCCGCCTCACTGCCTCGTCAGCGTGCTGCGCTGCGGCTCTGCCGCTGCCCTCAGCACACTTATCTGTCTCCAAAGTCGGAGACAGACTGAGGCAATGGGTGGGAGCCGCCAGGACATGCGCAGAGCAGTGGGGGAGGGAGCCGAGCCAAGCCTCCCCTGCCTCGCAACAGCCTCCCAGCCCCGCCCTCCCAGCAATCGGCTCCCTAGCCCAATCAGGTGAGACCCCCGAGAGGGGGGGCGATACCGGGAGAGCGAAGCAACTCCTCCATGGTCCACCCCCGCCCCAGACACCAAAGCTGGCTCCGGGTAATTCCGGAACCTTTTGATTATGTTGATATTTAAATCAAATGAAGCTCGGAGTTCTGATGAATAACAGTTGAGGGAGGGATGGGAAAGGGGTGTGGGGTGTGTAGGGTGGGGACGGCAGCTGTCAGGTCGGCTCGGAGAAGCTCCAACCTTCCCTCGGCTTCACCTGGTGCCCGCCAGCAACTAGCAGGAGCCCAGGACTCGCAGACCCCCAATTCTAATGGATGGGAGGCTCAGAAATCACCTCTGAGACTCTGGGTCCTGGCCAACAGCCTGGGAACCCTCCATACCAAAGGCGGTTGCAGACAGCTGTAGTCATCAAAGCCTCCCGTCGGCCATCTTCTGCCAGAAAAAAAAATCTTTGCAGTTTTTATGGCTTGTTTAGTTCCATGTCTGACTTATTTATTTATTTTATTACATTTCTATCCCGCTCTCCCCAACCCAAAGGTTGCTATATTCCAGGATGCATGTCATCAAATAATGGAGTGATTGTGTATAACTGTGTGTTTTCTGATTTACTAGCCTGATGCAAGTAGCAGTTTTGTGAGAGATATGATGACGTCTTTGTCAGATTGCATAATATCTCCAAAAGGGCAGAAAGCAACTTTTTCTGAAGAACCTAATGTTGCCCCATTCCTCTGTTCCTTTATTAGATTTCTGAACTGAAAGGAGAGCTCTTTTGTTACATGGTACATCTTTAAAAGCAGAAATTATTGTTATATATAAGTTGCCTATGGTCAGCTATAACCACCCTAATCACTGCTTTGTTTGTGGGGGCTTTTAAGTTTAAAAAGTGCCTCACCTTTTAAGTAACAACTGGGAGTGTATTTTAAGCAAGCAGATACACACTACAGAGACAGATGTTAGCAGCATTAATTAGGTTGACCTAATTGCTTTTGCAAAGTTAAAATGTGCAGCTGAGATAAAATCAGTATAAATTAAACAGGACTGAACTAATTAGAGGGCAACATATAACATAATGGGGGGGGGAAATCAAAGTGCCCTTTCTAGACTAACATAAAACATTTTTTTAAATAAATTCAGCTAGGATACTTGTCCCACCATCTGTTCTTGGTGATTTTGGAACAGCTGGGTTTAAAGTGTCAAATGTTCAAAAATCATAAATCAGGGCCAAGAGAATAAGTAGGTCTTTGCTGTCCTAGAGAAACTTGCTTTAGCTATGGTGACATTGGTATAAGTGCTATACCGTATTTATTATGTGGCCCCTCTCTCCCTTGTTGTGGGAGAAGACACAAAGACCTAATATAAAGGTGCAAAGAACTGATCAATGTCATCAAATGAATATTATTTAACTAATACAGTTATCTTCTTCAAAATGAAGTTCTAAATCTAATTTTTCTGTCATATTCTGTGCGACACCTTTGTTTCTAAAATGGGGCATTTAAGCCTTAATTCTTTATTTGAGAGCCAGGACAAAATGACCTCTGGTCTGGAGTGTTTCCACCTAAGGGAGAATAAAACCAGCTTACAATCACCTTCCCCTCACCACAACGGGCACCCTGTAGGCAGGTGGGGCTGTGAGTGTCACTAGAGAAGTCTGCCCTGCCAGCCCCGAATGCAGGAATGGGGAAAACAAATCCAGTTCCCAGACCAGCCTCTGTTGTGCATATGGAGGAGTGGGAATCAAACCTAGTTCTACCATGCTACAAACTCATTCTTAACAACCAGACAATACTGGTGATGCACTCAAGCAGAAAGAATAAGCAATAATACAAGGAGTCAACTCAAGTATGCTCTCTGTAAATTCCTGAAGTTAGTTGTAATGTAATGGGTAGCCAACAATTCAATTAAAACCCCACTACAAAATATTCCCTCTTAGGTCAGTCCTGGTGGGCATGGCAGTGGGCCAAGTTAAAGCTCTCCAGATTTGAGGATCGTGCAGGGAGAAACGGACAGCAAAGTTGAGTTAAGGTGCACAGTATTGTTGTGAAATGCAGACTCAACCACATAGATAAACTGCTGGTGACTAACAGTAAGGGGGGGAGGGCTCCGCCGCAACAACAGAGCTAATGCTTACAGTATTAATGAATTTGCAGGGAAAACAGGCTACAGGAAAAGTTGTAACTCATCTCCCTACCATGTATTTACAAGCAATCCCTCTACATATGTACATAAAATTAAACCAGGTCAGCTCTCAGTATTTCCTAAGGTCGTAATTTAATGCTTAGCACAACATTACCTTGAAGAATAATAGATTTAAGAAATAAAGCAATTGAAAACTTACACAAGCAGTCCCTAATATGTTCTCCTCAGTGGGCAAGAGCAGCAGAGACAATAACTGCTCTAAAAAGTAGGGCTATTAGTATTTGGATGGGAGACCACCAAGGAACACCAGGGTTGCTGTGCAGAGGAAGACACCGGCAAACCACCTCTGTTAGTCTCTTGCCATGAAAACCCTGAAAGGGGTCGCCATAAGTCGGCTGTGACTTGACGGCACTGTACACACACCCATTTAAGCTCAAAAGTTATGCTGAGACAGCCCTCAGCAAAATTAAGCTGAATGTATGCGGAGCCATTGCCAGCTGTAACAGCTCCGACCAGGCCTCACCGGATCAAAGCCACCAGGATGCCAGAAAGAAAAGTGGCTCACACCTCTGCATTATCTCAGAATCCACAGGTATAAACCAGCCAGTCCTGCAGTCAGACTGCACCCCGAGGAATTAACTGAACTCCAAATCAATTGCATACCATTAGGAGAGCTGATGAATTGCCCCAGCAATACTTGATGCACAATATGACCTGAAGGCAAATTAATGCAACAGCCAAACTAAAATTAAATAATTAAAAAAGGGGAGATGGGGGCTAGCACATCACTCCCTGCCTAATCCTTACTGGGAAAGACTGAGGATTGAACCAAGTGCCTTCCGCATGCCAAGCAAATGCTCCCCCACAGAGCCACAGCCATTCCTGACATAAATCTGATATAAAGACCACCCATTGCAGCAATGTTAAGTCCCAGGGAAAGCTACTGGCATTGCCAAAATTCCAACCCACAGTACTCCAATACCAAATATTGGGGGAAGAGGTTTAAGTACAAAAAAAAAAAAACCTGCAAGAGAGGATAGAAGCCAAGAGCCCTCTGAAAGAGCTCAGCAATTCAGTCCCTGTATTATTTATTTTTGTTTGTTTGTTTAAATTGCCAGAGGCAAAAGGGGTAACGCCGCTGCATGTAACTGCTCTGTACAGGACACAAGAGGCGAGGTGGAAAAGGGGGAGGGAGAGCCGGTTTTACAACCTGCTCAGGTAAGCTCCCCCCCACCTCAAAAGAGGAAAGAAGCCAACATCCCTTTGCGAGAGCTCCTCAATTTCCCTTTCTTCCCCCTGCCCCCCTTTTTTAAATTTATTATTATTATTATTTAATAAATTACACACGACAGAAAGAAACCACATAACGAAGCTGCTGTGCCTTTTAAAAGACCCTCTAAGGATCATTAAAAGTTGGGGGGGTTGCCACGGCAAGAGAGTCCAGGCTTAGATAAATAACAATGGGGGAGGAAGGAAGGGCAAGGCTCAGGCTCCTTGAAGCGATATCAGTGCAGATGCTCCCGTCCATGTCCTCCCCGTGCCGCTGTTGCTACAAAGAAAACCGCACAGGCGCACTCCCGCTTTCTCCTTCCTCTGTTCCCGCGCCACGAGGCTCGCAGCCCAGGCCACGCAGCAAAAGGCGCCGCCATGCTGCTTGGAGAAAAAATGAAAACAAACCCTCCTCTCTCTCCTGCAGAGGCTGGGGGAAGGAAGGAAGGGAGGCCAGGGCTGCTGTGGGAAGAACTCCACTGGTAGAAGAGCCCCGCCAAACAGCTGATGGTTGGATGAGAGAGGAGACGGGGCTCCAACTCACCGCTCTCACTGCTGCCCCGCATCGAAAGAGGACGGCGGCTGGCCACGCACCACTTTTTAACGGCGCGGGGAAACCCATGGGGTCAGGCAGCCACCTGACGTCATTCCCCCATGCCCCCCGCTAGCCAGGAAGACTGTGGGGCTGGTGGGGTCTCGCGGGATGAGCGGCGCCCCCTCTTCTCCCCGGAGTCGCCCAGGTAAGTCCGCAATGCCCGACCTGTTTATTCGGGTCGGGTTTCTTTGTGTTGTGAGTTGTATGATTTAGGCTGAAATCTGAAGAACGTAAGTCGACTGCTTTGGATTGGTCCCTTATTCCCATACTCTTTTGGAATGCTGCATAGTTGAAACAACCCTTGGAAGATGGCTGAAATAGAACTGTGGACTGAAAAGTGAAGCATATGAATAGCCAAAATTTATATATGATGTTGCATGAAGGGAAAACCAAAATGGATTTTCCTAATGAATGACGCTTCCAGAAAGCTATCTGTTAACTTCAGATGTTCAGATCATCTAAATTAAATATTTAAGACAGTCTTCTATCAGATAGCCCAATAATATGTGAGTCAGCTTGAGCTTAAAAATAAAACAGCCATTCAAGAGGACTAGTCACATAAGCAGAGTGACATGGCAGCCTCAGACTATTGGCAAAACTGTAGCTGTTACTCATCACTGTGGTACGGAGGGATGGATAAGGGATGGGAGCGCTTTACAAGGTAGTGTAGTGCACCAGGGGCAGGTTCGTCCAACAGCTAGGGTCTGGCCATACATGTATCGACTGAGAAAAGGCTGGTTGCTAGGGGCAGATGTTGCACTGTCCAGGGAGGGCATGCCCCTAGATTGGAGAAGATGGCAAGTGTGGGAAAGGCAGGAACTCCAGGCTTTGTAGGCCCTAAGCTGGGGGAGGACTTAAGAGTGGATATGGAGAGGAGTTTGGCAGCACAGAGCACGCAAACAATGGGGGAGCGCAAGGTGTGAAGGCGGGTCAGTTGGCACTTGGAAGGCAGGATGGAATAGATTGTTACAATCACATTTTTTTCTCTTCACAGAAGGGTGACCATGATCTTGCATGAGTTCCTATGTTATACTGCTCTTATGAACAGGATTTCCTTTTCCCAAATTGCCTCTGAGTGTATCATCAGAGCAAACATGGAGCTAGAGTCTCTAAAAATTACAGAGGAACTCAGGCGTGGTGAATTGGATCAGGAAGGAGAATTAATCAGTCATACTTACCACAGAACCCACTGCTACTGAAATCAGTTGCCACTAAAATATTTTAATAAATTCTTCTGGCGTTCCTTATTGTAGTTGTGACTGGGGACAGAGAATGGGCTGGGGACAGAGAACATCCCCACTTCTGCCACTATGTGGGAAAGGAAAGGGGAATGGGGCACCATTACTGCTGAGCAATGGGTGGAGCAATGAAGCTTTCAGGGTCTTCAGCACCATGCACACTGAGTGGCTGTGGAATCCAGTAGTGTTGTTATTCTCTTGTGTTTGCTCTTGGTTCCACCAGTTGCTTAATAACTGTATGCCTGTACAATGCTACAGCCACAGCCTCAACAGTTCCATTGCCACCTCCTACTGTCTGCCAGTAAAGGGACTGTCTTCCCTTCCCCCTTTGGGGCACACAGTGATAGGGACTCAGATATTCTGTGTGTTCCACTGTACAAGCTACTGCTGACTTATTGATCTATAAGGAGTGTTTCTGTGACTCCAATCTACCTTCACTTGGGCCTCTTCCCTGAACCTTTATTCCCAGTTCACTCCTATTTTAAACAAAGAGATTATTGGTGATTTAACTAAAATGGCTAAGTCAAAATACAGGGTAGAAGAAGAAGAGTTGGTTTTTATATGCTGACTTTCTCTACCACTTAAAGAGACTCAAACCGGCTTACAATCACCTTCCCTTCCCCTCCCCACAACAGACACCCTGTGAGGTAGGTGGGGCTGAGAGAGCTCAAAGAGAACTTGCCCAAGGTCACCCAGCTGGCTTCGTGTGTAGGAGTGGGGAAACAAATCCAGTTCACCAGATTAGCCTCCACCACTCGTGGAGGAGTGGGGAATCAAACCCGGTTCTCCAGATCAGAGTCCACCACTCCAAACCACCGCTTTTAACCACGAACTACACCATGCTGGAGCTTCAGTGGAGCTTCAGATGAGCCTTAAGATACCCCCCAAGTTTTGTAAACATTGGGTCAGGGGGTCTCGAGATATGGGCTCCACCCCTTTTACCTCCCCCCTTTTCCATTTCCGTGGCTGCAGGGGGTGCTTTTTTGGGGATACAGCCCCCAAACCTTCAGCATAGCTTCAGACAATCCTTCTTAAGATACCACCCAAGCTTCGTAAAGATGGGTTCAGTGGGGGCAGAAATATCGGCTCCCCCCTTTTCTCTTTCCGTGGCTGCAGGGGGGGCATTTTTGGGGGTGCAGATCCCAAACTTTGAGCGGAGCTTCAGGCAAGCCTTCTTAAGAGACCACCCAAGTTTTGTAAACATTGGGTCAGGGGGTCCTGAGATATGGGCTTTCCCTTTCCCCTTTTCCCTATTGGGATGAATGGGATCCTGTATGCATCTCCTCCAGAGCAAAACGTCCCGTGCCTAAATGGAAACGTCTTGGATTACAAGTCCTCCCCAGCCCCTCCTGATGGAACAGAAGACAGCCACAGTAAGACCCCTTTGGGGGCTTTAATCTATAATTTTTCTCCTGTGTGTGGGGGGGGGAAAGCAGAGTCTGTGTGTGTGTGGGGAGGGAGCAGTTTCTGTGGGTGGGGGGGGGGCTTTTGCCGGTTCTGCCTGGGGTGTGTGTTCCCCCTCGAGTCTCTCTCTCCCTGGTTTGAGGGAGGGTTTCAGTTGTGTGTGTTCAGGTTTTCCCTCATTCATAAAAAACTTCTCAGCTGATTGTCGGGTCTGGGAGCTTTGTGCGTGGGCGGCAAGCTCTGCTCAGAGATGCACATTAAGGGTGGGGGGACCCCTTTCGGGGCCCATATCTCAGCCCCCCCTGACCCAATCTTTACAAAACCTGGGGGGTCTTTCAAGAAATGTCCTTTGAAGCTCTGCTGAAAGTTTGGGACCTCTACCCCAAAAAATGCCCCCCCAGAGCCACGGAAAGGCGCGGTTGTGTTTTTAATGGCTTTATTCGGCCAAATTTTTTCCCCGAACTTTGAATTCCTGCCGAATTGCACGGACCCAAAGTGGGGGAGTTCGGACTTCGGCATATGCCGAATCTAAACGGGCCGAATTCTGCCGAATCCGAACTATACCGAATTTTTTTTAATTCAACAGCCCTAAATTGTATGTATTATGTTCAGAAATGATGGCTGCAAGGCTAGGGACACTTCCCTGGGATGACATAAGATTATTTCCAAGCAAAGATGTTTAGAATGACTTCCAATCTGATGTAAAGAGGCATTCTGGGTAACTGTTCTGCAACTATGAATCTCACTTTCCTCAGAGATTCATCAGAACTCAAGTCAGAGCATAGTGGGGCTATAAAATGTTTAACAAGAGGTTGTTTTGGCTTTTATCCAGTCCTAACAAGTCTACTTGATGTGTGTGTGTGTACACACATATATATATCATTATATATAAACAGCACCTTCTAACCCACATCTTGGCAGAGGAGACCCAGTCTTAGACATAACTGCAAATCTTAGCTCTTATCAAACTTTCTATCATAGCCACTGATGGTAAATTAAATATTGTAACAGTTGACAAATCAAATACAGATAAACTTTATAATCTAGCAACAGTTTTGCTCTTTTGAAGAGAAGCAACAATGATGATATTTTAATTATTTTCCCCTGGAAAGGCAACTAATTAAAAACACAGTGGCCCTGCTGAAAGCTTGTTAGCAAATTTAATTTTATACTGATGAGTAATCTCAAAACCATAAGTGAAAATTCTCACCAGTGTAAAACTGAACATATTTAAATGGATTGCTGGATTGAGGCCAGTGATGCTATAATTTGTACACATGTAAATTGGAAGTGCTCATTTAACAAGTTTATAATTAAGAAAAAAACTTCAGTTCAAATTATATCATTAAAGATAATAGATGTCAGTCTTTCAAAGAGGTGAGAAAGTATAGCTACAAATCTCAGGATATTTATATGTGCAATGTGTAGTGTTCATACTAAAATTAGAGTCACTATACCCATACAAAATATTTATTTAGGGGGAGGGGGAAATAGCTCAGAGTCCTGATATACGCAAAATACTCATGCATGGTTCCTCTTCCAATCCAGCTACCAAGGCTGCATACAGATAGCATCAACAAACCTTCAACTGTTGGGCAGAGAGCATAATGGGGACTAAATCCAACCTACCCACCTTGACAACTACCACCAGTGAACAACCGATTACAGCTATTGTTAATTTTCAGATAGGACATCACACATCGAGAGCCAGCATGGTGTAGTAGTTAAGAGCGCTGGACTCTAATCTGGTGAACTAGGTTGGTTTCCCCACTCCTAAACATGAAGCCAGCTGGGTGACCTTGGGCTAATCACAGTACTCTTCGAGCTCTCTCAGCCTCAACTACCTCACAAGGTGTCTGTTGTGGGGAAAGGAAGGGAAGGAGATTGTAAAACCCAGTTTGTGGATAAAACAGCATTTGAAATCCTTATTTAAGGGAAAGGCTGGAGTTATAGATCTTCTGGACGTCGAACTCCTCCATACTCTATTACAACAACACAGTTATTCTCACCTTTGAGAGCCCTATAATACCAATGCTGTTAACTTGACAGAAAAGCTTTCTGAATTCTAAAGGTTTATTTCCAACATGTGTGTTTGCCAATACAAACATATTGCCTTTACTGGCAAGGAAGTATTTCTGGGATAATTTGGTTGAGATTTGCAAGCCGTCTACAACCAGCTTAATAGATACTCCTTATCAGGATTTGATCCGCTAGTCAGAGGTTCCTAACAGCCAACAGAATAATAGAAGGGGCCTTATGGACTTACGTAAAGAGACTCTGCCCAATACTCACACAACTCTGCAACTTATGAAAGAAGTAGAGACTATGGACATGCTAGGAGATCTGAAAATTAAAACCCAGGGAGCTAAAAGATTGCAGTCCACTATATCAATGGATACTTGGACTTTACTACCAGAAAGCTCAGCCTCTACCAAACATGGCTGCATTTTTAATGATCCTGAAGGATCTCTAGAGAGAAGAGAAAGCTTGAACTGACAATCAATATCCTTGTTATCCTGGAATATCGCAGGATGGTCCTCAAAATGCACCAATGAAAACTTCAAGAAATTTATTGCTCAATTTGATATAGTATTGCTGCAAGAAATTGGATTACTGAGGACTTTGATCTCCCTGATTACTGTTCATTAACAATTCCTGCTGCCTTGAGTCAGAAGGGAGGCAGACCCTCTGGTGGGATGGGGATATTTGTTTCTACCAGCTTGAAGTCACAGGTCAAAAAGATTTTAACTAAGAATAGATGGTCTATGGCAATGCTCCTCATTTTAAAATCCTTTTAGGTTTTGTGTGTATTAATGTTTATTTACCCCCTCAGTGCTCCCATGCCCAAAGCATAACAATCTGGGGCGAGATGGAGACATATATTTCCCAACTGATCCATAGGTATCCCTCTGCAATGTTGATCATTGGTGGAGACTTTAACGCTCGGATGACAGATAAATTTGGAACCTAGCTCCCGGATGAGTACCCAGTCCTTTAATGATCAAAGCTCTCTGGATTTGGTGGCAAACTTTGCGAGTTTATGTTTAGCTCAAGCAGAGTATAAATTAAATTTATCCATTCTTAATGGTATTGCACTGGGAGATTGCCCTGGTCAATTTACATTCTGGTCCAGTTCCAAGTTATCTATTATAGCTTAATTTTTAGTCTCACAAGATATGGTGCCTCAAATTTCAAACCTCACAATAAAAGTTAGACCAGAAAGTGATCATCTCCCTCTTATATTGCACTGTGATTTTAAAGATCAGTTAATGAAATATCCAAAGGTATTTAGACCACACAGCGGAACCAGGCAGAACCAAAATCAAATGAGATGGATAACTCAGTGACAGATTAACTCAATGGATCAACTCAGAACATGGTAGAAAACTGCATGCAGAGCTGCTGGAAAGCTCAAATACAAGGACCTCCATTTTAAATATGTATAATGTCCTCGTAGAGACTCTTAAACCTCTTCTATCTAAACCTTCTAAAGACCATGTCACCCCTTAAATCCCATTGAAAAAATGGTTTGACCAGGACTGTATAAATGCCAAAAAACAACAACCCTTATTAGACAATATAATAGATTTAAAAATAATCCAGCCCTGGTTACAAAGGACGAAGTTATGGCTAGTAAACAAGCTTGTAAGGCCTTACTTAAAACCAAAAAGAAAGTTGCAACTCAGTCTAATTGGCGAGCACTGATTGGCAAGCTGCAAAGACCAAAAACTCAGTTGAATTTTGGAGGCTAAATTCTAATACCCTCAATAACACTTCTAATCTTATGGCCAACTCAATTTCAGCAGAGGCATGGGATGATCATTTCACATCTTTATATTCAGAACAACGGTTGACCCCGGCTCTGCATTCTGAAATAATATTAGATGATATTCCCCATTGGGTGCCCATAACTCCAGAAGAAGTGAAATAGTGGATACAACAGCTGAAGAACAGGAAAGCCCCTGGCAGTGATTTCATCCCACCTGGGTTTCTAAAATCAAACTCAGATTGGCGGGCAACAGTTTTAGCAGCTTTCTTCACATTTATAGATCGAACAGCCCAAATTCTGCAGGACTGGGGACTAGCTATTATTGTCCCTATTTTTAAGAAAAGTAACAGAGCTGATCCTCCCAACTATAGGCCAATCAGCTTACTGAATGTAATCAGTAAACTTTACACTAGACATCTTTCCTTAAAACTTTGTGAGTGGCTGGATCAGGAAGGCTACCTTGAGGAGGAGCAAGCAGGGTTTAGGCAGGGAAGGTTGACACTGGATCATTGTACAGTTTTGTATTATCTTATCCAAAAACATGTGTGCTTTGCAAAAGGTTCACTGTTTGCAGCATTTGTTGATCTTAGAGCTGCCTTTGATACAGTCTCCCATGGGCAATTATGTTTAAAAATGGCAAATACAATAGACAAACGCCTTCTTTACCTGATTATGAAACTCCATGAAAACATAAGTTTGCGTATTAGATACAGCCATGAAGGCTGATTGTCTAACTCCATATTTACTCAGAAGGGCGTGAGACAAGGATGCCTCTTGGCTCCCTTCCTGTTTAACATATATATTAATTCCCTCACAAAGTGCTTCCAGGAGATGGACACTCATACACCTAAATTAATGGAAGGGAAAAAACTTCCCATCTTAATGTATGCAGATGATGCGGTCCTCCTCTCACAAACTAGAATATGACTAAAGAGAGCACTAAGCGCATTAGTCCAGCAATGCCAAAAGGAACAACTAACTACCAACTTTACAAAAACAAAGATAGTACTTTTCAATAACAAGTTTCACAAATCGCCTTGGTTAGTCGATGGCCACTGTATTGAACAAGTTAAATGCTTTAAATACTTGGGAGTAGTGTTTCAATTTAATGGGAAACAAAAGGGACAAGTTCAAGCTGCGGCTCATTCTGCACAAAGAAGTTCCAATGCAATACTTAGATTTTTTTAGAACCCAAGGGAGAGGTTTCATCCCATCTGCTAATAAACTATACTTGGCTAAAACCTTACACCAACTTATGTACAGAGCACAATTAGGACCATTAAGTAACTTTGTAATACTAGAAAGAGTCCAATCAAAATTTCTAACGGCCCTGATTAATGCACCCAAATGTACTCCCAACGTGGTTCTGAGATGTGAGGATGGTCTGCATAGGATTGAAACTAAGGTTTGGATAAATGTTTTCAATTATTGGTTAAAAATCCATTTAAATCCAACCGGGCTAATAAGATAATTTTTATCTGCAGTGCCATATCCATCATGGTCTGATAGGATCATCAAAAACTTATTTACAATTGGTTTTGATCCACAAAATCTGATAAGAGTTGGGTCTAAAGAAAGCCAAGTCTGTGGTCCATCAACGTCTCATTGATACTTTCAAAATGACAATGCTCTTCTTCCTAACTACTTTAAAAACCTCAGGTCGTGGATAGGCAGTTATGCAGCCTCTAATCTAACCTCAATTACATCCCCAACATTAAGATGGGCCTTTTCTAAGGCCCGATTTGATGCCCTTCCATCTGCTGTAGTTTCAGGAAGGTTTCTTCATTGCCCAAGACAGACATGCAAATGCTCTTCTTCCATGGATATGGTGAATAGCACATATTTTGCTCCATTGTGAAAATTATGATGCCAGAAATTGTTTAATTAATCCCCTCCTATCTCGATTTGTACACTCTTACACCTCTGAGGCCTCCTTGATAGAATATCTACTGGAAGACAGGGTGATTTATATTTCATATTGTGTAGCAAAAGTTTGCTCTTATGTTTGCTGGAAACGGAAGGCACTTATGAAGAACAAAGGCCTTATGGATAAACCTTCAGCTTAATCAGTACAGACAAGATGCTGTAAAAAGGAGCTGTATAATTTTATCATAGGATGTATATTTTATATTTTATGCAGGCCTTGGCTGTGTCAGGTTCAGGCGTCTGTCCCTAGCATCCCTTTTTTCACACAACGCATAGTTAAATTGTGGAACTCCCTGCCCCAGGATGTGATGGCTGCCAGCTTGGAGGGTTTTAAAAGGGGAGTAGACATATTCATAGAGGAGAGGAGTATTCATGGCTATTAGTTATAATGGATACTGGTCATACTGCACACCTATTCTCTCTAGTATCAGAGGAGAATGCCTATTATTTTGGGTGCGGTAGAACACATGCAGGATGGTGCTGCTGCAGTCGTCTTGTTTGTGGCTTCCTAAAGGTTGGCCACTGTGTGAACAAACTGCTGGACTTGATGGGCCTTGGTTTGATCCAGCAGGGCCTTTCTTATGTTCTTATGCCTCCAAGTTTTTATGGTCAGTCCAAACCTCAAAAGGGATTTCATAGAATCATAGAATCATATAGTTGGAAGGGACCACCAGGGTAATCAAGTCCAACCCCCTGCACAATGCAGGAAATTCACAACTACCTCCCCCCACACATACACCTAGTGACCAGAAGATGGCCAAGATGCCCTCCCTCTCATCATCTGCCTAAGGTCACAGAATCAGCATTGCTGACAGATGGCCATCTAACCTCTTCTTAAAAACCTCCAGGGAAGGAGAGCTTACCACCTCCCGAGGAAGCCTGTTCCACTGAGGAACCACTCTAACTGTTAGAAAATTCTTCCTAATGTCTAGACGGAAACTCTTTTGATTTAGTTTCAACCCATTGGTTCTGGTCCGACCTTCTTGAGCAACAGAAAACAACTCAGCACCCTCCTCTATATGACAGCCCTTCAAGTACTTGAACACAGTTATCATATCCCCTCTCAGTCTTCTCCTCTTCAGGCTAAACTTTACATTTGTCTTTGTTGAAGTGCATTTTATTAGATTTAGCCCAATTTTCCAGCCTGTCAAGATCATCCTGTATCCTGGCTCTGTCTTCTACCGTATTTGCTACCCCTCCCAATTTAGTATCATCTGCAAATTTAATAAGAATCCCCTCTATTCCTTCATCCAAATCATTTATAAAGATGTTGAACAACATAGGGCCCAGCACAGATCCCTGAGGAACTCCACTAGTCACTTCTCTCCAAGTGGATGAGGAACCATTAACTAGCACTCTTTGGGTACGATCTGTCAACCAGTTGCAGATCCATCTAACAATGATAGGATCTAACCCACATTTTCCCAATTTGTTAACTAGAATACTATGTGGAACCTTATCAAAAGCCTTACTGAAATCTAAATAAACTATGTCTACAGCATTCCCCTGATCCAGCAAGGTAGTAACTTTCTCAAAAAAGGAGATAAGATTAGTCTGACATGACTTATTCTTGAGAAACCCATGCTGGCTCTTAGTGATCCGATCTATCCTTTCTAAATGCTCAAGGACTGACTGATGATTTGTTCGAACACTTTTCCTGGTATAGAAGTTAAGCTGATGGGTCGGTAGTTACCCAGGTCCTCCTTTTTCCCCTTCTTGAAGATGGGGACAACATTTGCCCACCTCCAATCTTCTGGTACCTCACCTGTTTGCCAAGACTTTTCAAAAATAATGGACTGAGGTTCCGAAATTACATCTGCAAATTATTTGAGTACCCTTGGATGCAATTCATTTGGCCCAGAAGATTTTGTTTCATTTAAAGAAACCAGGTGTTTGTGCACTATCCCAATGTCAATTCTAGGCTGCAAATCCCTTCCCTCATCACATGTTCTGTTTATGCCATGTTGAGCACCACTTCCCTCACGAGAAAAGACTGAGGAAAAGTAGGAATTGAGGAGTTCTGCCCTCTCTTCATCTCCTGTTACAATTTCACTTTCCGGTCCACGCAATGGGCTTATCTTGTCCTTGTTCTTACTCCTACTCTGTACATAGGAAAAGAACCCTTTTTTGTTGCATTTAGCATCTCTCGCTAGCCTAAGTTCATACTGAGCTTTAGCTTTCCTAACACTCTCCCTACAAGCACTAGTTATTTGTTTATATTCCTCTTTGGTTATAAGGCCCTCCTTCCACTACCTAAATGAGTCTTTTTTCCCCCTCAACTCTTTAAAAAGCTGTTTATGGAGCCACCCTGGCCTCTTTAGGCTCCTCCCATTTTTCTTTCTCATAGGAATGGTTTGGGATTGCGCCTTCAGTATTTCATTTTTAAGAAATGCCCACCCTTCTTGATCTCCCTTCTCCTTAAGTATTTCCGACCATGGGATTCTACCTAGCATAAGGTTAAGTTTGTTAAAATTTGCTCTTTTAAAGTCCAACCTATATGTCTGACTACATACAGGATTTCAACCCCTTCAAGAAAATGCCTCCAGACCGTGAGAGCATTTTTAACAGTGGCTGTCTCTTTTTCCCAAATGGGCCAGTTCAGTTCTGATTGGGAAAACTTCTTTGAGAAGTAAGCACAGGGTTGAGGTTTGCCCGCTTCCCCTATCTGGAGTAGGGCCTCCCATGGCTACGTCGGAGGCATCCACTTGAACCACGACAGGTTTATCACAGTCTGGCTGTTTGAGGATGGGTTCTGAAGTAAACAGTTTTTTCAGTGTCAAAAGCTCGCTGACATTCTGGCATTCAATCCAGTCAGGAGGAAGGAAGAGTTGCTGAAGGTCCTTTCCCCTTCATTTTCAATAGGTCTGTTATAGGCAGTGCCACCTGCGCAAAGTTGGGGAGAAACCCTGGGGCTTATCGCACCCAGGCTGGGAAACGTATGGAAAACATCTTAAAAGCGATTGTGCTGGATGCGATTTCCTATTTCCCCCCTGCACTTCTACTCATTCTAACCTCTCTGAAATGTTTTCTTACAGAGCGCACCACCAATGAAACAGCACACAAAAGAGAGAAAGGGGTGTGGAGGGAGCACCACGTAACTTGCTTGGGTTCCCCCCCACCTCCCTCGGCATTTTGGTCTGCTTGTGTGGGATTGTCAGTGCATCGGGAAGATAGGACGATGGGCTTATGTTTCCCCCAATGTTTTTGTGGGAAAGCAAAGGGACAAAAAGCAAGAAATCATTCAGATCTTCCCTTGGGGATATTGCACCAGGAGGAAAATGGGGGGGGGGAGAGAAAAGAAAGAAGAAACTCAGAAACAATCATTCTCCTGCAGCTCTCAAGGGAAGGGGGGATCAGAAGAACAAAAGCAACAAATTTCCTTTACAGCCTTGTCCGAGCCTCGTCTGTAACACAGAAACAAAGGAGACCTGGTGGAGAATGGGTCGCTTCTTTGCTGGTTTTAAATAACTTACCTGTTCCCTTTTTTTAAGAAGAAGACATAACAATCCAATGTTACTCCAAGTGCATTTATTTTAAAACAAAAAACCACATGGCCACCGGAGGGAAAGAGAAGGGGACATGGGCTACACAGTGGGTGTGGACGACAGAGGGGTGGAGAAAGAAATAGAGTCTCAATCTTATCTGCACTTCGGGGGACGCCGTCTGGAAAACGGAGAAAGGAAAAACATCGTTCTATAAAAGTTTTTGGAAACCAGGGGGGTTACACGACTGCAAAATGGTTCCACCCCCAAAGGGAGGGGGGAAGTGCTATCATGAATGAATAAAACGTCTCAAACATTTCAAACAGTAAGTGTGTTAGCCCTTTCTCTATAAAAATTAGTGAACCCGATGAACTGTTGTAACTGTTTGCTTGTGGCTGGCGGTTCCCAATCCAGCACTGCCTTAACCTTTCCCAGATCCATGGCTAGCCCCTTGTGTGAGATGGCATATCCTAGAAAAGTCAATGATTTCTGATGGAACTCACATTTGGAAACCTTAGCGAACAGTTGAATGTCCCGGAGGCATTTTAACACTTCTTTGACTAGCTCTACATCCTCTTCATAAGTTTTTGAATAAATCAAAATGTCATCTAGGTACACCACTACCCCTTTGAACAGTAAGTCATGTAACACTTCATTAATCATTTGCGTGAAGACACTAGGGCTCCCACTTAATCTGAACAACATAACCAGATATTCAAACATCCCAAAGCAGCTGGAGAAGGATGTCTTCCACTCGTCGCCCTCCCTTATGCGTTCGCGGTAATAAGCTTCAATTAAATCCAGTTTGGTAAAGATGTGCCCTTCTTTCAGTTGGCTGAGCAGATCTGGAATCAACGGAAGGGGGTAGGCATTAGTTTGGGTGACTGCATTCAGCCTGCGGAAATCAATACACAGACACAGGTCCCCTGTTTTCTTTTGCATGAAAAAGGAGGGAGCCGAGCAGGGCGCTGACAAGGGGCGGATAAACCCAAGGGCCAAATTTTGGTCCAAAAATTCCCGCAACACCGATTCCTCTTTGGGACTCATGGGGTAAATTTTCCCCTTCGGCAGATTGTCCTCCCCCACCAGTTCAATAGCACAGTCTGTCTTTCGGTGGGGAGGCAAAACATTGCATTCTTTTACATCAAACACATCTGCAAACTGGGCATACTTTTTGGGTAGTTGGGGGGGCAAGGAATCCCATTCCCTTTTATCACTTCCCTGTACGGGGGAGGCTGGAGAAGCAGGCTTCTTTGAGTTGGAAACTAAATTAAAAACTTGAGAGTTTGCCTTTGGGGTATTTGAAGCATCATTCTCTTGTATAAAATCACTTCCTTTCGCATTTGTATCATGGTCATGAGATCGACCAAGTCAAGGTGTTTAGATACCTAGGAATAGTATTTCAAGCCTCTGGCTCATGGTCAGCTCAGCTGTCCCAAGTGTCTGAGTCATCTCAGAGGACTGCTATGGCAACTCTGAGATTCTTTCTTACAAAAGGGGATTCCCACAAACCTGCTATGAAAGTTTTCCAGGGAAAGGTGATTCCTCAACTCATGTTTGGGTCGCAGATATGCCTCTATAACAGATACTACAAATTAGAAGTAGTCCAGCCTAAGTTCCTCAGATCCCTATTCGAAGTCCTACAATGTATTTCAAATGCACTGATCAGACTGGTACCAAGCTATTTCTTATTGGTTAAAGCTAAAACTGTTCCCATCTGGTTTAACTCCCCTAATCTTTGCAGAAAGTTTTTCCTCAAGATTAATTAAATCAATTGAGGATAAATTGCAACGGTTAGGTTTATCGAGCACAACTCTACTAAATCTTGGCTATCAAGGAGCAAAAACTAGAGCTAAACAGAGGCTTTGGGACACTGCCCTTCAAGCTGACAGATCAAGGGCTCACTCGGTTCCAGTAGTGGAGAACAGTATTAATTTTTTGGCTCCCGCAAATTATCTCTATGCCTTAGATTACCCTAAATATCGGAGAGCCTTTACTTTGGCCTGTTTTAATGCCCTCCTATCTGCTCTTCTTGAAGGGAGATATGCCCATCTCCCTTATGAACTCCGCCTCTGTCCATGTCAATCTGGAATGGTGTAAACAGTTGAACGTGTTCTTTTACACTGCCCATTTTATCAAGACATACGTAAAATGTTCGATTCAATTTTGTCTAGCTTCCCAGATAGAGATAGAGTTAGCCACACTACTTTGTTATTAGATTATTCTGTTAAAGATATTACCTATCAGGTTGCGAGATTCTGTGCCAGGGCATGTGTAATAAGGCAGAAGAAGCTGTCACAATGTCTTTTATTTTAAACAGACCATTTTACCAAGAGTTGTTGTAACTAAATTTTCGTTTTACTTGATCAAATACTAGATATTTTAAAATTATTTATAATATTCCTTTTTGTGTAAGCTGGTCTTTGACCGTAATAAATAAATGATGATGAGTTCATTGCTTTTTTCTCTGCAATACTGTAATATGCATCAGTTGAAGAAATTAACAAAGATGGTGATGGACTCAGCCTCTGGTTCTTGTAGGTTATCCGGGCTGTGTAACCGTGGTCTTGGAATTTTCTTTCCTGACGTTTCGCCAGCAACTGTGGCAGGCATCTTCAGAGTAGTAACACTGAAGGACAGTGTCCTTCAGTGTTACTACTCTGAAGATGCCTGCCACAGTTGCTGGCGAAACGTCAGGAAAGAAAATTCCAAGACCACGGTTACACAGCCCGGATAACCTACAAGAACCAATGAACTCTGACCGTGAAAGCCTTCGACTCAGCCTCTTTTTATTGTTCATCCAAATCTTCAGAAGACTATCTTTGATCACATACTGAGTTTTATCTCTTTCTTGTTTCATGGCCTTCCATAGATAGAAATTTAGTCCTTGTTTCCATTATCCTTTTTCTGCTTGTAGTATGTTCTCATCAGGATTGTTTATTGAATCTGGAATCCTGTTGTGGCCTCGGCCATATATAAGGCTCAAAATATATCTTTCATAAATATATCTTTCATTTGCAACCAGCAGCATCTCTTCAGGGTAAATCTGTCCAGGAGAGCTGGCATCTAAAACATGGTTTGTGTACAACATCTAATGCTCGTAAGTTCTGGGAAGAAAGCCAGCTCTAACTGCTGTCCAAATTCTGGGTGAGCAGCCAGCTTTTAACTTCTTAGTGTAAACATAAGATAAGAAGCCATAGACAGATTTTTCATTTTAAAAGAGAGCGATGCGGGGAGGGGGCAGTTGCTCATCTTTAAAGACATGCTTTCTTGTAATTCCTTGCAATGTAATAATTAATGAATAGTAGTAAACAGTATTAGTATTTCCAAGGTCCTTTCTTCTAAACCAATTGGCAACATCTGGAATAGGAAGTTCAATTTTGGCAAGACATTCATTTTGATTAATGATATCCTCCCAAGCCAAGATATTTTTAGATTGCTCCATCTCTTCAAGTCCTTTTCTATAGCCTCCCAAGTGACTTTATAATTATCATTAAATAAAGTCTTATTTTGTCCTGTGATTTCCTGAAGGTTTATTGATCCATTGGCAGCACATGTCTGAGTATCCCCTACACGTGTACAACCAAGACACAAGCCTCACGGTAAAATTGGAATCATTCACTCTGATGTATGCATGACTCCCACTTTCGGTGCAATTAATCTCAGGCAAAGAAAGGATAAAAGGGAGCCAAAGCACTCAACCAGCAAGTAGCTTTATTACTCTAAGGCCATTTATGCATGGCTGTTTCCTCACAGTCACCCCACCAACTACTTCGGGGCTTTGCTTTGATTATGCATACATTTTCCGACCATCAGAGGTTGCCTCACTCTCCCTGTCCATTTCCACATGCTAAATATGAATCCAGAAAACACGGGTGAAACATGCAGAAATGTGAGGTAGAGTGAGGTGACCTCTGATGGTTGGAAAATGCAAGCATAATCAAAGCAAAGCCCCAAAGTAGTCAGTGGGGTGACCGTGAAGAAACAGCCTGCATAAATGGCCAAACAAGATTCAGACTAAAAATGAGGAATCAGTATGGAAAACTGAGTTAGCAGGCAGTAGTATCACAGAAATCAAATAAAACCAGTCACTTCGTACAAACCTAATGTACAGTTATTTAGTCAGATACCAAATTAAAGTTACTTTTAATCCAAATTATATTCTTCCCACTTGGTTAGTGCAGAGCAAATCAGCCCATAGAGGAGAGAGATGATGGCCCACCACAATTGGGACCCAAAGGTGATGTGGGAAAACAGGAATGAAGCTTAGGATAAGGCGAAAGGGTTGGGGAAAGGCCAGTTGTAGTAGGACAAACCTATTCACAGTAGTAGAAAAGGGCAAAAGTCCAGTAGCACCTTAAAGACTAACAAAAATATTTTCTGGTAGGGTAGGGGCTTTCGTGAGCCAAAGCTGATACCTGTATCTGAAGGAGTGAGCTGAGGCTCACGAAAGCTCATACCTTACCAGAAAATATTTTTGTTAGTCTTTAAGGTGCTACTGGACTCTTGCCCTTTTCTACTACTGTAGACAGACTAACATGGCTACCCACTGTGAATTCTATTCACAGTAGGAAAAGCTAGGACGGGGACCAGGAAAAAGGATATAAATGGTTAAATTTGGGAAGGAAAGCACAATGTGGGAGAACGAATTATACTCTGTCTGGAGGAATGGTCCAGTGCTATCATGTTTTTGAAAAATCATCAAACAGTCAGTCCTTGAACATTCAGAAAGGATGGTTCTGATTACTAAGAGCCAGCATAGGGTTTCTCAAGAACAAGTCATATCAGACTAATCTTATCTCCTTTTTTGACAATGTTACTACCTTGCTGGATCAGGGGAATGCAGTAGACTGACAGTGCATTCCTGAGAGGAATGCCTGCTACTGGCTTAGGAGGCAACCAAATGGTGTTGCCTCCTAAGGAGGTTTTGGCAGTGCCGAAACCTCTACCCGGCGCAAAAAAAACATGCAGCCCTCATAGGATTGCACAGGAGATACACTACCTAAAAGGTGGCATATCTCAGCAAAAAAAGGAGGCATTCCTGAGCCGAAATGGTGCCCCGGCTGGTGCCGGAACACAGCGGGAGTGCCTTCCAGCCTCATGCCGGCGGGAGGTTCTGGTGGCGTCTGGGCCCAGCACTGCCATGACAGTGGCCAGGGACCAGTGGCCAGGCATGCACACCGGCGCTGGGGCCACTCACACTGGCGTGTGCCTTCTGGGTGCCGGCATTGTGGACCCTTGAGCTGGCAGACGACTTTGTCGGCCTCCTAAGAGCTTTGGGCACAGCTGCCGGCGTGCCTCCAGCATGCCTCAGGAATGGGCTGATAGTTTATCTAGATTTCAGTAAGGCTTTTGATAAGGTTCCACATAGTATTCTAGTTGACAAATAGGGAAAATATGGTTTAGATCCTATTTCTGTTAGGTGGATCTGTAACTGGCAGATTTCACGCAAAGAGTGCTTGTTAATGGTTCTTCATCCACTTGGGGAAAAGTGACTAGGAGTGCCTCAGGGATCAGTCCTGGGTTCTGTATTATTATCTTTATAAATATCTTTATAAATGATTTCGATGAAGGAACAGAGGGGATGCTTATTAAATTTGCAGATGATACTAAATTGGGAGGGGTAGCAAATATGGTAGAAGACAGAGCCAGGATACAGGATGATCTTGACAGGCTGGAAAATTGGGCTAAATCTAATAAAACGCACTTCAAAGATAAATGTAAAGTTCTGCATTTAGGTAGGAAAAATCAAATGCATAATTATAGAATGGGGGAGACTTGTCTCAGCAGTAGTGTGTGCGAAAAGGATCTGGGGGTCTTAGTAGACCAAACACTGAACATGAGTCAGCAGTGTGATGCGGTCGCTAAAAAGGCAAATGCGATCCTGGGCTGCATCAACAGAAGTATAGTGTCCAGATCACGCGAAGTGATGGTATCACTTTACTCTGCTCTGGTTAGACCTCACCTAGAGTACTGTGTTCAGTTTTGGGCACCGCAATTTAAGAAAGATGTAGACAAGCTGGAACAGGTCCAGAGGAGGGCAACAAAGATGGTGTGGGGCCTGGAGACCAAGTCCTATGAGGAAAGGTTGAAGGAGCTGGGTATGTTTAGCCTGAAGAGGAGAAGATTGAGAGGTGATATAATAACCATCTTCAAGTACTTGAAGGGCTGTCATATAGAGGAGGGTGCCGAGTTGTTTTCTGTTGGTCCAGAAGGTCGGACCAGAACTAACGGGTTGAAATTAAATCAAAAGAGTTTCCATCCAGACAGTAGGAAGAATTTTCTAACAGTTGGAGCAGTTCCTCAGTGGAACAGGCTTCCTCGGGAGGTGGTAAGCTCTCCTTCCCTGGAGGGTTTTAAAAAGAGGCTAGATGGCCATCTGTCAGCAATGCTGATTCTGTGACCTTAGGCAGATCATGAGGGGGAGGGCACCTTGGCCATCTTCTGGGCATGAAGTATGGGTCACTGGGCATGCGGTGGGGGGGAGGTAGTTTGGAATTTCCTGCATTGTGCAGGGGGTTGGACTAGATGACCCCAGTGGTCCCTTCCAACTCTATGATTCTATGTTCATGGTGACCAAAAGATGGTTCTGGATGGGAGTCATCCACAAAAGATGGAGGGCTAGGGAAGCTCCTCTTATGCACCTTAATTTGCCTGGAACCTATGGGGAAGAGTTGGTATTGGTCCAAACTGGGATTTTTCCTGGGATTGGACTAGAATTTTGGAGCCTGCCATTGGTGGATTCTGGGCTACATCCTGATTGGTACAGCTCTGGAGCTGAAAACCTGCTGGTGTAAACTAAGGATTTGGGCTATGATCAGATAATGTACCAACCTAAAGGGGGACTAGAATAAGCATGGAAGATACACCTGGAGTAGGTGCTAAGATTGACACAAATATGCTGATGTTGTCTGTGAGATGATTTTGGGAACGGCATTAAGGAAATTTCAATAGCTTTGATTTTTTTTTCTTGCAAAAGCTGGGTCATGCTTTATGGCCAAGAAGGTATAAGGAAGTCAGAAGATTCAAAGGAGGCTTTGATCAATTCTGGTATGCCCAGATGTTAGATTATACTCATGTGGGGAGGTTTTATCAGTTGTTTGCTTTGATCAAGAAGCCTTCCTTTCGATATGAAAAGAGATGCAGTTTCCCTCACATCAGGCATTTGGCGGCCCCTGAATCCCACATTCCTGGTATTATAAAGTCAGGAGATTTTTGGAAGATGTTGTCTAGTAGGGCTGTTGATTCAGTTCATCCTGAACTGAAAAACAGCCGAATTTCCCCGGATTTGGCAATTTTTAGTTCGGGACAAACCGAACTCAAAAAACGCAGGAAAACAAAGAGCCAAATTCAGTGAGTTCGGGGTGTTTGCGAATAAATTCAGCAAATTCAGGGTTCAGGGCAGCAGCAGAGGGGTGGGGGTCTTTAAACCCCTCTGCGCTGCCTGCACAGACAGTGCAGAGGGGCTTGACAACCCACTGCCCCTCTTCCCGGGACTCCCGGGAAGAGGGGCGGGGGGTCTTTAAACCCCTCTTCCCCCACCGCGTCTTCACGGGGCTTCCATGAAGGCGTGCGGGGGCACTTTAAACAGATCTGCACCTTCCAGCTGGGAGGGGCAGATCTGTTCCCCCCCGTGCGCCTTCCAGCCGGAAGGTGCAGATCTGTTTAAAGAGCCCCCCGAACGCCTTCATGGAGCCCCGTGAAGGCCCGCAGGGGGGCTCTTTAAAGACCCCTGCCCCCTTCCTGACTCTTTGAAATTCAAAGACCCAGCACATCAAAGACCCGGCCGAATTTTCCCCTGAACTTCGGATCTCGCACCGGGGAGTTCGGACTTCAGCATGTCCCGAATTAAAAAGGGGCGAATTTTGCCGAAGCCAAACTTTACCGATTTTTTTTTCCAACAGCCCTACTGTCTAGGTCAATGTCAGCCAAAGGGTCATTTCTGTGTGCACCCACAATTGTTATAAACAAGTGATATTGATGTAGCAAGGGACTAGGTAACATAGAAGATTGCAATGGGACAGGAAGGTGAAAAGTGGGGTTGCCACATCCCTCTTTGCCACTGGCAGGAGGTTTTTGGGACAGAGCCCCAGAGAGGGCAGGGCTAGGGAGGGGAGGGACTTCAATGCCAATGTCCAATTGCCAACACGGCCATTTTCTCCAGGTGAACTGATCTCTATTGGCTGGGGATCAGTTGTAATAGCAGGAGATCTCCAGCTACTACCTGGAGGTTGGCAACCCTAATGAAAAGTCACCATTTATGCAACATAGTATTACTTGTGCTGCTTAGGATCCAAGCCAATATGTTTAGTTTCTAGAAATTCCTTTTTATCAAAATATTTTATCAAAATATTGTAGAGGTGTACAATATTGTATTTATCAAAATATTGTAGAGATGCCAGGAGCCGGCTATAATTGCTTCCTGAGATACAGTTCCTGCAGTATCATCTGGCCATCTCAGCTTGATTAACAATTAACAAGTTTTCTTTTGTGATTCCTCTTCTGATCTAGCCCAACATATTTTATTAAGGCTATGGTGTTATGGTATGTGAAGAGATCCCATAATAAACCGCACATTGTTTAAGCATGGGGGGAAAGAATACCAAATCATTAATTCTGAAGTTAGAATTTCTTTCTTAGGTAAAGATATGGGGGAAGGTTGCAAAATTCACATCCTCACAAAACATTAACAGTTTTATTGACTCCTGAATGTCCCAGCAAAATATGGGCTTTCTTCCCTTCCCTTCCCTTCCCTTCCCTTCACCTCTCCCGCCCATCCTGAACAGCTTCACATAAGTGAACATAACTTTCATTGCTACAATCAACACTAATAAGCCTCTTCCGTAATTTTTTTGCTAACTAAAGCAGTCCTTACTGTACTTACGAAGCAAATGCTATCAATGTATTTGACAGTTATTTCTATTAGACAGATATTATTTTGAGAGAGGGAACATTGTATAGCTGTTTCCTCCCTTCCCCCCCCCTTATCTATTTGTTTGGTAATTCCTTGTTGCCTGCAGGTCAGCCAGTTCTCCACAACCTGCCTCCAGAAGGAAGAAAAACAAATATAGTCATATTCAGAGGCCCTGCTTTGGGTGCCTCTGCCTTCTGAGATTAGACATTTGGCACCCCAGGAGAGGGCTTTCTCAGTAGTGGCACCAAAACTCTGGAACACTCTCCCCAGGGAGATCTATCTGTCTCCTTCTGTTGCCATATTCTGCCAGTAGGTGAAGACTTACTTGTTTTGTTTGACATTATCTCAGTGATCCCTCCTTCCTGACCAATATTTTTTAATTGTTGCTTTTGCTTTGTATGTATTGTTGCTGTCGGTGAAATGAGTACCCAGCTTGCTGGGGGTAAAGGGAAGATGACTGGGGAAGGCACTGGCAAACCACCCTGCAAATAAAGTCTGCCTTGGAAATGTCGGGATGTGACATCACCCCATGGGTCAGGAATGACCCAGTGCTTGCACAGGGGACCTTTACCTAATGATGTTTTAGTGCAGGGATGGGGAACCTTTTTTCTGCCAAGGGCCATTTGGATATTTATAACATTATTCACGGGCCATACAAAATTATCAACTTAAAAATTAGCCTGCTATATTTGGTCAAACATTTAGCCAAGAGGCATGACCGGAGATGGCTTGCACAGGGGACCTTTACCTTACCTTTCAATGGTTTTAAAATGTGATTTAAATGTGTATGCTTTAATTTGTTAGCTGCCTTGGTGGCCCTTGTGAGGACAGAAAGGTGGCATATAAATTTTGTAAAATAAATAAATAAACTGGTTCATATGCTCACTTTCCCTTTACTCCAAAGATGTAAAAGGAATAATTCAGCTAACTGTTTATAATGGTAATCACTCTCAGAATACCTTTAAAAAGTATGTATGAAAAACTGCAAAGACCAATTAAGATGGGGAAGACTGACCTCTAAACTGGAGCTGCAAAAAATACAATGGATGAAGATGAGCCACACAGATGAAGTTATCTGTGTGCATTTCAGTAATTACTGGAGTAATAGTCCGACCATCCCTATTGTGAGCAGATGTCACATGCTCTGAGCTGGACCCAGTATGAAGCAGCAAATGTTCCCTCTCCTGCTGGCTGATGGAAATGACTTATTCTAGGGAACAAGCTGTAAAATCAATTATTCACATTTACTGTGCCATTGCCACCTACACATTGAGCAGCAGAACTGTGACAACCAAAAATGTTTTAGCTAAGCTTAATGTGTGCATATATACGCAAGCTACAGCCACAATCCTATGCCCATTTACTAGGAAGTAAGTCCCAAGGAAATTGTGTTATTTACTTCTGAGCTAACACATCTATTTCTGTGAAAAAGATCTGTAAAAAAATCAAATGAACTTACCATTTGATTTTTCATGAAATCCAGTGCATAGAAGAAGAGTAAAGAGTCGTTTTTGCTCTCTGCCCAAGAAAGATGTGCGCTTTCAAAAGAAAGCTATATATAGATGAATGAGATTAGAAGGAATAAGTATTGCTGAAATTTATGAATAGATCCCTTATGTAATAAACCATTTCTATTAGTTTGCAAAATAAGTAGCTCATTTACAGTGTCTAAGCCACTATGGTTTTCCACTAATGTGCCATGAGACAAAACTCAGTCTCAGCCCCAGCCTCAAGAGGGGACACACCATCAGCACCTTCCACATTGTTTTAAAGAAGTAGGCTGGACTTACACCGTAGGAAAATTCCAGGACTGGGGTTAAAGTGAGCATTCTGAAACTTTAAATGATTAGGCCTAATAATCTAAGCAGCTTCTGCTTGAGCTGAGAATTCATGGGAACAGGAAGACAATTATCAAACAAGAATAAGCCCAGTGGCAACAGATCTAAAGTGACACAGGCCTTCTGCTGAAGAGTATTTTCATTAAATTTTTGTATCCCATATTAGCAAAAGGAAATTGCATCTAGGTACACAGGAAACCAGGTCATTTAGAGGCAAACTTGAACATTTCAGCTGATATCCTGAGGGGACTACATGGGATTTATAAGTCACTTTTCCTGGATATTTTTTCACAATCCACCCAGAGAAATGCTTCATCCTCTGTATGTAATCCTGAATACTTTAATCTTTGTACATCTCTCAAGCTGTAAAGGGAATAAAAGCAAGTCAGCAGCACAAAGTCACGATTCAAAGTTGAGCTGGGCCTAAAGCACAGCCTGAAGCAACTTAACCTCCATTTTGCACTCCTGACTGTACGAAGCAGAGTCATCAAAGCCCCTCTAATACGGCCACCCAGCTTCAGTCGTAAGTCCTGCTGCTCCTTTCATTAGGGTGTTCAGAGCACTGGGAAAACTGAAGGACATGCTGTTCCAAACTAAAATAGGAGGACTCAGCAGTGACCGCTTCTATTAATCCTCCTCTGCAATGTCATTCTTCAGCCCCCCCCCCCAAAGGATGGGCAGTGTGGCTATCTCAGCCATTTAGTGGGGCAGTCTTTACTTTTTCTGCCTGCTGCAGACAGTTTTGGCCTGTGCATAAGTGCACTATGTGTTCTAGCTGTGCATAAATGCACTATGTGCTCTAGCTAAAAGCTTTTACAAGTCTCGCCAGGAATAAAATCACATTGGTATGAGATAATGCAAGATGCAGTAACATGCACCTGTTAACAGGTCTTTAAAAAATTAGGCAGCAAACCTAAAGACACATTCATTGGAGTAAATCTCATTGAATAACATGGGACTTCTGCATAGACCAGTTTACGATTGTTCTCTTAAAGTACTACCCACCTATTGCCAGTAATATACATGTTATTCCACAAATAATTTCATAGAATCATAGAGTTGGAAGGGACCACCAGGGTCATCTAGTCCATGTCAAGAAATGCAAGTCATTGCATATCAGGAACTGAAAGGTCAGGAACACATTGCATCCTGGGAGACTGCCTTGAGCTGGTTTTGAACAGGTGTTAACCATAAGCTGATGCAAGAAGGTGAAATGGGTGCAATGACTAAGCAAGATGACACAGCAGAATGCTGATTGGTTCCTGAGGACTGAGAAATGTATATATGTCTTTTACTATGTAACCGTGTGTGGGGAGATTTGGTGGAGTGTCAAGAGTGTATGAGATAGCTGTAATCTATGCACTGTAAATAAACTAACACTGGCTTTTTGTAGCTTGGTAGTTCTGGATTGTTTCCTGGGGACTCAACTAATCTGCTAGCTCCTCGCAACAGTCCAACCCCCTGCACAATGCAGGAAATTAATAACTACCTCCCCCCCACATCCCCAGTGACCCCAACCCTCCACCCCATGCATGATCCCACAATCAAGGCACTCCCGACAGATGGCAATCCAGCCTCTGCTTAAAGACCTCCAAAGACGGGGACTCCACCACCCTCCGAGGGAGTGCATTTAACAAATGTAATGTTTGTATACACTCAATCATACTTCTGCCTTGCTCTACCTTGCATCGATATATTGGATATAACCTTTAAATACACTGGCTCAATCCATGTAAAACTGAGACAGTACTGATCACATGGGACGACTTTTGATTTTGGAATTAATATTTTGAGGGCAGGCCAGATGATATTGTAGATGTGAGGATAACATGGGAGGTGGAAGTAGGGTTGCCAGCCTCCAGGCACTAGCTGGAGATCTCCTACTATTACAACTAATCTCCAGCTGATAAAGATCAGTTCACCTGGAGGAAATGACCACTTTGGCAATTGGACTCTATGGCATTGAAGTCCCTCCCTTCCCCAAACCCTGCCCTCCTCAGGCTCCACCCCAAAAACCTCCTGTGGTGAAGAGGGACCTGACAACCCTAGGTGAAAGGCCATGTATACTGTCCTGAGCTCCTTGGAGGAAGGAAGAGGATGCACAGGTGTTACAGATACAGCCTTGCTAGGCCTCAAAAGATTTCCAGATTGACCTTTGACAGACTCACTTCAGCTTGATTCAGCTTGGTGAACTATGCCTGCATTTGAGAGACAGATATCTGTGCAATGTGTAGGGTCAAGATTAGGGTTGCCAGGTCCTCCCTGGCCACCAGTGGGAGATGGAGGGTAGAGTTGCCTGATCCAGGTTGGAAAACTCCTGGAGATTTGGGGATAGATCCTGGAGAGGACAGGGACTTCAGTGGGGTATAAGCCATGGAATCCACCCTTCAAAGCATCAATTTGCTCCAGGAGATAAGCTTTAACTCCGGGTGATCCCCAGGTCCTACCTGGAATTTGGCATACCTAGTCAAAATGGCCGTTTGTGAGATCTGAACTTGTGGCTTGAAGTTGTTTTGTCAGTTCAAAAGACATAACAAATTTTGCTCTTACTTAGAAAAAAAGACTGTTTTGGAGATGATGACGGAGAGCCTGAAATAATGCCAAAAAGACTGCTGTACTTTTCATCCATGCTTGTTCCTTAACCCATCTATTCTTATTTAAAAAATCCTTGCCAATGTGGTAATCCCAAAAAGAACCAAAGTCTTGGTTACAGCAAACAGAAAATAATGTCTGATAGAATCATAGAGTTGGAAGGGACCACCAGGGCCATCAAGTCCAGCCCAAGACTGCATTTGCCTTTTGAGTTACAGCATCACACTGTTCAGTGTTTGGTCTACTAAGACCCCAAGATCCTTTTCACACACACTACTGCTCAAACAAGTCTCCCCCATCCTATAATTATGCATTTGATTTTTCCTACCTAAATGCAGAACTTTACATTTGTCTTTGTTGAAGTGCATTTTATTAGATTTAGCCCAATTTTCCAGGCTGAAAAATCATCCTGTATCCTGGCTCTGTCTTCTACCGTATTTGCTACCCCTCCCAATTTAGTATCATCTGCAAATTTAATAAGCATCCCCTCTATTCCTTCATCCAAATCATTTATAAAGATGTTGAGCAACACAGGCCCCCGCACAGATCCCTGAGGAACTCCACTAGTCACTTCTCTCCAAGTGGACGAGGAACCATTAACTAGCACTCTTTGGGTACAATCTGTCAACCAGTTGCAGATCCATCTAACAATGATAGGATCTAACCCACATTTTCCCAATTTGTCAACTAGAATACTATGTGGAACCTTATCAAAAGCCTTACTGAAATCTAGATAAACTATGGCTACAGCATTCCCCTGATCCAGCAAGGTAGTAACTTTCTCAAAAAAAGGAGATAAGATTAATCTGACATGTCTTATTCTTGAGAAACCCATGCTGGCTCTTAGTGATCAGATCCATTCTTTCTAAATGCTCAAGGATGGACTGTTTGATGATTTGTTCGAACACTTTTCCTGGTATAGAAGTCAAGCTGATGGTTCGGTAGTTACCTGGATCCTCTTTTTTCCCCTTCTTGAAGATGGGGACAACATTTGCCCGCCTCCAATCTTCTGGCACCTCATCTGTTTGCCAAGACTTTTCAAAAATAATGGACCGAGGTTCCGAAATTACATCTGCAAGTTCTTTGAGTACCCTTGGGTGCAATTCATTTGACCCAGAAGATTTTGTTTCATTTAAAGAAACCAGGTGTTTGTGCACTATCCCAATGTCAATTCTAGGCTGCAGATCCCTTCCATGTTCTGTTTATGCCATGTTGAGCACCCCTTCCCTCACGAGAAAAAACTGAGGAAAAGTAGGAATTGAGGAGTTCTGCCCTCTCTTCATCTCCTGTTACAATTTCACTTTCCGGTCCTCACAATGGGCTTATCTTGTCCTTGTTCTTACTCTTACTCTGTACATAGGAAAATAACCCTTTTTTTTGTTGTGTTTAGCATCTCTCGCTAGCCTAAGTTCATACTGAGCTTTAGCTTTCCTAACGCTCTCCCTAGAAGCACTAGTTATTTGCTTATATTCCTCTTTGGTTATAAGGCCCTCCTTCCACTTCCTAAATGAAGTTTATTTCTCAGCTCTTTAAAAAGCTGTTTATGGAGCCACCCTGGCCTCTTTAGGCTCCTCCCATTTTTCCTTCTCATAGGAATGGTTTGGGATTGCGCCTTCAGATTTTATTTTTAAGAAATGCCCACCCTTCTTGAACTCCCTTCTCCTTAAGTATTTCTGACCATGGGATTCTACCTAGCATATGTTTAAGTTTGTTAAAATTTGCTCTTTTGAAGTCTGACCTACATGTCTGACTACTTATAGGTTTTCCTCTCCCCAAGATTGTAAATTCCAAGAGTACGTGGTCACTACTACCCAGGGTGCCTATTACTTTAACCTCATCGACCAGTTCTTCCCTGTTGGTGAGAATCAAGTCTAAGATAGCAGACTCCCTTGTTTCCCTGTCCACCTTCTGGAATAGGAAGTTGTCAGCAAGACAAGTCAGGAATTTATTGGATCTTGCATTTTTAGCAGCTTTGCACTTCCAACAGATATCCGGGTAATTAAAATCTCCCATGACCACCATGTCCCTTCTCTTTGAGAACTTTGTGATCTGATCTAGGAGCGTCCCATCCAAGTCCTCTGCCTGGTTTGGCGGTCAATAGCAGACCCCCACGAGAATATCACAATTATTTCTTATTCCTTTTATGTTTACCCTTAGAGTCTCAACTGCACTACCATGCTCAGATTCATGTACTTCTTCACAATTGTACACATCTTTGACATACAGTGCTACTCCTCCCCCCTTCCTTATCAATCTATCCCTTTTAAACAAGTTGTACCCCTAAATCTTAATATTCCAATCATGAGTGACATCCCACCAAGTGGGCATCTTATACATGTAAAAGGTTTGTGTCGTAAGAACATCAGGAAAATTCTGCAGTATGCCTAACTATGGAACATAATCCTGATTAGGATAATTTTTCACAGGTAGAAACCCAAAAAGGGCCAATTCACATTCGTAGTTGTGTGGGAGCCATTTTCCTATGGAGTCATCCCATGCCATTTCACAAACATGAGTACAAATGAACCATGTGAACATGGCCAATGGCATAGAACCTTCCACATAGAGTGGCATGGGAGGTGGAATATAAATACAGTAAAAAAGTTAATGTGGCATTCTGAATCTGGATATATCACAAAGCTGTAACTCAAACACATTCTTGTTCTTTTCTTTAGCATCTCTCATTTATGCAAATATTATACACATTTATGGCTACATTAAATATCATTTTAAAACATTCCAAAAATTAAGTTTAGGGAGTGGTATCACAACCCACAAGAAAAATAATCACGGTTGCCTGCTACATTTTCTGATCTGTTGCTAGCCGCTTTAAGGTTGGCATTTTCTTGTATTCTGCTACAGAAAATTCAAGGGGCACCTTGGAAATTCTTTGGCCTCTGAATCACATCCCATCTGATGAGAAGGCTCTATTAGTGTCTTAGTCTGACTTCACAGCTTCTTAACTCTCCTGCCCTTTCCCACTCAGTCTCCAGCCCAAAATTATGCTTCCAGTCCCATGCTGCAGTCAACCATGACAGGTGGCTTATGCCGCAACAGGAGGGGGGGACCATTCCAGTAGCCCCCATTGCGGTTTTTTAATTAAAGAACACAAACCTAATTGCAAATAAAAAGGAATGCAGAAGTGTTCTGGCAATTATTTACACAATACAATTACTGCACTCCCTCCGACAGCCAGGCTTCCTTTGAGGAAATCAGCTGGGACCTCCAAATATACCACAGACTTCAAATGAACTTCACAGAGCAGAGGGCCAAAAAGCAACTGTTTTCTATCAAAAAGTGATGGAAGTGTCTGCCAGCCTTGCCATGAGGGAGACCCTTAGATCATCAACCACCCCCTGGTACCCACCAAGGGTAACAACAACAACCATCTAAAAAGAAAATAGAATGCAAACACAGTAGAATCTAGTTGTGCAGAAACTAGTAACAAGAGCTTTGGTAAAATTTCAAATAGAGGGATGTATTGAGAAGTCTTTCCGCTGGCCTCATTTATAGCTATTCCTTTTTAACTGCTGGAAGCTGGCCTCTGTAGATATCTGCAGAATACAGCCAATATAGGTGTCAGGCCTTTTGCTTTTTAGCTGGAGTAAAGGCTTTTGACATGAGTTAGGCTACTTGTTGAGTTTTTGGCTACACGTTGAGCAAAGCAGCTTCAACCCTGTGCGTACTTTTCTGAAACGTTTTCGCAGTCTAAATTAAACTGGCCCATAAAAAAAAAAGCGGCTGCAGTTTAATGTGCTCTCACAGTGTAAAAACGTTTCCTAAAAAAAGTCAATGTCCCGTTTGAAGTGTGGACAGACCATAAAAATTTAAAGGCTTTAAAAAAACATGCAAACTCACAGCAAAGCAAGTGCGTTAAGCCAAATTCTTCTCTAAGTTCCATTTTGTTTTAAAGCATGTGCCTAGCAAGCAAAATCACTTGGCAAATGCACTTTCTCAACTCCCCCAGTATCAGAGCAAGGTGGATCGTCCCACAAACTCGCTATTTACTCCCAAGCAGCAAAAAACTTTGCCTAGCCTAGCCGTTCTTACTAGCTCCCAAACACAAAAGTCCCCTCCCTTGGAAGGGCTGCCAAACTCATTCAAAACTGCCTTAACTCAAGCCTGACAACAAAAAAAAGCCGCAAATAATCTGCCTGACAAAATGACTCAGCGGAGGGAGTTCTAGTTTAAACAAAATAAACTGTACATTCCTGTTTCTCTTTGGAGGGAGGTGATAAATCAAACCCATGGTTCCAAGGTGGCGGGGCATTTTAGCTTTATTAAAACTCTACATGTTTTGCGCAGGCAGTTCTAGTAGCCAAAAATAAAAACAAACTTAAATTCTTTTATTGGCAGTTGCCCCACTTGTGCTACAGCCAGAAGGGTGGTGGGGAAGCCACTCAAACTTTTAAAGCCTTTAAAAACACCTTTGGCTCCCTATAAAGTTATTGCCATAAATTTTGCCACAAATCTTCCTCCTAGCCGGGGAAGACGGTACTATAAGTAGTCACAACCTTTTTTCTAAACAAGTTCATTTAGTTCCTTGCACAAAACTTCCTACAGCTCAAAAACTCGCTCAAATGTTTGTATCACATGTCTTCAAATATCACAGTTTTCCGCACAAAATAATCTCAAATCAAAGCCCACAATTCGTAGCAAAGTTTTAAAAAGCTTTTCTTAAGTTAGTAAAAGTAAAACAAAAGTTATCCAGTGCCTATCACCCCCAGACCAATGGTCAAACTAAACGTGTCAGCTCAGTACTGAAATGTTATTTGCATTGCTATGTAAACTACCGTCAAGATGATTGGGTAAATCTCTTGCCATTTGCTAAGTATGCTTATAATCATGCCTCCCATCAGTCCACTAATTTCAGCCCGTTTCACGTAATGTATATAAAAAACTTCAGGCCATTTGGGAGTGTGGATCATTTAAAAAAAACGCCAATGCTAAAGTAGCTAATTAAATAAGCGCAATACAAAATACTTAGCCCTAGTTACAAAAAATTTTAAAACGGGCCAAGCGCAAGTACAAAGCATAAGCAAACAAACACCGTTCTCCGGGGTGGGACATCAAGGTAAAACACCAAGTATATCTGTCCACAAAAAACCTTCGCTCCCTACGCCCATGTAAAAAACTCAGTAAAAAGTATGTAAAATCTTTCCCAGTCTCACGGCTCATAAATAAAGTCACAGTAAAACTCAGCCTTCCAAAGTCCCTAAAGGGCATCTATCCAATGTTTCATATCAGTTTGCTAAAAAAATACGTGCTTGCGCCAAAATGCCATCCCAGTCCTGCTCCCAAGCCCCCAGTGTTGGTGGTGGTGGGGAACATTTCAAAGTTTCCAAGATCTTAGATTCCCGGGTTCGCAATAAAGTACTCTACTACCTAGTTCACTAAAAACACTTAAGTCCTAGTCATAATAAGTAAGTAGCTAAGCACCATGTAACTGCCCCCCGTCTAGTTCACCAGTTTGGTTAGTGAACCAGTAATTTCCCTTGGCATCCATCAGAGCAGTCATGGCATGAGGGACCCGCACAATTAGATTCTGTCCAAATGTCAGTTTGTCAGCTTCCTGCACCAAGAGCGCTGTTGCAGCAATCGCACGTAGACAATGGGGCCACCTTTTTGCCACTGAGTCAATCTGTTTTGAAAGGTAAGCCACCGGTCGCTGCCAAGAGCCCAGCTGTTGAACCAAAACTCCTTGTGCCACCCCTTTCTTTTCATCCACATACAGGGTAAACAGTTTAGTCACATCAGGCAGACCTAGGGCTGGTGCTTCCATTAGAGCCTGTTTAATTTGTCGGAAACTCTTGTCCCTCTCTGCTGTCCACTCAAAAGGAGCCCTCTCTTCACCCCGGGTTGCTTCATAGAGCGGCTGTGCCAGGAGAGCAAAGTTCGGTACCCAGATACGACAGAATCCAGCTGTTCCTAAGAATTCTCGTACCTCTCTTCGGCAGGTGGGTCTGGGAATGGCACACATAGCTTCCTTCCGCCCTCTCCCTAGTGATCTTTGCTGCTTGCTAATCTGGAAACCCAAATATTTTACTTGAGTCAGGGCAACCTGAGCCTTCTGTTGGGAAACCCCGTATCCAGCTTCATATAACAATTGCAACAGGTGGGTGGTTTCAGCCAAGCATTGCTCTCGGGTGTCTGCAGCAATCAGAAGATCATCTACATATTGGAGCAAAACACTTTCAGAGGGGTGTCCAGGTGCAAAGAAAGGGTCCAGATCCGTGGCCAAAGCAGTTCCAAACAGGGTGCGATAATTTTTAAACCCCTGAGGGGGCCTTGACCAAGTTAGTTGACGTTCTTGCCCGTGGGGGGTGGATTGCCCCATCACCCCCCCCCCGGACCATTGGAATGCAAAATATTCTTTTTATATATATATAAATTTTATTGGGTTTTATACTAGAAATTTTCCATTGCAATAAACAACATCTATGACAATATAAAATTTCAATTCTAACCTAAAGTTGTTATAATTCCATTACATATAATAAAGAAAAAAAAAGAAATGGAAAATTTTGACTTCCCCTTCACCTCTATCTGCCTCTTAATAAAAAGTTCATCCCGTCGTAGTTAATCTAATCTTAATAATCTGTCAATACCATATATAAAAAAAAACCATAATCTGTTAGTAAATATAATTATGCTTATTCATTATAAAAAAGACCAAAAATAATCCTCTGGATCAGATTAGAAAATATTCTTCCATTCTTCCCAATTTTAACTCATATTCACAATAATGCATCCACGCCCCCCATTCCCCCAAAAACCGAGCGTCATTTTCTTCATTTAGAATAGCTGTGAGTTTTGCCATTTCTGCCACTTCAAACATTTTAACAATCCAGTCTTTTTTCTCAGGAATTTCTAACCCTTTCCATTTCGCTGCATATAGCAGTCTCGCAGCTGTTGTGGCATAAATCAAAAAGGTTCTTTGTGTTGATAAGTCGTCTGGAATCATACTCAATAACATCATTTCTGGTGTTTTGGGTATATTCTTTTGTAGTATTAGTCTCAATTCATTATAGATCATGTCCCAAAAGTCTTTAGCTTTGTCACAGGTCCACCACATGTGATAAAAGGAACCAATTTCTTTGTTACATTTCCAACAGATAGGGGACATTGTTTTATAAATCTTTGCAATTTTCTTAGGTGTTAAATACCATCTATACATCATTTTATAAATGTTTTCTCGCACTGACTGTGCTTTTATTCCTTTTAGATCTTTGGACCATAGTCGTTCCCATTTATTTAAAGCAATATCATGTCCCACATTTTGAGCCCAGTCGATCATAGTTGGTTTAATCGTATCCTGCTCACAATATATTGTGAAAAGGAGATTATACATTTTAGAAATCAGTTTTGTGTTATTATCTAGTAAAATCCTTTGAAAAGAAGATTTTTCTTTAGAGAAACCTTTTTTAGCATCTTGTACAAAAACTGATTTAATTTGATAGTATTGGAGCCATTGTAAATCATCCTTAAGAAGTTGAAAGTCTTTTAGTGAGCATTTCTTTCCGTCCCAATTAATTAGATCTTGATAAGTAATAAATTTGTCTGGTCTAAGTGGGCGCAATGTTAGCATTTCTTGAGGCGATATCCACATCGGTGTTTCTGGTTCCAAGATGTATTTATATCTCATCCAGATACGAAGTAAAGAGGACCTGATTATATGATTACGAAATGTTGCTTGTAACTTAATTTTATCATACCACAAATAGCCATGCCATCCACTTAAGTTATTATAACCTTCCAAGTCTAACAAACGTATATTTGACAAATTCATCCAGTCTTTTAGCCATACTAAAGCTACCGCTTCAGCGTAGAGTTGAAAATTAGGCAGTGCTAAACCTCCTCTAGTTTTTAGATCCACCAAGTATTTATAAGCAGTCCTTGTTTTTTTCCCTTGCCAGATGAAGTTTGAAATGTCTTTCCTCCAAGTATCAAAATATTTAGTGTGTGATATTATTGGCAAATTTTGGAATAAGAAGAGCATCCTTGGTAAGACATTCATTTGTATCGTTGAAATACGTCCCATTAGTGACAATTTTTTATTTGACCATATAATCATATCAGTTTTAATCTTACCCCATAACTTGAGGTAATTGTTGGTTATCAAATCTTTATTCTTTGCAGTAATCCAAATTCCCAGGTATTTAACTTTGTTGGCTTTCTCCCAACCAGTATATGATATAAATTCCTGTTGCTGTGTTTCCGGTAGATTTTTAAATATTATCTTTGTTTTTTCTTGATTCACTTTGAAGCCTGATATTTTCCCAAAATCGTCCAAAGTCTCCCGAAGTATATTCATTGACTGTGTTGGGTTCTCCAAAATTAACAGTAGGTCATCCGCGAATGCTCTCAATTTAAATTCATGTTTTTTAATTCTTAACCCGCGGATGTCCTCCATACTTCTTAGTTTCACACATAGCGGTTCCAACACCAACAAAAATAAAAGTGGAGACAAGGGACATCCCTGTCTGGTCCCTTTCGTGATTTGGCAATTGTCTGACATTGATTCATTAACCAAAATTTTAGCCTGTTGGGAGGTATAAATAGCCGATATACCTTTCTGAAAACGATCTCCAAAATTCAATTTATCCAAAATCCTTTTCAAAAAGTTCCAAGAGACCATATCAAAGGCTTTTTCTGCATCCAAAAATACAAAAGCCGCAGTTTGTTGGATATTCTGGTCATAATATTCCAGTGAGTCTAGTAAGATTCTTACATTGTCTTTTATTTGCCTTCCTGGTATGAAACCTGCTTGGTCTTCGTGTATAAGATCCTTAATGAATTGTTTTATCCTACATGCCAAAACCGAAGCAAAAATTTTGTAATCCACATTTAACAGCGATATAGGTCTATAATTGGATGTTTTTTCTGGATCCCTTCCTTCTTTAGGTATCAATGATATAAATGCATGCGACCAAGTCTCCGGGGATGTTCCCTCATCCAAAATTGCATTGTAAAGTAAGCCAAAAAATCCAACTAAATTATCACTAAATGTTCTGTAAAATAGTGCAGTAATTCCATCTGGTCCAGGAGTTTTATCCGTTTTTTGTCTCAATATTGCTTCTTGTATTTCTTCCCTTGTTACTGGAGCTTCCATACATTCTCTCTGGGTCATTGACAAAGCTTTCATCTGTATTGAGTTTAGGAATTTATCTATTTTCTGTTTTGGAGTGTTTTCTTTCTGATATAACTTAGAATAAAATGAAACAAATTCTTTCTGAATTTCTGAAGTTGAATAGACTGGTCCTTTAACAGTTTGAATTTTTGTTATAACCTTTTTTTGGAATGCGTCCTTCAATTGTGTTGCTAAAAGTTTTCCTGGTTTATTTGCATATTCAAAATGCTTTTGTTTAGCAAGTTTCAAATTTTTATTCATTTCCTCCATTATTACCAAATTTAATTGATGTTTAGATGCAGAAATATTTATTTGAATTTCTCTTTTCTCCTCTTCCTGTGTTACCGTTACCAATTTCTGTTCCAAATTTTGTAAATTCCAAAGTGAATTGTTTGTAAATTGTAATTGAGTCTTCTTCCAAGCCGAATGTTTCTGTATCATAAAGCCTCTCAGAACAGCTTTGAATGCATCCCAAACTGTATTTAAAGAAGTTTCCCCATTAAGATTAATTTCAAAAAAGTCTTTCATTAAAACCTGTAATTCCTTATGTATCTTGTTGTCTTTTAGAAGTTTATCATTCATTCGCCATCTAAATGCTTGTTTATTGTTCCAATCAAAAGTAACAGGATTATGATCAGAAAAAGTTCTGGGTAAAATATGGATTTTACGTAACTGAGTGAAAATTGATTTACTGGCCCATATCATATCGATTCTGAAGTGTGAATCGTGTCTCGCTGAATAAAAAGTGTATTCTTTAGCAGTTGTATTCATTGTTCTCCAAATGTCTTGTAGTTCTAATTCTGAAGCCATAGTAAAGAAAGTTTTAGGTAAGCATCCGTCATTGATGTCTTTTGCTTTTGATTTTTTGTCCAATGATGGGAGAATAACTCCATTGAGATCGCCCATCAATAAGATTTGATCTTTTGCGTGTTGGGCTATCAAATCATGTAGATTTTCGTAGGATTTTTTTCCCTTCATTGGGTGCATAAATTCCAACCACTATTGTCCTTTGTCCCAATATTTTAGTTCTAATAATTACAATTCTTCCTTCATTATCTTTGTATAATAATTCTGGACAAAGACTGGGGTGGGCATAAATTACCACTCCCTTTGTTTTAGTTTTAGCTGAGGCAATAAATGCTTGTCCAAGCATCTGTTTCTCCAAATATTTTTTGTGCTTTGAAGCTATGTGAGTCTCTTGTAGACAAATTAGGGAGTATTTATATTTCTGTAGATATTTGAAAATTCTAGCCCTTTTAGTTTTCTCATTTAGTCCATTTACATTCCAAGAAATTGCTTTTGCCATAGTGTAGTATTTTTAACAGAGTAAAAAGTCTACAATTTGGTACCTCCTTCTGCACCTTGTGCCTCTTCTTCTTCCTCTTCTTCTTCCTCCTTCTCCCCAGGTAATTCTTTAAGGTCCATTTTATACTTTCTCAGAAATTTCCCCACATCTGCTTGAGATAGAATTGTCGTTTTCACTTCCTTGTAGGTAAAAGCCAAGCCTTGTGGCATGATCCAACGGTATTTGATACCATTAGCTTTCAATGTAGACACAAAATCTTTGTAGTTGTTCCTCTGTGAAAGTAGATGCCTTGGAATATCCTTCAGTAATATGAGAGGGGAATCTCCTGCTGACACTGGATTTTCATAGTGTATCTTCATAATCTTATCTTTAACTCTAGTGTCATAAAACACTATCATCAAATCTCTTGGCTTAGATCTCCTCATTCTAGCAGGTAATGGTATCCTATATACTCTGTTAATGGCTTGTTTTAATTCTTGTTCATCTATCTGAAATAAGTAGGCCAAATTTGGTAGTGCAGTTTCTTTATTGTCTCCCATCATATCTGGAAAGTTGCGTATACGAAGGTTAGTCTCTCTCACTCTCATCTCCATCATTGCCATTTGATTTTTTGCCGCCATCTGATCAGTTTGTATTGTTTCAATCTGTTTTTCTTGACTTGTTAATTTTTTCTTTGTATCCTTATGCTCATCCATCACTTTCTTAATTGATGCATCCATCGCTTGCATATCTGTCTTCATAACAGTCATTTGAGTTTTTACTTCTTTCAAGTCTCCTGTAACCACATCCAACTTCTGATTAATAGCTTGGGATGCTTGACCAAGATTTGTCATCATGGAAGTCAACTGTGCCATCTGTGTAGACATCTGTTCAAACTGTTTATTTGTTGCCTCTGTTTGTTTAGTTAGCATGTCCTGTAATTTTTTTTCCATGGTTGAGGTTTGTAGTGATTCCCTTAGTTTAGTATAGGCAGGGCTGTGTAGTGAGCCAGAGCGGGGTCGAGTTCCCGACATTTACATTCATAAGAAGCTGGTAAAATACATGTCCACAGACAGGGCCTTTAAAGTACTAATTAAAAGATAATGATTCAAACATCAGCCTTATAATTTTTTCGGGTTGAAAAGAGTCGAAATTAGCTCTAAAATTGCGTTTTAAAGTTTTAAAATACCAGTGAGTTTTTTCGGTCGCTCTAGGTCGGGCTGATCAGGAAGTATACAGGAAGTTGCTAGTGCCGTGGACCTTCTACCGCCTCTTCTCAATGGTTATTCCTTCAGGAATGATTTCAGAGTAACTCGAGTGCGACGCGTAATCAGTCCTACGACTACTTCCTGTTGTTTTAGTTCCGATGATAGAGAGGGTGTTATAGAGGGTCTTCCGTTCCAGGCACTCCCTTACTGCAAACGTGGCAGGATATTCTTTTCGCCGGAAAATCAGGAAGAAAAATCACCCTCCTCTTCCCTTGGACCCATTGGTGATAATTCTTGTCAATCAAAAGGTATCCTTCCGACTCTTTATTATGGTTTAGGCTGATCGGTTTGATAAGGCTCCTGTCGCTAATCCCGATGGCTAACTCAGATCAAACTTTTTCAGTTCGGATTAAGGAGGGGTGGGGGTCCCAGAAATATTCTTATCAGCCCCCCGTCTGTTCAAGTTTCCAGTAGGTAGACGAAGAGTTCTTTTGTACTCACTTGGGTGTCAAGAGGTGAGGTTCTTTTCTTTATGTAGTCCTTATGTTGGTATTAAGGTGGTGGAGGGTGGAGCTTGATGCCTAAGTTGCGTTTTGGTGATGTCCTTCCCTAGTGCCCTCGCAGGACCGGCGTCCAGGACTCCGAGGGGCTTAAAAAAGCCCCCTCAGAGTACCTAGGAGGTCAAACCGCGTTTGCGGGCTGCAGGGAGTTCCTGCTTTCCAACCCACTTGCAAGGGTCGGATTGGGGTATCTATGTACCCCAGAAGTAACGCAAACTTGGATTTCTCCCAGGACGACCTGGGGAAATGGAGTGCTCTCCCCAGCAGCACCACCGGAAGTCCGGAATGCAAAATATTCTTGACTGGGTGGGCTAAATGCAAACAGAAAAATGCATCCTTTACATCCAAGACAGAAAAATAAGTTGCTGATGCTGGTATGAGACCCAAGAGTACGTAAGGGTTTGGAATGACAGGATGAAGAGTCACTGTTGCCCGGTTTACAGCCCGCAACTCCTGAACTGGCCGGTAAGCCTCAGTGCTGGGTTTTTGAACAGGCAGGAGGGGGGTGTTCCAGGCAGATTGGCATGGTCTCAAAATTCCATGTTGCAAAAGACGGTTCAAGTGTTTCTGAATCCCCTCCCAAGCCTTTAAGGGTAAGGGATATTGCTTTAGATGTACAGGTTGAGCCCCGGGCTTAAGGGCAACCAGAATAGGTGGAATATTCCACGCTAGTCCTGGTGGGTTGCCCTCAGCCCACACCCCGGGGACATTCACAAAATCAGGGGACAGAGTTCCTCCTCCTTCCTCTTCTCCCGCTAGGAGGGCAAAAAGTCTCCACTCTTATACTAATGGCATAGTTAGAGTACAAGTAGTGGGCTCCTCGGGCAGGGTTAAAGATGCAGTACCATTAGCTTCAAAACTTATAGTCGCTTGCAGTTTGCTCAGGATATCTCTTCCCAGAAGGGCCACGGGACATTCAGGGAGGTACAGGAAAGAATGTGTAACTTCATGTGAGCCCAAGTGACATTTTCAGCTCTTCAGAAATGGACGGACTGCCTGGACTCCTGTAGCCCCCACTATGGTTGTACTTCTGTTGCTGGGAGGTGCTATTGGGCGAGTAATTACAGAATGCTGAGCCCCGGTATTGACCATGAAATTGACAGATTGGCCCCCTACCATCATTCGTACCATAGGCTCCCAAAGACCTAAAGGAATGGAGCCGGGTCGGCTTTAGGCTGAATTCAAAGGGACCAGTTCATCAGGTGGGGGGAAAGCTCGGGGATCGTACTCCTGAAGGGCCATCTGCTCAGCATATTCTTCTTCCTCTTCCCTCTCATATCTTCCTTCCCGGACTCATCCTGCTGCCCCTCTTCTCCCTCGTCCTCTGCCTTGGGGAAATCTGCTTCTTGACAGGCGATTCAGACACTCATTTTTCCAATGTCCCATTTCTCGACAACACGCACACTGATCCACCCCAAGCCGTGCTGGTCCGGCATGGGAGAACGGCCGTCGTCCGTGCCCCCCTTTTCCACGACTGGGAGCCTCCTGAGGGTTGCCCAAAGCCACAGCTGTCTGCCTTTTTCCTCATTTTCCGATCCTACTCACGGCGCTCTTCTACATCTCTATTCATGTACACTTTGGTGGCCACTTCCAGCAGCTCAGTTGCATTTCCCCCCGCAAATCCCTCTAACTTCTGGAGCTTCCTTTTTATGTCTGGAAATGCTTGAGTAACAAAAGCCGCATTGACCATGCATTGATTATTAGCCACCTCTGGATCAAAAGGGGAGTACAGTCTATAGGCTTCACACAGACGCTCGTAGAAAACAACCGGACTCTCCTCTTTCGTTTGGATCACTTCCCCCACTTTACTGATGTTAATTGCCTTCTGAGCTCCTGCCCGCAACCCCTCTAACAGTGCATCCCGGTACACGACTAGTCTTCCATACTGCGCCCGGTCATTAGGATCCCACCTGGGATCTTCCTCAGGGAACGTTCGCTCTGCCCATTGTCTTGTATTTCCCTGCAGGGCTGGGGCTTGTCCTTCCAAATGAGTTAGGGCAGCTGCAATCACCCTCCGGTGCTCCTCAGTATTTAACAACGTCAGGAGGAGCTGCCTACAATCGAGCCAAGTTGGGTCATGAGTGGCAATAAGGGACTGGAATAAATCAACCATGGCCTGTGGTTTCTCAGTATAGGATGGTGTATGGGCCTTCCAGTTCAGCAAATCGGTCGTCTTAAATGGAGTATAGACGAGCACAGGGTTTCCTTGTCGTATATTCCCCGTCACATCATAAAACACAGGGCCAGCTGATGCACGAAGGGGTAATATAGCCGCCAGCTGCTGAGTGTCCGGAAAATTAGGTCTTGAGCTGTGTGATACGGCACTAACAAAAGACAGTTCAGTTGAAGCCTCACTGGTCACGACTTGCAGGGCAATTGGGCTGGGAAGACTGGTGAGTGAGATGAGATCCATCACATCTAGAGTCCCTGCACTGGCGTTGCCCTGGGAAGTGCTGTTTATCTGTCCCTCGGGAGTGCTGAGACAATTTGGACTTGCAGCACGGACTGGGACGGGGCGGCGTCACTGGCTTGGGCTGTCGCGGAGTGGGACACAGTGCTGCAAACTCGGGCTGACACCACGGATCGGACTGATACGGCATGAGTATTGGTAAAAACAAAAACAACATCCTTGGCAAAATGTTCATTTGTGTTACAGCAATATGACCCAATAAAGAAATATTTTTATTTGACCACAATATCATATCTTTTTTAATTACTTCCCAAAGTTTAGAATAGTTATTAACCAATAAATCCTTGGTTTTATTTGTAATCCAAACTCCCAAGTATAGTACCTTACTCATTTTCGTCCAGTTAGAAATCTCCAAAAAATCCTTCTGTTGTTCCGTAGAAAGATTCTTAAATAATATCTGAGTCTTATCTTGGTTTATCTTGAATCCAGAAACTTCACCATATTGTTTCAACAAAAGCAACAAATCTTTTATGGAAAGATTTGGGTCATCCAAAATAAATAACAGGTCATCCGCAAAGGCTCTTAGTTTATACTCATGTTTGTTTACTTTCAAACCACGAATAGCCTCCATATCATGTATTTTACTGCAGACAGTTTCCACAGTCAAAATAAACAATAAAGGTGAAATAAACATAGGACAACCTTGTCTTGTTCCTTTTTGTATCTCACAGTTAGCTGACATCGATTCATTTACTAGTATTTTAGCTTTTTGCACCTTGTAGATAGCATCTATCCCTGTTTGGAATTTATTTCCAAAATTCATCTTTTCCAAGACCTTTTTCATAAACTCCCAGGAAACCATATCAAAAGCTTTCTCCGCATCCAAGAAAATGAAAGCCACTTTACGTTGTATATTTTGTTCGTAATATTCTGTTGCATCAAATAGTATTCTCAGGTTGTCCTTTATCTGCCTTCCTTTCCTTTCCTTTCCTTTTATCCCTTAGAAGCTCCTTGATCAATTGATCTTGAGCAGCATATATCTAGTGTTGGAGGGATATAAGGACTGAAACAAATCTTGCCACTGACAATGTAGCCTTGGTGTCCCTATCACTTAGTAAAAAAGGCATTATGTCAGTCACAGAGGCATTGGATTTGTATATTAAAAGGGGGAAAATATAGTGCGATCGAAGTTCCTTGTAAAAGCGGCATTCCAAAAGGGCATAGGTTAATGAGTCAATAGAGCCAGAAGAGCAAGGACAGATCCTGTCTGAGTATGGTATATTCAGAATTCTGCCCTGCATTACCATAGAAAGCTTACAGAGACGAGGAGTTGTTAGATAATATGTATAGGCAGGCAGACCACGTGGAGGGGGTATTCCGAAGAACTGGGATGAACAGACACGACGAGCATGAAAAGTAGTGCTGTTATAATTGTTATCTGCCTTCCAGGTACAAAACCCGCTTGATCTTCATATATCAGGGTTATGATCTGCTTTAGCCGGTTTGACAGTATTGAGGCATATATTTTATAATCCACATTCAATAGTGATATAGGCCTATAATTTGTAACTCTCTCTGTGTCCTTTCCAGCCTTAGGAATGAGTGATATAAACGCATGTGACCATGTCTCTGGGGCTTGACCTGTCTGCAATATGGAATTACATATCTTCAAAAAGGGAGTCTTTAAGTCTTCTTTAAACAATTTAAAAAACATAGCTGTAATACCATCTGGGCCAGGTGTTTTATCAATCTTTTGCCTAGATATAGCTTCTTCTAGTTCCGTAGTTGTAATTGAAGCATCAATCATGTCTCGCTGCTCTGAGGTTAACCTGTACTCAAAAAGGTTTCCATTTTCTTCTCCGGGATCAAATCCTTTTGTTACAATTTTGTATAAAATGATTCAAATTCTTTCTGTATAGCAGTAGTTGTAAAAACTGGCCCTTTCACCATCTGTAGTTTATTTATTATTTGTTTTTGTCTAGAGTTCCTCAGTTGACTGGCAAGGAATTTTCCTGGTCGATTTGCTTGTTCAAAATATCTCTGCTTCGCGTACTTCAGATTTTTATTCATTTCTTCCATAACTACTAAATTTAATTGGTGTTTCACTACCTTTAACTTCTGGATTATTTCAAGTCTTTTGACATCATTTAATTCTTGAATTTATTGTTGTTCTAATTTTTGTAGGTCCCATAGTATTTCATTGGTTTGTTGCAGCTGTTTTTTCTTCCAGGCAGTATTCTTTTGAATCATAAATCCCCTTAAAACAGCTTTGAAGGCATCCCAAACTATATTCAAATTAGTTTCTCCATCCATATTAATTTCAAAGTAGTCCGGTAGTAATTTGTGCAGTTCTTTTTGTATATTATCATCACGCAATAATCTATCATTTAATCTCCATCGAAATGCTTGTCTATTATTCCACTCAAAAGAGACCGGGTTATGGTCAGAAAATGTCTTAGGTAAAATATGTACCTTACGAAGTTGGGTAAATATTGATTTATTTGCCCAAATCATATCAATTCGAGAGTGTGAGTTGTGTCTTGCGGAATAAAATGTATAGTCCTTCGCAGTTGTATTAATTGTTCTCCAGATGTCTTGTATTTTAAGATCCTCTGACAGTTGGAAAAAGGTTTTAGGTAAAGAACCCTCTTTATCATCTTTGGCCTTAGATTTTTTATCTAGAGCACAGTCTACTACTCCATTAAAGTCACCCATGAGCAATATTTGTTCTTGTGCATATTGTTGTAAAGTCTCATGTAATCGGTTCTTGTAGGTTATCCGGGCTGTGTAACCGTGGTCTTGGAATTTTCTTTCCTGACGTTTCGCCAGCAACTGTGGCAGGCATCTTCAGAGTAGTAACACTGAAGGACAGTGTCTCTCAGTGTCAAGGGTGTAGAAAGAGTAATATCTGAAGATGCCTGCCACAGTTGCTGGCGAAACGTCAGGAAAGAAAATTCCAAGACCACGGTTACACAGCCCGGATAACCTACAAGAACCAATGAACTCTGACCGTGAAAGCCTTCGACAATATTCTCATGTAATCGTTGGTAAAATTGTGCTTTGCCTTCATTTGGTGCGTAGATCCCTACCACCAACGTTTTTTGGCCCAACGCTTTAAGTCTGATCATCAAAATTCTACCCTCCTCATCTTTATATACAAATTCAGGAGCTAAAGAGGGATGTGCATAGATGACTAATCCTTTAGTCTTTGTATTTGCAGAGGCAATGAAAGCTTGCCCCAGAGAGTTCCTTTGAAGATATTTCTTATCTTTCCTTGCAATATGTGTTTCTTTCAAGCATATCAGGGAAAATCTTTGTTGTTGTAAAAATTTAAAAATCCGTCCCCTTTTCACTTTTTCATTAAGTCCATTCACATTCCACGAGACAACTTTAGCCATAGTGTCAGAGTTAAGATTTTAAAGTCCGCCTACTGCACCTTTTGAAGATTCCTCATCATCATCTTGACTGGAGTCTTGGTTGTGTTCCAATGTAGATCCTAACAACTCTTTTTTATATTTCCTCATGAACTTCCCAACATCTTCTTTAGTTGTTATGGTAAATTTCACCTCCTTAAAGGTAAAAACTAGGCTTTGTGGTAACAACCACCTGTATTTAATTCCACTCTTTCTCAAAGTTGATGTAAAATCCTTGAACATTGCCTGTTTTGTCATTAGGTGTCTTGGGATGTCTTTTAATAAAATCAGTGGATTGCCTTCCAAAATTATTGGATCTTTATAGTGTTGTTGCATCATCATATCCTTCATCCTGACATCATAAAACGATATCATCACGTCTCTTGCTTTGGCTCTTTTTAAGTTTGGAGGCAAGGGCATCCTGTAAATTCTATTTACAGCATTGTCCAACTCTTGGTCATTTAGGTGGAATATCCCTGCTAGTTCTTTTATAAGTAATTATCTGGTGGCACCACAGACTTCAGGTAAATTTCATACGCGTAGGTTGGGTTCTCTGACTTTCATGTCCATCATTGCTAATTGGTCTTTCGTGGATTCCTCTTGTAACAGCATTTTGTCCAGTTGCTTATCATGCATTTCAATTTTTTTCTTAACTTCTTTATGCTCTTCAGTCATTTTCTTGAAGGAGGTATCCATTGCCTTCGTATCTGTTTGGAGTGTTGTCATCTGGGTCTTCATCTCTTGAACTTCTTTTGAAACATTATCCATTTTTCCAGCCAGCAGCTCAGTCTGTTGTGTCATCTGCTTTTCCATAAGTTTGGTAAAGGTCTCAGTCTGTTTGGTCAAAAGGTCTTGCATTTTTTTATCCAGTTTGTCTGATGCCATGTCTGTGGTCAGCTTAGCAGTTGCAGGGCTATGAAAAGAACCGGAACATTGCCTTGGTACAGACATGCAAACTAGCAGGGCTTAAGTTAAATATAAATGCGGCTCCAGTCTCATTTAAATCCAGTAGTCCAAATATACCAAGTTCTCCCACCTATTTCGCTCAGTTTATTTTGAAATTAGCTTTCAAAATGCAGTAGAAAACTTAATTTTAAAAATCCATGTACCATAGAGTATCAGGACGCTCTAGGTCGGCTTCTAGGACAGGAAGTAGGAAGTACCTCGGACTTTTTATCTCCTCCTCTCTGTGCCCACAGGACTTGGATGCTTTTACCTGCTACACCAGGGGGAGCATTTCCGGTCCGTCGGCTTCGCTTTGCAGCCGGAGTTCCTTGTCCACAGCCAGGAGCAGTTAACTCTATGTGATGTCGCAGTTTCTTTTCCACTTAATCGCCATTTCAAAGAGGTGGGATTTCCTCTTTCTCTCCCGATTTTGGAGCCATTTCATTGGAGGTTAGTACATCAATTCCAGTGCTTTTGTTTAGTCTAACTCCAAGTATTGTTTATTAAGACTTTCTTGCCACATTTCTATAGAGAAAAGAAAGATTTTTCCAAATCCAAACTCCATTAATTAGGTATTAAGGTGGGAGATCAAGTTCTCAAGTCAATTTTAAGTTCATTAAAGGTAGATAGTTCAGCAAAGAGGTTCTTTGTACTCACTAGGATTTCGAAGGTCGAGGCTTTTGTTGCTTTGATCTGTTTATATGATGGTAATGGGTAGGGGAGAGTGAAACCTATGCCAAAGAGACGTCTGCAGCGATGATATCTCCTTAGCCGGCAGCGACAACATCTGGACATCCGGGAGTCTTAAAAAAGAACTCTCGGAGAGTTCGGGAGTCAAACCAATCTTGATCGGCAGCAGGAAAGTTCCTGTTATCCCGTCCCACTTTTTAGGGAGCGGGGGGGCCCAGGGGGGCCCTTTTAAAGACATTTCTTGGTTCTCCGTCAAGCGTACCGAGGAGAAGCTGCGTTTCGGCCAAACCAGCCTATCGGAAGTCGATAAATGCCAATGCTTTTTAATGGTATTGGTAATATGTACAGCTAAATGAGAATATTGTAAAGCAAAAGTTATGGGTTGCTGAGATTGTTGCCGGTGTTTATTCCTGTATAATAATTCTTGTCTATCTAAGGTGTCAGCTCTGGTCTTAGCATTAATTATGATATTATTAGGATATCCTCTATTCTTTAAGGCAGATGAAAGAGAAGCTGCAGATTTCTGATAGCCATCACTTGTGGTATTGTTACGTTTGACCCTCACAAATTGGCCAAATGGTAAATTTTGTCTCAGATGTCTAGGATGACAAGATGAAAAATGTAATAGGGCATTCCTATCTGTTGTCTTTCTATACAAAGTGACTACAAGTTGGTTATTGCAGTCTTAATATACAAGAGTGTCAAGAAAAGGAATTTCTTGAGTGTCACATTTACCAGTGAATTTTATACTAGAGCAATTATTTAACCACAACAAAAACTCATCAAAATTGATTTCTGGAGAAAACAAAAATATCAGATCATTGCGAGGAAGTCTGCTGGTTTGTTTCCTTCAACTCTGTTGTCAGGTCTGACCCGTACAAGCAGTCAGGCCCTGGTTCAGGCTCTTGACATGTTTTAGGCCTGCGTTTGATGTTCAGTTGCTCCGTGATTCCCACTCCCTGTTCCTCGCCCCTCCCGAGCCCCGACCTTGAGTAGCTAACGGCCAAGCCGTGTTTAGGCTCCTGTTTCACTCCTTTCTCCCTCCTTCCTCCTGTGCTCCGCTATCTCGCTGTTTCCCAGGCCGTTTGATCTTGCATCTGTTAGGCTTTGTAGTCCAGCTCGTTATTGGCAGCTTTGAAGCTGCAGTGTATCCATGCTTACTAGATGCTCTCAATAAACGTTTACCTGCTTCTGACTTGCCTGTCTGAGCGAGTGACTTTTTGAGACAACCTAGGTTGGCTGGAGGACCTGACAATCGTCGATATAACGACGATACCCCCATATAAGAACTTTAAATGGGTGGTCACCATAAATAAATCTGTTCTCAAAATCGACCATAAAAATATTGGCAATGGTCAGAGCTACTGCCGAACCCAAGGCGTTTCCAGAGATTTGGAGATAAAGCTGGTTATCAAAACAAAAAAAATTATGCTTGAACACAATAGCAGTAAGACTAAGAAGAAATTTAGAAGATGGAATCGGGTCTACTCTAGATTCTAGACAACGTTCAATAACTCTACTGGTGTAATTAAGAGGGACGTTAGTATACAAAGATACCACATCAACAGTAGCCAGAATACAATTATCAGGAACATGTACATTTTCAATATACCTGATAAAATCACCAGTATCTTGTATGAAAGAATCTGTATTTATAGCAAATTGCCAAAGATGGAAGTCTAAATATTTGGCAATAGGTTCAGAAAGACTTTGTGATGCTGACACTATCGGACGGCCTGGTGGAATTATTCCAGGTTTGTGTATTTTTGGTAGAGTGTACAGGACAGGCATTCTAGGATGTTTGTTTACTAAAAATTCAGCCATGGTATTATCAATATCTCCACTCTGTACTGCTTCCTGAACTGTATTAATAATGATATTGGAAATGATATTAGTGGGATCTTTAGGAATTTTTTGATAGAATTCTATTTGTGCTAGTTGTCGTAGAATTTCTGCAACATAATCTTTTTTGTCCTGTAGGACTATGGCCCCACCCTTATCTGCAGGATGAATGATTAAATTAGGGTCAGAGGCTAAATTCTCAAGGGCTGTTTTTTCTATCATAGTCAGATTGTAATCTGGAAGGCATTGATTAGTGATGTTTGGATTAAATTTAGACTTAAATAGGTCTACATATGTCTGGAAGGAAGAATAGGAAGAAGTGGGCGCAAGAAGAACACTTGATTGTTAATTTATTTTCTAGGATTCTAACCCCCGTTGAAGTTCTCAACTTTGGCTTAAGTTTTGTCCCCACCCCTTCCTATTCTTCCTTCCAGACCCGTGTAGACCTATTTAAGCTGTTTCGCCCTCATAAAATTAACAGATCACTTTAAAATTGCATCTGGTCCCATGACTCCTTTTTGTCCCAAGTCAAAATTTAATCCAAACAGCACTAATCCTATGATCATTGCCTTCCAGATAGCAGTATATAGGGACATCCAAAGTCTGGAGAATAAGCGCATTCCTAAACATTACAATCTGACTATGAAGCAGTACAGAGTGGAGATATTGATAATACCACAGCTGAATTTTTAGTAAACAAATATCCTAGAATGCCTGTCCTGTACACTCGACCAAAAATACACAAACCTGGAATAATTCCACCTGGCCATCCGATAGTGTCAGCATCACAAAGTCTTTCTGAACCTATTGCCAAATATTTAGACTTCCATCTTCAGCAATTTGCTATAAATACAGATTCTTTCATACAAGATACTGGTGATTTTATCAGGTATATTGAAAATGTACATGTTCCTGATAGTGTATTCTGGCTACTGTTGATGTGGTATCTTTGTATACTAACATCCCTCTTAATTACACCCATAGAGTTATTGAACGTTGTCTAGAATCTAGAGTAGACTCGATTCCATCTTCTAAATTTCTTCTTAGTCTTACTGCTATTGTGTTCAAGCATAATTTTTTTCGTTTTGATAACCAGCTTTATCTCCAAATCTCTGGAAACGCCTTGGGTTCAGCAGTAGCTCTGACCATTGCCAATATTTTTATGGTCGATTTTGAGAACAGATTTATTTATGGCGACCACCCATTTAAAGATCTTATATGGGGGTATCATCGTTATATTGATGATCTGATATTTTTGTTTTCTCCAGAAATCAATTTTGATGAGTTTTTGTTGTGGTTAAATAATTGCTCTAGTATAAAATTCACTGGTAAATGTGACACTCAAGAAATTCCTTTTCTTGACACTCTTGTATGTTAAGACTGCAATAACCAACTTGCAGTCACTTTGTATAGAAAGATAACAGATAGGAATGCCCTATTACATTTTTCATCTTGTCATCCTAGACATCTGAGACAAAATTTATCATTTGGCCAATTTGTGAGGGTCAAACGTAACAATACGACAAGTGATGGCTAACAGAAATCTGGAGCTTCTCTTTCATCTGCCTTAAAGAATAGAGGATATCCTAATAATATCATAATTAATGCTAAGACCAGAGCTGACACCTTAGATAGGTAAGAATTATTATAATGGGATGCTTTTAAGGCGGTGCTAAGAAGATACATGATTCAGAAGAACACGGCATGGAAGAGAAAACAATTGCAGCAAACAAATGACATACTTTGGGAACTACAAAATCTGGAACAGAAATTAATTTTGGAAATACATGAAGATCAGAGGAGACAAATAGAGACAAAAATTAAGGTAGTCAAACACCAGCTAAATTTGGTGACTATGGAAGAAATGAATAAAAATATGAAAACTGCAAAGCAGAGATATTTTGAGCATGCAAATCGACCTGGTAAATTGTTGGCAAGTCAATTAAGAGATTCCATGCAGGAAAAGATAATTAGCAAAATACAGACCACAAAGGGACCGGTTTATACAACAACAGCTATATTGAAAGAATTTGAATTATTTTATACGAAACTATATCAAAAAGATAATATCTCCGGGCGGAAAATGGATAAATTTTTGAGCAATGTAAAGGTAAATAAACTATCCTCTGAACAGCAAAAAATATGGATGCACCAATTACAATGGCAGAAATAGAAGAAGCAATAATGAAACAAAAGATAGGGAAAACACCAGGCCCAGATGGAATTACAGCTTTATTTTATAGGACATTTAAGGAGAATGTGAAAAACTCTCTTTTGCAGGTATGTAATGCAATTCTGGACACAGGGGTAGCTCCAGAGACATGGTCACATGCCTATATATTATTGATTCATAAGACTGGAAGAGACATGGAAAAGGTGACTAATTACAGGCCAATCTCGCTTTTAAATGGGGATTACAAAATATATGCTTCAATTTTATCTCGCCGTTTGAAGCAATTCATAACATCTTTGATACATGAAGATCAAGCGGGATTTGTACCTGGGTGACAGATAAAAGACAATTTGAGGATTTTAATGGATGCGATTGAATATTATGAGCATAATAATCAATATAAGGCAGCTTTTGTTTTTTTGGATGCAGAGAAAGCTTTTGATATGGTTTCCTGGGGATATATGAAAAAGGTTTTAGAAACAATGAATTTTGGGATAAGGTTCTGGACAGGAATTGATGCGATATATAATACACAAAAAGCTAAAATATTAGTAAATGAATCAATATCAGATAACTGTGAAATACAAAAAGGAACTAGGCAAGGATGCCCGCTATCTCCTTTGCTTTTTATTTTGACCTTGGAAACCTTATGTTGTAAGATCCGGGAAACAGAAGCAATTCGGGGCTTGAAAGTCAACAAACAAGAATTTAAATTGAGAGCCTTTGCAGATGATTTACTGCTCATTTTGTCTGATCCGAATCAATCTGTGAATCATTTATTGGAATTATTGAAGCAATATGGTGAAGTCTCTGGCTTTAAGATAAATCAAGATAAGACTCATACTTTATTTAAAAATCTTTCAAAAGAAGAACAAAAAGACTTTTTGGATATTACAGGCTGGGAAAAGACAACTAAGGTTAAATACTTAGGTACCTAGATTACAAATAAAAACAAAGATTTACTGGAGAATAACTATGTGAAACTTTGGGAATCTGTTAAAAGAGATCTGATAATTTGGTCCAATAAAAACATTTCACTACTGGGCCGTATTTCAGTAACTCAAATGAACATTTTACCAAGGCTACTTTTTCTATTCCAGAACCTACCAATAGTGGAACATTCTAAATATTTTGATATTTGGAGAAAAGATTTGCTCAGTTTTATAAGGCAAGGGGAAAAGTCTAGAATTGCCTATAAATACTTGGTTGATTCCAAAGAAAGAGGAGGATTTGCTTTCAGACTTTACGTGGAAGCATCAGCATTAGTATGGCTAAAAGACTGGATACAATTAAAAAACAATAGACTTTTGGATTTGGAAGGCTTTGACAACAGATACTTGGTTACTTATGGTATGATAAATTAAAAATTCATAAGACCTTTCAGCATCATATTATTAAATCTTCATTAATTAAAATTTGGCTAAAATATAAACATCTTTTGCAACCCAAAACACCACTATGGATCTCTACGCAAGAGATGTTGATACTGAGACCAGCACAATTTTTTATCTATCAAGATTTATTGGTATGGAAGGATAATAAATGTGCCCTAAAAGCATATGGAGAATTGAAGGAATATATCACTTGGTTTCAATATAATCAAATACAGTCTGTATTTATACAAGATATGAAGTTAGGCTTTATTAAAGATAAATCACTTTTTCAACTAATGTTGTTAGACAATAATGAACATTTAATATCAAAAATGTCTAAGATGTTATTGACTTTGTATATGGAACAAGATCTTGTTAAACCAACGATTATAACTTGGGAACAAACCTTGGGACATGATATCCATATGCATAAATGGGAAAGACTCTGATCAAAAGATATGAAACATATGTGTTCACAATCACTGAGAGAGAATATATACAAAATTATCTATAGATGGCATTTAACACCAAAGTAATTAGCCAAAATGTATGGAAATATGTCACCAAAATGTTGGAAATGTCAAGAGGGTTCTTTTCATCATATTTGGTGGCTATGTGAGAAGGCAAAGAACTTCTGGGATATGATTTACAATGTATTAAGGTTGATATTACAACAAAATATCCCCAAAACACCAGAGATGATGCTGTTAAGTATAATACCAGATACCATAGTGACTCAGAGATCGTTCTTGATGTATGCCACTATAGCCGCTAGATTGGTATATGCTAAGAGATGGAAAATGACTGAGACACCAAATAAGACTGAGTGGATAGAAAAAATGATGGAACTAGCTGAAATGGCAAAACTTACAGCATTAATAAATCAAAAAGAAGAAATTGAATTTGTGACAGAATGGGAGGCATGGACAAAATACTGTATGAATGAATTTAATTGTGATATTAAGGGATATATTTTGATCTAATTCAGACTTGTTGAAGTAGATATGGGTGATTTATTATAAAGAATTAGACAATAAATACAAAGAGAGTAACAATGACAATAAAGAGACAGAGGAGGGGAGAGGGGAAGTTAAAGAAACATATATTAGATAGGATAAGAAAATGTTATATTATATAATTGTTTAATGGACAAATGTACTTGAATATGAATGAATTTGAAAAAAATAAAATTTTTATTTTAAAAAAGAATTATTATACAGGAATAAACATTGACAACAATCTCAGCAACGCATAACTTTTGCTTTACAATATTCTCATTTAGCTGTACATATTACCAATACCATTAAAAAGCATTGGCATTTATTGTCAGACATCCCGGGTTGTAGTGATCTTCCCAAAATTGGCTATAAAAAAACAGCATCTATTAAAGATAAGCTGGTACACTCAGATATTTATAGAGATGGCTATGGACAGACCACAAAAGGACATTTTAAATGTCATCAATGTCTTGCTTGCAATTTTGTCTTAGAAGTCAAAGAATTCACTAGGACTGATTCTACTTTTACTTTTAAGTTACAGTGCTTCACAAATTGCAATACTAAATATTGTGTATACTGCCTTCTCTGCCCCTGTGGAAAAAATTATGTTGGTTCCAGTATTAGAGCCATAAAAACTCGAATATTAGAACATAGATCTAGAATCAGGGCGGGTCTGACGTCTGCTCCGGTTGTAGAGCACTTTCTCCAACTTAAACACAATGAAAACGACTTGCGTTTTTTTGTCATCTGGGGGCTTAATCCTAGAAAATTCAACAGATGTGATAATGAGAGATTATTGAGGCAAAAGGAATCTTATTTCATTCATATCCTGAACACTATTGTGCCTCATGGCTTGAACCTAGAGAACGATTATTCCTGCTTTCTGTAAATTGGACGATGTACCTTTAAGAGCTGATCTCTCGGCTGCAGCTGCGGCGGGACAGGTGCGCTGATTCAATCCTTAGTCACTCACACCAGTTGATTATTTAGTGATTATTTCTCTATACTATTGAGATTGCTACACTATAATCCTTACCCCATGTGGGAAGTCTCTTACCCTTCGTGGGAAATAATAATGATTTGGTATTTTTTGAAATCTTACCTGTTATGGGAGAATATTTGAATGAATGAATGTACAAGAGGACGTTGTAAGTATGACTTTTTATTGGACTGCTTTGACAATTTTGTATATAAACAATTGTTTAGTATATGTTTTATATTATTCTTAGGAAGTACTGATGAAGATCTGTTCATTGTGAACTCGAAACTATCGTCTCCTCATTGGGAACCTCATTGAAAAACCTTTGGATACCATTTCTCCTACAATTAAGAGAGACTTTATGAACATTAGCTGTGTCATTCTGACACTTTTTTCCACCTTGTACAATCACATTGTTTGTCTTAGCTTGTATGTTTCTACTTAGTAGTGTATATAGTGTGTATAATTGTTACTATGCTGGCAGCAGGCTCAGCCACAAGTACTGTTGTTCCTGTTGTGATACCACTTGATGCACAAGAGACCACAACGTTGGGTGTTGTACAGAGCACTTTAGATCAGTTATTTTAGACCCAATATGAAAAAAACACTATTGGCATGGCTTTGAATACTTTGAAGTTTTGTAAGTCTGAAATCCATGTTAACTACAATCGCTGCCCTTAAGCAATTTTCTTCTTCAGCAGTGTTAAGCCAGTCTGAGAGGTTTGTAATTCATGCTGATTTACTTTGATAGGACAAGAAGCCACCTGAGTACTAGTAGCCTCTCTTAACTGGTTTGTGAATCACACTGTACAGAATTAGCCAAGCCATTGCGCCAGACTCTGGCCAGACATTGTGCCAGATATTCCTGAAAGTGCCTTCCTGATATACTTGAGAAAATACATGAATTATTACTGTGTCTAGTTTATATGTCTGGTACAGCTTTTAAAATGAAGGCTGGAGGTATGAGGCAGCTCCATGTCTGAGAAGCACAACAGCCATCATAAATGACTTGCTGCCATCTATTGACCATCCACCCTACGGTGTATGGTACTTCTTTCAGCATTACTATGAACAATTAATGAAACGATCCCAGTTGAGGAAATAAGATAGATTAGACTTATAAAATATAAGCAACATTTACCTGCTTAAGTTTAGGAATATCAGGGAGTCACATATCCCTCCAGGAAAGTCTGGCCTACATTTGTTTCTTGCAAGCATTGTGTATTGAAGCAGCAAGCTCTCTGCCTCGTTTAAGGACGGTTGTGAAAAAGCATGCAGTCTGGCCTCAAGGACATTGTGCTGATGCTACCTGAGCCTGACAAATGACTTTTTTATAGATTTTTCACTACTGCCAAATCTTAGCCTTTTCTTTCAAATAAAACAAAATAAGCCAACAGCAAATCTCCCTGACAAGAATTATTGCCATGTTTTCAAATGAGCTATTTTTAAAGTGATTGTTTGCCAAGACTTTAAAACAACAAATCACTTCTAACAAAATTGTCTCCCTGAAATAACAGGCTTTAGCCTGATTTCTGATAGGGCATTTGCTCCCCTAAATGACATCAACAGCCTGATACTCATTTATTTTGAAAATTTTCCATTAGACAAACACGTAAAGCACTAAGAAATGACTTCATCTTCAGTGTCATCAAGTATGGCTGTTTACATATCATTTATTGTCTGGAGATAGCAACAGCTCTTCCAAAAGTGCCAACTATGGGGGGAAATACTACATAATAAGGCAAAAGTTTGTGTCTTGGCCTATGTTTCTCACAAGAAATTCTGAAGTGTCAAAACTTCATATTGTTCAGAGAAGTAAAATGTATTGGTTAGATTTCCAGAGCAAGAACACCTGAGCTAAACTCCACACTTCCCCATGAAGCTACTGGGTGACCCTGGACCAGTCATTCATTTCATTTCATTTCATTTCATTAACCTTTATTGGCATACCAAAAGACAGAGATAAAAAACAACAACAATATACCTCCAAAGGGCAATACATATAAGTTACAAGTCAGGTTAATAAAACTTCTTGTTCTTTAAGAACTCCTGTAAGAAATTCAGCCACGGTAGCCGTAATTTTAGGATCATGATCACTCAAAAGAAATTTGCATTTCACTTCATTACTCCTGTAACTCTTGTACTGGAGCAAAGTAAATAGCAGTTTATCTCGCAAAGTCACATAGAAGGGGCAATCTAAAAGGATGTGGCCAATTGTATCCAACAAATTTAAACCACACGTTCATAGGCGTTCGTGTCTAGGGATCTGAAGGTATCAGCCTAAGAGCATCCTAGATGGGAATGTGTTAACCCTAGCTAATAGAAAAGCGCGGCGATGAGAAGGTATCTCTAGGTTATCTAGATACCTAGCCATTTTTCCCGATCCATTATTAAAGCCTATTCTGCAATTCTGCAATTCTACATCAAGGAGACGTTGCTTGATTCTTTTAAAGATGTAAGATTCATTGGCCAGAGCAAGATTATCTAAATCAATTCCAATTTGGCAGAGTCTAGATCTAATCAATAAGTCCCATGAGAAATAATGTTCACTTTTCAAAATATATAAAAGGGAACCTGGCTCAGTTTGAAAGTATAATTTGAGCCAATATCTTATTGTTTGAATCCAGGCTTTGGTGGCAATCAAGTTTTGCCCGGTTTCAAGACAAATTGTAAAATATGAAACACATTTAGGTATCCCCAATATTTGTCTAAGGAATATGGCTTGGATGTTCTCCACTTCTTGATTAAGAGTTCCAAGCCATAAGGGAACACCAAACAGAAGTTGGGGGAATATTTTCAAATTCAGGATTTTGATCACTGCAGGAACACACTGATTCCCCTTCGCATAGAAAAACTGCTTGAGTTGATTTAAGGAAATCTTGGTGGCTTTAATAGTATTTTGTCGATGTATAGACCAATTGAGATTATAGTTATAAGTAATTCCCAAATACTTATAGCTTTTAACTTGTTCAATTGAATCCTTCCCAATGTGCCATTTGTATGAGGACCATTTTTTGGAAAATACCACTACTTTTGATTTGGAGGAGTTAATAGAAAGTAAATTAAAATGGCAATAATTATTAAAAGCATCTAGATATCGTTGGAGGCCTACTTTGGTGAAAGAAACAATGATGGTATCGTCCACATAAAGAAGTAGAGGTAAAGACTGGGACCCTAATTTAGGTGGGTGACCATCAACTGAACCCAATGACTGCGCTAAATCAGAAAGAAAAATATTTAAAAGTAGGGGAGCTAAAACACACCCTTGTTTAACGCCTCTTTGAATTAAAATTTTCTTAGTCAGTCCACCATTAGGTGAGTATTTAACTTGGCAGGTGGTGTCACAGTCTCTCAGCTTAACCTGCCTTCCTCACAGAATTCTCAGGATAAGGATGTGCTCCTTTCAGGGATAAAAATGCAACATGATGCCGCTATACACACATACACATCCTTTAAGTAAACAGAAACCAGAATCAGCTGATATTTGTGTTCACTTTTTCAGCATTTGGATAACTGGATTTATTTATTTTTAGTGTTCTCCCAAACAGACCTGGCCTCATACCTGGAGGTAAGATTTTGTTACAACTCTTAATGAACTCTAATTCAGCACTTTCACACTGGACTCTCCCTTTGTAATTCGTTTGTAGGAGAATGGCAACTTTTAAATTGGCAATAGAATGTCCTGGAAGGGTGAAATGTTCTCTCACTGATTTTTGAATATCACTTTCTAATGTCATATTTGTGTCTATTTATTGTTTTGTATGGGGATTGATGTCTTTGTCCAATGTAGAGAGTATAAGAGAATTGCCAAAACATAATGATGCATCATATTGGAGAATGAGCAAGTGAATCAGGTCACCATGATATAGCTGGTAGTATTAGGTATTTCCTGAGTGTGCGTGGGGACAAATTTGGATCCCATAGCCTCAGCTGACTGCCTTACTATTTTTCATTTTTCATTTTAAAAATATGTGAGCTAATGACATTTCTGGGTCAGCATCTTTCAAGATAGTTCTGATTGTGTAAACGAGCTCTGAATTCTTACATCACTGACAACCACATTTTGGCAATAGGAAGCTATTCATTTCAGTTTTATATTCAAAATGTAGAAAACTTACTATTGGAATAGGAAGAGGCAAAGCCACTCACTACAGGCATGATCTAAAGTGCTATGTGTGGTTTTCTGCTTTTGCCATGGAGGTTTCCTGTTTTTGGACACATGGATGTCTCATTACACATGTGGCAGAACAGTCCTGCTCAGACTCACAGGCCTTATTCATCTCCTGCCCTCTCCCAGGGATTCTCAACCTTTCCTGGAGGGGGTTGCCTCTCTCTCTATTTTCAGGTATCCACAGCCACCACCTGACCATTGTAGGACTTGCCCACTGGGGCAGGGCCAAGGTCCCCCTCCCCAGCATCCCTTTCAAACCCTAAGGCCTTGCCTTGGTGTTTCCTGCTTACCCCACTTCTGGGCACCACGGGGATGAGATACTGCCTGGGGTTGCCACTGGAGAAACAGATGCTTGCCAAGTGCCAGCCTTCCTCCCTCCTGCCCCGCCCCCGTTTTCAATAGCGTATTCAAAGCTGATGGAGGTCTATGTGGTACAGAGAACTACAGTACGCATTCAAAATTAAAAGGTATTTATTAGAAATAAAATGTTTCCAAGCATACTTTTAGCACAGTTCTTTTGAAACCCTTGCTGAGAAAAATACAGTCCCTCTGTCCCTCTCTCTATACGTGCCATATCAGATGGTGGAATATAGGACAGATGCTTAAGTTTAGGATATTCAAGCAGCCCATTCCTGAGAATTGGGCCGAAAGTGCTTAGGGGGCCCGAAAGGCCTGGCGCTGGTATAAACAGCACTTACACGGGCTCAAATGGCCTGGGCGGCAGCGTGCGGCCAGTTGAGGCAGTAGTCAGCAAAGGGGAGCTGCGCCAACGCGCAAGGGCCGCGCCAGCACCTAAGCGGTGCAGAGGCGGCTGTCGGCCATGGGGGCGTTTCCGGGGGCATTCCCATGGCTAGTAGGCCTCCTAAGCCCCATTTGGCCCGGGAACGCCCCCTTTCGCCCCAAAAAGTTATGCCAGTTCTCGACCTGGTGCAGCCCATTGACCGCCATGCAAACGCTCCAGATCCTCCTTTCACTGCCACACCCAGGCACCGCCCCTCTCCGCCTGGTGCCTCTGGAAGCCGACTAGAGGCCAGCCAATGCGGCCAGGACAGGAAGCGGTGGCACCCCACCTGAGGAGGGGCCTTGGAGCCACGAACTTCCCTCAAAAGCCACACTTTGTGCCCGGCGCTCACTTGACAGGTAAGCCTCGCATGGGCAGGCATGCTGCCAGTCTGTGCCGGGGGGGGTCGGGACTTTGCGATTTTCTCACTCAAACTCCCCTCTCTGCGGGGGCAGCATGGCTCTCGCTCAAACTCCCCTCTCTGCGGGGACCATGCTTGGCTCTTGCTCAAACTCCTCTCTTTGGGGGGGGGGTGCACGGCTCTCGCTCTAACTCCCCTCTCTGCAGGGGCCGTGCTTGACTCTCTCTGAAACTCCCCTCTTTGGGGGGGTGCATGGCTGTCGTTCAAACTCTCCACTCTGGGGGGAGTGTGCATGGCTCTCGCTCAAACTCCCCTCTTCGGGGGGGCCACTGCTGTGATGGCTCCTCCACCTGCCCTCCCCCAGCGAGTCGTGGGCCATGGAGGCGTGGGCCATGGAGAGGAGGCACGGGGAACAGCAGAGGGGAGCGGCCATCCCAGGGCAGGCTATTGAGCATTCTCCCTCTTCTGTCTGCAGGACTGGCAGCCCCTCACCCCAGCAACCTGGTGAGGCAATAATTGCAGTGCGGTCCCCCTCCAACACATGGCACCTGCTCTTTGTCGGTGACAGCCCTCTCAGGGGAGGGCGGTGGGATGACAGTGGACACTTCTGACGCGGAAGCCAAGCAGATTGGTAGTCTGTCCAGGATACCCATCAGAATGTCCATGGCCACATAGAAAAAGTGTAGTTTATTTGTACAGTGCAGAAATATATACAGATACTCCTTTCACACTCTCCGCTCATAACATCCCGCATAGAACTGCGGTTTCACTCCAATATATACACCTGCTGGTTGCAGCCACCAATCACAGTAGATACCCAATTATCCTGGCGTTGCTACTGCATTACATCAGCCACCTGGCTATAACTGGATCAGGCCAGCTTTCTCTAGCTCCCCAGGTGCTTTCCAGGCTGATTACATCATCCTTAGATCTCTCTGATCTATCCTGCCCTGTCAAACGAATCTGACAGACTTGTAATCCTTCTCAAGGATTTCAGATTAGTTTGATTAGCTTCATGAATCTATTGCAATCTACAATTTTTGTAAAGAGATCTGCCACATTACCAGCACTGGCACACTTTACAATATATACCAAGCCTTTGTTCACAGCTTCAAGTACATTGACATATCTTATTCTTATATGTTTACTTCTGCCTTAAAAGTTTTGCTCAGTCGCAAGTTGTAGCGCTGATTGACTGTCAGTATACACCTTTACTGGTAATTGTACATACACATTGAGTTCCTTCATGAGATAGACAAACCATTCCACCTGGTTTATACATTCACTCACAGCACTATATTCTGCTTCACATGAACTCATGGCTACAAATGACTGTTTTACAGATTTCCAATGTATGGGTGCTTCACCAAAATACAACACATACCCGGTCGTTGATTTTGCGTTTCCCTGATCTGCCCATGATGCATCAGCATAAGCAGTCAGTTCCCCATTACATGCATTCAAGCATAACTGTTTGTTCACAGATCCCTTCAGGTATCTGAGTACACGCTTAGCTGCTTTCCAGTCACTCTGCTTTGGTGACATATTTTTCCTGCTCAGGAAATGTACCGCCTGATATATGTCTGGGCGAGTCCAACAAGCAAGATATAACAAACTTCCTATCAGGGACTGATACAGAGATTTGTCACACTCTTCTTGTTCTTGAGACTCTTCACACAAATAACCTGTGACCATTGGGGTTTCAGCTGCATTAGCATCAAGCATGCTAAACCTTTCCAGCAACTGTTTTATTTTTTCTGTTTGAGACAAGTAAAAAAACACCTTTACTGTCTCTGTTTATTTTTACCCCTGGAATCACATCCAGGTGCAGTCAATTTACAAACTGCCACCTGTTAGATTAGAGTGAGAAACCTTGAGCTATTGGCATTCTTCCATTTCAGCTTTCCTTGCTCTGAACCATAATAGCTTTTCTCTTTCATTGTCAGCTACTATTCTTTCATAGCTGCCAGGTTCACCATCATCCATATTGTAAACATGATCACAATAATCAAAGCCATATCTTTGCCTCCAGCTTCTGCCAGCACAACAGCAGTGTAAGACCCATTCACTGACTGTCTCTTTGGTTGCTTTTTCCTGGCCAACTGGGGACAATTTCTTTTCAAATGTTGCGAGGACCCACAAAGAAAACACTTCCTGACGAACATCATGCATTTCTCCTCTTGCTTATAGTTCCTACTCTTCGGGTCTCCCTCACGTGCTGGCGTCTGAGCCATCTGCGCAGAGTAGAATGCTGCCCCTCTTCGTGGGATGTATCCCTGCTGGTGGGCTGATGTCATCGGCGTTGACTGTGAATTGCCTCCCTGCCTGGGATGATTTATACCGAACTGCATGGCACTTGACTCCCGTGACGACTCCCATGTTCCTCTCAGGTGAACTATGAACTCCTGGGCTGCAGTCATCTGCTTACTTCCTTCCTCTCGTCATTCCTCGTCCTCCAGAATCCGTCACGTCACGTATTCATAGGTTAGCTGCCCTGCTGCCAAACTCTCTAGCGAGGTTACTAAAACATCAAAGCTCGCATCCAGAGAACTCAAAAGCAAATACACCCGGTCTTCTGCAGCTAAATTCTTTCCTCTCAACTCCAGCTGTCTAAACAACTCTGCCAGAGTCTTCAAGTGGGCTGCGGCCGGCGTGTGCAGTGATTTATTGCATCTATAAAGACGCCTCATTAGTGCTAGCAGTGTGCCTGCCGAGTCCCGGAGATACACTGTTCGTAGACTATCCCATGCTAATTTTGCATGCTCTTTGCCTACAACAAAGATAAGCTGGTCATCTCCCACCGACAAGGTGATATTGGCAAGGGCTTGTATGTCCTTGGCAATCTCGGCTGCTGTAGTAGGGAGTGTTTCCACAGCGTCCCATAAATCTTCCCTTTTCAGATATTGCTCCAACCTCACAGACCAAACGTGGTAATTCTCTGAGGTGAGTTTATCCACCGGGATAAATGATTGTTTTGCCATTACTCACACACAGCCGTCACTCTTCTAGTAGCTTCTGAAAAATCCTGGACTCTGCTTATCTACCACCACACATAAACCTGCGCAGCGTAGCAGAAACACTCCTGTAACGTAGAGGAGCTGGGCCCATAACCCTGACGCGGAAGCCAAGCGGATTGGCAGTCTGTCCAGGATACCCATCAGGATACGGCCACATAGAAAAAGTGTAGTTTATTTATACAGTGCAGAAATATATACAGATACTCATTTCACACTCTCCGCTCATAACATCCCGCATAGAACTGCGGTTTCACTCCAATATATACACCTGGTGGTTGCAGCCACCAATCACAGTAGATACCCAATTATCCTGGCATTGCTACTGCATTACATCAGCCACCTGGCTATAACTGGATCAGGCCAGCTTTCTCTAGCTCCCCAGGTATTTTCAAGGCTGATTACATCATCCTTAGATCTCTCTGATCTATCCTGCCCTGTCAAACAAATCTGACAGACTTGTAATCGCTGCTGGCCCTGTCTGGAGATGCACTTCCCCCCCCCTGCCATCTCCCCCTCAGGCGTCACCCCACTCAGCCCTCTCACAAGCAATCCCTGGAGATTTGGGGGTGGAGCCTTGGGGGTGAGGTTTGGGAGGGAAGTGACCTCAGCCGGGTATAATGCCATTATACCTCAGCAGGGTATAATGCACACATCAAAGCACCCTTTTTCTCCAGGGGAATTGATCTCTGTAATCTGGAGAGCAATTGTAATTCTGGGTGATCTCCAGCCTCCACCTAGAGGCTGGCAACCCTAGTTCCCATGGAGGAAATGGCTGCTTTGGAGGGTGGAGTCTATGGCATTATGCCCTTCTGAGGCCCTCCCCTCCTCAAACCTAACCCTCCCAAAGCTCCACCCCCAAAGCTCAAGGTATTTCCTAAACTGGAGTTGGCAACCCCATCTCTTTCCCACCCAGCCAACCTTCCTTTATCTGCCCTTTCACATTTTTCTGCAACCCTGGGGCCCTTTTCAGGTTTGTAGAAAGATTTGTCTCACCCATTCGTAGCTTAAGTCACCAGGTTTAAGTATCCTCAGATTTGGCCAGCTTCACTATGAGTATATAGATTGCTGCAATAACAATTCAAGTATGTGACTGGACAGGAGCTAAACCAGAAAATGTGGACCTTCACCCCTACTGAAATTGGCAGAAAATAGTAGTTAGGGAACAACACATTCAGTGCCCTAATGCTGGTACTGTCTCTTATTGTGCAAACATCAAAAGGGTGCTTGAATATGAATGTCCGCAGCAGGTGCTGTTATGCAGAATTTTCCCAGGAGTGTCCCAAATCATTCTTTTATCTACAGTACAGCATGGTTAGCAAAGACCTTGTTTCTCAGCTCATTCTCCTCAGCTTATGAAAGCTGTGGTGAACAACTTGAATCACATAGATTTAAATATGTTCTCTCTCCTCCTTAGGCAACTGATAGTTGTTTTGTACCTTATAACACCTGCATATGGCTGCACATTTTTCCTCTGCAGCATTTGCAAATGAATTGGCAAAAATTCTCCTTGCACAGCAGAGAACTTAAGTAGAGTTGAATGACATATTTGAAGAATCAATAGTAAGCCTCTTTGCATAAATTGACTGAGAAGGAATTTGAGCACAACAGCTGTTTTTATATACACACAGGAAGAATATGTGAAGAGAGATGCCACAAAAATAGATGCTTCCGAAGAACCCTAGTATTTTGACCCATAATTAAGGACTAAACGACATGTGACAGATAAAGGTCAGTATTAGGACCCTAACAGGGAAAAACAAATTCAGGAGACTTTAACGTAGTGATTTTCTGAAGAGGGGATACTTAACTGGTACCCATTTGCCAGTTTTTGCTTGCAGCCCTTCAAAAACCTGCTCCCCCCACCCCCACCCCTTGATGGTGTAGACACATTTTACTCTTGCAAGCATATGTCTAGAATCCTTCACAGGAGAAGTGGCTTGGGGAAAGTTGCAGGGGGGAAGCTGTGGACAAGTGAAAAGTGTTAGGCACATATGAACTAGAGATTCTCTGCCTCCTTCCAAAGCTACTTCTCCCTTCAACAGGGATGGGGAACCTCCGGCCTCCGGGCCGGATCTGGCCTGCGAGATCATTTTATCTGGCCCCCGTGCTGATTCCAGGAGCTCCAGGGCCATGCCGCTCCAGCTCTCGCAAGCTAGGCTCTCTCCTCGGCAGTTCAGGCTTTGCCAATTGGGTGATTGTGGGGCCCTTTCTCCCAACTCTCCTCTCTTCCTGGAGAGACTCACAACTTCTGCCCCAAAAGTGTGCCTGGCCGGAAGCCCCCCTCCCCTTTGTCTCACCGGCTGTTTCCAGGTGAGTGGGTGGCGTGCCCTGCTCCTCCAGCTCAGTGGGCCCCTACGCAGCCCTCCCTTTGCTCTCCGGCTTGAAACTGCTTGGGTGCTTGGAGCTTATGCCACCATCTCCCCCCTTGCCTGCCTGCCACTGGCCGCTCCCTCCGCCAGCTCGGTGGGCCCCTATGCGGCCCTCCCCTTGCTCTCCCCCGGGCCAAGGACAAAAGGTAAATCTGGCTCGCCGGCCATGCCAGCCTCAAACTTTCCTCCCCACCCCCCCAGCTTGCCTCTGACCCGTGCAGCGGGGCAATCTGGTGAGTGCGTGTGTGCATGCGCAAGAGAGATCCCTGGAACGTTTTGCAGCTGGGTGAGTGTGTGTGTTTGTGCAGGAGAGATCCCCGGGCCGCTGTGCAGCTGGGTGACTGTGTGTGTGTGTGTTTGCGTGAGACAGAGATCCCTGGGCCATTGTGCAACCCAGTGAGTGTGTGCATGTATGCACGCGCAAGAGAGAGATCCCCGGGCTGCTGTGCAGCCCGGTGAGTGCGTGTGTGTGTGTGTGAGAGAGAGAGAGATCCCCTTGCGGGTGTGGGGGGAAGCCTCCCTCCCTTTCCTTCCTTCCCTTCCTTCCTTCTTTCCTTCCTTCCTTTCCTTCTTTCTTTCCTTCCTTCGCTATCCAACTGAATTGCAAGTTATATACTTATCTCGGGACAAGCAGGTTTTTTTCCTGCCTGTGAAGCCACATAAGCAGTTTGGCTTGGTCCACATACTGCCGGTCCAGCAGGCTTCCTTGACCCAAAACTGTCAGGTTTTCTAGGCTCCTCTCGCCTGCAGTTCTCCCAACTGCACTTCAGGCTCCAGAACCCTTTTTCCGGGTCTTTTGTATACCTGCTTCGTCAATGCTGGGAGTGTGCGTTCTTCGGCGGGACGACTGCTCGCCGGGATGATTCTTTTTCCGGCTTGGATTTCACTCACTGAAGCAAGTTCAACCAGCATTTATTTTGTTCAATTGAGACTTTTTATTTAGCTTAAGCATATTGTGTATATATTGTGTAACACTTGGCTTAAAATACATGGTGACTTGTTTCAATATGATCAGATTGTGCCATCAGTGCTTGCTTTGTTGCTTAATTCCAATTATTTAAGCACGAGGTTTTCTTTTGAATACTAAACCTCCCAATGGTGGCTGGAGACCTGGCAACCCTAGCCTCTCCCCCCTCCCCCTGCGCGCCAGGAGATCTACATCTGATATGGCCCCCGAACGATGTCATAAGTGTGCAAATGGCCCTTGGCAGGAAAAAGGTTCCCCACCCCTGCCCTACAAGATGCTGCTGTCTGATATGTTTTCCTGGATATATACCATTGATGTTTGAATGTAACATAAAGTTCAAAATTCATCTATTCACAGGTTAAATACTACCATTTTTAATTTAGTTCTTTCTACACCATTCCCCCCCCCCCCAAAAAAAACCTGAAGTGGTTTACGAAAATCCAGAATACAATCTAAATAAACAAAATGCAATTCAAGAACCCAAGTAAACTGAACTACATTCTGGTCTCATATTGGATCTTGCACATAGGACTGTTGATTCGGTTCCATCCAAACTGAAAAACAGCCAAATTTGCCCCGATTCTGTGATTTCTAGTTCGGATAGAACCAAAGTCAAAAAAAGCAGGAAAATGACGAGCCGAACACAGCGAGTTCGGGCGGATGCCGGATAAATAGGTACACATTCAGCGTCCCTGAATCAGAATTCTCCCGCGGCCAATCGGTGTCTTCTGGCCAATCAGTCGTGGATGAGTGCGTGAGCCCGGCCGCTGCGTGGCCCAGGAAGAGAAAGAGAGAGTGTCTGTGTGTGTGAGAGAGAGATCCCCGTGGGGTGTGTGCGTGTGCTTGGTCCCGGGTTGCTGCGTGGCCTGGTGGAAGAGAGAGAGAGTGTGTGTCTGTGTGTGTGAGAGAGAGATTCCCGTGTAGGAGGGGTGCATGTGCATGGTCCCAGTTTGCTATGCAACGCGGGGGGGGGGAGAGAGAGAGACCATTTATGCATGGGAGGTTTTGCTTTGGATTTGCTGCTCTCTAGATGCACATTTTCCCTATCCAAATTCTCAAAACTCAACAATAAGCCCCCATGCAGAGTTTTGACAATCTGGATGGGGAAAATGTGCATCTAGAGAGCGGCAAATCCACGGCAAAACCTCCTGTGCATAAATGGCCAGAGAGTCTGTGTGTGTGAGTCTGTATTCCTTCCATTGCTGCTGCTCCTGTGCTGATCGTGAGAGATCCTGAGCTGAGCTGACCTGCTGCTGCTTGCTGGAATCAGTATGGATTACTCCTCCTGACCCCTGCTTCTGCTGGAAGAGAAGACATCCACAGTTTGACCCATCTTGGGGCTTTTCTCTATAACATTTTTCCTGTGTGTGTGGGGGGGGGAGGAGCAGATTCTGTGTGTGTGTGTGTGAGGGGGGAAGCCAAAGGGGGTGGGTTTGATTGCCTCTGTGTGGGACTGTGCTTTCTGCTGTTTTCACCAGTTGCCAACTTCGTGTGGAGTTAACTGTGGGTCAGTGAGTCTCTCTCTGGCTGGCTCATATTGTTTCCAATGGGCTGTGCAGCCGCTCCTGTTGTTTCTAATGGGCTAGCCTGTCATTCGTTTTAGTACATCCCATGTCAGTGAGTCTCTCTCTGGCTGGCCCGTTCTTCTCCTTCGTTTGAAATTTGCGTCTTCTGGTTGGGGGGGAGGGCTGTCCTGCTGGGGGGGCTTGATCTCCTCTTTGCGAGTGTGATTGTTGCTTTGGAAGATTTGAATCCAGCAGCATGAAATCTATCAATCCTGAAGATATGCAATTTGTGCAGGTCGCACTTACGCTAGTAGCCTTATAAGATGCACTTTGGCTGTGTTGAAATGAAAAGATACGTTACCCATGCTAGTTACGCTGTTTACTTACGCTTTGGGCAGGATGCACTTTCAACGTAGTTACATTGGCTCTTAGAAGCCACGGACTGGCTTCTACTGTGTGCGGGGGGAGCCAAAGGGGGGGTGACCTGTCCTGATGGGGGGAGGGCTTGATCTCCTCTTTGCGAGTGTGATTGTTACTGTTTTCACTGGTTGCCACCTTTGCCTGGAGGTGAGTGTGGGTCGGTGAGTCTCTCATTCTGGCTGCCCCGTTGTTCTCCTTCGTTTGGAATTTGCATCTTCTTGCTGTGGGGGGTGTGTGTTCTGCTTGGGGGAGTTGATTGTCTCTGTGGGCCGTGTCCGTAGAATCCGAGCTTTTGCCTTCTTTAGCGTGATGGGGTGAGGGAATGGCATGTAGTGGGCATGCATGTGTGTATGCGACAGTGGTGTTGTGTGCTGTACAATGCAGCATCCTGCTTATTCCCCCCCTCCCCGGCCCCCTGTGGGTGTCCCTGCTCAGGATTTCTCCTTTCCCCTGACAGTGACAGCTCAGCCACATTGTCTCCTCCCTCAACTCCCCCACCCTGGTCTTTGTTGTTTTTGGGTGCCCCTGGGGCTGAGGAAGCAGTGACAGGAGGAAGCGAAATGTAGAGGAAAGGGCGGGCAGTCCTGATCCTCCGGCCTGCTTACTCAGAAGTAAGAGCCGTGGTGGGGCTTTGCTCCCAGGGAAAGCGGAGCGAATTGTAAACAACGCTGCCTTTTATCAGTCTGCAACAATGGGAGGTTTAGCCTTGGATTTTCCACTCTTTAGATGCACATTTTCCCCATCCAAATTCTCAAATTTCAACAATAAGCCCTTCTGCAGAGTTTTGAGAATTTGTCTGGGGGAAATGTGCATCTAGACAGCGGCAAATCCAAAGCAAAACCTCTCGTGCATAAATAGACAACAAGAAACAATTGAGGTTTTGCCTTGGATTTGCCGCTCTCTAGATGCACATTTCCCCATCCAAATTTCCAAATCTCAACAATAAGCCCCCCTGCAGAGCTTTGAGAATTCAGATGGGGGGAATGTGAATCTAGAGAGCAGCAATTCCAAAGCAAAACCTCCCATGCATAAATAGCCAATGAGAAACAATGGGAGGTTTTGCCTTGGATTTGCCACTCTCTAGATGCACATTAAGGATTGCCTGCTCCCATTCATTCCAATGGGCAGATGGGGAGACCCCTTCCAGACCCCATAACTCAGGACCCCCAGACCCAATCTTCACCAAATCTGAGGGCTCTTGCAAGTAGGGTCCCTCCAAGCTACCCTGAAAGTTTGGGACCTCTACCTCCAAAAATGCTGAGAGCAGTGGAAAGCAGGCGTGACATCCTGCCCTCCTTTAGGCCCCCTCCCCACCTTTCCCCACCGGTTCACTCGGAGGCACTGGCTTGTGAGGGTAGGCAGTATGGAATTGGCAGACCAAACGGGGTGCAGACACATCACGTGCGCATACCCACTCATCGTGAGCGGAACCTAAATGTTTCCAACAAACTAAATAGTGGAGAGACCCATGATGGATACGCGAGTCCAAGATCTTTGCAATCTCAAAATGTTCCTCCCCCACAACCATCACCGGTATTTCAGGAAGTGGTTCAGGATGCCACTCGGGAGAAGGCACATGTGGTTTCAGCAAACTGACATGAAAGACAGGATGGATCCATCTGAGTGATTTTGGGAGTGAAAGTTCCACAGTCACTGGGTTAATGATACGAGCAATGGGGAAGGGACCCACATACTTGGCACTGAGTTTGTTACACGGGCGGTTGGACCATAGGTTTTTGGTGGACAAATAGACCATGTCCCCCACTGAGTATTTTTTGCCTGGTGAGTGACGTTTATCAGCTTGAGCTTTGTATTTACGTTTAGCTCGCTCCAGATTTCGTACCAGCCAAGGCCAGGTTGTCTGAATCATGTGAACCCAGTCAGCAACACTTTCACCCCCCTCCACCCTGGAGACATCGGTATGGCTTATGGGTCCAAAGTCTTGCCCATAAACGGCCCGAAAGGGGCTAAATCCAGTGAATTGATGCACAGCATTATTGGACGCATATTCAGCAAAGGGTAACAATTCAACCCAATCGTTCTTGATGATAGTTAACATCACAGCACAAGTAGCATTCTAGTACAGCATTCACTAGTTCAGTTTGGCCATCGGTTTGGGGATGGAAAGCACTTGAGAGACCTTGTTTTACCCCCACTAATTTTAAGAAAGCTTTCCAAAATTTAGCCACATAGTTACTTCCGCGGTCGCTTACCACCTTGCACGGAAAGGAATGTAGACGGAAGACATGTGACACAAAGAGGCTGGCCAGCTTTGGGGCGGATGGGATACCTGCGCAAGGGACGAGATGCACCTGTTTAGAGAACAGGTCCGTGATTACCCAAAGTACAGTTTTTCCCTCGCTGAGGGGGAGGTCAGTCATGAAATCCATAGCAATTACTTCCCAAGGCCTAGTGGGAGTCTCTAATGGTAGCAATTATCCAGGAGGTTTCCCCTGGGCCCTTTTGACCATGGCGCAGACTGGGCAACTGCGGATGAACGAATCCACGTCAGTTTGCATGCCCGCCCACCAAAATCGCCTCCGTAACAAATGTAATGTTTTTAGAAAACCAAAGTGTCCCGCGGTCTTGGCTCCATGGACTAGCTGTACGACTTCTTTCCAGAGCTCTTTAGGCACATACAGCTTAGAGCCTTTGTACCACAAACCTCCACGTTCAGTTAGAGTGGAGGGGAGGGCTTGTGCAGAGAGTTCGGCTTGGCAAGCGGAACGAAGTGAGGCCAAAAAAGAGTCCGTGAGATCCAACCCATCTGGCGGTGTGGGCTCCGTGTTGGAGGGAGGGGATGTCCCTGAGGAGGGTTGGATGGCTGGATTGTCAGAGTGACCGGGTGCCGGCAGAGCTGGCAAAGGAGGCGAGGGGGGTGGCGCGGTTGGGCTGGCCGGCGTGGTTGGGCTTGAAGTGTCCCCCCCAGTGGAGGCTGTGGTGGGAGCCGGGCTTGCGATCAGGTTTGGACTGCTAGAGTGGGCAGCAAACCCCTTTGAGCAGGAGTGAACAGGGACTCCGTGGGGCGTTCAACCTTGGTTGGATATTGGGGAAGTCTGGATAGAGCATCAGCCAGGACATTTTGTTTCCCCGGCACATGTTTTAATATGAAACGGAACTGAGCAAAGAAATCCACCCAGCGAACTTGTTTCGCAGACAGTTTACGGTTCCCCGTGAGCGCCTCCAGGTTCTTGTGATCGCTCCATACCTCAAAAGGGACTTTAGAACCCTCCAAAAACTGTCTCCACACCGTAAGGGCATGGTGGATGGCAGCCGCTTCCTTTTCCCAGATTGGCCAGTTGAGCTGAGATTGTGCAAACGTCTTAGAGAAGTAAGCACATGTAGAAGACCGTCCCTCCCCTGCTGTAGAAGTGCACCCCCCATTGCCACATCTGAGGCATCAACCTGAACTATAAACATCTGATCAGGATCAGGGTGCTTTAACACTGGTTCAGAGGTAAACAGTCACTTGAGAGTATCAAAAGTGGTTGGGCACTGGGGGGTCCAATTGATTCTAGCTGAGGGCAACGTGGCGGTGCTGCCTTTTCCCTTAGTCTTAAGGAGATCCGTGATGGGGAGTGCGATTTGAGCGAAGTGGGGATGAACCACCTGTAGAAGTTAGTGAACCCAAGAAATTGCTGAACTTGCTTAGGGGTGGAGGGTGGTTCCCAACTGGTTACCGACTGAACCTTGTCAGGGTCCATAGTGAGTCCGTGGTGTGAAATTATATAGCCCAGGAAAGTTAATTGTTTTTGGTGAAAGTCACACTTGGACACCTTAGAATAGAGCTGGTTGTCTCTGAGGCATTGCAATACTTCTCTTACCAGGGCAACGTGTTCATCCATAGTTTTAGTGTAAATAAGAATATCGTCCAAATAAACCACCACGCCCCTATACAACAAGTCATGTAGGATCTCGTTAATGAATTGCATGATGACCCCCAGGGGCCCCTTTTAATCCGAAAGGCATCACTAAGAAATCATACATGCCAAAGCAACTGGAAAAGGCTGTTAGAGGTACATCACTCTCCCGAATCCTGATTCTGTAATAGGCTTCCACCAAGTCAAGTTTTGTAAAGATATGCCCCTCCTTTAATTGTCCCAAGAGATCCGAGATCAAAGGAACGGGATAGGCATTGGATTGGGTGACTGCATTGAGTTTTCGAAAGTCAATGCATAAGCGCAAGTCACCCGTTTTTTTGCGCACAAAGAAAGCAGGGGCAGAAGAAGGGGCGGTAGATGGCCGGATGAAACCTCAAGCCAAATTCTTGTCCAAGAATTCACGTAGCACGGTACATTCGGAAGCGCTCATGGGATAAATCTTACTTTTAGGCAGTTTTTCATTTCCCACTACTGCCTATTTCCATGTGGCGGTGGGTGGGGCAGTACATCACATTCCTGCACATCAAAAATGTCCGCAAAGTCTTGATATTCAACAGGTAGCGGACAGGACGAGGGGGTGTCTGAGACTAAAGCCGAGGTTGACGGAGGTACAACAGCCACCTCGAGATGGTGTTGGTCGCAGTTAGGATCAGAGAACTTTATAGTCCCAGCCCCCCCAGTCAATACAAGGGCTGTGTCCCTTGAGCCAGTTAATTCCCAACACCACTTCGTATCTGATAGGAGCTATGGTGAAGTCAATTTGTTCCCAGTGGTGGCCAATGCCCATCGCTACCCCACGAGTGCAACGATCCACTGGCCCACCCTTGACATCACTGCCATCTGTCAGGCTGTTATCTCGGTTTCTCTGTTGCCTCTGTTCCTTTGCTGAACTGTCCAGACTTCAAGGACAGCTTCACATACCAAAGCCTGGGAGCGCTACTCCTGGGAAAGTGTGCTCTGTTTATGCTTTGTGTGTTCTATAATCACCTGCCTTTTTCAAGCCTTATATTGCCAACTAACGAGCCAGACCCTCATAGCTGTCATCTTATCCTATATGCACTGTATTACCTATTTGACCAGTAAAAGCCATCTGCTTGGATTCTGACTGTCTCTGTGGTGATTTCTGGTTCATTGGGTCAAGAGCTGACATTATGACAGCTATCACTACAACTCTTCTTCAACGATCCCCTAGTCAGGCTAGAGCCCTGGAGGGTTCGCCTGCCACTCGGATAGGAGCTAGGAGGTCGCTCTCCGAGTGAACCGGGACTACTACTTCCTGGAACCCTGGAGTCCTCATGTGGGGATCCTACCCTTCTACAGGACATAGTCGCTGAACTTTTTAGGACTACTCTAGAGGCTTGCCGCTTGGAGGGACTGGTACAGACACAGTGGCAATCTCTAGTGAAAGTTCTCTGGATGTTAAGCTCGGATGATACTAATACTCGTTTAGATCTCCAGGATTTTGATCAGTTGCTGGATGATGCCCGGCTGGCAACTGAGGACTTACAGGTACTAACCGGATTATTGGACGAACTTATTGCCCGTGAGTCTCTCCCATTCACGGCCCCTACTAACCTGGGAAAAGGTACCATGGCAGGAGCCTCAGGTCTTTCCCTGATACCCGATGCAGCTAGTTGTCAAGCTGAAGCCAAGCGGGTTGCTGTCCATACGGCCCTCCTCTTTGCGGATTGTACAAAGGATACTACGGTAGCCACCTTGGCCCAACGGTTGGCCTCAACATTTGGGGCCGACGCACCCGCTATCGTGGTTCGGATACAACCATTGCTGGGCGGGGAACCTGACCCCATACTCTCACTCCTGGAAACAGAACTTTTACCGCACGTTACCGCAACTGAAGCTCTGAAACTCGAAGCCCGAAAGGTTCTCGAGGATAAAGAAGCTGCTGAAGCGGCTAAGGCGGCAGCCGAAGCCCAAGCCGCAAGGGATAAGGAGTTACAATTGGCTGCGGATCGTGCGCGGACCGGCGGTCGCCCTAAGAACACTGTAAAGAGCGGCCCTCCGTTAGGTCTGTCTTTTTCCCCGGTGTTTGTCCCGTTGCACACGACCCAACGCGCACGCCGCCTTGCAGACCGACGCCAAGACTCTGGAGAGTCTGCAGACGAGGACCTATATGGGGACAGTTCTCAATGTGCCACGAGTTTCCGGACAAGTAAACCTCATCGTACCGGCGGCCCAGGAGAGGATGTTCACCTGTTACGAGCCCAGAATCGAGAGTTATCCGACCGTGTCGATCAACTCCAAGAGCTAATGGAACAAATGCTGCAGGACAACAGGCAGTTGCAGCAAGCCCTGATAGCCCAAGCACAGCCCGTCCCGGGTCAGGGGGGACCAGTCCAACCTCCTGCACCACCTCCACCTCCCGGAGCTCCCGTTCTACCTGCACCCGGAGCACCTGTGCAACCGGGTCAGCCTGTGCAACCGGGTCAACCCATACCCGGTCCTTGGAAACAGCTCAAGTTGAAAACTACGTATGATGGATCTCTTGAAGCCCTACCCTGTTTCTTGCATCAGGTGGACAGTTACATGCAAGAACAGGGACAATTGTTCCCTACCGAGGACAGCCGGGTGCGCTACGTAGCTTCCCTTCTGACAGGCAAAGCGGCCGACTGGATGGTGCTCCAATTCGACACCCGCTCCTGCTCTATCCGTTCCCTCAACAATTTCATGACTGCTTTACGTAGGAGGTTTGAGAACCCCTTTCTGGGGGAACGGGCCAAAGCCGAACTGCTACAACTAAGACAGGGCTCTACTCCAGTCCGAGAGTTTGCCGATGAATTTCAAAGACTGGCGAGCAAAATTGTAGGCTGGCCCGAGGCCACCCTAATTCACCATTTCAGGGAAGCCTTACACCCTGACGTCCTGAACTGGTCGTACATGCGGGGCGACCCCGACACTCTCGAGGATTGGATTCTATTAGCCGAAGAAGTAGAAAGCCGCCGGCGCTTCATTTCCCTTGTCCGCCAAAAACACAAGGAGAAAAGCGCCCCAAAGCCCCAACCCAAGGCACCCCCCCCCCGCTATACGGAAGCCGACGCGTCCACTCCAGGATCGCGAAACCCGATTTCAAAGGGGTGCCTGCCTCATTTGTGGGGAACAGGGCCACTTTGCAGCGGTCTGCCCTTACTGCCCTGAACCCTTTCATCCCAGCACGACAACTCGAGCTAGGGGACGACCGCAACGCAGAGGCACCGCGGCCACCCGCAGCGCAGCGCCGGGAAGACCCACACCCTCTGCACTTCACGCTGGAGACTCATCCGTTCTGCCTGCATCAACTGACCCAGCCGGGTCTCGGATTACAAGTGCCCCATTGGGGGACAACTTTCCCTCTTCGGACGAAGAGAACCCATGGACTTCTCCGGCTTTAAACCTGGAATCTCCCCTTGATTTGTCAAAAAACGGCTCCGGTCTGTGGTGAGTGGAGCGTCTCCAGAGACCTCTGCAGATTCTCCTGCTAAACCGACAGCTCCCACCAAAGTAAAGGAAGTAGAAACCACCGTTTATGTAGACGCCATTCTACAACATCACGAAGGTGACCCCCAGCTACCCGTTAAAGCACTTATTGACTCTGGTTGCAGTCGCACTCTCATAAGCGCAGCCACATTTGCAGCACTCAAAGTCGAGTCCGAGGCTTTACCAGCCCCCGTCCAATTTGCCCAAATGGATGGGAGCCATTTCAAAGGGGGTCCAGTTGATCATCGCACTATAGGGGTGGCGATGGGAATTGGCTCCCACTGGGAACAAATCGACTTTACCATAGCCCCTATTCGATTCGAGGTGGTCCTGGGAATTAACTGGATTAAAGGTCATTGTCCCAGTATCGATTGGGACACGAACACAATCTCCTTTAACAACCCTAAATGCGACCAGCACCGACAGCAAGTTGCGATGCTGTCTCCACCCGCTTCGGCATTACTCTCCGAGATCCCATCAACACCAGCCCTCCCTGGAATATACCAAGACTTCGCGGATGTTTTTAACATTAAAGAATGTGATGCCTTACCCCCTCACCGGGCTACCGACTGTGCAATTGAAGTGGTGAAAGACTGCACATTAACCAAAAGTAAAATCTACCCAATGAGCACTTCCGAGCGCACTGTGCTTCGAGACTTTTTGGACAAAAACCTTGCCAGAGGGTTCATTCGCCCATCGAGTGCTCCCAACTCAGCCCCCGCGTTTTTTGTCCGAAAAAAGGAGGGCGACCTACGCCTCTGCATTGACTTCCGAAAACTCAATGCAGTTACTCAAACCAACGCCTATCCTATACCACTAATTTCAGATATCTTGGGACAACTACAAGAAGGACGTATTTTTTCTAAATTGGACCTAGTAGAAGCCTACTACCGCGTCCGCATCCGAGAGGGAGACGAACCCCTCACTGCCTTCTCTAGCTGCTTTGGAATGTTCGAATTCCTTGTGATGCCCTTCGGGTTAAAAGGGGCCCCGGGGGTCTTCATGCAACTCATTAATGAAATCCTTCATGATTTGCTGTACCGCGGAGTAGTGGTTTATCTAGACGACATTCTCATTTATTCAAAAACCATGGACGAGCATGTCACATTGGTCCGAGAAGTTCTACGCCGCCTACGCACCCACAAACTCTTCGCAAAGCTGGCTAAATGCGAATGTCACCAGAGCAAAATAACTTTCTTGGGATACATAATCTCCCACCATGGCCTTAGCATGGACCCGGACAAGGTCCGTTCCGTCCTCGAATGGGCACCTCCCTCCAACCGCAAGCAAGTACAACAATTCCTGGGCTTTGCTAATTTTTACCGCGGATTTATTCCAAACTTCGCCCAAATAGCACTGCCCATCACCGACCTTCTAAAAACCAAAGGTAAAGAAAACTCTGCCACATTGCCCTCCGCCAAAATACTGTGGACTGATCAATGCCAAGCCGCCTTTGTAGCTCTCAAACGACTTTTCACATCAGAACCGGTGCTACGGCACCCAGACCCTAATCGAATGTTCATTGTACAAGTCGATGCCTCCGACGTAGCTATGGGGGGGCCCTGCTGCAAAAAGGACCTAATGGTCTCCTTCATCCTTGCGCTTATTTCTCTAAGAAGTTTGCACACTCCCAATTGAACTGGCCTATTTGGGAGAAAGAAGCCTCAGCTGTTCACCATGCTCTTACCCTTTGTCGACAGTTCCTGGAAGGGTCCAAAGTCCCCTTCGAAGTTTGGACCGATCACAAGAATCTGGCCGCTCTCACAGGAACCCATAAATTATCCGCAAAACAGCAACGTTGGGCGGAATTCTTTGCTCAGTTTCGTTTTGTCCTGAAGCATGTCCCAGGAAAACAAAACGTTCTCGCGGATGCTCTCTCCCGATTGCCTCAATACCCAGCAAAACTCGATCGGCCAACAGACTCTCTATTTACGCCCGCACAAAGAGAATCCCTGCCCGTATTGGCTGTACAAACCCGATCCCAAACGCTGCCCCAGCAACAACACACAGTCACCAGCGGGCAAACTCCTCCAACCCTACCGACTACTCTCCTATCTCCGAGACGGGACACCACGATAGCTCCGGCTCCGGCTCCGACTCCTCCAACTTAACCGGCCGCCCGGCCGCCTGAAGTCTACGCACCGCAACACGTAAGCGTTTCCCCCTCGCCAACCCCCCTACCTGCTCCTACTACTATTTTGAATGGAGGGGGGGTTCCCGTCTCTGATTCTTTCATAAAGTCCCTGCGGGAACAATGCCTTATGGAACATTCTAATCAAACCCTGCCTCCTGGTGTTATTGAACAAGGGGGCTCTTGGTACAAAGACTCAAAATTGTATATACCCAAAGCGCTCCGAAAAGACGTCTTACACTTGGCCCATGGAATGAAAACCGCAGGGCACTTTGGGTTTCTAAAGACCCTTCACTTGTTGCGCAGACAGTTTTGGTGGGGGGGAATGCGTTCTGATATTGACTCTTTTATTCGCAGCTGTCCTATTTGCGCCACAGTCAAACGATCTCAAGGCAAGCCCCCAGGACTACTGCAACCGCTTGAAATACCCTCCAAACCCTGGGAAGTGATTGCTATGGATTTTATGACGGATCTCCCTCTCAGCGGGGGGAAAACTGTACTATGGGTTATCACTGACTTATTTTCCAAGCAAATACATTTGGTTCCATGCGCAGGGATCCCCTCCGCTCAGAAATTGGCCCGCCTCTTCGTGTCACATGTCTTTAGACTACATTCGTTTCCGCGCAAAATAATCTGCGACCGCGGCAGTAGCTTTGTTGCAAAGTTTTGGAAAGCTTTTCTCAAATTGGTGGGGGTGGAGCAGGGATTGTCTAGTGCATACCATCCCCAAACGGATGGCCAGACCGAACGTGTTAATGCTGTACTTGAATGTTATTTGCGCTGTTATGTCAATTACCACCAAGATAACTGGGTAGAACTGTTACCTTTTGCAGAATATGCTTAAAATAATGCTGTACATCAGTCCACTGGTTTCAGCCCGTTTTATGCAATATATGGACAGGACTTCGGTCCTATCCCCCCTGTGGAGGATGTGGAAGGGGAGGGGGATGCCGACATTGCCTCTTGGGCACACACCCTCCGCACTACGTGGCCCTGGCTGATTAGCAATCTTGCCCGAGCCAAGCGCTTGTACAAAGCACAAGCCGATAAGCATCGGTCCCCTGGTGGGGATCCACAAGTAGGTAACCTGGTCTACCTATCCACCAAGAATTTGCATTCCACCCGACCGTGCCATAAGCTCAACGCTAAGTACATTGGCCCATTTCCCATCACTCGCATCATAAATCCTGTCACGGTGGAACTATCTCTCCCCAAAACCTTAAGACGTGTGCACCCCGTTTTCCACATCAGCCTACTGAAACCCCATATTGCTTCTCCGCAATGGCATCCAGAACTGCCTCCCGAACAGCCCATAATGGTGGGGGGGGAAAGAACATTTCGAGGTCTCCAAGGTCCTAGACTCCCGTATTCACCATGGAATTTTACAATACCTAGTTCGCTGGAAACACTTCCCCCCTGCCTATGACAAGTGGGTTCGCGCACGAGATGTCTCCGCCCCCAAGCTCGTCAACGCCTTTCACATTGCCTACCCAGACAGACCAGCCCCCTTACAGGATGGGAGGGGGGCTTAAGGGGAGCAGGATGTCAGGCTGTTATCTCGGTTTCTCTGTTGCCTCTGTTCCTTTGCTGAACTGTCCAGACTTCAAGGACAGCTTCACATACCAAAGCCTGGGAACGCTACTCCTGGGAAAGTGTGCTCTGTTTATGCTTTGTGTGTTCTATAATCACCCGCCTTTTTCAAGCCTTATATTGCCAACTAACGAGCCAGACCCTCATAGCTGTCATCTTATCCTATATGCACTGTATTACCTATTTGACCAGTAAAAGCCATCTGCTTGGATTCTGACTGTCTCTGTGGTGATTTCTGGTTCATTGGGTCAAGAGCTGACACCATCCATTTTGGCAAACTGGATGGGAGCTGGCGCTTTGAAAGTGGTTTCATTGATCAGGGAGCGGGCACACCCGGAGTCTATGAGTGCTTTAACTTGTAACTGGGGGCCCCCTTTATGGCGCTGTAACACTACGCCCATATACACAGTCTCTTCGATCTCACTCACCTTCACTGGAGCTTTGGGTTTTGCAGGAATAGCTGTGAGGGTCTGCAGTGTCGCTCCACTCACCGCCCGTTTTTTGACAGATCCAAAGGAGATTCAAGGTTCAAAGCAGGGGGGTCCCAGTTCCTGTCTTCATCCAAAGACGGTGAGCTGTCCCCAAGTGGGGCACTTGTAATCCAGAACCCCGATGGGCTCACTGGTGCAGATTCGTGAGGCGCATCTCCGACGTGGAGAGCCGATGGCGCGGTCCATCCTGGAGCAGAGCTTCGGTTGGCCACGGTGCCTCGGCGCTGAGGTCGCCCCCGATTCTGGGGCGGTCCATCCAGTCGAGAAGGAACCAACCGGTCCGGTCGAAGGGGCAGGCTGCTGCAAATTGGCCTATGGTTCCGCAAACGAGACAGGGTCCCCTTTGAAACCGAGATGTGCGGTCTTGCGAGGGTAGAGCAGGCCTCTGTGGTGTAGGAGCTGCAGCCTTAGTAGGGGGCTTTTGGTTGCCTCCCTCCCTGGCTCGACATCGGGCCAGCGAAATGAATTGGCGACGACTTTCTACTTCCTCAGCTAGTAAAATCCATTCTTCCAGAGTGTCTGGGTCTCGTTGCATATAAGCTCAGTTCAATATCTCATGATGTAAGGCTTCCCAGAAATAATGTATTCAGGTAGCCTCGGTCCAGTCCACTATTTTACTGGCGAGTCTTTGGAATTCGTCCGCGAATTCCCGCACTGGTGTAGAGCCTTGTCAAAGTTGCAGGAGGGCCGCCTTGGCCTTCTCACCCAGGAAAGGGTCCTCAAAACGTCGCCGTAACGCTCGCATGAAGTCGTTGAGTGAGCGTATGGATCGGGCCCGAGTGTCAAATTGGAGGACCATCCAGTCGGCGGCTTTTCCAGTCAACAGGGAGGCAGCGAAGCGCACCCGGCTGTCTTTGGTGGGGAAGTGCTGCCCCTGTTCCCGCATATAACTGTCCACTTGGTGTAGGAAACAGGGTAGGGCCTCAACCGAGCCATCATAGGTCACTCTTAACCGAGGCTGTTTCCATTGTATGGGAGGGGGTGCTGGGGGCAGCACTGGCGGTTGCCCTGGAGGCGGCAAAACCGGTGCTCCAGGGGCCGGCAAAACCGGTGCTCCGGGGACCAGTTGAGCTGGAAGTCTTGGAGGTGGCAGGGCCAGTTGTCCCGGAGGGGGGAGAAGTGGTGGCCTCAGCGGCTGAAATTGTGGTCATGGAGCCAGCAGGGTTGGCTGAGTTGGCACCAGTTGGACTGGGGTAGTTTGAGCTTGTTGCAAACGTTCATTTTCTCAGAGTAATTGCTCCATTTGATCCTGCAGATGGGCAACACGATCATTCAAGTCCTGGTTTTGGCCCCGCAATAGATGCATTTTGTCCCCCGCTTCCCCCGTGTGTCTGGACTGGCTAACCCGGAGACCAGTAGCCCAGTGGGGTTCCTCACCATATAGGTCCTCCTCATCTGAGTAGTCCGGCTCGGTGAAGCGACCTGCGAGCCGACTCACGCGTTGTGCATCGCGAGATGGACCAAAACTCGGGGAAAATGAGGGGACAAACCCAACACCTATGCTATCTCTGGGACTCACGTCCGTGACCGTGCGGGCTCGAGCAGTGGCCAAACGTTGTTCCTCTTCTTTCTCGGCTCGCTCCCGAGCTGCCGCCGCATCCGCAATTGTTCCTCGGCTCGCTGTCGGTCGGCCTCGAGCTTGGCACCGATCACCGTGGTAACGATCGGGAGAGCTTCTCACTCCAGAGGCAGAAGGAGTTCAGAGGAATCTGGTAGGTCCAATAACGGTTGAACCTGGACTGCCAGAGCAGCAGTGGCAGCTCCAAAGTCCGGGGTTAGGCATTTTGTGAGTTCAGCCAAAGAGGCTGTGGCCGAGGTTAGTCCTACAAACAGTAAGGCCGTCCGGGCTTCCACATCCTGTGCTTGAAGGGAACAGGAGCGGTTGGGATCGGGGCCTCCTCCGGCCACGTTCCCGCCATGAGTAGGGGCTGAGCGGGGTGGATCGGGACCGCTACCGGCTCTAGCTGCTCCTCATGTACAATTAACCCCGCTAACAAATGGGTCGAGGCTGCTAAATCCTCCTGCGCCAGTTGCACTTCTTCCACCAGACAGTATTCGGAGGTCGTGCTGGGCACTTTGATCTGCGTCAGGGTTTGTCCAGGGGGTCGTGTCAGCCAGGCGATGCCACTGAACTCGAATGAGTACAATCAGGCGATTGATCTCCGCATCCGTCCGCAGCGCCTCAGCAAGAATGTCATTCAGCAAGGAAGGGTCGTCGGGGTACTCGTCCGACGGTTCCAACGGAGGGTACCAAGGTTCAGGACCCTCCAGGGTTTCAGCCAGAAACCCTCCACCCGGGGAGTGCTGTCTCAACTCCCACCCGGGTCCCAGGCGAACCCTCCAGGGCTCCAGCCAGGCAGGTAAAAAATTGAGAAGTGATTCGTGCCAAGATGTAAGCACTTGTCCACGTGGTAATCCCACAAACAGCATCCACAGACGAGGAGTCCAAAAGAGAGCTGATTTATTGGAAAACATCCAGGTTTGCAGAGCTACAGGTAAATTGGCACAAATGGAAACTGGTAGCATAGTACAGGGCCTATATGGGAAAGTGTTAGTCACAAAGAATCATGGCAACCCCCCTCCCAACGAGGAGCCATTCCCACAGGAGATAGCGCTGGAACAGGAATTCGAAAGTTAGCAGGCGCGACCTTGAGAGGCACCTGGTGGAATCGAAACTAAAACATTCTCAGTCTGACAGGCTGCTGAGAGCAGTGGAAAGCAGGCCTGACAAACGCCGAATTTCATGCCGAATTCCATGGATCTGAATAGGGGGAGTTCGAACTTCGGCATTTCCTGAATAAAAATGGGCTGAATTTAGCCGAATCCGAATATTACTGATTTTTTTTTTCAACAGCCCTATGCAAGGCCACAGACTAAGGGCCAAGAGCTCTTTGGCTCTCACCTCTAGCCGTGGCAACAGGAGGGAGACAGAAGCTCAGCCTAAGTGTTAAGCAGCTGGCAGTAGGGCTGTGCACCATTTGGGGGGGTGTGTTCAGATTCAGGTTTAATAGACCCATTTTTTTCAGCATTAAAAAACCCCAAAAAATACCAGTAAGGTTTCAGTTTCAGCATTCCCGAATAAAAATGGGCCGAATCCTGTGGATTGAGTCTCAACGGACTGATTTTGTTGATGAAATGAGTTGAATCTTTGATTCAACACAAGGACCACATTGGAAAAACCACTTCTTACATCAAACAAAATCAGTCCGTTGAGACTCAATCCACAGGATATATTAGTCAGTTTTGATGTTGTATCCCTCTTTACCAAGGTTCCAGTAAAAGACACAATCTCATTGATTAACCAGATTTTTCCAAAAGATATAACAGCCTCATTTCATCATTGTTTGACAACAAGTTATTTCCTATGGGATAAAGAATTTTATGAACAGATTGATGGAGTAGCTATGGGAAGTCCACTCAGTCCAGTAATAGCAAACTTTTGCATGGAATATTTTAAAAAGATAGCATTAGAATCGGCACCTTACAAACCTACAGTCTGGTTCAGGTTCATAGATGATACATTTACTATTTGGAGCCATGGTGAAGAAAAATTAATGGACTTTCTAAACCATCTTAAAACAAACTTTCAGTTAGGTCACAAGGTCTACCGGAAACCAACTCACACAGATCGCTACTTACACAAAAACTCCAACCACCACCCCAGACAGAAAAGAGGAATAATCAAAACATGAATGGACCGTGCAAGACGGATCTGTGAACCACAGTTTCTCAAGGAAGAAACTAATTATCTAAATCACGCACTGCTAGCAAACGGCTATTCCAGAAATGAAATCAGAAGGGCCATTAAACCAAGCAAAAATCAGAAAACTCAGGAAAAATAGTCTCCCATAGGAAAGGTATTCTTGCCATTTATTAAAGGAGTCACTGATAGGATGGAGAAACTTTTGAAAAAACATAACCTACAAACAGTGTTTAAACCCACCAAGAAAATACAACAGATGCTACGATCAGCAAAAGACAAAAGTGACCCCCTCACCTCTGCAGGAGTATATCGTATACCTTGCAGCTGTGGACAAGTTTACATCGGGATAACAAAACGCAGCATACAAACAAGTATAAAAGAACATGAAAGATACTGCAGATTTGGCCAACCTGAGAAATCAGCAGTGGCTGAACATGGACTGACACAAACAGGACACAGGGTCTTATTCCAAGACACTGAAAGACTGGACAATTCTACCAACTATTTTGTCAGATTGCACAGAGAAGCCATTGAAATTCATAAACATCAGCACAACTTTAACAGAAAAGAAGAGAGTTTAAGAATGAATAAGGCTTGGCTTCCTGTCCTGAAAACCTCCAGACTAACAAAGACTACAGTCCACAATAGCCATGCAGATTAGCTTTGGATTTCACTCATGAACAGATCACTTCAGGATACAATGGTTCCATATTAACATACCACACCCTCATTAGCACATTATCTTTATACTTACAGGACAATGATTAGCACATTACCTTTGATACTTTTTGCAGGACAATGATTCAGCTCAACCCAACCCCTTTCTGAGTATATATTACCCTTCCTACACACTTGACACTGAGAGACACTGTCCTTCAGTGTTACTCCTCTGAAGATGCTGAAGTTACTCCACAGCTGCTGGCGAAACGTCAGGAAAGAAAATACCAAGACCACGGTTACACAGTCCGGATAACCTACAAGAACCAAAGCCTTCGACAATATTTTGACAGCAGCATGGTCTTTTATTACGAGGAGTACCTCTATATCTACCAGAAACCATAGCTGATGGGAATGTATTTAGTCTGGCCAGCATAAAGGCTCTGCGCTGGGAGGGCTGGACTAAATTAGAAAAATATTCGGCCATTGTTCTTTCTGGAAAGGAAAGGCCAAAAAAAGTAGGTGAACAGATCCTATTCGCTCCAGCAATTATTCCCTGCAATTCCAGGTCCCAGTGTGATGGCTCACCTGTTTCTCCGCTGGTTGTTCCATGTCTGTCTCCTATCCCTGTACCTCAGTGTTCATTCCTTTTTCCTTTTTGTTTGCCCCTCTCACCAACCTGTCACTGGGCTCCTTTTTGCTTTGCCTCAGACTTCCGAGTTGCATAGACCGCTCGTCTCACAAGTCACTCGTGGTCTCCTTGGAGAAACTGTTAACGTACACAGTCATCTCCTTAACCCACCTCCTCCTCGGCAAGCATTCCCTCTCTGTATCTTTTAACCTTTTCCTTGCAAGATTTGTCCCACCCACCAATTAACGTCTGTTACCTTCTTTCCACTACCCACGTGTTGTGTCGTCACACCTTCCCTAGTAACTCTTTCTAGTTGCCTCCCTGTTGTCTTCTTATTAAACCCTTTTTTCCTCCCTCCTGTTCTGTCTGTTCTTTCCCCTTCTTAGTAGGTATCTCTTTCCTGTCTAGTCGGACCCCTTCTCTCTTTCCATCTATTCTCTCCTGCTGTGTTTCCACTCCATCCCCCTCCCATGAATTGCCTCCCAGGGCTGCCCCAGCAAGCGAGGGTGATTTGCCCCCTCCTGTCAGAGTGCCAGGATCGGCACACCCAGATTCTCCCTGTAATTGTCCGAAGGATATAGGCTTCCTCAGAAGTTAGCAACGTCCCTATATCAATACGAAGAGAGCTTATTTTCCTTTCTATGAATTGGGACCATTTGAATACATCAGGGTCAGCAACTAGGCTGGCTATAAGGCTGTTTGGAGGAGCACGAAAGCGTAGGTGCAACCAGTACTTAATGGTGGCAATCCAGGCTCTGGATTCAATAAGATGAAGGTCCAACTCCGTGCATCGTGTAAGGTATCCAACTGAGTTGGGAATGCCAAGTATGCGTCGTAAAAAAGTCAAGTTTATCTGTTCCACGTCATTGTTAAAAGCTTGGATTCACACAGGGATACCATACTAAGTGTGGGATTATTATGGCCTGAAATATTCGTATAGCCACTGGTACAAAATGTTTTCCCTTTTGATAGAAGAGCCAGATAATAGCTGACATCTTGCTTTTGGATGATATGAGAAAGTTCCCTATGAATAGCCCAATTCAGGTTATACGAAAACAGCATCCCCAAATGCCTAAATGGTTTAACTTGTTCGATTTCCCTGTCACCAGTTCTCCAAACTGCTCATTTCCAGGATCTTGAAAAAATGATGCAAAGGCAGCTAAAGCTCGCTTCATACCTACTCTAGTGTAGGAAAGCACCGCTGCGTCATCCGCAAACAACAGGATGAGAACATGATGAGAGTTCAGTTTTAGGGCATGATTTTCTGGTCTGGACATATAGGAGGGGAGTCTGTCAGTTTGTCTCATGTCTCAGTTATCATCGACAGACTTGACTTATCCAAGTTCAAAACAAAAAGGAACTAAATACAGCCAAAGGAGAGAGGAGAGATAAACTTACCAAAAAAATTAAAAGGAATCCACCAACTTCATTTCCACCCTATGAAATCCCTATGAAAGCTTTATATGCAGAAGAAGTATAAACTGCAATGTTTCTTTTTTCCAAGGAAGCCTTTTCCCAACAGAAAGAGGGAGTTCTTCAATATTTGATACATTGGAGATGAGGAAAGCAGATCAATGGAAGGATTGCCAGCAAGGGTCATCTTCTCTCTAAAAGAACACATCTGGTACTCTGTCAGTCAAGTTGCTTCAATTACAACCATCATTTGAATTGTATATAGCTATGCATATAAATCATAAGCTGCTTTGGGAGATTATCTGCAGCATAAATATAATATAGAAATAAATGTTGGCTTGGCTATTACTATACAAAAAGTCCTCAATGTCAGGAGACACTGAGAGTTCATGAACAGAGCTTCCAACTTTTTTCCTTTAAAAATCAGGTGTGTCTGATTCTGACTGGGACTAAGGCACAAGGGAAGGGACTCTAACCCTTTCCCCACACTGTTTTTCAAACCTGAAATGGCCTCAGGAGTTACTTTGTACCCAAGTGGGGCAATACTATAGTTACTCATATCAGCCTTAGAATCATAGAAGCCTTATTGAGCCTTATCAGCAATGTTGCAAATAGTGAGTGACCCTGGGCTTAAACTCCTCCCCTCCCCCTCATGCTACAGTACTGACCAGAACCGGCCCCCCATATGCCTGATTTTTGAAGAAAAAACAAAGTGCCATTATATCTCCCAGTATCTTATACAGTTAATGAGCAGTCCTTTAGAGAACAATGGTCAAAGATCTCCGACATTGTTTTCAAAGAGATATAATGGCATGGAGTTTAAAATATCTCTTGTAGATTTTTATTAATGTATAGGGATGATTCATATATAAAGCCAAGTAATATTTTGTTACTACATGAACGTGCTACCTGAGCTCAAGGATTCCTTCATTTCTCCTCCCTCTTCCCATCATGCATTCTGAGTCAAGTAGTAATAGCCACAATTTGCAAACTGCAAATTAGGGTTCCTTTCCAAACCTGGACCACAGATGATGGTTTAAAGGTGGTCTTCAAGCTTGGTTTAGAGAAGAAATGTAAACCATAACTTGCTGTTTTATATTCAGTTGTACACTATAGTGTGCAGTAAAACAGAAGTCATTACATTATCCTAGCACCACAAGGGGATATGGAGGAAACAGAAGCATGCAACCCTATGGATCACTCACATCACACCAGCCCATAGTTTGGCATTGCGTCTGAAACATTGCATCACAATGTACTTCATTTGTTACTCAACAATAAGCCAAAGCAATGATCTCATATGAAATAGCAATTCCTCATTAAGGATGTTTATCATTGTTATCTGAGGTCTATGTATCACTGCTTATGCCAATCATAGGTATCAAATAATACTTTATAAAATGACACTTCTATGTGTTCAGAATTAGGTCCTATTCCATTTAACTTACTGAAATATTTGGGACCTAACCTGCATAACCTGATTAACAAACATCAAGTATTAAACGTATGTGGCCAACAGAGAGTTTTTCAGTACAATCTTAGAATGAAAACTTTTTTGAGAGTGACTCCCATTGAATAGACTTGAGTAGGGTTTGGGATAGACCTTGTTTATGTTAGCAGTTACAAGATTATACAATTGTTTTCCTTACACAGTTTACTCACCAGTTTTCTGTATAAAGAAGACAAGCAAGCATCAAGCAGCCATAATTTAGTGGGTATACTAACAATTTTGCCAAAGTTTGCTTATGGCAATACAGGCATTTCCTTTGTTTTCCCATGACCAATCAATAACAATTTTGATTACGTGCTTCAACAAACCTCCGGGGTTTACAGCTCTGAGCGCGGATATGCGATTCTCCGCACGCCAGCAAGGGGGGACAGAAGAGGGGTGTCAGACATGGTCTGAGAAGGAATGTTGTGGTTTCTCCAGGTGCTGGCCTTGGCCAGTTCTGTGTCCTGTAAACAGTATGTTTAGACTACTCTCTCTGTGGGAAGACTCCTAGCACCCTGTAAACTCCCGGGAGGGGGGGTTGCCATGGTACCCAGATCCACCCTGATTTGCCCTCTGCTCTTTTCCATATATGCCCTGTACTGTTCCCTTAGTTTTCACTAGTGTCCATTTGACTCTTGGCTTCTGTTAACCTGTGGATTTTCCAATAAATCAACTCTTTTTTTGACTGACTGTCTGCTGATGTCTGTTTATGGGATTATCATGGGACTAGAGCTGACAGGGGGTGTCAGGATCAGGCATTTATCTCTAGCATCCCTCAAAAGCAGATTCATCCAGGCAGGTAGCTCTGAAGCAATAATACTTTATTAGGAGCAATAAGGTAAATAAAACAGCTGACTGTATACAGAACGAAGAAGGCTGCTAATGGCATGACATAGGTAGAATACATGGTTAAAAGCACTTCAGCTAGAGAAAGGAAAAACAAAGTGAAACAATTCTGAGATAACGTTCCCAGGGCAAGGTAGACAACACAACAGCTGGGGATTGCAGGCTAAGTAAATAACAGGATGAGAAACTATACACAGAGTTTGTAGCATGTGAACCAGAACTTGACCTGCCAAGAGCCCTTCTTCAGGTGACTTTAGTCAGAACCTGACAGGGGGGTTCTGAAAGGGCCCCCTACTTCAAAACACCACCTCTGGTGTATGGAGGTGAGTGGCACCAGGCACGAACAACAGCAGGTCCTGGGGCAAGGCAACGGCGAGGCTCTGGCTGAGTTTCGTGGCGTTCACTGTGACAGGAAACTGCTGGTGAATATCTTCCGATGGCCAGATGGATGCTCACGAGAACTGTAAGCAATAAACTCAAGCACTAAATAATTCTGGATTACCCACGAGTCACAAACTGAAGTACCTCTCAGCGGTGTTAACAAGCCATAAATCTTAAAAGACTTTTTTACAACTCTTTCGACAGACGAAGAAGAAGGGGGGGAGGAGTTTTACTGTTGTTGAGTTCTGAGCTGTTAGAAAGGAAAATACAGATTTATCTGCCTGGGTACATCTTGGTAAGAATATAATGGAGATATATTTTTAGAATGACTAAAAACTAACAGCTCAGTTTGAAGAAATTACTCTTTCCAAAACCTAAGCTCTACAGGACTGAACTAGGACTGTGTGAAACAGTTTGGGATGGCATGTTAACTGAATCAGGTTAAGATCCCCCCCTGCTCCTGCAGAAAGTCTACAGACCTGCCATAAAGCCCCTAAATGGAGAAAAAGGAGGGGGGAAACCTTTAACAATTATCACTGTCTACAGTCCCGGTAAGAAGGGCTTCCATATCGACTCCCCAGACTTCGACTGTTCTAACAATGGCTATGCCTCAGACTACGAAGGGGGAGAAAACAAAACCTAAACTGAGTATGGAGGAGATGCTGGCATCTATTCATGAGACAGTGATTAAAAATAAGCAGATTTTAAACCAACATACCACGATTTTGACAGACCATTCGCAACAGATTTCTCAACACACAGAACTCCTGAAACAACAGTCAGAATCTGTGCAACAAAACACTAAAGCAATTGATTCCTTAAAGGACAGTTTCACTGGTCTTATCACAAAACAAGATAAAATGGAGACAAAACTCCAAAAGACCTGGCAAGACAGTAAGGATACAAAAAAAATGGAGATGGTGGAATCTAAAGTAGAGAGACGTGAAAGAAGAGAGGAACAGCATCAGGACCAGATAGCAAAGCTGGACATGGCAAGACAGTAAGGATACAAAAAAAGATGGAGACGATGGAATCTAAAGTAGAGAGGCTTGAAAGAAGAGAGGAACAGCATCAGGACCAGATAGCAATGTTGGATTTTAAAATGAAGGAGTCAATGATAAGACTACGCAGACTTCGAGAAGGAAGTGAAACAACGAATCTGTGAGACTTCCACATTTAACATCTGGGAACATTTCTGAAAGAGGACGATGAAAATGTCATACAAGGCATGCTGGTGACAGCCTATAGAATTAACTCCGCCTATGCCAAGATAAATAAGGTACCCAGAGATTGTATAATCCAGCTACAATCTAAAAGCTACAGAGATCTCATACTTCGTCAGAACTACCAAGAGCCACTGACAATTGAGGGAGTAAAATTACACCTCATGAAGGAGATCCCTCCAACATTTTGAGAAAGAGAAAAGATTTTAAATTTCTGATGGAAAGACTCAATCTTAATCAGATCCAATTTCGCTGGGAAACACCACAAGGAGTTTCCTTTTTTTACAAGGGAAAGAGACATAGAATTTTGGATACTCTGAAGGTGGAAGAATATCTATGGCATTATGACAAAGAGCTTAAAAAGGAAAAAATATCACTGCAGGAATGTCAAGATCCACAAGACTGGAGAAGACCAGATGACCAGAAGAAACCAGAAGCGAGTGGAAAGGCAGCAGGGGAAGAGGACTCTGATGCTATTTAAATCTAGAAAGGAGGAGGTTAACTGCGGGATTGAGTATAATCTGATTTGTTTATTTAGGGGTGTTGTAGGATGGGGGGAGGGAGAAATTTTAGAAATTAATGTCTATTAAGATATTATATGGGAATATAAATGGCTCTCATTCCCCAAATAAGAGGAGAAAGATTTTTCAGCATCTAAAAAAATTAAATTCTGATGTTATTTGTTTACAGGAGAGACATATGCTACAGAAAGATGTACATCTGCTAGAATGTAACAGACTGGGAAACCTGTTTACGGATTGTAATGGTAACAAAAAAACGAATGGAGTGGCTTTTTATGTGGCAAAATATTTGGAACAGGAATTAATTTATAAAGAGGAAGAAGGTAGAATTTTAATTATAAAAATAACTATACAGTCGCAAGATATTATTCTTATAGGTTTATATGCACCAAATAAGAACAAAAACCATTTTTTTGTGGAGCTGGGACCTATACTTGCTGAATTTGGAGATGATAGAATGATATGGCTAGGGGATTTAATGGGGTAATAGATCCTAGTATAGACAGGAGTATTAAAAAGAAGAGAGACAAAAGGGAAGGGAAGCTTCCAGATGCTTTTTGTAATATGGCTCACCATTGGAATATGAATGACACTTGGAGAAGTAGGAATTTTACAAAAAAAAAGGCTATACCTTTTTTTCAGACAGACATCTTTCCTTATCAAGAATTGATATGATTTGGTCCTCCTTGGCTTTAATGAATAAGTTAGAGGAAGTAGAAATCTTACCAAAGGTTTTAACAGATCATATTGCAATAAGAGCAAAATTTAAAATGGGTTCTGATAAAAGAAAAATATGGGGGATCAATGAAAATTTATTGAGGTGGAAGTAGTGCAGAGGAAAAAATACAGTTAGCTATACAAGAATATTTAATAAACAATTTAGATAGGGGAACTCTATCTAAATACAGATACAGTGGTATGGAATGCTGGGAATAGGGCTGTTGATTCAGTTCATCCCGAACCGAAAAACAGCAAAATTTCCCCCGATTCGGCTGTTTTTTGGTTCGGGACAACCGAACTCAAAAAAGGCGGGAAACGGTGGAGCCGAATTCGCCAACTTTGGGGGTTCAGCGAATAAATTCAACAGATTCGGGGGGCCCCGCGCCTTCACGGAGCTTCCATGAAGGCGCGGGGGGCTTTAAACAGGTCTCCGCCTCCCGGCGGGGAGGCACAAATCTGTTCCACCATCCCCCTTTAAACAGATCTGCGCCTCCCAGTGGGACCCCCCCCCGCCCCCCTTCCTGGGACTTCCGGGAAGGCGGGCGGGGTGTTGTCAAGCCCCTCTGCGCTCTCTGCGCAGAGGGGTTTAAAGACCCCCGCTCCCCCTTCCCAGGACTCCCGGGAAGGCATGCAGGGGGCCCTTTAAACAGGTCTGTGCCTCCCGGTCAGGAGGCACATATCTGTTCCACACACCCCCTTTAAACAGGTGTGTGCCTCCCAGCCGGGAGGCACAGATCTGTTCCACCACCCCCCTTTAAACAGACCTGTGCCTCCCAGCTGGGAAGCGCAGACTTGTTTAAAGTGCCCCCAGGATCTTTAAACCCCTCTGCTCTGGCTGCGCAGGCAGAGCAGAGGGGCTTGCCAACCCACCGCCCCTCTTCCCGGGAGTCCTGGGAAGAGGGGCGGGGGGTCTTTAAACCCCTCTGCTCTGCCTGCGCAGGCAGAGCAGAGGGGCTTGCCAACCCACTGCCCCTCTTCCCGGGACTCCTGAAAAGAGCGGGGTCTTTAAACCTCTCTGTCCTGCCCACACGGGCAGAGCAGAGGGGCTTGCCAACCCACCACCCCTCTTCCCGGGAGTCCCGGGAAGAGGGGTGGGGGGTCTTTAAACCCATCTGCCCTGCCTGCGCGGGCAGAGCAGAGGGGCTTGCCAACCCACCGCCCCTCTTCCCGGGACTCCTGGGAAGAGGGAGGGTCTTTAAACCCCTCTGCCCTGCCCGCGCTGGCAGAGCAGAGGGGCTTGCCAACCCACCACCCCTCTTCCTGGGAGTCCCGGTAAGAGGGGGGTCTTTAAACCCCTCTGCCCTGCCTGCGCGGGCAGAGCAGAGGGGCTTGCCAACCCACCGCCCCTCTTCCCGGGAGTCCCGGGAAGAGGGGCAGGAATCTTTAAACCCCTCTGCCCTGCCTGCGTGGGCAGAGCAGAGGGGCTTGACAACCCACCGCCCCTCTTCCTGGGACTCCCGGGAAGAGGGGCGGGGGTCTTTAAACCTCTCTGCCCTGCCTGCACGGGCAGAGCAGAGGGGCTTGCCAACCCACCGCCCCTCTTCCCGGGAGGCAAGAATACAGAATGAACTAAAGACACTTCAACAACAGTATGCAGTTTTGATTACCACAGAGATTGAAAAAAAGGTTTTGTTTAATAAACAGAGATATTTTGAGCATGCGAATAAAGCAGGTAAATTACTTGCCTGGCAAATGAAAGGAATTAACAAGAAAGAACCAATCCTAAAAATTAAAAGGGGGTGTTATAACAACTGATCCCAAATATATTCAAAAAAATTTATAGAATATTTTACTAGATTATATGCAAGAGGGGATGTAGATGAGCAACAGATGACTCTGTATCTGTTGGAAAATAAATGCAAAGAGATTAATCAAACATTAAAAAATATTTTGGAGGAACCTATAACTCAGGAGGAATTAAATAAAGCAATTAATAAAAGTAAACTTAATAAATCACCAGGGCCCGATGGTTTTACAGCAATTTATTATAATTGTTTCAAAAATCTCCTTAGTCCTCTCCTTCTGAAGGTTATGAATGCTAGTCTGAAGACTGGAGTAATACCACAAACGTGGAAACAAGCTAACATTACCCTAATACCAAAACAAGATACAGACCATATGGAAGTAAAAAACTATTGGCCTATCTCATTGCTGAATAATGATTTTAAACTGTTTGCTGATATTTTAGCAGGCAGACTGAAGACTGTACTCAATGAGGTAATTCATGAGGATCAGGCTGGTTTTTTACCAGGAAGACAAATTAGTCACAATGTTAGAGTAGTGCTGAATTTAATAGAATTAGCAGACCAAAAACCAGACTTGCAATTAGCATTGTTCTTTCTGGACCCTGAAAAAGCGTTTGATAATGTTCATTGGAATTTTATGAAAAAAGTGTTGCAACAAATTAATTTTGGCCCTAAATTTAGGAGGGCCATAGATAGTATATATATATATCTCAAACGATTACTTTATTTATAAAAGGGGAAGAGACACATAAGATAGAGATTCAAAAATGTACCGGACAGGGCTGTCCCCTCTCCCCATTATTATTTATCTTAGTACTAGAAATATTAAATGAAAAAATTAGGGAAGATAGAGCATTAAAAGGGGTTAGAATTGGTAAATATGAATATAAGGTAAGAGCTTATGCTGGTGACATGGTTTTCATTCTTGCCGACCCTATTGACAATTCTAAAGAATGGATGGAAGTACTTAGAGCCTATGGAAACCTCTCAGGTTTTAGATTAAATAGGGATAAATCGAAAATAATACGGAAAAATCTTACAATCAAACAACAAAAGGAATTATCTTTAATAACAGGCTGTAAACTAGAAAGTAAAATTAAATATTTAGGTATTTGGATCACTAAGTGTGGCATAAATTTATACCAAAATAATTATGTGAAAATATGGGGAAAATTTTTAAAAGACCTAATAAATTGGGGGAAATTACCAATTTCATGGCTAGGCAGGATTGCCATAATAAAGATGACGGTTCTTCCTAAGATGTTGTTCCTGTTTCAGAAGTTGCCAATTTTGAAAGGAACTAAGTTTTTCCAACAGTGGAAAAAGGTGCTGGTGAATTTCATCTGGGGTAATAGCAGACATAGAATCTCTTATAAAAACCTTCTAGATGCCAAAGATAGAGGAGGTTTGGCGCTCCCTGACTTAAGATGGTATTATGAAGCGACTTGTTTTGTCTGGTTAAAACAATGGATTATATTAGAAAACCCCAGATTATTAGATTTAGAAGGACATAATATGAGATTCGGTTGGCACACATATTTATGGTATGATAAAGACAGGGTGAATAAAGATTTTAAGCATCATATTATAAGAGCGAGTTTATTACAAGTTTGGAAGAGATATAAGAGAGGTTCTGAATCTAAAACTCCAGGATGGCTTAGACCCCTGGAGGCTTTTTTGAGAAGAGGTCAAAATATGGACCCTCAGTGTAAGATTTATAGGAAATATATACAGTATGAAAATGGTCAATGGAAATTAAAAAGTAAGGAGGAATTAGGTATTTTAGATTGGTTTAAATATTTCCAATTAAATGATATATTTCAAAAAGATCAAAGGTTAGGGTTTTGTCAGATAGGGTTTCTGACAGCTCCGTGCTCAAACTAGATGGTTTCCCCGCAAACAAAATGGAGTTCTCCGTGCACTCCTCCCCCCCCCCCCCGTTTTGCACACAAGCTCCAGCCAGAGATTTACAATTGTATTGGGACCCGCCCGTGTAAATCTCTGATATTGGGTCCCGCGCACAAAGCCGAAAGCTCAGCCATCTCCTCCACTGATTGCTCATGATTGTTTCTGTTTCAGTTTTACTTAAGTCGTTACCGGCAGGAAACGACTACATTGTCTCTTTGTTCCTATAACCCTATTGTGTCAGCCCTATAAATGTATCCACTCTCCCCCAGTCATGTATTCCAGCCTTGCGCGTCTCTTACTGAAATCACTGACTTTCTGAAATAAATCTTTGAATCGCTGCTCTGCCTGGATTGAAGGTCTATTGCCTGAAAAGCTGTGTATTTGCTGAAGCCTGACATTAGGCTGTAATCACCATTTTTTTTTATTTTTATTTTCGACCAGTTTGTTTTTGTAAATATGTTTTCTATGTCGTCCCGATCCGCCGAACTGATCCGGCGGTACGAGCATATCTGCCAGTCAGAACGGCAGAAAGAGGCACTACTCCGGGAAGAAGCAGCCCCGGAAGGAGCCGGCCCGCTCCGGGAGAAAGCGGCCCCGGCGGGGTGCCCCACAGAACTTGCCGAGGGGGCGCCGCTAAATGAACTCTGCACCGGACAGTACGTCCACCGATCGACAACGACCCCAAGCTTCGATCACCTGTACCGAGGCCCGCTGGATGACTTGTACTCTGGGAGGGAGACACCGCTTCGAGACCAAGCGCCAGCCACCTCGACCCCTTGCCCCCGGGAGGAGGAACACCGTCTTCTACAGGAGCAGAACCACGAGCTGACCCGGGAGAATCGGGACCTTCAGGCCCAGCTGGGAGCCCTGCAGAGGGAGATGACGGCGCTAGCAGGGATGGTGCGAGGACTCCGATCGTCCATTGGCGCTGCGACTACCCTCCCCATTCATTCTCCACGCACAGTCGCCTGGGACCTGCAGATCTCCTTTGATGGGACCTGCGCCCAGTTGCCCCACTTTTTACTGCAACTTTCTGGCTTCATGAACGATCAGGGTGAGACTTTTCCTTCCGAAGAAGCCCGGGTGCGGTACGCCATCGGGCTTCTAAAGAAGGAGGCAGTAGAGCGGGCAGTAGCAGCAACAAAGTTAACCCTGGACTTTTGCGCTCCCTCAATGATTTCCTGGAAGCCCTGCACCACCGGTTTGAGGACCCTCACCGGGCAGAGAGGGCCAAGATCGCCATGCACAGATTGAGGCAGGGGTCATGGTCTGTGCTAGAATATGCCCAGGAGTTCCAGTCCCTGGCGTGCAAAGTGCGAGAGTGGAGCGAAGCCACCAAGGTCCAACACTTCCGCGAGGGACTGCGCTGGGAAGTGTTGGACGGCTGCCTGACTCTGGGAGACCCTGTGTGAGAGATCCCCCTCTCTGAGTTTGCTTCTCCAAATCAGTTGCTCAGACGTTGATACAGAAACAATAGATTTATTGAAGCCTTCAGGAGATGAGACAGGCACAGGTAGAAAGTTGCAAGTGAGGGGCTATACGGGTTTACAGAATATATTGACTCCAGGGCACTGGGGCACTGGGGTTCACACTTATTGTTATGGGAAGTTACAAGCTTGGCATAATACAAAACATCAGACGGATCCCAGGAAGTCTGGTGCGGCTATCACACTTCCAAGGCCGCACCGGCCTGAGGGAGTACTGGCAGGAAAACAGCGGGGGGGAAGATACATGGGCCATCAGGCCTGGCGCCTGAGACCAGAAGGTGTGAACTGCTTTTACGAGTTCACTGATAATACCGCAGGTGATGGAAAGCAGAGACACAAAGACAGAGACCCTCACATTCTGCCCCCCTTAAGGCCCCCCTCCGGGAGGACGAGGCTTATCGGGATAAGCGAGGTGGAATTCTCGGACCAAGCGAGGAGCTGCCATGTGGGGTGCGGCCACCCATTCGTCATGAGCGGAGCCAAGGTTTTTCCAGCGAACAAAGTAAAACAGTTTCCCTTTCTTCCATTTGGAATCTAAAACCTTGGATATTTCCAAATGGGTATCCCCTCCTACTACGGTAGGAATCTCATGAGCGGGAGGGGGGTGGAACTGGGGAGCTGCTACATAAGGTTTGAGGAGGCTTATATGGAAGACTGGATGAACCCCCTTGAGTGTCTTAGGGAGACTCAGTTCCACGGTAACCTCGTTGATTACTCTGGTAATGGGGAAAGGTCCTACATAACGGTCGCTCAGTTTTTTGCAGGGGCGAAGAGAGCGGAGGTTTTTGGTGGACAGATAGACTTGCTCCCCCACCTTGAGTTCCCATCCCGGAGACCGGTGTTTGTCCGCTTGTTCCTTGTACTTGCTTTTTGCCCTTTCCAGATTTTTGAGCAACCATGGCCAGGTGGATTTAACCACCTGAATCCACTCCTGAAGATCAGGGGTAGATTGGAGCTCTGGCGAGACGGGGGCAGAACCGAAAGGGCCAAAATCCGTCCCGTATATAACTTGGAAGGGACTAAAGCCGGTAGAGGAATGAGGCGCATTGTTGTACGCATATTCGGCAAATGGCAGCAGGTCGACCCAGTCGTCCTGGTGGAAATTTACATAGCAACGCAAATAACATTCTACTACCGCATTTACTCGTTCTGTTTGACCATCCGTTTGGGGGTGATAGGCGGAAGAAAGGCCCTGTTCCTCCACTCCCATTAACTTTAGGAAAGCCCGCCAGAATTTGGCAACAAACTGGACCCCCCGGTCGGAGAGGACCTTCCTCGGGATCGAGTGTAGCCTGAGGACGTGCGTGATGAACAGTTTAGCTAAGCCCTGGGCTGAAGGAAGACCAGCACATGGAACGAAATGAACCTGTTTGGAAAAGAGGTCTGTGATAACCCAGAGAACCGTTTTCCCCCGACTTGGAGGTAGGTCGGTGATAAAATCCATGGCGATGACTTCCCAGGGACGGGAGGGGTTCTCAAGCGGTTTGAGAAGCCCCGGGGGTTTTCCCATCCGTTTCTTGGCGGTGGCGCAGGTGGGGCAGCTGCGCACATACAACTCCACATCAGATCTCATACCGGGCCACCAGAATTGCCTTCGAACCAGGTGAAGCGTTTTTACGAAACCAAAATGACCCGCTAGCCTGGCCCCATGTACAAGTCCCAATACTTCTTTGCGAAGGGAAGATGGGACATATAGTTTCCCCCCCTGCACCCACCAAGTGTTGGTTCGTTCCAAGCCAGTGGGGAGGAGATGGTGCTCCTCTTCCTGTAAGGAGGCGTCCCGGAGTCGCTGTTGGAATGCTTCCGGGATACCTTTGAGCGTAGGGGGGGTCTCCGGTTGGCGGGCTTGGGACCGGGTGGTGACGGCCAAGCCAGGGACTTCCCCTCGCTGTTCGGGAGTGAACAGGGAGTCGACGGGGCGATCGAAATCGTTGCGATACTGGGGAAGCCGTGACAAAGCATCAGCTAGGGCATTTTCTTTGCCAGGGACATGTTTGAGGGTGAACCGGAATTTTGCAAAAAATTGGGCCCACCGAATTTGTTTGGCATTGAGTTTTCTAGCTCCCTTGAGAGCCTCAAGATTCTTGTGATCTGTGCACACTTCGAACGGCAGCTCGGCCCCCTCCAAGAAGTGTCTCCATATGGTAAGGGCATGTTTGACCGCTGCTGCCTCCTTCTCCCAAATGGCCCAGTTGATTTCGGACTGGGAAAACTTCTTGGAGAAGTAGGCGCATGGCCTCAACCGTCCCCCCTCATCCCTCTGCAATAGGGCCCCGCCCATGGCTACATCCGAGGCATCCACCTGCACCACGAAGGGCTTGGTGCAATCCGGGTGAGCCAAAACGGGTTCGGATGAAAAAAGTAGCTTTAAACGTTCAAAAGCTTGCTGGCACTGGGGAGACCATTGCAGACGGGCTGAGGGGAGTGCGGCGCTAGCCCCCCTGTCCTTGGTACGCAACAGGGCAGTGAGGGGAAGCGCAACTTGGGCAAAGTTGGGAATGAAATTCCGGTAAAAGTTGGCAAACCCCAAAAACTGTTGAAGTTGGCGGCGGGTAGTGGGGGTTTCCCAGTCCCGCACCGCCTGGACCTTGGCGGGGTCCATTTCCAACCCTTGGTGGGAAATCACATACCCCAGAAATGCAATAGAAGGTTGGTGGAATTCACATTTGGACACCTTAGCATACAGTTTGTGCTCCCGCAGCCGCTGGAGCACTTCTCGCACTAGGCGCACATGTTCTTCCATGGTCTCAGAGTAAATAAGAATGTCATCGAGAAATACCACCACCCCCCGAAACAGTAAATCATGCAAAACTTCATTAATTAATTGCATAAAGACACTCGGAGCCCCCGAAAGTCCGAACGGCATGACCAGGTACTCAAACATCCCAAAACAACTGGAAAAGGCCGTTTTGGGTTCGTCTCCTTCTTTGATGCGAATGCGGTGGTAGGCTTCTACCAAGTCCAGTTTGGTGAAGATTCGGCCCTCCTTTAATTGTGCTAGAAGGTCAGGAATAAGAGGGAGGGGGTAAGCATTAGACTGGGTGACTGCGTTCAGTCTGCGAAAGTCAATACACAGTCTTAAATCTCCCGTCTTTTTCTTTACAAAGAAAGCTGGGGCTGAATAAGGAGCCTTGGAGGGGCGTATGAAACCCCTCGCCAGATTGACATCCAGATAGTCTCGCAATACAGTCTTTTCACTGGGGCTCATGGGGTAAACCTTTCCCTTAGACAGTTTGCCTTCCCCTACAATCTCGATGGCACAGTCCGTTTCTCTGTGGGGAGGCAGTTCGTCGCACTCTCTAACATCGAAAACATCAGTAAACTGCGAGTACTCAGAGGGTAATTGAGGAGAGACTGGGGCGGGGGACCCTACCAGTGCGGCGGCTGGAGTTCTGAGTACCCGTTCCTTGTCATGCAACCCACAGGGGTTTTCGGGGAAAGAAAGCACCCGTTTAACCCAATCAATGGAGGGATTGTGTCCCCTTAACCAGTTCATCCCTAACACCACAGGGGTTACAATAGGGGCAATGGTGAAATACAACCGTTCCCAATGTTCCCCCACGGACATAATCACGGCTGCAGTTCTGTGGGTCACAGGGCCCCGTTTAAAGTCACTCCCGTCCATTTGGGAAAAACGGAGGGGTCCCGGAAGCCGCTTGCGCCGGACACCCAACTTCTTGGCAGTTTCCTCATTTATCATGGTGCGGGCACACCCCGAGTCGACCAACGCGGGGACCTCTAACGGGGGACCCCCTTTGGGTAGGGACAGATGAACACGCACAAATACATTGTCCTCTTGGGCGCTTACCATCGGTGGAGCTCCTTGCACAACGATAGGGACGGTCTGCTGCGGAGCCCCCTCTACAGCAGACCGACGGCGTTTTTTGCCGGCTGTTCCCACTCTTCCTCCTCGCTGGAAGAGGGGGACGGGGTGGTGGCTTCCGGGGAGCCGTCCGAATCAAAGACGGTATTTGTAATCCGGGACCCCGATGGGACCGTAGAGTCGGATGCCCCATCCTGGGGGCGCGCGTGGAGAGCGGAGGGTGCGTCGGAGCGCCGGCTCAGTGGTCCACTTCTGCGGCGAGGCTGGCTGTCGGCGGCCGGTTTCGTCGGCTCGGCCTGGGTTTGGCGGGGGGGGGTCGGACGGCCTGAGCGAGAGGGGCATTGCGATGCAAAGTGACCCTTTCCCCCGCAGATCAGGCAGACGCCGGCCTCGAACCGCTTGCGGCGTTCCGCGGCCGAGAGACCCCCGCCCCCCCCTTGCCGGAGTTCCCGGCTACGGTCCCCTCGGGGCCTGGGATCTCGCCCAAGCCGTTGCTTGGACAAGTTCAGGAGTTGCTTGCGATTCTCGATGTCAGCAGCATGGCGAACCCAACCTTCCACATCCGGGGGGTTCCCTTGCATGAAGGCCCAATGTTGGAGGTCTGGGTTGAGACCCTCCCTGAAACATTGTACCAAGGTAGCTTCACTCCAGTCCAGAATTCGGCTAGCCAGTGACTGGAACTCACTTGCATACTGCGCCACCGACTTAGTCCCTTGGCGCAGTTGCATCAGGGAGGCTTTAGCCCGCTCACCCAGAGTCGGGTCCTCAAAACGGTTTCGGAGTGCTACCATGAACTCGTCCAGGGTTCGCAGCACCGGCGAGCGGAGTTCATACTGCAACACCATCCAGGCAGCCGCCTCCCCTTGCAGTAAGGAAGCCACGTACTGCACCCGGGACTCCTCAGAAACGAAGGTTCGGCCTTGTTCCCGCATAAAAATGTCTACTTGGACCATAAAAAAGGTCAACTGGTCTCCCGACCCGTCATACGTGACTTTCAGGTCCCGACGGGCCGGGGGGGCAGGGGTTGCGGGCGGAACTACCGGCGCCCCGTCTGGGGGAGCACCGGCTGGAGGTTGCAACTTCAGCGCATCTAGGGCCGTGGCCATCTCACCCATTACGCGTTGCATGGTCTCCATCTGCTCCTGCATAGCCCGGCGGTCTTCCTGCCACTGCTTTCGTTCTTCCTCCATGAGGGCCTCTTTGCGGGCCGGGTCCCCTTCGAGTCCCGTGCTGGGGAAGGCCAACCGGCGATCCTTCGCCGCAGTCCGCGAGAGCGACCAGCCCTTGGGAGAGTCCAGCCAATAAGTAAGCCCCCGGGGACGTTCGTCCCGATCTTGGTCGGGGGCGCGACCCTTCGGTTTCTTTGGCTTGGCTCCCTCCTCCTTCGGGTCCGGCTTCTCCGGCTCGTCCGGATCCTTGGGGGCATCGGGGATAGGGGTGGTGTCCTCGTCGGCTGACATTCTGTCCAAAGCGGTACAGCTGCAGTCCGAGAGGCAAGGACTTGCAACTTAATGTGAGAGATCCCCCTCTCTGAGTTTGCTTCTCCAAATCAGTTGCTCAGACGTTGATACAGAAACAATAGATTTATTGAAGCCTTCAGGAGATGAGACAGGCACAGGTAGAAAGTTGCAAGTGAGGGGCTATACGGGTTTACAGAATATATTGACTCCAGGGCACTGGGGCACTGGGGTTCACACTTATTGTTATGGGAAGTTACAAGCTTGGCATAATACAAAACATCAGACGGATCCCAGGAAGTCTGGTGCGGCTATCACACTTCCAAGGCCGCACCGGCCTGAGGGAGTACTGGCAGGAAAACAGCGGGGGGGAAGATACATGGGCCATCAGGCCTGGCGCCTGAGACCAGAAGGTGTGAACTGCTTTTACGAGTTCACTGATAATACCGCAGGTGATGGAAAGCAGAGACACAAAGACAGAGACCCTCACACCCTGACACTGTGGAGGGCTGGATCCAGCTGGCAGGGCAAGTAGAACACCGCAAGTTGACCCTGCAGTTTGCCAAGGATCGCCCGGGGAAGGAACCCCCCTCCAGAGGCCCAACCAAGGGGAACACTGCGACGGAGGTACACCGTGGCGAAGGGAATCGAGGCAGGTTCCCGGATGAGAGAGCGCGCCGCTTCAGAGAGAGGTCCTGTCTACGTTGCGGAAGGTTGGGACACTTCACAGCCAAGTGCACCAGTGGATCACCCAGGCAGGCAACAGACAAGAAAGCTCAGACTGGCTGCCAAGTTCCGGACCTGAAGAGGACAGAGGGAACACCCACCCGGTGCAGAACAGCGGCTTTAAGCACGGACCTGGAGCCTGTCCCGTGTGAACATCACTGCTGTTCCAGAGATGTCTCACCGTCAAAAAACGAAGGAAGCTTCCTGTGAGTGAACCGGCACAGGAGGCTACCGCACAAGAAACCAAGCCAGTTCTGACCTGGGTGAGTGACCAGGGAGAGACTCTCTTGATACCCATGGTGTTAAAGAATCCCCAGGGAGGGGATCCAGTTGCAGTAGTGGGTATTTTGGACTCTGGTTGCTCCAGAACTTTGATAGACCAAGAAGTGTTTGACTGTTTACTGTTGGGGGCGGTGAAGTTGGACCAGCCCCTGCGCTTCTGTCAAATGGATGGGAGGGACCTTCAGGAGGCCCCGTTCATTTGTGCTCTGACCCTGTGTTGTTAGGGGTGGGGGATCACTGGGAGCAAATCAGCCACACCATAGCCCCTGGGATCGCTTACCCGGTGGTTCTGGGAAGCAATTGGCTGGTGGGTCACAATCCCTGCATTGACTGGGCACAGCGTCAAGTAGTGTTTGGATCCCCCCAATGCAGGTGGCATTGCAGGGAGGACATGCCCGATGTGGGGAGGGTTACTGCCGCGGCAGCGATTCCCGTAACGCTGCCCCCAGAATATCAGGCCTTTGTGGATGTCTTTGAGGGGAAGGACTGTGACTTACTACCCCCTCACCGCACCACCGGACTGTACCATTAAGTTAACGGCGGACATGAAACCCTCCAAGGCTCGGGTTTATCCCATGAGCCCCCAGGAAAAAACTGTACTGCGGGAGTTTCTGGATAAGAATCTGGCTAAAGGATTCATCCATCCGTCTACAGCTGCATTCTCCTCACCCTGCTTCTTTGTGAAGAAGAAGGGGACTTCAGACTTCCGGTTGTGTGTGGACTATAGGGGGCTTAATGCAGTTACTGAAACTAACACGTATCCCATCCCCCGCATCCCTGACTTTCTCAGCCAGCTACAGGAAGGCAGGGTGTTTTCTAAACTGGACTTGGCGGAAGCCTACTACCGGGTTCGGATTAAGGAGAGGATGAAGCTAAAACTGCCTTCCCGTGTTGTTTTGGGCTTTTTAAATTTAGTGTTATGCCTTTCGGGTTGTCTGGAGCTCCGTCCTGCTTCATGCAACTCATCAATGAGATTTTGCATGATTTGTTGTTCCAGGGGGTCATCATGTACTTGGACGACATTTTAATTTATTCACTAGACCTGGAAGAGCACCGGAAATTGGTGCGGGAGGTGTTGCGCCGGCTGCGGGAACACCACCTGTATGCCAAACTGTCCAAGTGTGCCTTTAACCAGGAGAAGCTTACTTTTCTTGGGTTTGTGGTGTCTCCCGACAGGTTAATCATGGACCCGAGAAGGTCCAGGCGGTCCGGGGTTGGGAACCTCCCCAGACCCGCAAACAGGTTCAACAATTTCTGGGCTTCGCAAATTTCTACCTGGGTTTCATCCCGGATTTTGCCGAGATAGCCCTCCCGATCACAGACCTCCTTAAGACCAAGGGGAGGGGTCAGGCGGCCACAGCCGCTAACTATCAGGTAGCGTGGAACAACTGCTGCCAGGCAGCGTTTGACTTGCTTAAGAGCCGGTTCACGTCTAAGCCCGTTTTAGCTCACCCCGACTGTTCTCAGCCTTTCGTCCTGCAAGTAGATGCTTCTGACAAAGCAATGGGGGGAGCGCTCCTGCAGAAGGATGCTCAGGGGAGGCTCAGACCCTGCGCCTACTTTTCCAAGACGTTCTCTGGGGCCGAGCTCAACTGGCCGATTGGGAAGAAAGATGCCATGGCTATCAAATATGCCCTCACGGTTTGGCGCCAGTTCTTAGAAGAGCATTGGTGCCGTTCAAGGTTTGGACGGACCACCGGAATCTCGAGGCCATCTTGGGGCAGAGGAGGCTCTCGGCCAAACAGCTGAGGTGGCCGGATTTCTTTTCTAGATTTCGCTTCACCACTAACCATGTTCCCGGGAAGGAGAATTGCCTGGTGGATGGCCTCTCCCGCATCCCGCAGTATGACTGCAGAGTCGAGCGGCCACTCGGGTCCCTTTTTACCCCAGAACACCTGGGCTTGGACCCGGAGGGGGCAAGCACGGGTGTTCTGACCCTGGCCCAAGCCCGGGCAGTGCCCCCCCCACCTGCCCCGGTTCTTCCGCAAGGCGGCACAAGTGGTGCCACCCGTCCCCTAGGGGTTCAGACCCAGGCCCGGGCGGCGGTTACCCCACCTGTACCGGACCTCCAGCAAGAGGGAGCACCTGATGCCTCCCCCCTGGGGTGTCCAGACCCGGGCCCAAACCCGGGTGGTGGGTTCTCCGCCTCCCCCAGTCCTCCCGCAGAGGGGGACTCACGATTCCCAGGGGGTTCCTGGAGATCTGCCCACTGCCGCAAAGGCCAGGTGGGAGGAGGTTCTTCGCGAGGAATGAAGGGAGGGTCCCCTTGGGGTGGAGGAGACTGGGCCCCCAGAAGGAAAGACTTAGGTTCCCCAGAAGCTGCGCCGGGAAGTGCTAGAATGGAGCCACAGCTCCAAGACGGGGGGTCACTTTGGGTTCGTTAAGACCCTACACCTGGTACGGCGGCACTTTTGGTGGCCAGGGATGTGCCAGGACATTGATGGTTTTGTAAGGTCCAGCCCAATGTGTGCTACCAATAAACGTCTTATGAGAAAGCCGCCTGGACTGCTAAAACCCCTGGAGACCCTAGAAGCTCCCTGGCAGGTGATTGGTATGGACTTTGTGTCCAATCTTCCCCCTAGCCAGGGGAAAACCGTGCTTTGGGTCATCACGGATCTGTTTTCTAAGCAGATCCACCTTATTCCGTGCGAGGGGTTGCCCTCAGCCCACAAGTTGGCCCGCCTGTTTGTTCAACAGATCTTCTGTCTGCACGGTTTTCCTCTGAAGATCGTGAGCGACAGAGGCTCGGTGTTCCTGTCTAAATTCTGGCAGGCGTTTTTGGGAATTGTTGGGGTACAACAGGGTTTATCGTCAGCCTATCACCCCCAGACGGATGGGCAGACAGAGAGGGTGAATGCTGTTGTTGAATGCTACTTGCACTGCTTCACCAATTATCACCAGGATAATTGGGTTGACCTGTTGCCCCTGGCGGAGTACGCCTATAATAACTCTGTGCACTTTGCTACTGGGCAGAGCCCCTTTAAGACTGTCTTTGGGATGGAATTCGACCCTTGGAGCGGTCCCCCTCCCATCGGGGGGCGACCCTCTGGAGGTGTCGGCATGGTCTAACACCGTCAGAAATACTTGGCCAGGACTTGTCAAGCAATTGGACCAGGCTAAGGAATGGTACAAGGCGCAGGCCAACAAACACAGAGCACCTCAGTGGGATCTTGTTGTCAGGGAAAAGGTGTACCTTTCCACCAAGAACTTAAAGTCTCTGTGTCCTTGTAGAAAGCTTTGCCAAAAGTACGTGGGTCCGTTTACCATATCCCGGGTAATCAATGAGGTCACTGCTGAACTGGACCTCCCCAAGACTCTGCAGGGGGTACATCCCGTGTTTCACGTTAGCCTCCTGAAACCCTTTTCTCCCACCCCTAATTGGCACCCCGAGCCCCCAGAGGCAACACCTATCAAGGTGCAGGGGGAACAGCATTTTGAAATTTCTAGGGTCCTGGACTCCAGGCTGTGGAGGGGTCAGCTGGAGTACCTGGTACACTGGAAACATTTGAACTCAAGTCATGATGAGTGGGTCGCAGCAGAAAACGTGAACGCTCCCTCTCTGATCACTGAGTTCCATCGGAGTTGTCCCGACAAGCCTGGGAACCCGAGGAGGGGGTCTTTGGAGAGGCGGAATGTCAGATAGGGCTTCCGACAGCTCCATGCTCAAACAAGATGGTTTCCCCACAAACAAAATGGAGTTCTCCGTGCAGTCCTCCCCTCCCCCCCGTTTTGCACATGAGCTCCGGCCAGGGATTTACAATTGTATTGGAACCCGCCCATGTAAATCTCCGATCTGATATCGGGTCCCACACACAAAGCCGAGAGCTCGGCCATCTCCTCCACTGATTGCTCATGATTGTTTCTGTTTTAGTTTTACTTAAGTCGTTACCGGCAGGAAACGACTACATTGTCTCTTTGTTCCTGTAACCTTATTGTGTCAGCCCTATAAATGTATCCACTCTCCCCCAGTCATGTATTCCAGCCTTGCTGAAATACATGACTTTCTGAAATCACTGACTTTCTGAAATAAATCTTTGAATAGCTGCTCTGCCTGGAAAAAGCTGTGTATTTGCTGAAGCCTGACAGGTTTATAGATAAGGTCAACTTTGGAGGTAATATTAGAATCGGAAAATAAAGGTATGATTTCCAAAATGTATCAACTGATATTAGAATGCAATCTAGAACAAGAAAGAGTCAAAAAGGTTATGATAGCATGGGCAGTAGATATAGGACTTAATATTCATCTGGAAGATTGGGAAAGACTTTGGAAAAAAGAATTTAAATTTACAATTGCTAGTAGTATAAGAGAGAATATGTATAAGATGTTTTACAGATGGTATATAACCCCAGAGAAATTGGCCAAAATGGACAAATCTATTTCTGACAAATGTTGGGGATGTAAAGAACAAAAAGGCACATTTTTCCACTCCTGGTGGACCTGCAGTTTAGTTTAAAAAAATTGGGAAAAGGTTATAAAAGAAACTAACAATTTGATTTACAGGAACATAAAACGGAAACCAGAATCCTGCCTAATAGGCCTATTACCAAAAGAAATGGAGAAAGCAGATAAGATGATCTGTCATTATAGTTTTGCGGCTGCAAGAATAACATTAGCTAAAACCTGGAAGGGAGAAACTAGGCTTCTTTTAAAGGATTGGAGAGATAAAGTATGATATTTTGTACAAATGGCCAAATTAACTAATAGTCTACATGGAAATGATGTAGAAGAGTTTAAAAGAGACTGGCATAAGGCCTTTGTACACTGGGCTAACACAGCAAAGATTAATTTTATGAAGATTATGAAAGAGTTGTAAATAAAATATTGTAGTAAAGGGAAACTAAATATATAGTGGATGATATAAAGTTAAGGGGTACTTCTCTGGAAGTCACAAGGGGGGTGGGGGGCACATAACATGAGGAAGGTGACTTTTACTTTTAATTCTATATTATTTTTTGTTTTTTTCTATTAACATGTTTTAACTTTGTTTAAAATCTTTTCTTTCTATTTTTTCTGTAAATTATTTTAAAAAATGTTTTCTTTTTCTGTCAATAAAAATTCTATTTAAAAAAAAAACATTTGCAGAACTATGTTAAATTACTGATTTAACAAGATGTGTTACTTCTATTTGACCCAGGAATATGAACAAGATTATGTGCCATATAGGGTGGTCAACGATCTGCAGAAAAAATGTTTTGCTCTTTTAACAGACTTTTTATATATGGAAATGGGCAGTTGAAGGTTTTTGTGACACTATCAACATGACCTCATAAATAACACCCATTAAGCTTCTGTTAAAGGGGCAGGACATTTTTTGTCCAGCTTGTTGGCAACCATGGCCACAGTTCCTAATGCATAATATGATAGTGAGTCAAAATTGATCTTCAGAATCCCAGCTTTCATTTTTTTAAAAAGCCAAGAAACAACAAATACAGAACAATGAATTACATTATTCTAAACCAGATTACTATAGAGACAATAAGATATGTAAAGCTGAAAGGGGGACAAGATAACTCCTCCTTTCCCAAATATGAATAAGCCTTAGACTGGGAGAGAAGGATTCTCCACAGCAACCAGGAATTTCACTGTTACTACCTAGATAATTCCTGTTAAGAACAGGTGCAATCTATCCTCAATGAAATCTATGGATACAGATCACACTCAAGGTGTCCTGGAAACATAAGTTTCATTTAGTCAAGATCTGCTTTGAGTCCTTCACAAGGCAAAGACAGCTTTCACACATACATTGGATAATGCACTCTCAATGCACTAAGGCAAACATTTCACACAGATATATCCAGTCACAAACATATAGACTTGTGATTGTGTAATAACTATTGTCTTACTTTTATCCTGTAACTAATTTTAATCAGTTTTTTGTTTAGAATTTTGTCAATATTTTAAGATACTTTGTAACGGCCTATGGCTATACAAATAAACTCTTGACTGACAGTCACAAACAGTTGCTATAGTGCATTGAGAGTGCATTATCCAATTATGTGTAAAAGCGGCCAAAGATGGATTAAAAATATCCTAAATTAATACATAGTTCACAAGACTCTTAAAGGCCTCTGACATTCTGTTTCCAGGGTCATTTCCAGTGGCGGCAACTGGCCAGAAGACAAAATTCAACAACCGAAAGTGTTGAAAAGCAGTCCTTTTGGAGGGGGGAGACAGATGACCTTGCTAGTTATGCTTCAAAGGGGACTAATCAATGGATTCAAAGCATGGTATAGAGTTTTATTTGAGGAATACTCTGAAAACAGGAAGGTGGGGAGAGAATGGCAGAGAAAGATATGAAGTATCAATGCATGAATCAGAAACAGAATTTATAGCAAAGAAAAATGATGCTCCTGCAAAAAAACAAAAAAAGGACCACTCACTCCTAATGGCTAATATAGCATAAGTGCTATTCAGAAAATAACTGCTTCCTCTCTCACAGCATTAGAGCAGTTTACATACTCAGATACCAGAACCTGCATTCTCCACTAAGTGCTGCAGTGATTAAAACCCCGTTGTCCACAAAGGCAAACATAAGAAGATGCTGGTTTTAAATAAGTAGACAGCTCATCTGTTTGACAACACTTTATAATATGTAGCAGGTAACTGTGATGATTAACTCTTTCAATAGTACTGTACATATGATAACTATAATGCATTAACAGCCCTAGAGTTATAATCTAGAAAGCACTTTTGAGATAATCCATTATCAAACAATACATGTTGACAAAAAGAATAGAACCTTTGAGCTGGAATTAACCATGTCTAATCCTTCAAAAGGCATGCTGTTTTTTAAAGTTCTATATAGTTTGATTTGGTAGATTTTTAAAAAAACCTAGCAGTTCTACAGCAGAAAGGATCATAATGTAATATCTGTTCCTGCTTGCAGTTATTTACCAGGTTTGTTTCAGCCAGAACTAAAATTTATTACCTTGGACTCATACCTTGGATACTTGTTTGTTTTTGTTCAGTCTGCCCTTGAAGACTTAAGGAACGTAACTTTAAGAAATACACAATCACATAGTGGTCATTACCTTGCAGAGTCAGGAGTCAGCAAGGTGGGGCAGATGCCAAAGCCTAGGGGCTTCCCAGGGGCCCACCTGCTGTGGAATAATTGTGTTTCTTTCATAAAAGGAAAGTCCAGTGGCATTTTAAAGACTAACAACTGCCATTTGCCTCTGCAAGTAAAGGGCAGAAATTCAGGTTTCAGACTGCTGTAGACCAGGGGCCATAAAAGTAAGTGATAATAAAACAATTAAACTCCATAGCAACAATGCACACCAAGCCTTTGACTCCTCATCCCCCTTCTCCGTAAGATTTCCCAGTAGAATTTTTCTTTATATATCTATAGGGATGCAAAAATCTGCTGTTAGTACAACTTGGAACAGTAATGTAAGGTCTCATGAGTTAGAATGGCAAAAGTGTTTACAATGAATAGGCAACTTTATTATTACTCTAAGACTAATGTCGTGGTTTTTTCAAAAAAATGGTCGCCCACCAGCTGGCGTATTGGTCAGGCCAAAATCCAACAGGTGAAGAGTTTTAAATATCTCGGCATTACTTTTAATTATAACCTTAAATGGGCAGTTCATAGATCCAGGATTACCAAACTTGGGAGAATCTCTTCAAACCAACTGATGTCCTTCTTTCTTTATAAGGGTAACCAGTATGTCCCCGCCGCAGTTAAGGTATTCAACTCCAAAATCTTACCCCAGATTCTGTACGGTGTACCTATCTGGGCAAATGCTTTCAATCGGGACTTAGAATCCATTCAAGCTAACTTTTTTAGAAAAATGCTTGGTCTCCCTCGCTGTGTCTCTTATTATGCTATTACCTCTGAACTTGGTCAAAGCTTGTGTGAAACCAAGGCATGGCTGCTAACCATTCGTTATTGGCTTAAACTGTTTTTTAGAACAGAGCGTGGTTCTCTGATGTCTCTGCTGCTAAAAGAACTTCATAATACCTCCTGGAATTGTTTAATTCTGTCTAAAATAAGATCATCTGGAATCTCTGTGGAAGACCTGGCTTTAACTAGTGAGGCCCACATTTTTAAAATTGTTAAACAGCGTTTCTTGGATATAGAGCGTCAGACGTTACTCCCCACTCAACCCTTGTTCTGCTCTCCAGCAATGTTGGGCCTCAAGAATTTAACCAACAATATTCCCCATTATTTTCATACGCTGGACATCCCACCCCTCCGCAGAGCCTTCTCTCTTGCTAGGGTTAATGCCTTTCCTTCAAGGATGCTATATGGAAGGTATCAACAAATACCAATCCAGGATAGGACTTGTCCCTGTGATACCTATTCCCTGGACTCAATTGATCATATTCTGTTGGTCTGCCCCTTATATGAAATGCCCCGTGGGAAATGGTTAAAAAATTGGCTTCTTTCCAAATATCACCTATCTACCCAAGCAAAACGTCAATTTTTATTAAACGATTCCAATCCGGAGGTTACCTTAGATGTTGCCAATTTTCTAGTGGATGTGATGAAAGTTCAAAAAGCCCAAAGTTTGTAATTTCTACTTTTGGAATTTACTGGCCTATGTTTTTATCTTAATGACTGCATATTTTATGTACCTTTGTAACAATTGTAATATTACATATGCCATTAAAGGTTTTTTTCAAGGTTTTCAAGGAATAGGTAACTTTATTATAAAGAGTGGTGGAAATTATTTCTCAGTTGTAAATGCCTTATGAATCAAAGTTATGAATGAGAATAGAATGATCAGTGAACAAAAGGCTATTTTCTAGGAATCTGGGATTGTTTCTGTGGAATTTTAAACATAATGCACTTGACAAACCATTGGGGCCCATCTGACAGGAAATAACATGAGCTCTTTTTCATGTTAACTGCACAGTGTAGTAATATACTAAACCACTTTTCCACTGAAAGCCAACACTTACACAGTGGCTGCGTCCACAGGGGGACAATTTTCTGCGTTGCTTTCATGCAACCTAGAAATCCAGTTTTGTATGATTTCTCTTTGCCAGAGTAAGCAAATAGAAATGGGAAAAGAGTGTGGTTAAAGATGAAAAGGTAGAGCCAAAAAGGAGAAGCCGAATGGAAGGAGGTATGGTTAGAAGAGAAAGGGGCTATATCGAAGGGGAAAAGAGGGCCTGGTTATATTCTGTCACTCAGGGCCTGTGAAAACCTGGAATCAGCCCTGGTACTCTGGCTCTCTCTCAGCAATAAAATGTTTACCTAAATTCAAAGTTATGGCAGCCATCAACAGCAGTGTGTGTCCTCCTTGTTCAGACATTGCTAGCGTTACTGATTTTCTCACTGAGAAAACCTTAACAAGTTTCCAAGGAAATGCAGGTCCTTCAGAACTATCAAAGTTTGTGACCTGGCAGCCATGGGAGAGTTCTTCCTTGAAAACAAACAAGAGGGCTAATGTAAGCTGTGCACTGGAGTCCCCACCTCAAAAAACCCTGACAGAAAGCTCTGAAGTCTACTGCTGTAGAGACAAATATGGATTAGTGCGGAGCCAAATGAGGCTGTTTTCAAAAGAAAATAAAATCTTTATGTTAAGATCACTGGAAGTGTAGGCTGGATGCTAGAATAACCGATATGCAAAGAGAAAGACAGGGAAATATTTCTATGGGACTAAAGGGCTTTTTAGAAATGCTTTACAAAAACTGAACAGTTGCCAGCAATCCAGGTGCAAACCATGCATAGATTTATATCAGTGCATTAAAGCAATTGTGCAGTGTGTATGTTTACTGCTTATTGTGAGCCCTTGTGTGTCCACTTTGCAATAAATGCCTCACAACAGTCAGTGCTTGGGCTCCAAAACCTTTATAAATTGAACATGTCAGTTATCAGTACTGTTAAGCTGTATTTTTCATTTCTGCAAATGGATTTTCCTATACTGGCTTTTTGTTGCCCTGAATGTTGACATAGTTTGGTTCTTTAATTATAAAAGGTTGCTGACCCCTGGCCTGACACCTGAAGAACACAGCTGGAAAACCACTGGTACAAGATCAAAGCAAAGCAAAACAATAATGAGTATGGTTTCTCCTGAATGAAGGCCTAACCCAAATCAATTGAAGGTAAATAAATATTTTCATGTATTCTGCTAAGATCTGGATCAAAATAAAAATTACTTCCTTATCAATAATATGGATTTAAATTACACTGATTCATATTGTTGAGTGGGGAAACAGTATTTTAAGTCAGTTAAGCAAAAAAAATACTAGACAGATATTCTAAGATAGGAGAGCATTTTAAGAACTGAGCACTTTAAAGTCTGCAAAACGTTATTTAGGTTTCAAGTGAAATACTGTAGGTAAATAAAGGTAAAAATTAAAATATATAATACAGTAATGCATGGATTATTTGTAAAGCTATAAAGGGATCTATCCACTTATTTTCTAATGAAGAAAAAGTACATAAACTGGGATTTATTTTCTATTTCTGGTGTACAGGAATATGAATTATTTTATTCTATGTTTTCTCTGATCACTTAAAATTTCTCTTTCTGGGTAATAATATACTACACTATTCTGAAAGAGCTGAAAAAGCTGATTACATAGGTGCTGACAGATGGAAAAATTAAGTACAGGATTCCCAGCTCCACACATTCATTCATCCATAAAATAAGTAATGGGATTATTAGCTTTGTACCTCTTGCCTCAGCAAGATGGCTTTCTTCTTAAAGATATTTCTGGATTATCACCATCTCTGTTGAAAATTATTGTCCCCTGATCATCTCAATGGGGACAGTTTATCATTTTCCTTAGGATTTATTCAATAAAAATAACTTTATCCTATGTAAGCTATTTGAACCACTTGCATTGTTTCTTTATATGTTCTCATATGCCTGCTTGTCCAATATCTGTAAGTGGAAAAGACCTACCTATCATTTGTGTAAACCACTCGCTTCAACAGTTGCCCTAATCCAACAACTCACTGCATGTAAAGAAGTTACAGAATGCTCCCAGACTTGCAAAGCTTTCCTGTTTACTTCAGTGAAACTGCAGCCATCACCCCCTCAATGAAAAAAAATGGAAAACCCCATTTAAACAGGAGTTTATATTCCAGTATCAGACACTCACATTCTAGTATATTTCCTTACCTTGTGTATCTCAACAGAATGCCAGACTTTATTTATGGGCTTGTTGTTGTTTAATGGGAGGCCTTGTTGTTTATTTTAGAGGATTGTAGTATTTCACCTCTTAATGGGCATTTCCAGAGGAGCAACCACCCAAATATCTGTACTAACTGGGCTTTGTACCCAGCTTGCTGGGGGTAAAGTGTAGATGGCCGGGGAAGGCAATGGCAAACCACCCCGTAAACATAGTCTGCCTAGTAAACATCAGGATGTGATGTCACCCCATGGGTCAGTAATGACTCGGTGCTTGCACAGGGGACTGACTACCTTTACCCTTTAATACAGGGGAGGGGAACCTTTTGTCCACCAAGGGCCATTTGGATATTTATAACATCATTCTCAGGCCATACAAAATTATCAACTTAAAAATTAGCCGGCCAAGCCCCAAGCAGGCAGCTGCCCCAGATGACCCCCCTCGCACGGGCAAGCAGGCAGGAATCCAACTGGTGGCGCACACCCACTTGGTGGCACAGGATGATCTGTTGCACCAGCCAGGCGTAGCCATCCAGCCACATGCCACAGTTGCTTCTGCTCCGCATGGTCGGGGCTGGATTCTACAGCCAGCTCCTGCTATCTCTGCCTGTAGGAGTGAAATGAGGACACACTGGCTAAGAACTCCCCTTTCCCCCCATGCATTCTGGCCCTGCCCCCTTTAATCCCTCCACTGTAGCCACTTCCACCCCTTGTAATACAGAGGGAATACGTTTCTCCATGTCCCTGGTGGGAAAGGGTTAACACAGTTTCTTGGGCGGTCCTAGCAGCTCCATAGCTAATGACTCTTCTGCAAGGGGGGAAAAGGTTCCTTTTCTTGGCAAAACAAACTCACATCCGCCTTGAATAGAGGCTATTCCTGTCCGCGGGAGGGGGCGGATAGCCAGTCTTAGATCCTTCTGAGCTAGAAATCTGCCAGGACCCACAAAGGACCAGACCAAATGATTTCACGGGCCTTAAATCCCCCCCCCCCCGGGCCTGACGTTCACCACCCCTGCTTTAATGGCCTCGATAGAACATACAGCTTCAGTCCACATTCAGCACCTTGGTCAGCACACTGTAGAAGCCATAAACGAGATTGAGTCTGAATGACCAAACCTAAGTAGATCTACTCAGACCCCTACACTGTTCTAATCAAAGGGTGTAAAGGTGCAACCCTATGCATACTTTCCTGGGAGTAGACCCTATGGAACAAAGTGCCCCCAAAGTGGCATTCGGCATTAACCTTGGCATGTATGAAAGGGCCACAAGAGCCAAACACTGAAGCATCCCTTCCGACCCTCCCTCTCTTGATCTGCCTAAGTTCACAGAATCTAAACCAATACAACTATACAAACATGAGTCTATTTTATAAACATTCATTAATGATAAACTCCATTACATATATATAAGCTTTGAGCTTTTGTACGAATCTTATAACATAAGGTTTCACATTTTTTCTTTGTTTCACTGTTGCTTCCTCTGAAGTCTGCTGCTCTAAATTCACAGGAGAATCTTAGCTGCTTATGAAGTCTTACTGATTCTTATCCCTATTCTCTATATAAAACAAAATTTATAACATAAGTTTACTTATCCTATATTCACTTATTTATTATACAAACAAAATAATAATATTATATTCACCCAAGCAATTATTCAGGTAATTCTGACAGACCATGCTGTTCTGGACTCCATACCCCCCCTCTCTCTCTCTTGCAAAGGTCTGTGATAACAATTAGTCACACTCACAATAAATTTTCTATTGTACTAATTATCTGGAGCTGTTATGCTCTACTGTGCTTTACATACATTTTTCTTTTCAGGCATTTAACAAAAATTATCACCAATGATAAAAAGGAGGATAGGTCTAATACAGAGTTTAATCCTACATATTGGATAGTATTTAATATACATACATACATACACACACACACATATACATACATATATATAAAATGATTCTTGTTGGTGTAGCCATTTCATGGCATTCACATTACTATATTTATATTTTTCTTTCCTAAATGTAGATATGACTACAGATTTCATATATCATTTTTATGTGCCCTCTTGCCCAGCTTGTCAGGAGCTTCAGGCTGGGGTGTCATCAGTATGCTGATGACCCCCAGCTTTATCTGAACTAATTAGAGAGAGTGCTACAAATCGAGGTGTGAAACGGATTTGGTGCATGGGGTGCTATCCTCTCCCCTATGTTGTTTAACATCTTTATGCACCTTCTTGCCCAGCTTGTCAGGAGTTTCAGGCTGGGATGTCATCAGTATGCTGATGACACCCAGCTTCGTCCGGACTCCACCCAGGACACACTAGCCAGGTTCTTGGATGCTGTGACTGGATGGTAGACGAAAAGCCGACAGAAATTAAATCCATTGAAGACAGAGGTCCTCTGGCTTGGCCGGGACAGCCCAGGGGTGGGGTGCTGGCTCCCAGCTCTTGACGGCATGCAACTAACATCTGCACCTGCGGTCAAGAGTCTGGGTGTGATCCTTGATGCCTCCTTATCAATGGAGTTTCAGGTCACAGTCGTGGTCAAGGCAGCCGTTTTCGCTTAAAAAATCTGGATTAAAGGAGATTAGCACACCAAGGAGAGAGGCCAGTAATAATCCATCAAGGGCCACTTGACAGTTTATTCAAACTGTGAGATTAGTTCTGGGTTTTATATTTCTTCCCAGCTCACCAATTGTTGTCCCTCCCTTCCTGGAATGTAAATTGGGATCTAATTTCTCTATTTCTATCATATAAACCTGTGTTATTCTAAAAGCGTATTTATATTTTCCTAACAGTCCCAATGAATTATCTCTTTCTGGAAGCTGACATAAAGAACCCTTCATCTTGATACTCTGGAACATCTTAACAGTTTCTGAAACAGTGTATCACATAATTATGCTGTCCTGACTTGAAGAGTTTACTAGAGATGCAAAATCCTACCTGAAGGCATGAAGATGCCCTATTTATTTTGTGGCAATTGCTTGTGGTGTGGTAATCTTTAAAGGTGCGTGCACCACTTCTGACCACAAAACAGCCACCCCTTTAGGAAGCATCCTGGCAATGTTCAATGAATGATCATTTCCGCTCAGAGATTTCCAGAGTATGAAACAAACTGGAGTCCATTGGACGCCACTTTGTTTCATGGTTTGGAAATCTCTGAAGGAAAACGACATTCCAAACAATGTACAGAACTTGTACAACAATGTGCAGAATTTGAAGTACTGAGTTTTAACTAAAATTTAGAATTATTTGGCTTTGATTTTCCTTTAATACTATTTCTGCCCTTCCACTGAAAGGGAACTTGGCCAGGGACAGCACTACACATGGCCCTCAGAAAGGAAGAGCCACTAGCACCAAGGCTTCATGTCAGCTGACCAATGGAAGGCAGCATGTTTGGAGAAAGGGCTTCAGCATCCCTCCCCATACCATTCTATGAGCCTCAAATTATCTAGAGGGTGTTATTTGGCCCGTTGGGGAAACCCACATGTATCCCAAGTAAGAAGAAGAGTTGGTTTTTGTACCCCGCTTTTCTCAAAGTGGCTTACATTGCCTTCCCTTCTCCCCCCCCCCCACAACAGGCACCTTGTGAGGTAGGTGGTGCTGAGAGAGTTCTGAAAGAACTATGACTAGCCCAAAGTCACCCAACAGGCTTCATGTGCAGGAGTGGGGAGACAAACTTAGTTTACCAGATTTGAGTCTGCCACTCATGAAGAGGAGTGGGGAATCAAACCCGGTTCTCCAGATTAGAGTCTGCCGCTCTTAACCACTACACCATGCTAGCTCCCATGTAACATGCTGGCTTCCCCAATGTGAGAAATAGTTCTCTTTGCAACCATCCTGGGTCAGGAAAATTAGGCAGCAGAGAGAGGCTGAACCCCCTTCTCCACTTGTGATGTGGTCTCAATGTAAATTGGGCACCCTGCATGAAGCAGTTTAGAACAATCCACAACTCAAGTCTTACACCAGTTGGGGATCCTAGACCCCAACCTGTTTACGCCATAATCTGTGAATCAGCCCTTATCGATGCTACTTGAGCAGGTTTGTGACAGCTGACAGGCTAGATGTAGTCTCTGTGCAGCTCACTTCAGCCTATAGGCTACAGATGTCTGATCCAAGGAATTTTGGGAAGTGAGGGAGCTGTGGGAAGTCCTTGGTGTTTTTGCTTTTAAAAAGGCCTTGAAGAACCAGTGCAATTTTCCACATTGATCCCATCTCTTATGCATGGGCAACACAAGTATATGCAGACAGGCTATCAAACATTGTATACTTGTTGTATGTGTTCAGTTAGTGGTCCAAAGGAGGCAGATTTGGAATCAAATCAAATCTAGTCCTCCAATCACACTGTGTGCTTATCTGGTTTGCAATGAAGAACAACTGCCATCTGGGTGAATACCCATTCTGCAATACATGCATCAAACTTGAATGACATCCTGTCACCACTGAATTCACATTGATGGTGGAATTTATTCAACCCTGTTAGCATGCATGGCAGCTCCCTTTATCTGTGCATGTGACAGTGTAAAATCAATAACAGTTCCTACACATGGAGTAGGCTGTTATTGCTTTGTCCATTTTAGAGCCACCAAAGGTTAAACATTTCCAACAGTACCACTTAAAAACCGGATAACTATTTCGAACCTGTATTTGCTGCTAGTATAGTATGGCAATAATAAATTACAGTCTATACAGTGGTATCAACCTTTAAGTTGGCTGTGTGAAGGGAAAAAACAAACAAAAGCCAGGAATTGAGGACTAGAGAAGTCAGATCCTTAAAGGCTTGTGGGAAGGAAAGTGTTGTTATAATTTTTGACAACATAATTTAAAGGCTTTTATAAAGAGCAATCTACACCTCCGCCTCTCTCCACTTTGCCTACCCCTCCGGTATTGTCTTGGCTGTCAATTATTGGAAGAGAAGCCTATTCTTTAAAAGGCTTTTAAATTATGAGAAATTATTTGGAATATCATCTAAAAGCTCTTGAAAGAAAAAAATTACTACCCCCTTGCACAAAAAACTCACTGACATACACAAAATAGAATGTATTACTTCTTTATTGGTATTCACAATCTGAGGATGGAAGGTCATAGAGACACACAGCACACAGGCTGATATTGCTTGTTATGCTTCAGCTTCTGACCTTTGAGAAGAATCTAGCACTCTTGTTTGTGATGGGGAACAACAGACAACCATTTGTCGAGTGATAACTTGCCATAGTGTGATAGGACCAGCCCAAAGGTTTTTGGTATCCTAGGAGAACTATGACTTTGGTGACCCCCACCCCATTCAATAGAGAGAAAAGAGGAAAGTCTCCTTTACTTATTGGGCAAGAGGGGGGAGGGGTAAAGACCCATCCTAAAAACAAAGTTAGGTACCCAAAGGTTGGGTGGAAAAGAACTCAATTAAACTATGAAATATATTTATTATAAAAATTCATGCGTATATTGAAAACAAGCCCATGTGGCAACAAATACAAGGCTGATAATCTAACACCATATGCCACATGCGTTTCAACCCCCAGGCCTTCATCAGAGGTCTAGTAAAACATATTAAGAAGAGGTTAGATGGCCATCTGTCAGCAATGCTGATTCTGTGACCTTAGGCAGATGATGAGAGGGAGGGCATCTTGGCCATCTTCTGGTCACTAGGGGTGTGGAGGGGGGAGGTAGTTATGAATTTCCTGCATTATGCAGGGGGTTAGACTTGATGGCCCTGGTGGTCCCTTCCAACTCTATGATTCTATGATTCTATATTATGCTCCCATACACATAAATCAACAGATAAAATGATTTTGTATCTGCTCAGGTATGTATTTTGAGATGTATTCCAAATGCACTCTGTGCCTATGATATCAGATTGTTATTAAAACATGTTTTGAATTGTAAAAGTATACATCCATGGAACGCAGTCTAAATATTTATTTCTGGACCAGACTGACCTTACATTCAAAGTGTGCACAACATTATCCACCAAATAGATGGTCTCCATCAAATGAGACCCAGGCCCTGTGGGACCTGGTTCAGTTCCACAGGGCCTGCAACACCAAGAGTTCTGCCAGGCCTATGGTTGAGGACAGCCACCATTCCATTCTGGCTGGCTTATCTGCCCCTCCCCTTCCCCTTTCCTTCCCCTGGTTTTACCCCTTTCCTTTTTTCTCCTTCCCTTTTCTTCTTCCCCCTCCTTGATTATTTCTCCCCATTATTATTACAATGACAGGGGTGCCATCTGGATTTTAAAGTTAATAAGGATTTTAAATATCTAATTTATACAATGATACAGTGTATTTAATCTGATTGCATATTCTTTTATTGGTTGTTAGCCACCCTGAGCCTGATTTCAGTCGGGAAAGGGCAGGGTAAAAATTGAATAAACAAACATAAAAATAGATAGCCTCTTCAAAAGGCCTCCATGTTTCTCCACGGTAGCTACAGAAAACCAGGTTCAACAGATATGGAGATTCAAGAATCCAGTTAGTGCCACGCTGCTCTTCGAGCAACCCCTGTAGAATGGCAATCTGGAATCAGCAGAGCCACCCTGTCTTGGGGGGTGATGGGACTTGCCACTGTTCAAATCAGGGATTATGTGTGGCAGTTATTATCTAGGTAGATTCAGTCATGGATCTCCCAGTGTCTTGTCTAGTTAAACCTGAAATCTCTGGTGTTCGATAGGAGGAGCTGTCAGGCCTTTACAGGCCTTTGCTGGTAAAGGCCTTAGCATGGGTAGGCCAGCCTTTGGCTTTGTCCTTGGTTCACTTGCCAGCTTCATGTCAAGTCCTTGGTTCACACGCCTGTAAGATCTGTGTACAGTTTAGTTTGTCCTGTTTGCTGCAGCTGTAATTATGTTTAGTCTACATTTCCTGGGAACCCTTATCTCGGGATTGCTCTGCCTTGTTTTGCCTTCACAGGCTCGAATGCTTTTAAACATGTATCCTGCCTCAATATCACCATTAATAGCCTTCTTCGTTTTGTAGACAGTCAGTTCTTTAATGTACCTTTTTGCTCCTAATAAAGTATTACTGCTTCAGGACTACCTGCCTGGACGAGTTTGCTGTCAGGGATGCTAGGGGTAAACGCCTAATCCTGACAGGAGCATCCCTCAAAATCTTCTTCTGCATTCCTGACAGAAGTGACACAAACATGCTTCATAAATATATTCATCACTACTCAGGAAACATTGATATTTGTTGCTCAAACAATTATTCCAGGACAATGACTCCAAAACATTATAGCAAAAAAAAAGTTTATTCTATTGTACACGCTAGCTTTGCCAATGGGCAGTATGTTAGCAGTGATTATGAGCATTTAGGTTTTTAATGTGCTTTTTAAGAACTGGTTTTAAAGTTTTGCTGATATATACTTTTTGTGACACAGCTCTTGGGGAGTATTGGTTTAGTAGAAAGGATGAATTCTTAATACCGTAAATAAACACAGTGATGTGTTAAAATAGACATAGGTATGTGGAACCATCAATAAGGAAGGAAGAAATTTTTTTTTCATAATGGGTTTTGTGCTCATGGATATATAATGATTCTTTTATTTTAATGCCAAGGGTCCATCTTACTGCTTGGTACGATTGGCTTTTAGTGCTATCTATATTTACTTCAGTGGGCTGTTTCATCCAGTACGGTTGAGTTGGGATGATTCAGTGAATGGATTGGACTCAAGATCAAGCAAACTGTGGTACAAAAGAAATTTCACCAGGAATAGACTAGTCAGGGATTGAAATGGATGATGGTCTAGAATGGTCTGGACTTGCAAAAAAGAATTGAATTAGGTAGTATTTTATGTCCCTCCAATTGTGTGATTGAGTGTATGATTGATTGCTTGAATCATTTGATTGCCTTCTACAGAAATAATTCTGAAAGACATCTCTGAAATACTGTACTTTGATGCTTGTTCTCTCTCTCTCTCTCTCTCTCTCTCTCTCTCTCTCTCTCTCTCTCTCTCTCTCTCTCTCTCTCTCTCTCTCTCTCTCTCTTTTGGATTGTAATTATTTGATTGGCATTTATAACTTGTTTGATTGTATGGATTTGATAAAGCAGATATGGTACCATTTGGTAGGAAACTGGATTAGACATAATAAAAATTAATGAGGACTGATACTATTAGGACAATAAGAGCTAATGGTATTGGAATATCTTGCTGCATCACTGAAAGAACACTTTTTTGAGAGTAAGCAACAATGGATAGTCTTAAGTAGGATTCTGAGTATACCTCCTTAGGATTGCTCTTCAACAGTGCAATCCAATGCAGAGCTACTCCAGTCTAATCCCACTGATTTAAATAAATTTAGACTGGAGTAACTCAGCATAGAATTGCATTAAGCAATATATTTGATTCATCTTTGGTTCTTTCCTGCCTCACAACTCTATCATTCTACATCAAAAAAGAATGAAAGATCAGCATTGCCACAGATACAGGAAGCTCTGCTGCTCATGATGACAAGACCCATTTACTGAACTGCAAAATAAACCTGCAATTAAAATGACTTTTAAGCAAGTATGTAGGAGTAACAGCAAGATTGTAAATTGAAAAATGGAAGTATCTGGAAAATAAATATGAGCCGTCAGAATCTAATTGTTTTCCTTTCATCAAAACAGCAACTCATTTTTCAAAACGTATGTCACCAATGAAGTTAGCTATAGTCCTATTTGTCTATCATTTACCTGTCTTCTAACATGTCTGAAAGTGTCTACTTATTTGGAAAGCAAGTTAAGCTTCTGCTTATTTCTTCGAGGGTGGTGAGGAAATGATGAGCTATCTTGGTGTATCAGGAATAGTAATGAAGTGGAAGCAACCATTTGATGTGTGTCTGAATCCTGTAAATGAAGTGGCCCTTGAATTAAATTTATTTAAAATCTGGCAAATATTACTTGGCATGTTTGTCAATGTGCCATATAATTATTAATTTGTTCATTGAAGCAACTGTATAAATAAATAGAAAGCAAAGTGCCATGATTAAGCTAACATTAAAAATCCAGGGTCAAGAAGCTCCTCTGTACAGAGATCTAAATAGCTTTCCTGGGTCCTATTTTTACATCGCCATACAGATCTGCAGGTCTATAACTGTGAATTAATTGGCACACATTTAGATGCCAACAGGGCTTTTGTATTCTGAGTGCACATTTTGTCTTCTCAGAGTGAGATGTTAGTAATGGAGGTTTTAATATTACCCCTAGGGGAGCACCAGAAAATCTTAACAATTTCCTTCACTAGAGTATTTTCATTAGAGCTAAATGCTGTGCAATTTACATTTGAAATCAGGTGTAGGGTAAGTATAATGTAACAAGACATATTCCAGTGTTAGGTCTTTTTTGTGCAAATATTCTTTATTTACTGCTACATACCTGCAGAAGAAAAGTTTGGGATTAATTTTTTTAATCTAGTCTTTAAAAAAAAAAGTGCTTCTAATTGGGCTGTTATTAAGATAACAGAAACTGTGACAGTGTTTGTTCGAAATACCTAAAGTACAAACCTGAATAGCTGATCAGTTCATTATTAATGAATCAAGCACATAAATCTCAGTTTATAAACAATAATTGTATGAGTTGTATGCTAAGCAGAATGCAAATGCCCCCAACTTCAGGTTAACAATGATGAAGATCTTCCAACAGATTTTTTGCAAACACCTGGCTCCATGTTTTCAGCACAGCGTTCACCTTATATGAGTGGTTCCAGTAGCATGTAACAACACTGGCATGAAAGGAACAAGTGAGTTAGTAGCTTGATCAGAACAAAGAGAAGCTGCTATGATTCTCTATCCATCCAAAGGAGAAAACAGAAGGGAGTCCAAATTACGGCTGGCATTTTTGTAAATTTCAGGTTCGGGTTTATTGGGCCTGGGTTTTTTTTTTGGTAAATCCGTAATAATAAACTTTGCGATTTTTTCCTATGGAAAATGGGGTGACCCCTTTGGGACCCCATAAAATTGTGCCCCCTGACCCAATCTTCACCAAACTTTGGGGTTCATGTAAGGACAGTCCCTTTAAGCTACGCTGCAAATTTGGGGGCTCTGCCTCTAAAAATGTGCCCACAGCAGCTCGAAAAAATCCCCATAGACTACAATGGCCCTATTTCACATGGGAATTGTCAAGCCAACTTTCCCATGATTGATTTCAATGGGCCCATGCAAAGCAATGGGAGGACAGGTCTAAGTTCCAGTGGAAAAGCAGAGAGGTATGTGAGTAAGCACAGGCCAATGCCTCCCTCCCCAAAAACTCACGCAAGCCCTTCACAACCAGACACCAACCCAATCCAGCAGCGCAACAAACCACATAGAGAAATCTAATGGAGCTGACTCTTTACAAGAACCTGAAACACAACACACCACAACAAAATCAAAAGTGGGGACACTTTTGCCATCTCATGCAAAACCACAATTTGACACTATGCGCAAGATGGAGGCTAAACAGCAGCACCCAGTCACGCTCTGGCAACAGATGCCCAACAAAACCCATGTCCAGCCACACAATGCCAGGTAACTGGAGGTCTGAGGGCACCACTGCCAGCCCAGATATGGCACCAAGCCAATTCAACACACAGGAAAAACCCCAACAACAACCAGGCATGCAACAAAGATACATACCCACACTTTTCCCTTGGAAGGAAGGCCTCAGAAAGTGAGAGGGAGAAGGTTCATTATGCACCCAGGTCCTCCTTTCTCTGCAGTCCACCAGGTGGAAACTGTGGTGCTGTGGCCACCTTTCATCATCACTGGCTCTCGTCTTCCCACCTGCCACCCCTGCAAAGAAGAAAGTTAGAGGGGAAACTTGGCCATCCTCTCATGAAGCAAATGCTTCATGGGAATGACCAGAGCCAGCGTCGCTGTGTCAGATGAGAGCAACTGTGTGTAGTCCTTAAAGGCCTCAAGGACCTCCATGGTTTGAGAGAGTCAACCACTCATCCTGGTTGAGATGGCTTTCTTGCCACAACACATCGCTCTCACGGAACAATGCATTGAGGGCTCTCCTCTGCTCCACCAAATACTCAAGCATGGCTTGGGTGGAGTTCCAGCAAGTGCTAACGTCACCCTTAAGGCTGTGCTCCAGCAAGTCTTTCTGAATCTACTTCTCATGCAGCAGAAATTTGTCCTTCAAACTTTGTGAGAATTGACTTGTGAGATGCCGGCATTTCATGATGAGTCACAGCGTCCAGTCTGGATTCATCTGAAAAGCCCAAACCCAGGGCATCCCTCACCACAAGGTGGACAAGGTGGCTGCACTGTAAATCCATGTCTCCAGGCCCAACGCTGCTGCCACCGCCCTGATATTTTTGTCGCCACCCATCACAATGAATCCCACGGTGACACCCCTGCCTACCCAGGATGCTAACTGGTGTCTGATGGCTGCGGCGATGTTGTCTGACATGTGTGCCGCATCAAATTGCTCGGTGTTGAGCAGAGCATGGTGATAGCTGGCCTGTCGGCCCTCACCCTGCCTAGCACTGCTCCCCACATGCCCACCCAAAACCTTGTCAGGTTGCCACCAGTGTGCAGTTAGGGAGAGTTACCCATGCTGCGACTGTGGGCTACTCCAGATGTTGGATGTGAAGTGCACAGTTCACCCAACAGTGCAGAAAATTTGTGTCTTCACATACTCCCTGGCAGCCCTGTACAATGAGAGTATCATGGCCCTGCTCATCATGGTGCAAGCAGGAGATGTGTACCAGGGAGCCAGATCACAGAGCACCCTTCGGAAACTGACTTTCTCTACAATGCTGAAGGGCAGCCCATCAAGGGTGATGATCTCACTGATGAGACGAGTGGGCCTTCCCACTGCCACTTTAATCCCACCTCTTGGCACCCTAGTGCCAGCCTCAACAAGCATCTTGGAGAGAGTTGCTTAGTGTACCTTCCCTACTGGAGACCCTGTACTGTATGCAGCGGGGAGAGCATGAGGTGAGGGCGGTGATTGACTCTTCCCTCAGCTGGCTCCTGGCCCCTTGGCCACCGGCTCACCAGCCTCTCTCTCCCCCTGAAGAAGCACCAACTGGTGGTGCTTCGTCAGATGGTTCTGGAGAACAGAAATTGAGAGATTATTAAGGTCCCTCCCTCGACTGATCCGGGCCCTACACAGCTGGCACTGTGCTTATCGTGGATCCTCTTCCACCTGGAAGTGCTTCTAGACCGAGGATGTGAGGGGACACCCACACTGTAGAGCAGCTCTGGGTGCCACCGGAGGCCCCTCTTTGAGGAGCTTGGGGCAGACATGCTGTGACTAGAGGACGCAGGGAGAGATGGCAGCAGGGGAAGGTGTTGAGATGGCTGCACCTTTGAGTGCACCGCCATCTCTTCCTCTTGCACCTCCTCCACCCGCTCCTCCTGTCACCCCTTAGAAGGACTACTGGGGTGTGAAGGAGGCAAAGGTGATGTTGGCCCAGCACCTCTGCAAGCTCCTCCATGACCCTCCTGGACCTTGGGGGGAGCTCTGAAAGACTTGCATCCATGAAGCTCAGTTCAAAAGACAGCCCAGGCTACCCCTCCTCCCCCTGCTGCTGGGAAGGCTCAACAACAGCAGGAGGAGGAGGGAGAGCCTGAGCAGCACCTGCAGTCACCTCTGCAGTTGGGGCAGCTCCAGAAGCCCCCTCAACAAAGAGTCCTGCGTGGATTCTTCATCACACCACTCCTGCCAGAGACTGGGTTGGCTTATGGCGGCTCTGGAGCTGGTCTCTGCTCAGGTCGTGGGAGAACTGCAGCCCTCCCCTTCTCTAGTCTGCTCTTTTGCTTTGCCCCCAGGGCCCTTCTGAGCTGCACCCCTGCCACTCTGGGAGCCAGCATGGTGTCGTGGTTAAGAACAGTGGTTTGGACCGGTGGAGTCTGATCTGGAGAACCAGGTTTGATGCTCCACTCCTCCACATGAGCAGCGGAGGCTAATCTGGTGAACTGGATTTGTTTCCCAACTCCTACACATGAAGCCAGCTGGGTCACATTATCTCAGCCCCACCTACCTCACAGGGTGTCTGTTGTGGGGAGGGGAAGGGAAGGTGATTGTAAGCTGGTTTGAGTCTCCCTTAAGTGGTAGAGAAAGTCGGCATATAAAAACCAACGCTTCTTCTTCTTCTTACTCTTCCTCCTCTTCCTCCCCCCCCAGGCCAAACTCTGGCTATTTGTAATGCAGGGAAATTAAGGGCCTATCTATCTATTCCTGTTCCTGCCCTGAAAACCTTATATGGATCCTCCCCCAAGAAAACAAAGGGTTTTTGGGAAGAAGAAAAAGAGGCACTAACCTAACCTTGAGTTAATAATTTGTTGTTTGTTGGTTTGTTTGTTAAACAAATACCTGGTGATGAGTTCCTGGTCTAGACCTGTCCAAGTTTAACCTCTCACACTATCCTGCAGATGGATTTAGGATACTTTTTTAAAAATGGGAAGTACCTGCACTGAGAATATTAAACCCTATCTAACTCTGTCCTCTACGGATGAATTCCCAAGGAACCAGGAGGAGTTTTTCCTACAAGGAACTGCTTTCCTAACCATGGAACTGTAACTCTAACCTCAGCCAGTCTCAACAGAGCCTGGGACAGAGCCCACAAATAAAATGTTAAGTGATTATTTATTTGGAAATCAATATCATTCGCTCTTTTTAAGGCCTAACAGAAGCCTAATTGGTAAGAAACTACAGCCCTACAGCTATGGTTTAAATTTGAGGGAAATGTAACTCAACAAGTTTCTAACAGGCCCTTATTAATGCTAGTAGTGTCTCTATGGCTGAACAACAAACCTTTCAAGAGAGTATGCTAGACTCAATAATACACCAGAACCTTATGCAGACCAGAGAACATAGACACCAAACTGCCACCAAAAACCTCTCTCTTAAGGAAACAATGACATCAATGACAACTACAAAGCAGCCCCCCCAAACATTGATTCAAATCACCCCCTCCTTTCAGGTGAAAGCCAGCAAGATCCGAAGCAGAGAAAACCCCAACATCCAAACAGTGCAACTTTGAAACTGCAGTGGAGAAAAGGAAGCAGGGCCTCCCCCAAAAAAATAATCAAATCACCCCCTCAAACTACAAAAACCCCTCCCCCACAAACCAACAAGCCAAGGCCTGCTGGCTTCTAGCAAAATTTAAAAAATAAGCCCCAAATACAATAACTAGTTTAAAAGGAAAACAATGATATCTCAAACTGTTTGATGTCTTCTCCTCCAGGCAGCAGGCAGGAAGGAATCCAATCCAAGCAGCAGGTTGTAATCCAGCAGGTCAGGATGAGGATCCAGGAAAGCAGAGGGAGAATCAGGCGGCAGGAGCTAAAGCAAAGCTTTGCCACCAAACTCTCTCAAACCTCTGAGGAATGGCCTAGCCTGGAAACCAGATCTACTTTTATAGTCTTTGGCCAAGCACAGAAAAGTCTGAAAATAATTCTAGCAAAGATCACCTTCCTTACCTGGGTACCGATTGGCCTCTGAGAATTCCTGGCCCTCCTCCCTCCCCCGTCTAGGTTGTCCTCTGTCGCAAAAATCAAGGTAGACTGCACCAACTGGCTTTGCAGCCATGCAAATTGCACGGCTGCCATTGGACACATGGGAAGCTCCAGTGAGCCTTCCTATTGGCCACTCCAAGATGCCTGCTCTCTCCCTCTTGCTGCCCTGGAAACTAGCCAGGGGGTAAGAATATGAAGAAAGGAGCTCTCCTTTTAACATAACAAGGGCCACAACAGATACTGCAGAAGGCGACTATCTGAATCCCGAAAAGCCAAATATCCAGCTTTTCTCATGAAGCTCCTATTCAGCTTTGAGCTGCTTCCCAGGTTTTGGAATTCGGTAAATCTGAAACCCGAACGAAGCCGAAACAGCTAATTTCAGGTTTATTTTCGGTTCGGGTTAATTGATATGCACAACCCTAATCCATAGTGATATTTGCCCTACAGCCTTGGCACTGGCAGAGACCACTGGCAGAGACCACCTCACCATATGTCATGTCACTTCCATCTTGCATATAAATACATTAGTGACAGTGTTGAAGGGGGCTTAGGAGAGAAGAGGAATGGAACTGTGGAAATGATGCCACATGAAAAGCTGCAAAATTGCACATTGTGTCACTGTGTCAAAAGATTACCAGTATTTGTCTGTACTGACAAAAATAAAGGCAATGTGTCTTAATGACTGTCAATATCTCCTCAGTGGGTGCCAAGTATTAGGAAATGGCTCTCTTCAAGTGGTCATCAGGGCTTGGAAGAGGTGCTTGCTCTAGATGAAGGGAGGGGTCAGTATGAAAAGAAAGCACAGTTTAGATTATTGAGTGAGGGAAAGAGGAGGAGGAAGAGGAGGAGGAAGAGTACTCTCCTTGGAAGTGGTTAGAGCACCTTGGGCTGTAGAACAGGGATGTTTGAATACTCACCAGTTCAACTTATGCCCTGTTTTCCAGTCACTAACAGGGAGTACACAATCCTGGCTGCATATTAGAAGAGCTTTTTATACTTGGGATTTAGTTGTGGGGAAACATCCCTAACAGCATAAATTTAGGATCAAGTTCAAAGGTTTCCTGAAATATTTTCTGAAGTTCTGTGTATACCGATCGCCAATATTTTTTATTTTTGCAACAAGTCCACCATGAATGGTAAAAAGTTCCTTCCACATCTGTACATTTCCAGCATTTAGCTTGGGGCAAATTGTACATCTTCTTAAGCTCTTTGGGTGAAAGGTACCATCTAAAAAACATTTTATACCAGTTTTCTTTGATGCTCTGTGAAGAAGTGAACTTAATCTCTGATGTCCAAAGTAGTTCCCACTGTCTCATCAGAATAATTTCTCCAAAGTTCTGCATCCATTTGCTCATACAGGTTTTTACTTGTTCTGTCCCAGTATCATATTTTAGAAGAAGTTTATATATGTTGGTCAGCAAATGATCTTTAGTTTGAGTCTATCAACTATTTGACAATATGTAAACCAAGAAATTCTCATACCCTTCTTCAATAGATCCTGGAATAGGTATCATGTCTGCTGGAATAAAAAGTAAAATCTTTTTCCCTGGGATGCTTTGATCTCCAGACATCAATTAGATTCCAATCTTCAAGAAAGGTAAAGACAATTTTTGGCAATTTATTTCCTTTTGCATGACCTGTTTTATCTAATTTAGGATCCATGGCACTATTCATGTCACCAAAAATAGGAATTTCCCCTTGATGGAACTCTTACAGAGTGTCAAAAAAATTCTTGAAAAACTTTTCTTTTGCATTGTTAGGTGCATATATGTTTGCAATTGTAAGCTTATTTCCATCTGAACCTTGTGTTAACGAAATCAAAAATCATCCTGATTCATCTTTAATGACGTCAATTAGAGCCAATTTGTTTCCTTTAATATAAGTAGCAATTCCTTTTTTTAATGGAGAGGAAGAAGAATATGCTGATCCTAAAGCCTTACATTGGAGAAGACCTTTCATCTTTGTTTTATATGAGTTTCTTGCAAACAAATCACATCCAAAAATAATTTCACCAATTTCTGAAAAGTTTTCTTTCTTTTGATTGGTGAATTCAATCCATTGATGTTAATTGAAGTTATCTTGAGGTGATCCATCTTAGTTGAGTGCCCTCGCTTTGTCTAGTTTAAAACTTTCATCTTGCACTTCTCTTTCAGTCGTAGTAGGTGTAGCTGAAACTGACTCTCTCAAAAGATCGCTTGAAGAGATTCTGGAGAAAGTACCTTCTTGACTGTATCAAGCAACTTCTTCACTTCTTGTTGTTCTTGAGTCGAAGTCAAGGGTTCTAGATGTGTTAACTGTCTTACTGTTTCATTTAGACTGTGTCTTCTTTGGGTTTTTAATGCTTGGATTAATTCTCAATACTGCTGGGCTGTGCATTCTGAGCCCCTTGTAAAAGGTGTCTATGGATGAGAGGAAAGCTCTTCTATGAGGATGTCTGCTTCTTCTTTGTTTCTGACAATTCTGGTCCCAGTGGACAGAGAAATCCGTAAAGCGTATGGCGCAATCCAACAGAAACAAATCAATTTTTGATGCAACAATGTTCTAAGTTCATCAAATTGTTTTCTTTTCTGATTGACGCTGGGTGGTAGATCAGAAAAAAACTTGAATTGTTGTCTCTTTGTAGGTCAGAGGATCATTCCTTTGAAGGCGGAGGATTTTGTCTCTTGCTCTTTGATGCGTGAATTTCATCAGAATATCTCTTGGTACTTTCTTTCTTTTGGCGAAAGAGGAATTATTCTATAAATTTTCTCTACTTGTAGAAATTGGTTCTGTAAATTATTTTGATCACAGAGAAGAGCTTGTAATTCTTGTTCCAGATCTGATGAGCCAAATTGCTCCTCAAGGCCTCTAAATTTAAGATTGTTTTCTCTATTAATTATTTCTTGCATCTCAAATCTCTCTTCGGATTCTCTATGTTTCAACTCATGAAGTTCTAAAATGGCTCTTTGTCCCATTAGTTCTTTCTGTCTTTGCTGTAGAGATTTAATCTCTTTAATATTGTCATCAATCTTTTTTCAATCTGTGAAAGAGTCTTTTGTATTTCTTCAGTTTTCTTCATATTTTCCTCAATCAGTTGTTTCAAAGAGTCCTTCAGATCATCCATCTGTTCTGGAGTCTAAGTAGCTGGTGTTTCTTTTTGTTTCCCTTTCTTTGTTGTTGTCTTTGATTTCATAACAGGTTGTGGTTGATCTTCTGTTTCTACTTCAGAAATTTCAGGAAGATTCTCTAAGAACGTTAGCAGCCCCTCCAGTCATAACAATAATTCTTGGCAATTTTTTTCTTTTTGATATATTCAAATACTTTTTCATAACTTTTTTTGGGGGGGAATGGTTAACACTTAGAGTAACTGTCAGATATAAAAATATACACAAACAACCTGATAGCTGCTTTGTTGACTTCAAAAACAAATTCTGTTGACTGTTGGAAACTATGAAACTTATCACATGACCGGGGTACGCCCCTTCAGATAGCAGTAATTCAAAGTTAACTTCTTCAAAGCAACCTAAGAGTAATTTGCTGAGCTTCTAAGTATCTGAATTGTATAAAATTATATTAAAAATACAATTCCGTTGGAAACTTTCCACCAAATCCTCTTTGTCTTATACAGATTTTATAGTCATATACAATAAATTTTCAGGGTTCATATGATTTGTGCATTAGCATGTTAATGGGTTTGTTGGATTAATAAAATTCATTTTGTAAAGGTAAAGGTCCCCTGTGCAAGCACTGGGTCATTCCTGACCCATGGGGTGACGTCACATCCCGACATTTACTAGGCAGACTTTGTTTATGGGGTGGTTTGCCATTGCCTTCCCCAGTCATCTTCCCTTTACCCCTAGCAAGCTGGGTACTCATTTTAGTTGGCGTTAATTAATGGATTGAATATTTATTACTTAGCCTGTAGTTAATAAGGAAATTGAATAAGAAGAGAAATGGCAGTAATTGTGAAGGTGCACAAAAGCCTTGAAGTGTTAATATTAGGAGGAAAGGAAGCACTAGTAGCAAATAGAAATATTCCAAACGAATTGCAGTTCAGTTTTAAGTTTCTTGACCGGTAGATGGCAGTATAACACCAAGATATCCAAACCATCACTCAGGTTTCTCCCTGATGGGAACTTCCAGTTGAGAGGAAGAAGAAGGGAGAGCAGCAATGGCATTGTCTAAAGTCCTCTTCCTTTCTTATGGAGAGAAAGAAAAGAAAAAAGGCCCCTTTGCTTGTCGGCCTCACATCCAAAACAGGTTGGGGTAGCAGGAGATAACAAACAATCCTGCCTTCCAGTCACTTGTTGAAACAAATGCTCACCTTGCCAATTAGTTGGGAGGGGTGCCATCTGGAGCTGCCCTTGTTTGGCACAGTGCCAGCAACTCTGGTAAGCAATTGCAGCTCAGCCCCCCCCCCCAGGCTCCTTTTGAACATCCCTTTCTCTTATTTACTCTGACAGCTTGGGCAATCTCAGTCACAGCTGTCTTTGTTTTTATTGTCCCAACCCCCATCAGTAAATTTCTCCCCCCTCCCCTCATGTCTTTTAACCGGTCAGGGTGGAAGCCAAACGCAGTCCCTCCTTCTGCCTCGGCAGCAGTTAAAACAGTCTATATTTATTTATTTGATTCTTTGCTTCCTGGTATGTATCTCAAGCAAGTCTCACCAGCACCACCCCCCACCTCTCCAACCAATACTGCACCGCGGTGCACCCCCCAAATGGGGAAAAAATCCAAGACGCAGGGGATCTCACGCAAGCCGCCCCGTTGCACTCAACCCCAGGCTAGAGGCAAAAACAGTGAAAAACACCAAGGAGGAGGCTCGACACCAAGGGTGCCGAGCAAAGAGAGACTCGCTAGCCGCCGCACAGACTCAACTTTAAACTTAACTTTAAAAGCAGTACACACACTCCCACAGAGGTGAGCGGTCACACACCCCTCGGCAGAATGGGCGAAAGCCTTCTTTGGCTTTCCCCCCCCCCACAGAAACTGCCCCCCACAGACTCTGCTCCCCCCCCCCACATACACATGGGAAAAAAATTAAGATTAAAGCCCCAAAAGGGGTCTTACTGTGGATGTCTTTTGTTCCATCAGGAGGGACTGGGTAATCCAATACGATTCCATTTAAGCACGGGAGGTTTTGCCTTGGATTTGCCGCTCTCTAGATGCATAGGATTGGCTGATCCCATTCATCCCAATAGGGAAAAGGGGGGACCCATATCTCTGGACCCCCTGATCCCATCTTTACAAAACTTGGGGGTTCTTGCAAGAAGCCTCATCTGAAGCTACGCTGAAAGTTTAGGGGCTTCACCCCCAAAAATGCACCCCCTGCAGCCACAAAAAGGAGCGAATGTGTACACGCACACACCCCCACGGGGATTTCTCTCTCACACAAACAGATACTCTCTCTTTCTCTCCTCAGGCCACGCAGCAGCTGGGCTCACGTGCTCAATCGCGACTGTTTGGCCAGAAGAAGACCCTGCTTGGCTAACGATTGGCCACGGGAGAATGCTGCTTACTAACTAACGGTTATGCTGCTGTGCCGAACCCTGAATTTGCTGAATTTATTTGCCGAACACCCCGAACTCGCCGAATTCAGCTCCCCGGTTTCCAGCCTTTTTTGAGTTCGGTTCCATCCGAACTAAAAACCGCTGAATCAGGGGACATTCGGCTGTTTTTCTGTTCGGGCCGAACCGAATCGACAGCCCTAGTGCCACTGTCCCTGAACGCCGAAAGCTCAGGAATGCACTGTAACTGTTAGAAAGTTCTTCCTAATGTCTAGACAGAAACTCTTTTGAAATCAACCCGTTGGATCTGGTCTGACTTTCTGGGGCAACAGAAAACAACTCAGCACCATCCTCTATATGACAGCACTTCAAGTACATGAAGATGGTTATCATATCATCTCTCAGTTGTCTTCTCTCCATACCCAGCTCCTTCAACCTTTCCTCATAGGACTTGGTCTGCAGACCCCTCACCATCTTTGTTGCCCTCCTCTGAACAAGTTCCAACTTTTCTACATCCTTTTTAAATTGTGGTGTCCAAAACTGAACACAATACTCTAGTTGAGGTCTAAATAGAGCAAAATGATACCATCACCTCGCGAGATCTGGACACTATACTTCTGTTGATCTGCCCAAGACTGCATTTGGCTTTTTAGCTACTGCTTCACAGTGTTGACTCATGTTTAGTGTTTGGCCTACTAAGACTCCTAGATCCTTTTCGCGCACACTACTGCTAAGACAAGTCTCCCCCATCCTGTAATTATGCATTTGATTTTTTCTACCTAAATGCAGAACTTCACATGTATCTCTGTTGAAATGCATTTTATTGGTTTTAGCCCAATTCTCCAGCTTGTCAAGATCATCCGGTATCCTGGCTCTGTCTTCTACAGTATTTGGTACACCTCCCAATTTAGTATCATCTGCAAAAAAAAAATTAAAATGTATTTGAATTTTATTACATACATAAATATAAAATTCACAAAATTGGGGGGAAACCAATCAACATTACATACCATTACAAGTAAAGTAATAATAACCGGGAAAAACCAGCTGCGCATATTAAAGTCAGCAAAAACATTACTCTTCTTCCTCTCCATGTTCAAGATATTTAAAAGTTTTTTCCATTCTGAAGATTATTGGGATCCAAACAGCGTCCAGATCTTTCATGGCTATCATTGTCAGGCCTGCTCTCTGCATTTAGGGATAGTTTTGGTTTCACACAGATGCTCTGCTGTGCTCAAGGACTGTTTTCCTAACTATCGCATTCCTCTTAGGCTTTGAAGCTCACGGGAGCTCGTGGGAGCCTGGCCTGTTGGACGGAGGGGTTACCATGCCAACCTGTACTATCATGATATGAACTATTCCCCCATATATTCTGTTGTATGTCCCTTTTGCTCCATTCCTGCCTTTTTATTTTTGCAAGCTCTGTATGCCTGTGTGGTCTCCATTAAAGTCAACTCTATTTCGGACTTCCTGTCTGCGAGTGTTGCTTGGGAGTGCATCGGGAACAAGTGCTTACAATCATTTTTATAATAGGTCAGCTTAATTAATACATAAGTTTGTTTAACCTTTATCCAATTATTTAGATCTGGGAGTTTATTTTCTTTCCAGTATCTTGCAAAGTTAATTCTAGCTGTTGTTATCATATGAAGGAATATGTCTTGAAGATCATTTTGCATATCTGGAATATAATTTTATACAGTTGTTTCAGGTTTTTCTGGAATATTTTTTTCAAGACTATTAGATATAATTTGGGTCACTTTCTTCCAGTATGCATTAGCTCTTCTACAACCCTACCACATATGTAAAAAAATTGGCTTTGGCAAGGTTGCAGTACCAACAATTACTAGTGTCTTTGGCTTGGCTCAGCATTTTTTGTAATCTGTTGGGAGAAAGATGCCACATATGTATAATTTTAAATAGGTTTTCCCTAAGCATAAGTAAAATTAGAACCCTTCGTGAATATAAATGTCCATTTCTTTACATCTAGTTCCTATTCCAATTTTCTACTCCATTTCTGTTGTACAGGTGGCTTTATTGGCCTATTATTTGTAAAAAAAAAAAAAAGCATAAATCGTACTTACAGAAATTTTGCTTGAAATTAATAATTGTCCAAATTCATTTAAGGCCCTAGGAACTAATTTGCTCTTTTGAATTAACTTTACTAAATAATTTTGAATTTGAAGATGTCTGAAAGGAGCTAATACTTTTCTGCTTTCCTCAGGGTGTTCTATATAGGAGATGATTTGTTGGTCTTTTAACCAGTGTCTATATTTATCATAGTCATTTAATTTATAACTAAGTCAGGATTGTTTCGCTATATTCTCTACCATCATATCTGTCATGATTGATGCTAATAAATATTTTCCTGCTTTAATTTATGCCTTATCTGATCCCATACATTTGTTAAGATGTTAACAACCCTACTGTCATTGTTGTAATACTTTTTCCTATGATCTTTTTCAATCCGTAACCATTTCTCCAGTGGAAACTTATAAAATCTTGTTCAGTGTTAACGAACGATAAATTATCTTCTGGAGCAAGCCAGGCTTTTAAACCTTCTATTTTAGCAGCTAAATATTACCCAATAAAATTCAGATACCTGTTACACCTTTCTCACCTAACTCGTATAAATTATTATATTTAACTCATGTTTTTTTTATTCTGCCAAAAAATTATTGCAAATCAGTTGCCATTCCAGAATATATTTTTTGAATTTCAATAAACAAATTTTTGAATTAATTAAGTTGATCCTAACAAAAAAGGAAATCTTCAGTTTCTGCCAAGAGTGAATTTGGGTTGTCATCCCCCAGATCACAATTTAACTTTTCATTTTCCTTTTGATCTTAACCAGATACCTAAATATTTGACTTGATCAACAATCTTCATCCCTTCTAAAGTTTTTATACTATTTACTTTATTCTTTGTTAATTCTAAATAAAACTGTATAATCTCTGTTTTCCCTTTATTTAATTTGTATCCTGAAATTATCCGAAAATTGTTAAATTTCTTCCAATAAAATTTTACTGGCAATTTCTACCTCTGTTAATACAGTTACTATATCATCTGCATATAAGCTTATGTTCAATCCCATTTATATTAATTCTTTTTATAGCTCTATTATTCTTTATAGTAATTACTAATGGCTCAAGTGAGATGGCAAATAATAGAAGAGAAAGAGGGCAACCTTTCCTCATCTTTCTTGAAATATTACAAGGAGCCAATAATTCTCCATTTATCCTTATTTTTGCATAAGAATTGGTATAAAATATCTCCATAAAATATTAACAAATAAATCTATTTTTATTATATTGTGCACAAATATATGTTAAAATGTAGGCTACCTAAAAAGCATGAACAAATATTAACAACACATACTCAGTTGATATCAATACATAAAATGACCAAACTTCGACCAAACGCATTTCAGCCTTCTATAGGCCTTCCTTAGTGGTCATACATAAAACAATCCTGACATTTATATACACATTATACAAAGTAAAAAATATATAAAAGCCTTTTGAAAAAGGAAAAAAGTGAAAAAGTCAATTATAACCTTATAAATTATATACCCATATAACCTTAATAAATTATATACCCAAATAATTTTTTAAAAATTAATTGTATGGTTACCTTTTATTTTGTGTGGCTTATGTAGAAATATTTAGTTTATGTGTGTTAAAACATGGTTGCCACCTCACACCTAGTTCAAAAATATTATATTTTTAAAAAATGTAGTTATACTGTCCATAAAAGAATTTTTCGATAACTTCCTCCCTTTCCTTAAAATTGTCCCATATTACCCATTCAAACTAACCTTGTATATGATATCAAGCTCATCAGGATGTGTATAACATCAACAAGTGTGAAAGAAAGAGTGGCATAATCTTTACTGCATTGGCACTAGCAGTTAGAGTAAACCTGACTTCTTTCCCACTGGTTTTAGTCTCTGTTTATATACCTCTTGCTAGATCAAGTAACACTGCACGAAACTGGGCCCTGGGAGAATTATTTGATGTCATCAAAAACAACCATCCAACTATCCCAGTTCTTATGGCTGGTGACTTTAATGCACGAATAGGGCCAGATGATAATACTCTCTTTCAAAATCTTATAGGGTTGGGCAAGATGGCGGAATGACCGCACCTCGCAGGAGCGGGAGTGAAAATACCTGTTTTGTGGCTAAAAACTCCACTCTTTGGCCCTGGGTCAGAAGATTTTCTTCAGAAAACCCAACTCTCAATAGAGAGGAGGAACGTTGCTACCCAACAAGGGTTTTTGGACGTACCAGCAGGCAACTTCAGGCAAGTTCTATATAATTCCAACCTCCCAACCGACTACCCCCTTTTTTTCCTTCCCCTTCCCCTCCTTTCCCTTTTCCTTAATAACGCTACCCCCGTGCACACAGAGATTAAGTTATTAAACTGGAAAGAACTTCACTAACTTTGTCCTTTTAAAATTTCCGAGGAATCATCCGCCTGAGGACGGGAAGGAGAGGAGGCAGCGAGGTGACGACGAGGGCCCCAGAGGCTGGCGGCATGTGGAGAATTGTAGAGGTGGCGGCGTTGACTCCGGAGGCAGTGACATCTGGTGGAGGTGAAGACGGGCGAGGTCGGTGGCCCACAAGAAGTTGCAGAGGCTGCAGTGGCGGCCCTAGGAGCGGCGGTGGCAACTCCGGAATTCGCAGCATCTCGGCGGCGATGAGAAGCGGTGGCGACTGACGGGGCCGGGTGGTTGTGCGACGGCCAATGCTGGGGCGAGGTGGCGACTAGTGTTTCGGGCCGCGAAAACCCCGGCTGAGAGAGGACGAGGAATTGACGGGAGCAGTTGATAAAGACGGTCACTTTAACAAACTGATCCTTCTCGGCCGGGACATTGAGAACTTCCGGTGACGCGTACCTGCAATATTAGAGTTAAACTACATCTCCCAGGAGGCTTTGCGGTTAACTTTGACTATGGCTTAAAGACAATAACGTGCAAGATTCAACTCAGCCTGCCGGACCTTACACTTTGCAGGCTAGTAAAGGTTCTGGGGAAATAGCGACCTTAACTGAGGATAACTGGCTGGGACAACTGATTAACATAGATGAATTTCATAGATAATTTAATATAAATACTTTATTGTGCCTTTGACATATTGCGTAGGGAAAAAGTGGAGATCATTGCAAAAGGGTAATTAGTGGGTTCAAATGATTTACTTATATGAAACTCATAGTGCTACTAAGATAGATAATTAACTTCTGGTAATTTACTGGGTTAATCTCATTGATAAGAATCTCATAGAGGATTGATGGCTAACAATTGATTTTGACTCTGATAATTGTGACAAGAGCATGTTGGAAACAAGGATAATCACATGAGCGATAAAATAAGCAATAATTTAAGGAATACTAATTGAATTAAATAATTTCATACATATCAACAATAAGCTATAACACTATAGATTCACTCGTGCATGTCTGGTACATACAAAGAACTACAAACTAGAAGATGAATTTACAGATGTAATTTAATGAAAAAAATAGAAAGACATGGAAAAAATCTATCCCCTCTAAAAAAGACTTGGAAGATCTGGAGAAAGAAGAAGAAGAGGAAGAACTAGAAGGAGAAGAAGAATAACCGATAGAACAGTGATGATATCATCAACAATCAACCAGTGGGACGAAAACCAAGAAGGAAAAGACACTGGAAAAACTGGCAATCCAACTAGCCGCTCTCACAACCCAGCACTGTGCCAGGACGACACGCACCCTCTGCACTTCACGTCGGAGAAATCTCTAGTGGATTAACTCCTACCGACCCATCCGGGTCTCGGATTACAAGTGCCCCAGTGAGGGACAATTCTCCTTCCTCTGATGAGGATCGCACCTGGGATCCCCCTGCCCTCAATCTGGAATCTCCTCTTGATCTGTCAAAAAACGGGCAGGGTCTGCAGTGAGCGGAGCGACACCACAGACCCCTGCAGCTTCTTCTGCAAAGCCCAAGGCTCCTGTTATGGTGAGTGAAGTTGAAAATACTGTATATGTGGATGTAGTATTACAACATTACAAACGAGGCCCCAAACTACAAGTTAAAGCCCTCATAGACTTGGGCTATGGGCACTCCTTAATCAATGAGGCCACTTTCAATGCACTTAAGGTTAAGTCTGAGACGCTACCTGACCCTATCCAGTTTGCTCAGATGGACGGCAGTACCTTTAGGGGTGGCCCGGTGGATCGTCGCACTCGCGGCGTCGCAATGGGTATCGGCTCTCATTGGGAGCAGATAGACTTCACTATAGCCCCCATCCGATACGAAGTCATTTTAGGAATAAACTGGCTAAAGGGGCACAGCCCCTCTATAGACTGGAAAGCTGATACTATCACTTTTTCCCATCCTGACTGCGCCCAGCACCGACACAAAGTCGCTGTAGTTCTTCCGAGAGCCTCAGCCTTAGTCTCTGACACCCCCCTCCTCTAGTACTACCTGTTGAGTATCGAGATTTTGCAGACGTTTTCGATGTAAAAGAATGCAATGCTCTACCCCCCCCCCACCGTAGGGTGGACTGCGCCATCGAAGTGGTGGGGGACAGTAAACTTCCTAAAAGTAAAATTTATCCCATGAGCACTGCCAAACATACTGTATTAGGGGCCTTTTTAGACAAAAACCTTGCTCGTGGTTTCATTCGACCATCTTCAGCTCCCTACTTAGCTCCTGCTTTCTTTGTCCGTAAAAAAACAGGCGACTTATGCCTGTGCATAGACTTTCGGAAGCTCAATGCTGTCACTCAAACTAATGCCTACCCCATCCCTTTAATTTCAGATATCTTGGGACAGCTAAAGGAGGGGCTCATTTTCACTAAACTGGACTTAGTCGAAGCCTATTACAGAGTTCGCATTCGTGACGGGGATGAGCCCCTCACAGCCTTTTCCAGCTGTTTCGGTATGTTTGAGTTCCTTGTCATGCCCTTCGGATTACAGGGGGCTCCGGGGGTCTTCATGCAATTCATAAATGAGATCCTCCATGATTTGTTATACCGGGGCATGGTGGTTTATTTGGATGATATCCTTATTTATTCTAACTCCATGGAAGAGCATGTAGCTTTGGTGCGAGAAGTGCTACAACGTCTCCGGGACAATCAGCTCTATGCCAAGGTATCCAAATGCGAATTCCATCAAAAACAGTTGACATTTCTGGGTTACATTATCTCGCACCAAGGTCTCACCATGGACCCCGCCAAGGTTCAGTCGGTTGTTGGTTGGGCTCCCCCCTCAACTCGTAAGCAAGTGCAACAATTTCTTGGCTTTGCAAACTTTTATCGGGGATTCATTCCCAACTTTGCCCAAATTGCTCTGCCAATCACTGATCTCCTAAAGACTAAGGGCAAGGGGGCTTCAGCCTCTTTACCCACAGCTAAGATTCAATGGACTCTCCAATGCCAAACTGCTTTTGATACCCTTAAGCAACTCTTCACTTCTGAACCGGTTTTAAAACATCCTGATCCTGATCGTATGTTTATAGTGCAAGTGGATGCTTCAGATGTAGCCATGGGAGGTGCTCTTCTGCAGCAGGGCCATGATGGTCTGCTGCACCCCTGCGCTTATTTTTCTAAAAGGTTTGCACACTCCCAACTCAACTGGCACATTTGGGAAAAAGAAGCGGCTGCCGTCTACCATGCTCTAACTACATGGCAACAATTCCTTTAGGGTTCCAGGGTCCCCTTTGAAGTCTGGACCGATCACAAAAACCTGGAGGCCCTTACTGGGACCCATAAGCTGTCCGCGAAACAACTTTGGTGGGCTGACTTCTTTTCCCAATTTCGTTTTGTACTCAAACATGTCCCTGGTATGTATTAGTCAAGTTTATTTAAAACAGTCATAGACCAGAATATAAATAAGAACACAATTAATCCATAAGTAAAATAGCTTACATACTACCAATAAACAGCTTATTAAAATACGAATTTACATAAGGCATCTTTATACGCCACTCCGCCTTTTCTTAATTTTAAGAACCAGCCAACCAAATTTGGCAACTTTACAGGTAATCTCCTGCTGCTTATCCGATAGCAGGATTGAAAGAAGAGACCTTCTATTTTCATGAGGGTAACATGCAATTATAGGCACAATCAGGGATTCTCTAATCTGCCTATATATTCTACACTCAAAAAGAATATGTTCTAAAGTCTCTACAGAGCCATCACCGCACTCACATAGACAACTTCCATATGGCACGCCTCTATATCTTTCCTCTAGAACAGCTGTGGGTAGCATGTTATATCTTAACAAGGTAAAAATCCTCCTATATTCCTGGTTATCCAATAACTTAATATATGGCATCATGACCACCCTATTCAACCCACTTATATCATAAAGAGGGCTCCTTAGCCTATTCATATCGTGCTGTCTTTCGACATCCAATATACGGAGTTTAACCATTTATCTTGCCTGAGCATAGTCATTTGTTTTGTAAAGTTGTTTCGACAGGCCATAGTAGCTCAGTTTTTGCTCAATCATCTTACTCCAAGGGGAGACAAAGGTATCTGCCAGGGTGAGTGAAACAAGTCGCCCAGGGAAGTAAATCAGCTTAAGCCAGTAAAAAATGGCAGCGATCCAAACTCTAGCCTCGACCGTAACCATTCCAACCTCCAGTCGAATGGTAGCATTTGTCCCTGGTAAGCAGCACGTACTGGCGGACGCTCTCTCCAGACTCCCCCAGTATTCTACCAAAGTTGACCGTCCCACAGTCTCCTTATTCACCCCGGCACAAAGGGATCTCCTACCCACTCTGGCCGTCCAGGTCGCAGACCCAACGTCAGCCCCACGCTGGGGGGGAGGGTGTCCAAAAACCAAACCCAGCTCCCTCGCCCGTCTCGCCCACCCCCCCAGCGCCCGTACACTCGGACGAGCCGCCCTCTCCACCCTCTCCTCCGATTCCCTCTTCGGTTCCACAGCCAGCCTCGTCCACCTCGCCGAATAAGGTGGACTTGCCTGATTCCTTCCTGGACTCGCTCCGTGCCCTTTGCCAGGCTGAGCTCTCCGCTCACACTCTCCCTCCTTCCCTTTTAGAACGTGGCGGTTACTGGTACAAAGACTCCAAACTATATGTGCCCAAAGAATTGCGGAGGGAAGTCTAAAACTAGCCCATGGAGCTAAAACGGCGGGACACTTTGGATTCTTAAAGACCCTTCACTTGTTGCGCAGGCGGTTCTGGTGGGCGGGAATGCTTACTGATTTGGACTCCTTCATTCGAGGTTGCCCAACTTGTGCCACTGTCAAACGTTCTCAGGGGAAACCCCCCGGACTCTTGCAACCGTTGGAAATCCCCTCTAGACCCTGGGAGGTTATTGCGATGGATTTTATGACTGACCTCCCTCTTAGTGAGGGTAAGACTGTTTTATGGGTTGTTACTGATCTTTTCTCCAAACAGGTACACCTCATCCCGTGCGCAGGTATTCCCTCCGCCCCAAAATTGGCCCGCCTCTTTGTGTCACATGTCTTCCGTCTACATTCCTTCCCGCAGAAGATAGTGAGCGACCGCGGGGGCACCTATGTGGCTAAATTTTGGAAAGCTTTCCTTAAATTGGTGCTTTCCATCCCCAGACTGACGGGCAAACTGAACGTGTCAATGCTGTGTTGGAATGTTACCTTCGTTGTTATGTCAATTACCACCAAGATAATTGGGTTGAATTGTTGCCTTTTGCTGAATATGCCTACCACAATGCTGTTCACCAGTCCACAGGTTTCAGTCCGTTTCAAGCAGTGTATGGTCAAGATTTTGGTCCTATCAACCAACTTAATGTCTCCAGGGGGGAGGGTGATGTGGATGTGGCCACATGGGTAGAAGCAATTCACACCACCTGGCCCTGGCTAGTTAAAAATTTGGAACGAGCCAAACGTAAATACAAGGCTCAAGCTGACAAGCATCGGTCTCCTAGCCAGGACTATAAAGTGGGTGACTTAGTCTACCTGTCTACCAAGAACCTTCGATCCACCCGTCCTTGTGACAAACGTAGTGCCAAATATGTGGGACCTTACCCCGTTTCTCGTATCATCAACCCAGTTACAGTGGAACTCTCTCTACCAAAGGCACTAAGGCGTGTCCATCCAGTTTTCCATGTAAGCCTTCTGAAACCTCACACTTCCTCCCCAGAGTGGCACCCCGACCCACTTCCACAGCAACCGGTGATGGTGGGGGGGGGAGGAACATTTCGAAGCTGCTAAAATCCTGGACTCTCGCATTCGCCACGGCTCCCTCCAGTATCTCGTTCGTTGGAGGCACTTCCCCCCTGCCTATGACAAATGGGTATTCGCCCGCGACGTTGCCATCCCTCAGCTAGGACGTGCCTTTCACTCCGCCTACCTCCACAAGCCAGCCCCCTTTCAGGCTGGGAGGGGGCCCTAAGGGGTGCAGGATGTCAGGAGCGGGCCTGTTCTCGATGCTTCTCGACTCTCTGGGTTGTTTTGAATTTCTCGCAGCTTCTCACAGCTGCTTTGCTTTGCTCGTCTCAGCCAAGGATTGTTGCTCTAACGAACATTTTATCTCAGACATTCCTTCTGGCTCTTCTCCCGTGGGAGAAGGAGTTGCCATGCCAACCTACACTATCTGCTATGCCAATATATGTTACTGAAATGAACCAGCCAGCCATTCCTGGCTTAGTTTTATGCAAGCTCTGTTTACCTGCATGATTTCCAATAAAGTCAACTTGCCTTAGGACCACCTGCCTGGGTTGTTGCTTTTGGGGATTTTACGGACCAAGGGCTTACATAACAGAACTAATGGACAATATACAAACATATGATGAAATGGCAGGATACAAACTTAACAAATCAAAAACAAAAATTTTTCTAGAAAATACAACGCAAGAAGAAGAAGCAAGTATAGCTGCACAAACCAGTTGTATTATATCTAAGAAACTGATAAAATGTTTGGGGATATTTATACCAAAAAATAATCAAGATCTCTTTAAATATAACTACGATGCAGTTTGGAACAAAATAGAAAAAAAAATTCTCTTATGGTCTAAACTAAGAGTTTCTTGGTTGGGTAAAATTGCTATTGTAAAAATGAATGTACTACCAAGGTCAAACTTTCTCTTCCAAATGATTCCAATAAAAATTACCGATAAAATACTATCTACCTGGCAACAAAAAAATCAATAAATTTGTATGGGAGAAGAGGCGTCCAAGAATAAAATTCAAAATCATGAGTGATGCTAAAAAAAGAGGAGGACTTGCTCTTCCAAACCTAAAATTATATCATCAAGCAGCAACTTTGGTTTGGATTAAGGATTGGGTAACTTATCCAAACAATAGGAATATTAAATTAGAATTAATTAACTGGCAAGTTGGTCCACATCAACTTCTTTGGGGGGGAAATCCCAAAAAACAACCGGAAGAAAGAAGAGATCACCCGATCGTGGACATGATTACAATGTGGAGGAAATTAAAATCAAGATTAAGTCCTAACCCTTCATTAATGATGGCTCCATTTAGTGTCTACGGCACCACAATGGACAGAAAGCAATTTGGATCTTTGAGGTATCGAGATATAATAAAAGACGGAACATTTAAAACATTGGCAGATATGCAGGAAGATTTCCAACTGATGTCTTGGATGACATATCACCAGCTTATGTCAAGATTTAAGGAAGACTGCACAGTCAGGGGTAAACTCAGAAAAGAGGCGGAATTTGAACAACTAATGGGCAAAACAACACAACATCTTCTAGGAAAGATCTATAAGCTTTTAATATCGTTTGACACTGAGGAAGAACATGTTAAAATCTGTCAAATTAAATGGATGTAGAATTTATACTAAACTATAATGATTGAAGAGTGGGAACAGCTATTTCGGAAGAATCTTAAGTTTACTCTTTGCCAAAATATCCAGGAAAACTGGCTCAAGATCCTGCACAGATGTTATATAACTCCTAGCAACATTCAAAACATGAATAGTAAATCTTCGGGACTTGTTGGGAATGTCATAAAATCAGAGGCACCTTTTACCACTGCTTGTGGACATGCGAAGTTGTTCAGAAATTTTGGGGAAAAATTCATATGAACCTCGAAGGCATCTTGGGACAGAGCATAAAATATGATCCCAAACTCTTCCTTCTGAATAAATCACCAGATACCATGAACAAAGATCAACAGATTATATCAAAATATCTTGTAACGGCGGCGAGAGTTGTCCTGGCATCACTTTGGAAAACAGATAAGATCCCCAAACAATAAACATGGATAGATAAATCCTTGGAATACATTACGATGGCACAACTAACAGAAAGATAACACACAGGAATATAATCAAGAGAGATGGAAATCCTTTTATGAATATATTACAACTATTTGATAAAAGGATTAATTAATTCAAGCTGTTTAGATAAGAAAATATGGAATATGGTATTATACTTAACAGAGGGGTAGATATACTTAAATGTCAACAAAATGATGTTTAATTAATATTACCTTCCCTTTTCCTATTTTTACTTTCTTTATACCCAACTCACAATGAATTTTTTTTTTTTTAAAGTCTTATAGGGAATTTTGATTAATCCTTCCTGAGCTCCCTATGGTACACTAGAACTTCTAGGGACTCGGTAATTAACTTGGCCAGCTTAAGCCTGGCCCAATTTGCTATTCAGAGAAATCTAATAATAGTAAATGGGCGAACATGGGTTGACCCTAATAGAGACTTTACTTTTTTTAGTCAAAATGGTGCCAGCATTATCTATTATTTTCTGGTTCCACTTGATCTCCTACCTTTAATCACTAAGATGGGCAGTGACCATCTCCCTATTTCTTTTACGGCCAACCTAACGATCTAACATCATCCCACTATCAAACACTGCATCAATCCCAAAAAGCCTTAGCATGTGTTTACTGTAGTCCTGAGCTTGACTCCTTGGTGCACTGCAGAATGCAGTTTTTGGAGGTGACCTCGCTGAGAGCTGCCATTTTTGGGCAAGAGTCTGCAGCTACTGTTCTAAATGTTTTCTTCAGATTAACTGATTTATTTAAACCCTTATTTACTAAGGAAATTACTTCAAACCCACAAGTCTTATTTAAATAAAATTCTTGGTTTAACTGTGAGTGCAGACTCCTCAAATGTGCAATATCCAGGAAACAGAACTCAAAAGGAACAATACTGTCTCAGTATTGAAGGAGCTGTTAACCATTAAAAAGAACTACAAGGATTTGGTAAATTGGAGGGGAAAAGAGGCCTTATATAAAAATTGGCGGAGCTTGATTACAGCATTCAGCTAATCTGTCCAAATGAAGGATGATGTAATCTCCCCCATGCATTGTTTCATACAAAGACGTGGGAGGGGAAGAGATGAAAAGGAGGAAAAACAACAACTTTGAACAGAGTCATTGGCATAATCAATTACAGCACATCCAGTTTGCTGACTCATTTAGACCTTTACTTTATTTGTAATGGTGTGTAATTGTATATAGATGTCTGGATGGGCATTATGCAATTATGTATGACCACCGAGGGAGGCCAATATAAGACCAAAACATGTTTGGTCTAAGTTTGGTCATTTTATGTATTGGCATCAACTGAGTATGTGTTGTGAATATTTGTTCATGCTTTTTAGGTAGCGTACATTGTAGGCCTAGTGTTTTTAACATATATTTGTGCACAATATAATAAAAATAGATTTATTTGTTTATATTTTATGCAGTATCTAGCTCAACCTCTTCGGTTTCCTTTGACTCCCAGGTTGAGTTTCTTCTTTCCCCTCCCTTTTTTCAGTTGTTTTATAAAATATCTCCACCCATTTCTGAAAACTGTAACTGAATCCAAAAGTATTTATTGTCTCCTTCAAAACATATGTTTTACCCTGTCGAAGGCTTTCTCTGCATTGAGAAACATAAGGACTAGTTTTAATTTATAGTTTGCAATTGTTTCAATTAAATCATTTGCTTTCCTTATGTCTTTGAGGAATAAATACATTTTGGTCAATTGATATATATTTCCCTATAATCTGTTTCAATCTATCGGAGAGGATTGTAGCGAGTATCTTACAATCACTGTTTAGTAGACTAATTGGTCTGTATGAACTGGGAGAAGTTTGGTCTTTATCTGGTTTCAAAATAACCACCACAGTGCTCTCTGACCAAGAGTCAGGAAATTCCCCTTGTTTGTAAATATCTTTTATTGCATTTAGTAAGGGATTTTTAATTAAATGAAAAAAATCTTTATAAACCTCCAAAATGAAGCCATTTGGGCCTTGTGCCTTATTAAGTTTTAATTTTTTGATCACAGACTCCAATTCTTGCGTCCTTATCTCCCTATCCATTTCTTCCTTATCTTCTTTTGATAATTTAGGGATTTCAATTTTCTTTTAAGAAAGCTTTGATTGCATTTTTATTAGGTTGTTCGGAGTTATACAAAGTCTGGTAGAAATCATGAAAAGTGTGTAGGATTTTTTTATTGTCATAAGTTAACTTACCATCCCCTAAATCAATTTTTGCTATATTTTGATTGGCTTTAATTTTCCTAACTTTATTAGCTAATAATTTTCCAGCTTTATCTCCATATTCATTATATTTTTGTTTTGTAAATAATATCTGTTTGTGAATAGATATAGTATCCATCTGCGCTAATTTCAATATCTCTTGTCTAATTTCTATCATTATTTCTTTGCTTAGCTTCTACCTAAATGCAGAACTTCCCATGTATCTCAGTTGAAATGCATTTTTAATATGCATCGCCTCTATTCCTTCATCCAAATCATTTATAAAGATATTGAACAACACAGGGCCCAGGACAGATCCCTGAGGCACTCCACTAGTCACTCCTCTCCAAGTGGATGAGGAACCATTTAACAAGCACTCTTCGGGTGCGATCTGTCAACCAGTTATAGATCCACCTAACAGTAATAGGATCTAAACCACATTTTCCCAATTTGTCAACAAGAATATTATGTGGAACCATATCAAAAGCCTACCTGAAATCAAGATAAACTATGTCTACAGCATTCCCCTGATCCAGCAAGGTAGAAACCTTCTCAAAAAATGAGATAAGATTAGTCTGACATGACTTGTTCTTGAGAAACCCGTGCTGGCTCTTAGTAATCAGATCCATCCTGTCTAAAAGCTGAAGGACTGACTGATGATTTGTTCTAAGACTTTTCCAGGTATAGAAGTCAAGCTGATGAGTCGGTAGTTACCCAGATCCTCCTTTTTCCTCTTCTTGAAGATGGGGACATTTTCCCGCCTCCAATCTTCTGGCACCTCACCAGTTCTCCAAGAATTCTCAGAGGCCCTGAGAACTTTGTTTCATTTAAAGAAACTAGGTGTTTATGTATTACCCCAATAGTAATCCTAGCCTGCAACTCCCCTCATCATGTGTTCTGTTTTTGCCATATTGAGCACCGTTTCTGTTGCAAGAGAAGATTGAGGAAAGGTAGGAATTGAGCAGTTCTGCCCTCTCTTCATCTTCTGTTATAATTTCACTTTCTGGTCCCCACAATGAGCTTATCATGTCGTTGTTCCTTTTAATACTCTGAACATAGGAAAATAACCCTTTTTTGTTGTGTTTGGCATCTCTCGCTAGACTAAGCTCATACTGAGCTTTAGCTTTACAAACACTCTCCCTACAAGCACTGGTTATTTGTTTATGTTCATCCTTGGTTATAAGGCCCTCCTTCCACTTCCTAAATGAGTCTTTTTATTTCTCAAATCATTAGAAAGCTGTTTATGGAGCCCCCCAGGCCTCTTTAGCCTCCTCCCTTTTTTCCTTCTCATAGGAATCATTTGTGAGTGTGCTTTCATTATTTCACTTTTAAGAAATTCCCACCCCTCTTGAACTCCCTACTCCTTAAGTATTTCTGACCATGGGATTCTACCCAGTAAAACTTTAAGTTTGTTAAAATTTGCTTTCCTACACTCCAACCTATATGTCTGATTATGTACAGCTTTTCCCTTACCCAAGATTGTAAATTCCAAAATTACATGGTCACTACTACCCAGGGGGTCCACTATTTTCACCTCGTCAACCAGTTCTTTCCTGTTGGTGAGAATCAAGTCCAAGATAGCAGACTCCCTTGTTTCCCTCTTCACTTTCTTGAAAATGAAAATGTCAGCAAGGAAAGTCGGGAATTTATTTGATTTTTCACTTGTAGCAGAGTTGGACTTCCAATAGATATCCGGGTAATTGAAATCTCCTATGACCCCTGTGTCCCATCTCATTGAGAACTTTGTAATCTGGTCTGGGAGAGTCTCATCCAAGTCCTCTGGTTGGTTTGGTGGTCATTAGCAGACCCCCACCATAATATCACTATTATTTCTTGCTCCTTTTATTTTTACCCATAGACTCGACTGAACTTCCATGCTCAGATTCATGTAGTTCTTCACAAGTATACACATCTTTGACATATAATGCTGCTCTCTCCCCTTACTTATCTGTCTATCCCTTTTAAACAAGTTGTACCCCTCAATCATAATATTCCAATCATGAGTGTCATCCCACCAAGTTTCAGTAATGCCTATGAGGTCATAGTCCCCTTCCTGCATCAGGATTTCAAGTTCTTTGTGCTTGTTTCCCATACTCTGTGCATTAGTGTAGAGACATTGGAATCCATGGTTTATATGCTCCAAGGTTTTTGATTCTGTACTTGCCCACGTGTTAATATTTCCTCGCATACGTGCCACTCCCCACAAATCTTTATTGCTCTCATCTCTAGTTATTGTCATCATACTAGGCTTTAAGTTTTTGTCTCTCTCCCCATAGGATTTAGTTTAAAGCCCTCCATATCAGGTTTGCAAGGCTCTAACCAAACACATTTTTCCTACACTCGTGAGGTGCAAACCATCTCCTGATAGAAGTGCTTAATCTCAAAAGCATAAGGCATGATCCAAAAATCCAAACATTTCCTGACATATACAGCCAGTCATTAATTTGCAATATTCCTATTTCCCTTCCAGAGGAGCCAGCATACAAGTCCAGGACCAGCCCAAGATGTAGTTTGTTGTCGTGCTGCTTTAAAAAAAAAGTTTATATATAGACTCTCTTTTTTTCTGTTTTTCTTTCTTTCTTTCTTTTTTTTGCTGTAAACTGTTTTGGGTCCTTGCAGGGGGAAAAGCAGAGTACAATAATAAAATAAACAAAAGACTCCTGCAGCAGCAGCTACCCCTCTGGATAAGGAAGAGTTCCAAAAGCCTTGACTGTGGCAAAAGGCAAAAGGGAAGATAACAGTGGAACAGCCAGAGCAAGGCAAGAAAGGAGAGAGGCAAACTTCTTCAGCCCCTTTCCATAGTCCATAAACTTTCCTCATTTTTGTACTAATCCACAGTCTCAGGAGGCTCATGTTGTTATAACTCTGCTCCTCCATTTGTTTCCAGCTGCCTGCAGTCGATTGTTACATTCACGAGACACACACAAAGACGCAAGTTGATGGGCTGAACAACATGAGTACTTAATCTCCCTTCCATGGCTGATCAATCTAGGTACAATTCCTCATCTATACTGGGTTGAGAGCCATATTTCCTTTTGAAACTGTGCAACCAGCTGGCTTTTTTGTTTCTTTAATTCTTCTTTCACAGCAAGGAAAGAAATGGCAACTTTTAAGGGCAGTGTGGCACTCCTCACATTCGATTTCATATGAGCAGCTTCATCACTTTGCATTAGTTTGATACACATTCCTTGCAATTCCAAAGGTTTTGAAAGAAAAGATAGTAGCATTGTTAAGCTGTCACTCCAAACTTTGCTGTACTATCGATCTGACACAGGAAGGTTATTATGCTATTGATCTAATGTCAAATGGGTGGTGAAGCAACAACTTTGATTGAGAGATTGTTATTCAAACATGCCCTTTTGAGAGACGAAAAGTGCTTTACAGTGAATTTACATAATTTTGGTAACACTGGAACCTCTAGATGCTTTGCTTTCTGCAGCTGCCATCAAGGTAGTTGATGCTCAAGGTCTCTTCCCAATAGCAGCTCTGCAGCACTGCCATTAGCCAAGCTTTGATTGTGCAAAGGCCTTTATTTCACTTCCGGCTATCTACTCTGAATTTATTGGCTATATGCAAACTACAACATTTGCTCACTTCTGCTGATCCCTCTTTCATTGCAAAGTACCCCATGTTGCTTCTCCCCCTCTCTTTCCATTGCTTATCATGCTTTTGTTCTTGAGCTTCTGCATTCTGCCTAATTTATACTGGCATGCCCTGCTTCCTTCTTTACCTGTATTTAATATGCCTTCTTGTTCCAACCTTTCCTTTAAATCTCCAACTATCCTGCTGCTCCTCCGTGGGTTTCACACTGCCCTTCATAAAACATTTGCCTTGTTTCTGGCCGTTACTATTATTTATACAGCTTTAGCCACTGCAAGTGGCAGGTTTATGTTATTCGTTGTGCAATATATTGTATGCAGGTAGGGACTGTATTTATGATGAAAGACCACACATGTTTTATACATGGCACTCTTCCTTTACAACAGCAGGAAGCAACAAACAGGAAAAGCCAGAGCCTTGCTTCAGTGCATTTGAAAGAGGAAAGCTGTGCTAAGCTTGCATTTCATTTCTTGTCTCAAACTCTAAAGACTGGGCATGCTCTGTAGCAAAGAAGTAATGTTATATTGCCTGTGAGGCATCACCCACACATTGAGGCCCCACACCAGCATGGTGTAGTGGTTAAGAGCAGTGGTTTGGAGCAGTGGACTCTGATCTGTAGATGTAAGCACTTGTTCCCGATGCACTCCCAAGCAACACTCGCAGACAGGAAGTCTGAAATAGAGTTGACTTTAATGGAGACCACACAGGCATACAGAGCTTGCAAAAATAAAAAGGCAGGAATGGAGCAAAAGGGACATACAACAGAATATATGGGGGAATAGTTCATATCATGATAGCACAGGTTGGCATGGTAACCCCTCCGTCCAACAGGCCAGGCTCCCACGAGCTCCCGCGAGCTTTAAAGCCTAAGAGGAATGCGATAGTTAGGAAAACAGTCCTTGAGCACAGCAGAGCATCTGTGTGAAACCAAAACTATTCCTAAATGCAGAGAGCAGGCCTGACATTCTGCTCCCCTTAGGGCCCCCTCCCGCCCTGCAAGGGGGTTGGTTTGTGGGGGTAGGTGGTATGGAAGGCGCGCACCAGGTGCGGGGTGGAGACATCACGTGAACGAACCCATTCATCATAGGCAGGGGGGAAGTGCTTCCAACGAACCAGATACTGGAGGGAGTCCAGGATCTTAGCAACTTCGAAATGCTCCTCCCCCCCCCCACCATCACTGGTTGCTCCGGAAGTGGGTCGGGGTGCCACTCCGGGGAGGCAACATGAGGTTTCAAGAGGCTTACATGGAAAACTGGATGGAGTCTTTGGAAGGGAAAGTTCCACGGTTACCGGGTTAATGATCCGAGAAATGGGATAGGGACCCACATATTTGGCACTGAGTTTAGTACATGGGTGGGTGGACCGGAGGTTCTTGGTGGACAGGTAGACCAACTCGCCCACTTTAAAGTCCTGGCTAGGAGACCGGTGTTTGTCAGCTTGAGCCTTGTATTTACGTGTAGCCCGTTGAAGATTTTTCACTAGCCAGGGCCAGGTGTTGTGAATTGCATCCACCCAAGCTGCCACATCTTTGCCACCCTCCTCCCCTGAAACATTGACATGGCCAATAGGACTAAAGTCCTGGCCATATACCGTCTGAAACGGGCTGAAACCTGTGGATTGATGTACAGCATTGTTATAAGCAAACTCAGCAAAAGGCAACAACCCAACCCAATCATCTTGGTGATAATTCACATAGCAATACTGCATTAACATGTTAAGTTTGCCCATCAGTCTGGGGGTGGAAAGCACTAGAGAGACCCTGTTCCACCCCGACCAGTTTGAGGAAAGCCTTCCGGAATTTTGCGACATAACTACTTCCGCGGTTGCTCACAATCTTGCACGGAAATGAATGTAGTTGGAAGACATGTGACACAAAGAGGCGGGCCAACTTTGGGGCGGAGGGAATGCCGGCACATGGAACGAGATGTACCTGTTTAGAGAACAAGTCGGTAATAACCCACAAAACAGTTTTCCGTCACTGAGAGGAAGATCAGTCATGAAGTCCATAGCGATTACTTCCCAGGGTCTAGAAGGGACATCTAACGGTTGCAATAGTCCAGGGGGCTTCCCTTGGGACCTTTTGACAGTGGCGCAGAATGGGCAACTGCGGATGAACGAGTCTACATTGGCATGCATGCCCGCCCAGCAAAACTGCCTGCGTAATAAGTGGAGTGTTTTCAGAAAACCAAAGTGTCCCACGGTTTTGGCTCCATGGGCCAGTTGCAGGACTTCTCTTCGTAACCCCGTAGGCACATACAGTTTCGAGTCTCTGTACCAATAACCTCCCCGTTCTAGCAAAGAAGGGGGAAGGAAGTGAGCAGAGAGGTCTGCTTGGCAGTGGGAATGGAGAGAGTCTAGAAAAGACACAGGCAGATCCATCTTACCCTGAGAGGTAGGTGGGACAAGGTCAGGTTGAGTGGGTGCAGAGTTCGGGGGTGAAGCGGTTGCGCAAGCGGCTCGTTTTGGCTTCTGGGTGTCGGAGGAGCAGATGGAGCAGGCGAGGGAGTCTGGTTCAAGTTTTGGGTGGCGGTCTCCCCCCCCCCCGAGCGTTCATGACGACCAGTCCAGAATGGGAGCTGAGTTGGGTCTGGGATCTGATTTGGACTGCCAGCGTAGGGAGCTCTCCTCTGTGCGCAGGGGAGAAGAGCGATTCAGTGGGGCGGTCTACCTTGGCAGGATACTGGGGAAGTCGAGATAAGGCATCAGCTAGCACATTGTGTTTACCGGGGACATGCTTGAGCACGAAACGGAATTGGGCGAAGAAGTCAGCCCAGAGTAGTTGTTTCGCGGACAGTTTACGGGTCCCAGTGAGCGCCTCTAGGTTTTTGTGATCTGTCCAGACCTCAAAGGGGACCTTAGAACCCTCAAGGAACTGCCTCCAAATAGTGAGGACATGGTAGACAGCAGCTGCCTCCTTTTCCCAGATGGGCCAGTTCAGTTGTGAGTACACAAATTTTTTAGAGAAATAAGCGCAGGGGTGTAATAAACCGTCTGTACCTTGTTGCAAAAGAGCACCTCCCATGGCCATGTCAGAAGCGTCTACTTGTACTATAAACATGTGTTCAGGATCGGGATGCTTTAGCACAGGTTCGGAGGTGAACAGTTGCTTAAGGGTTTGGAAAGTGGTTTGGCACTGGGGAATCCATTGGATCTTTGCTCCGGGCAACGTGGCTGAAGCTCCCTTTCCCTTAGTCTTAAGAAGATCAGTGATTGGGAGTGCCACTTGAGCGAAATTGGGAATGAACCCTCGATAGAAGTTGGCAAAACCTAAAATTGCTGCACCTGTTTGCGGGTAGAGGGTGGATCCCAATCGATCACGGACTGTACCTTTGTAGGATCCATGGTGAGACCTTGGTGCGATATAATGTAGCCCAAAAATGTCAATTGTGCTTGGTGGGACTCGCATTTGGATGCTTTAGCATAGAGGTGGTTGTCTCTGAGGCATTGTAACACCTCCCTCACTAGCGCAACATGCTCGTCCATAGATTTGGAATAGATAAGGATATCATCCAGATAAACCGCCACGCCTCGGTATAACAAGTCATGTAGGATTTCATTAATAAATTGCATGAAGACCCCCGGAGCCCCCTGTAATCCGAACGGCATTACAAAAAATTCAGACATACCAAAACAGCTGGAAAAGGCAGTGAGGGGCTCGTCTCCGTCACAAATCCTAACTCGATAGTACGCTTCGACTAAGTCCAGTTTAGTGAAAATGTGCCCCTCCTTCAGTTGCCCTAAGATGTCTGGTATCAAAGGGATGTGGTAGGCATTGGTTTGAGTAACTGCATTGAGTTTCCGAAAATCGATGCATAGGCGTAAATCACCCGTTTTCTTGCGGACAAAGAAAGCGGGGGCTTAGTTTGGGGCAGAGGACGGTCGGATAAACCCACAAGCAATATTCTTGTCTAAAAAGTCTCGTAAAACAGTACGTTCAGCAGCGCTCATAGGGTAGATTTTACTCTTCGGAAGCTTACCATCCCCCACTACTTCAATGGCGCAGTCCATTCTGCGGTGGGGGGGTAGCGCATCGCACTCCTTCGCATCAAACAAGTCTGCAAAGTCTCGATACTCAATGGGTAGCAAGGAAGGAGGGGTGTCAGATATCAAGGCTGGGGCTGTTGGAAGGACAACCACAATTTCGTGACGGTGCCGGGCGCAGTCGGGGTCGGAAAATGTAATAGTATCGGCTTTCCAGTCTATAGAAGGGCTGTGCCCTTTGAGCCAGTTTATTCCCAGAATGACTTCATATTTGATAGAGGCTATGGTAAAGTTGATTTGTTCCCAATGAGAGCCAATGCCCATCGCGACGCCGCGTGTGCGGCAGTCTACTGCCCCCCCCAAAGCTACTGCCATCCATTTGGGCGAATTGGATGGGTTCGGGCAGTGTCACTGATTTGACTTTAAGAGCGTTAAAAGTGGCCTCATTGATCAGGGAGCGCCCACAACCAGAGTCTATAAGTGCTTTGACATGTAACTGGGGGCCTCTTTTGTAATGTAACACTACGTCCACATATACAGTATTTTCAACTTCACTCACCATAACAGGAGCCTTGGGATTCACAGGAGAAGCTGCAGGGGTCTGCGGTGTCGCTCCACTCACCGCAGACCCTGCCCATTTTTTGACAGATCGAGAGGAGATTCCAGATTGAGGGCAGGGGGATTCCAGGTGTGATCGTCATCCGAAGAAGGAGAACTGTCCCCCAATGGGGCACTTGTAATCCCCGGTGGGTCGGTAGACACAGATTCACTGAGGGCCTCTCCGACATGAAGTGCAGAGGGCGCATGCCGTCCTGGAGCTGCGCTATGGGTGGCTGCGGTGCCTCTGCGTTGAGGTCGTCCACGGGTCCGGGGGGTCCGTCCCGTCGGGGAGGAAGAGTGAGGTCCGGACGGCGAGGACAGGCAGATGCAAAGTGACCCATATTGCCACAAACGAGACAGGCTCCTCTCTGGAACCGGGATTCGCGGTCTGGTACGGGCCGCGTTGGTCTCCGAGGAGCGGGGGTCGAGGCTTTCGAAGGAGGTTTTGGATGATTGCCCCCCTCTCTGGTCCGATGGCGGACTAGAGATATGAACTGGCGGCGGCTTTCCAACTCCTCAGCCAGTAAGATCCAATCTTCCAGGGTGTCGGGATCCCGTTGCATATACGCCCAGTTCAAAATATCAGGGTGAAGCGCTTCCCGGAAATAGTGTATTCGGGTGGCTTCAGGCCAATCCACTATTTTGCTGGCGAGTTGTTGGAACTCATCTGCAAATTCCCGGACGGGAGTAGAGCCTTGCCAGAGTTGCAGGAGTTCGGCTTTAGCCCTTTCTCCCAAGAAGGGATCCTCGAACCGTCTCCACAGAGCGAACATTAAATTGTTAAGAGAGCGGATAGATCGGGCCCGAGTGTCAAACTGGAGGACCATCCAGTCGGCCGCTTTCCCCGTCAATAAAGAGGCCACGAAATGAACCCGGCTGTCCTCGGTAGGGAAGTACTGTCCTTGTTCCCTCATGTAACTATCCACATGATGTAGGAAACAGGGTAGAGTTTCAATTGAGCCGTTGTAGGTCGTTTTCAACCGAGGTTGCTTCCATTGTATGGGCAAAGGGGCAGGCGGTTGTCTTGGGGGCGGCAGCTGCGGTGCTCCAGGAGCTGGCACACCTGGTGCTCCGGGGTCCGGCGGTTGCCCTGGAGGCGGCTGAGGCGGCGCTCCAGGAGCTGGCACAACCAGGGCCCCAGGAGCTGGCACAACTGGGGCCCCGAGAGCTGGCACAACTGGGGCCCTGGGACCAGGTAGAACTGGCTGAGCTGGTACCAGTTGGGCCGGAGTAGCCAGTGCTTGTTGCAAACGGTCGTTTTCCCAAAACAAACGTCCCATTTGGTCCTGCAGGCGGGTTACACTGTCATTCAAGTCCCGGTTTTGGCTCCACAAGAGGTGCACTTCATCTCCAGTTCCCCCCGTACGCCGGGCCTGGCTAACTCGAAGACCAGTAGCCCAGTGGGATCCGTCCCCGTACAGGTCTTCCTCGTCGGAGTAGTCTGATTCTGGTAGACGTTCTGCAAGGCGCCGTGCACGTTGTGTAGTGCGAGACGGGGCAAAGACCGGGGAAAATGTGGACCCTAACGAGAGTCCAACTCCTACAGTGTCTTTAGGGCATATATCCGCAGCCGCTCGCACACGGTTGGCGGCCAATCGTTGCTCCTTCTCCCTTTCGGCCTGAGTCTTGGCCGCCGCTGCATCCGCTGCTCGCAACTGTTCCTCAGCCTTCTTTTGGTCGGCGAGGGTCTGGGCAGCTTCGAGCTTCAAGGCTGCGGTCGTGGTGACGATCGGAAGGGCCTCTTGCTCTAGAAGAGCGAGGAGCAGGGCAGATTCCCCACCAAGCAGAGGTTGCACTTGGACAGCCAGTGCGGCTGCACCAACCCCGAACGTCGGGGTTAACAGTTGTGTTAAATCGGCCACCGTGGTTGTGGTCGGGAGCAGTCCCACAAATAATAACGCCGTTTGGACAGCGACCTGTTGTGCTTCCGCTTGACACACAGCAGGGTCAGGTACTAATGACAGCGGGGATCCCCCCGCCGGTGTGCCCGCCATGGCTCGAGGTGAGTCGGGGCGGATAGGGGCCACTGCCGAGTTCTGTTGAGTCTCTTGCAAAGTCAACCTCGCCAACAAGCGAGTCAAGGTTACCAAGTCCTCCTGTGCAGCACGCACTTTGTCCAACAGCCCATCCAGGACCAAGAGTTCGTGATAGGCGTCCCGATCCAAGTACTCGGACGTCCAAGGCTTCACGTCGGCAAGGGAGCGCCACTGAACCTGAATAAGTTCCACTAGGCGGTTGATTTCTGCATCGGTCCGTACAGCTTCGAGGAGCACATCACGCAGCAGAGTAGGGTCGTCAGGGCAGGTTGGCGTTCCCAACAGCAGGGCCCAGTAGTCCAAGTCCTCCAGGATTCCACACAGGGAACTTGAAGCTGAGATACAGGTGAACCCTCCAGGGCTCTAGCCAGGCAGGTAAAAGGAGAGAGTTATTCCTGCCTTAATGTAAGCACTTGTTCCCAATGCACTCCCAAGCAACACTCGCAGACAGGAAGTCCGAAATAGAGTTGACTTTAATGGAGACCACACAGGCATACAGAGCTTGCAAAAATAAAAAGGCAGGAATGGAGCAAAAGGGATATACAACAGAATATATGGGGGAATAGTTCATATCATGATAGCACAGGTTGGCATGGTAACCCCTCAGTCCAACAGGCCAGGCTCCCACGAGCTCCCATGAGCTTCAAAGCCTAAGAGGAATGTGATCGTTAGGAAAACAGTCCTTGAGCACAGCAGAGCATCTGTGTGAAACCAAAACTATCCCTAAACGCAGAGAGCAGGCCTGACAGTAGAACCGGGTTCAATTCCCCACTCCTCCACATGAGTGGCCGAGGCTAATCAGGTGAATTGGATTTGTTTCCCCACTCCTCCACATGAAACCAGCTGGGTGACCTTGGGCTAGTCACACCCTCTCAGCCCCATCTACCTCATAGGGTGTCTGTTGTGGAGAGGGGAAGGGAAGGTGATTGTAAGCTGGTTTGAGTGTTCCTTAAGTGGTAGAGAAAGTCGGCATATAAAAAAACCCACAACAACAACAACCACACTGATGATGTTTGAAATGGGAGGGAATTACACAGTGGCTTCCACCTTACAGAAGTGCAGCAGTGGCATACCTCATGATTTTCCATTTAAAACATTGCTGCTGTGGAATGGGAGGCATCTTTGAAAACAGTAAGGCTGTTATTGCAATTGCCATTATAGTCATTTGATCATTATAGTCAGTAGAATACTCATATGGACTGCTGAGAGTCTTTGCTTTGTTTTGTTTTCTTTTATTGAAGTTGATAAAGTAGAGTTTGCATATCTAAAGATGCTGAATTTTCAGGAATGTGATCACTACTCCAGAACTCAAGTATCTAGTGGCCTCTTTTTAGATTGATTTAGTACCAATCCTTGTCTTAGTGGCATAATGGCATAAAAAGTATCCATAACAAGGAATCCACCCTTTGAAAATATGTTATTATTATTAATATGCAAATATTTCTAGTCTGGTTTCTGAAATGGATTTCAGTTTTCCATTTGATAAAGTTATTATAGGCCAAGGCAATGAAGAATATTTGCTGCTGGAAGCATGAACACTACAGCATCTACTGTATCACAGACAAATATCTGACAAGTTGTTTAACGCCTTCAAAATTGTTTAACACCTTCAGTCTTTATTATAATACAGATTCTTGCATACAGATTTCTTAAGAATGATAACCATACTTAATTCCTGCTCTTGGAATCTAGGGATAATACTTGCTTAAAAGACTTGTTTCATCCATTAACAGCAGGGATACAAAAACTGGGAATTCATTAAAATTTGGGGTCTGTTTCCTTTGGATTTATTAATATCACCTAGCGCTTTAGTTCAGTTCCCATTCAGCTTTTTAAAACAGTAACTGGTGCATAGTAAACCCTTTGAACTGGTTTAAATACATTCCATACAGATGAATGTCAAACTCTGGTAGCTATACTGCAATATATAGTATATAGCTATACTATATATTTATATGTGTATTTCCTTATTTACTTCATTAATACCCTGCCCTTCTCACCTATGGTGACCCAAAGTGGGTTACATGGTTCTCATGTCTTCAGTTTATCCTATGAAATCAATATAATAGAAAGTTTGATCAGAAAATTAGATCAGGGCCTAATTACACAATATATGTTCCTCAGGTTCTCCCAGGGTCCCCATAATCAGAACTAGGAATTCAGTTTCCAAAAGTGTGTTTTATCTGCCCGGGGAGCCCAGAGCAGTATACATTGTTCTCCTCTCCTCCATTTTATCCTTACAACAACCCTTTTAGGTAGGTTAGTCTGAGAGAGAATGCCCGATCACCCAGTAAATTCCATGGCAGGCAAGGATTTAAACCAGGGTCTCTGCTGTCCTAGTCCAACACTCTAACCACTGACTATACCATCATGGCAGCCTGTATTGGTACCTGTAACAGCTGTAAAGAACCACCTGGACTAAACACTCCAAACATCTGATGCATGTTTATCTAGGGACTATATCAGTCCTGTCTTGTACCACCTACACTGGCTCCCAATTTGCTTCCATGCCCAATGTGAGGTTCTAATATTGACCTTTAAATACCTATATGGCACGGGGACAGTATACTTTAAGGACTGGCTACTCTCATATGGCCCTGACCTGGATGGCCCAGGCTAGCCTGATCTCGTCAGATCTCAGAAGCTAAGCAGGGTCAGCCCTGGTTAGTATTTGGATGGGAGACCACCAAGGAATACCAGGGTTGCTGTGCAGAGGAAGGCACTGGCAAACCACCTCTGTTAGTCTCTTGCCATGAAAACCCCAAAAGGGGTCGCCGTAAGTCAGCTGCAACTTGACGGCACTTTACACACACACACACTCAGAGGATCCGATCTAACCACTATGACCATCTTTGGAGGCTCTACTTTGGGTGCCCCCAACATCTGAGACTAGAGTGGTAGCAACCCAAAAAAGGGCCTTCTTGGTTATGGCACCAAAATTATGGAATTCCCTTCCCAGGGAGATTTCACTGTCCCCTTCTTTTATTGTATTTCACCAATGAGTGAAGACTTCTGTTATGTCTGGCATTCCCTCACTTATTCTCATTGGATCTCCTCATCCATATGCCCATGTTTATTTTAATTGTTTAATCCTTCATGAAGCCGAGTGAGAAAGGTGGACTATAAATAAATACTACTCTGGTTATGGGGTCAGAATAATTAAAATAAAAGTGTGGTTTACTCAACCAAAAGAAAAGGTAGGGACATCAGGAGTAAGACTCTACATTGGTTTGGAGAGAATGAAGGCAGAGGGAAATAGAAAGAGTTAGGACATCTCTTGGAAATTACTCCTAAATTACAGACTGTGGTCAATTGAGGTCCTCAATACAACAGGGTATTATGATCTAAAATGCTGAGAATAATAGTCTACGCAAAGATCTACGCAAAGATCAGAGAGATCTGTGAGAACCTCCAGTCCACGCAAGGACTAGAGAGATCTAACTTCCCTGTCTTCCTACACCTATATTTATATGTCTTCAATATTAATTAAATAATAGGGGAGCAGAAATTACTGCTGCAGTTCAACCTCTGCATCAGTCAAGGTTGAGTGATCAAAGTAGCTTCAAGGTTGCTGCTATCTTAGATACCATCAAGTTGATGTTCCCGAGAACACCAAACCAGACAGTTCAATATCATTATAACAGTCAGCTATATCATTATAGCTTAATATCAACATCAAATAATTATAAATTGTAATGTTAATATCAAATACTTGTAGAGATTCTAATCTCGGGTTTATTCATCTTTATAAAAAATACATACAATTTCTTTAAGCATGTATTATACTGTTTCTTCCCCTAGCATCTCACAAGCATTTACTTCTGTTAGGCATTGGGAGTAATGTGTTTCTAATGACCATTTGGGGATGAGAAATCAGTATGACAAACACAGAATTTATTTAAAACAAACAATGAGAAACTAAGAAAGGACTTAGTTACATATCTTGTTATAACACTGCCAGTTACTAAGTTTGTTTATGTACTGTTTTTTTAACTATATTGAATACCTATGGTTTATGAATCTAAGATCATTATAATATACTCTGTCTAGCGTCTCTCAGTCCCCCTTTTACTGGGCTCCATTGGGTTGCAGTAAAAGTCTCTACCAGCCTCTTTAATGGGCTGCAGAAGGAAACATCCTTTAGAGGTTGAGGGAGACTAAGGCTTTTTCTGCATTGGCACTTGAACTCACGTTAACTGCTGTTCTTGGCCGGATCTTTATTTTGCTTCTGCACTATTTTCCTGTCCCTCGAGGTTCCACTCGGCTGCACTCCTGGGTTTCCTTGCGTTTTCCCGATCCTGTCTTTTTTTTTTAATTTATTTTTATTATTTTCAGTTTTTATAGGTATACAGAAAAAAGAAGGGGAAAGGGAGGGAAACATTAATTGAAATTCATTTTGACCAAAAAAATTTCTACCCCCTATTAGTTATAGTACATTATTTCCATATCACAGATAAACTAAGCTTAATTGCAAAATAAGACTTATTGTTATTTTTATAGTCTTATTGTTATCTTTTAATTTTGATGTAATCATAAAAAGATTTCCATTTCTCTTGATGTTGTTCTAGTGTGTTGTCTTTCAGCTATTCCGTTAATTGTGCCATCGTTATATACTCCAGGGATTTGTCGATCCATCTTTGAACTTCTGGAATGTTTTTTGTTTTCCAAATAGATGCCATCACTACTCTTGCTGCCGTTACAAGATACTTTGATACCTCTTGTTGATCCTTGTTCATCTTATCTGGTGTTTTGTTCAGGAGGAACAGTTTGGGGTCGTACTCTATACACTGTCCCAGAATACCTTCCATATTCATATGAATTTTTTTTCAGAATTTCTGAACAGATTCACATGACCACCAACAATGGTAAAAGGTGCCTCTAATTTTATGACATTTCCAACATAGCCCAGACAACAACTTGTTCATATTTTGTATATCACTTGGCGTAATATACCATCTGTGCAGCATTTTGAACCAATTTTCATGAATACTTTGACAGAGGGTAAATTTAAGATTTCTTTGAAACAGTTGTTCCCATTCTTCAATTGTTATCGTTTTGTTGAAGTTTTCCATCCATTTAATTTGACAAGCCTTCACTTGTTCTTGTTCTGTGTCATGTGACACCAAAAGTTTGTATATTTTACCTAATAAGTGGTCTCTTGGTTTGCTTATCATTTGTTCAAATTCTGTTTCTTCTTTTAATTTTCCCTGGATTATACAATCTTCCTTTAATCTTGACAATAATTGATGGCATGTTAACCAGGATATCTGTGGGTAAGCATCTTGAATATCTCGCAGAGATTTGTTTGGCATTTTCCTTTATTAAGTCTCGATATTTTATTGTCCCATATTTTCATTTTTCCACCATAGATCCATAGGCATTGAAGGGCACCATCAATAACAAAGGAGTAGGGCTTAGCCTTGATTTAAATTTTCGCCAGGTCTTAATCATATTTTTGATAATTGGATGTCCCTCAATTTGTTCCATATATTTCGCAGGGTTTTCCCCCCAAAGTATGTAATGTGGTCCACATTGGAGGTCCGCCAGTTCTAATTTGGTGTCTCTATCATCTGGATACATTATCCAATCTCTTAGTCGTGCCAGGGTAGCAGCTTGGTGACATAATTTTAGATTATGTCTTAACACGATTTATTTAACCTTCTCAAATTTTGTCCAGTGTCAACACTGGGAAATTGTGTGTAGAAGCCTTGTGTAAGCCACATCGAGTTTTCTCACAAAACATGCCCCAACACGCCCATCAGTTTCTCCCGTCTACTCTCTCCTCCCCTCACCAGGTCCTCCCAGTTCAACAACCCCTGTGCAATGCTTCTGCCCATAGTGGCGATTTCGATTTCCGTCTAATCTACATTGGGACGGAAATGGAATGGCGGACTCGTGGTTAAACAGAGGCATCCAGCACCAGTGCATATTGAATTTGGAAATCGGATTAGAAAAGTGTGAGTCAATAGAGTATTGAACCCAAGGTAAAATCAGAAAGCAGAATAGAGCCAGCATCCCCACACATGATGTAAGAATTGGCATATTATCAAGGTATCTACAGTGTTAGATAGAGAGAGAGCCAAGAGCCGCTTCAACAAGGCTAAAAGGAGACAGAACCCTTTGGATGAAATGAAAGCACTTCTTGCTCCTCCAGCCTTTCTATATAGAGAGGTACTCCTTGCCTATTTAGCCTTGATGTAGAGAGAGACAAGCCTCTGAATGGATTTCAATGAGGCTTACAAAGGATTTTAATAGGAACTCAGTGATTCCAAAATAGGAAAATTCTAAAAATCTATACAATGTACATCATGATCTATATGTCAAAGGCTGTGACAAGGTTCACAGAACAGTTGTACTGGTTACAAACCAAATGGCTAGAGACTGGATATAACAAAACCGAAGAAGAATGGTAATGGCAGTAGAAGACAGTGATGAATGCAACTAGAAGTGCAACTTCTTAAAGATCACACCATAAGTATAGCCTGTGGCCATAGTTACAGAGATAACAGGACATTTTATAGGCACTGGTGGGGAAGATTATTACCAGCGGAAGATGAGGAATGGAATGGAAATAATGCTCCTGCATCTATATTGCAGGCCAGCATGATGTAGTGGTTAAAGTGTTGAACTAGGACCTGGGGAAACCGCTTTCAAATCCCCACTTGTACCATGGAAGCTTGCTGGGTGACCTTGGGCCAGTCACACACTCTCAGCACTGACCCAGTCTAGTATCTGGATGGGAGACTTACAAGGAATACCAGGGGCGTGACATGGAGGCAGGCAATGGCAAACCACCTCTGAACATCTCTTGCCTTGAAAACCCTACAGGGTCACCATAGCTGTGATTTGAAAGCAAAAAAATATATCTATTTTGAGCACAAATATGCACAAGTTGCAGGAACCTATATAGAAAAGACTGTTGAAGTTACAAGGAGGAAAAAGTGAGGTAAGGTAGTTTTTCAACTGTCAAGATGAAATAAATCTTCTAATGCACAATGAAATTTCCACTAGTTAGGCAGTTCTACATGCACACACTTTTGCAACACAAAAGTCATTCCATTCTCCCCCCCATGTTTTCTAAAAAAAGAACTCCAAAAGATATTTTAAAAGTATAAATTAAGTATTTAAAGAGCACTTCTAGACAGCTGCTTTCTGTGGCAACAGTATCTCTAAACAGGGATTGAAGGGAAAGCACCTCAAAGGGGAAAAATAGCAAGGGAAGCTGACACTGCTATTGGTTCATTTGCACCACAGTCACTATGCAACCTGGATCAGCACAGGATAGTGACAGTCTCTAAGTGAATTGCGGGGGGATTTCAAGACAGGGCCAAAGAATGGCTGTTGAAGGGACAGAAATCCTGGCAATCAAGCCTGTATGAGAGCCATTTCACAGTCTGCTGCATTAGGCAGTGTAAAGTGCCACCAAATTTGCAGCCAACTTAGGGAAACCCCAGAGAGGGGCTTTTAGGCAAGTGAGAAGCAGAGGTGGGTTGCCATTGCCTTCCTCTACAGCATCTTCCTTGGTGGTCTCCCTTCCAAGAACCAATCCTGCTTAGCTTCCAAGATCTAATGAGATCAGGCTGTACTGTGTCACCTTCCCTCCTTGCATTAGGCAGTGCAGCATCTAAATGTGGCTTTTGGACAGTGTCCAATATAGCTAGTTGTCCATTTTAATTACTAGAGTTGTAACTAAGCACAATCTAGCAATGGTGAGGACAGTCAATAAAGCTCATTCAAGGCAGGAATGGCAAATGCCAGGGAGTTTTCATTAAGAAAGAAAAGTGATAAAGCAGCACACTGGGAGCTGTATTAGAATATCTGACCTGTCCAAAATGTTTAGAAGCAGTAGCATTTGCTTCAGTCCCAATATTTTCTAAATTAGTATTTGTATTTATTTCAGGTTTGAAATGTGAATATGGGCTCCCTGATTGGTCATGTATTTGGCCCAAGGAAAGGTTGCTAGAAACTTTAATACCTTTCAGAATTCAAGTTTTCATTCCTGGAACCATATTCTTGGCAGTTTAGGGGACATTTGTGCAATCATATGTTTGTGTCTGCAAGAGTGGAAACAGAATGACTTTGTCTTGGCCTCAATGCTGAATACCATGGTGGTATCATATGGTGTGAAGAGCAGCAATAGAACCACAGCATCCTTTACCATATGTTGATAATTTAAACTGCACCACACACTATCAATTAAAGCCTTCTTTGAATACAATACTGGCAAGACTTGCACTTCTCTCTGAGCTTTTGCACTCATTCAAGATCTGGTTTCAGCATGTGCATTAAGTTCATTGCCCAGTTTGTCTGCACACCCAAGCTTCTCAGCCTGGACAGGTGTTCTCCTGGAATGCTGCATGTCAGTTCTTTGCACAGACACCAGTCCAGTTTAAATGAGATGCCGAGCCCATGCAAAGTCATACAAAAAACTCTCTTGCCTCACCAGCATCACATTTAACCCATTTAATCACATTAACCCTTTCACTTTGTTCTGTATTAGACTGACAGTGTAATCTTAAACAGAGTTTTACCCTTCTAGACCCATCAACTTCAATAGACTTGGAAGGAAGTGACTCTACTGGACTCTACTGTGACTCTACTGGAGGCCTTCTGTTAACCAGTGCCCAGAAACTGAATTGCAAAATTGTGTGTTTTTTTACTTTCCCTCAAACTTCTGCAGTAAGTAAAGTAATGAAAGAGGTGCAGGTTTGCCACATCACATTTGCCACTCTGCTCTGGTATAAACAAGGTAATGAAGAACTACAGGTTTGTCCTCAGAGCTGTTGTACTTGTACATCTGGCATTCTGCAAACTATATAAAACAGAATAGTTTAGGAGGGCATTTTTATAAAGGTAATATTATAAAGTAATGATTGGGAAGGTAGTTAAATAAAAGGAGTAGCATCATAAGTGATTCTACTGTGTACAGCATGTATTATACAGTGTACAGTATGTATTATCTTGCTTTTACTGCATTGTTTTCTTGCATTGTTTCAGATTTTGGTAATCTTAGTTTCTTTACATTGCTTCCTAGATGTTAAATCCTATTGATTGCATTGATTTACATTGTGTTATCTGCCTTGAGCCTCAGTGAGAAAGGTGAACTATAAACAGCATAAATAAAATAAATAATTTGAAATTACACTGTATCAAGGGTTTGTCATCTTTAAATGGTGTAAACACTACACAATTGTTCCACATTAGCTGAAAGTCACCTGGCAACATTCAAAAGCCTTTTGCACAGAAGGTAATAACATGGGAAAGATGGGAGGGATTAGGCCAGGTATTTGAGCATGGTCAGAAAAAGAAATATGAGAAAAGCCAATTAGATTATATAAATGATTATATAAATGATACACAGTATTTTGGCATAACAATATTTAAAAGAAAGAATTACAAAATGCTGAACTAGAGAGAAGCATAGACAGAGACAGACAGATCAGGAAGATGATGTGATCAAGTTACTTTTATAAACCAGTAGGGCTGTCGATTCGGTAACATCCAACATGAAAAACAGCCGAATTTTCCCTGATTCGGCGGTTTCTACTTCAGATAGAACCGAAGTCAAAAAAGTGGGGAAACGACGAACCAAACTCGGAGAGTTCAAGCGGACGCAGAATAAATTCGTACAAGTTCGGCTCCCCCGAAGCAGCATTCTCCCATGGCCAATTGGTGGCCAAGCTGGGTCTTCTTCTGGCCAATCAGTTGTGAATGAGTGTGTGAGCCTGGCCGCTGAGCAGCCCAGGGAGAGAAAGAGAGAGTGTCTGTGTGAGAGAGAGATCCCTGTGGGGGAGGGTGCGTGTGCACATTCGCTCCTTTCCATGGTTCTGGGGGGCATGTTTGGAGGTAGAGGTCCCAAACTTTCAGTGTAGCTTGAGGGGACTCTTCTTGCAAGAACCCCCAAGTTTTGTGAAGATCGGGTCAGGGGGTCTCGAGTTATGCGGTCCCCCCATCCACCCATTGGAATGATAGGGAGCAGGCATCTAGATGTGCATCTTAATGTGCATCTTAATGTGCATCTAGAGAGCGGCAAATCCAAGGCAAAACCTCCCGTGCATAAATGGCCAGACTCTGTGTGTGTGAGTCTGCTAGAATCGTATTGGATTACTCCTGAGTCCTGACTCCCAGTCCCTGCTCCTGATGGAAGAGAAGACATCCATAGTATGACCCATTTTGGGGCTTTTCTCTATAACTTTTTTCCTGTGTGTGTGTATGTGGGGGGAGATTCTGTGTGTGTGTGTGTGTGTGTGTGTGTGTGTGTGTGTGTGTGTGAGAGAGAGAGAGAGAGAGAGAGAGAGAGAGAGAGAGAGAGAGAGAGAGAGAGAGAGAGAGAGAGAGAGAGAGAGAGAGAGAGAGAGAGAGAGAGAGAGAGAGAGAGAGAGAGAGAGAGAGAGAGAGAGAGAGAGAGAGAGAAGGGGGAAGCCAAAGAGGGTGGGTTTACTTGTTCTGCTGGGGGGTGGGCTTGATTGCCTCTGTGTGGGACTGTGCTTTCTGCTGTTTTCACCGGTTGCCAACTTCGTGTGGAGTTAACTGTGGGTCAGTGAGTCTCTCTCTGGCTGGCTCCTATTGTTTCCAATGGGCTGTGCAGCCACTCCTGTTGTTTATAATGGGCTAGCCTGTCATTCGTTTTAGTACATCCCATGTCAGTGAGTCTCTCTCTGTCTGACCCGTTCTCCTTTGTTAGGAATTTGTGTCTTCTGGTTCGGGGGGGCTGTTCTGCTGTGGGGGCTTGATTGCCTCTGTGGAGTGTGATTTGGGGGGGTTACCTGTCCTGGGGGGGCTTGATCTCTTTGTGAGTGTGATTGTTGCTGTGGAAGATTTGAATCCAGCAGCATGACATCTATCAATACTGAAGATACGCAATATGCACAGGTTGCACTTACACTAGTAGCATTATAAGATGCACTTTGGCTGTGTTGAAATGAAAAGATATGTACGTTACCCATGCTAGTTACGCTGTTTACTTACGCTTTGAGCAGGATGCACTTTCGGCGTACTTACATCGGCTCTTAGACGCCACAGACTGGCTTCTACTGTGGGGGGGAAGCCAAGGGGGGGGTGACCTGTCCTGGTGATCCTTTGCGAGTGTGATTGTTGCTGTTTTCACTGGTTGCCACATTTGCCTGGAGGTCAGTGTGGGTCGGTGAGTCTCTCTCTGGCTGCCTCAGAAACAATGGGAGGTTTTGCCTTGGATTTGCCGCTCTCTAGATGCACATTAAGGATTGCCTGCTTCCAATCATTCCAATGGGTGGATGGGGGGGACCGCATAACTAGTGGGGCCTGACCCAATCTTCACAAAACTTGGGGGTTGGAGGAGAACTGCCATGGATGCGCAACGACTCGTGCACCGGCTCAGGGCCGCTGGGGGGCAAAAAAAACAGCCCCCCAAGCAAGCGGCACCCTCGGTGCAAGAGGGGATGCTGAAATTGGCGCAGGCAAGTGCGCCGTCCTAGTAGCAGTCACTGCCAAGAAATCGGCGGAGAATGCTCAGACGGACTGCAGCTGAGAAGCGGGCTCCATTACTTTTCCCTACCGGCAGCCGGGACAAGCGGCGGAGATTCTCCTATTTGAAAACAGCAAGTACTTCTTCTAACTGAACCTTATTGAATTGCACTACTGAGGTGTTTAGCAGCTATTTCCTGAATAACAAGCATCCTTTTTATTTGCTATAACTCTACTAACGGGACTAAAAGTGAAACTTGGCTTTCTGCCAGCTGTTGCGCAGTTTAAAATCCAGTGTGCCCACTACTGAAACTATCCATACATAGTTTTGTGAGCTGGAAAATAGTTGGCATGAAATAAAATTCAGAAGAATGCGTAGACCCTGAATTATTCTCTAAGGTCTGAACTATAAATCAAGTTAAACTCCAGTCTTTAAAGCAGATTCCCATGTTGGTGTATTGAACAGTAAAAGCCACACACCCCCTTTGTGGATTACAAATTGCAGCCAAATCAGAACTAATGAGAGACAAAGAAAAGAAAGAAAAGCATCCTAGAGAGTATTTTAAAGACTCCAAACAATTGCAAATGCAGCAGACTCTATCACAACCAAGGAGAGCCTCAGTCTCCAATATAAACTTAACATCAGTGACTCCAGCCCTCTCAACAGTTACCCCTACTACAGCCAAGATGGGGCCTAAGCCAAAAATGGAAGACACTCTTGCTTCTCTACATGAGATGATGGCTAAAACTCTTTAAGAGGTTACAGCTATAAAAGGGGAACTTAAAAAATCAGTGGCTATCTCTGCATTAAAAGATTCAATTACCTCTTTAACAGCAAGGCAAGATAAGGTTGAAACCAAGTTGCAAAAATGTTCACAGGACAACAAAGATTTTTTTAAAAAAGTGGACACTTTGGAACTTTCGGTAGAATCAAGCCAAGAAAGAGAAGACAAGAGAGATGATCCTATTGCAATGTTGGAACTTAAGGACAAAGAAAACTGTATTCGTATATGTGGTCTTAAAGAGAAAGCAGAAGGAGGGGATTTAAAAAGTTTTTTAAAGGTACACTTGGCAGAATTTCTACAGGAAGATGAAGATGTCACTGAAGGAATGATTGTAACAGCCTACAGGATCAACTCAGCTTGTGCAAGCAAGAATAATGTGCCAAGAGACTGCCTGATTCAACTTTTTTCTAAAAGCCATCGAGATCTTATTCTAAATCAACATTACAAAAATCCACAGGGCAACCCTGTGAGGTTAATGAAGGAGATTCCTGTTAGACTACTCAGAAAAGAAAAGAATTCTCAGATATTGTGGAAAGGCTGAAGCTCAATGGTATTCAATATAGATGGGAGTATCCACAAGGTATTTCTTTTTTCTACAAGGCCAAAAGGTTCAAAATTACAGATATTCTTAAGGCTGACCAATTTTTAAGAAGATATGACAAGGATCTTCTTAAACCACCACCAAAGGATCTACCAGAAGAGGCCAAATCTGAAGAAGCAAGTGGAGGGATACAACCAACTGACCTAACAGAAGAGGAGTCTCTATCAGATGATAAAGATGGCTGAACTGTTTCAATTACATTTGAAGGGAAAATAGGAAGGAAGGGGGGTGGTTTTTTGAAATGTTTGCAATTAAAAATTGGGAAAAATAAAAATGGAAATAATTGAAAATTAATATGCTGCAGGTATTGTTGTGGAATATTAACGGTTTGAATTCTTCCAAAAATGATAAAAGGTTTTTTTATCATTTACAAAAGCCTAAAGCTAATATTTTTTTGTTTACAGGTAACACATATCTTGCCAAAGGACACTATAAGACTAGAGCAACCAAAATTAGGAAAACTTTTTACAACATGTAACGACAAGAAAAAGATTAATGGAATAGCCATGTATGTTCCTTTGGTAATGGAACCAAAGATTATATATAAAGATAATGAGGGTAGAATTTTGTTGATAGAAACTATGATTGGATATCAAAAAATATTGTTGGTGGGTATTTATGTCCTGAATATAAATCAAAAATTGTTCTATAATAATTTGGGGGGAATATTAGCAGAAAATGCTATAGACAAAATGATATGGATGGGGGATTTTAATGGGGTAATAGAACCAAAACTGGATAGATCTGCGGGGGGGGGGGGGAACTGTGAGGGTAAGTTACCTGGTATTTTTAATGATGTAATAGATTGATGGGAAATGTTTGATATATGGAGATTGTCCAATGGGAATAAAAAGGGATATACATATTTTTCATCCAGGCACCTTACATATTCAAGAATTGGTATGTTATGGCTTTCTAAAGGATTAATGAATACATCAGATAATGCGGAGATATTACCTAGGGTATTGTCAGACCATAATGCTGTTACAATAAGAGTCAAGATAGGAGATAGGAGAATTAGACCTTGGTCAATAAATGAATATTTATTTTAAAATAAAAAGATTGTAGATAAAGACAGATATACAGAATTACTTTATTGAAAATGTAGACAAGGGAACTACTGATACAATGGTTTGGGACGCCGGTAAAGCAGTATTTAGAGCATTTTGATCCAGCAAAAAAATTTCTTCTTTAAAAAGAAGAAAATTAAAAAAAACAATATTAGAGGAAATTAGAGAGACAGAAAAACAAATCAGGAAAATACAAGATAAATTACTCAAACAGGAAGAGGTTAACAATTTGAAAAGGTTACAAGAACAATATGAATTTTTAATTACATCTGAAATTGAAAAAAAGATAATGTTTAATAGACAAAGATTTTTTGAACACGCTAATAAATCTGGTAAGTTGTTAGCCTGGCAGCTCAAACATAAAGAAAAGAAACCTCCAATATTAAGGATTTAAAAAGAAGGTAAATTAATAATAAATAAATAAAAAATATGGAAACATTTGTAGAATATTATACAAATTTATATAGAAGGAATCCGGTGTCAGATAAAGAAATAGATGTCTACTTGAAACAATTTGAATGGGAAATTATATCACAAGAAAATAAGGATTTGTTAGACTCTATGATAACTTTGGAGGAACTAAAAGATGCAATTGGCAAAAGTAAGTTAAATAAATCTCCAGGCTCAGATGGATTCACAGCATTTTATTATAAAACTTTTGAAGAGCAATTATCTCCACATCTATTAAAGGTTATGAATTCTTGCTTGCAGAATGGTTCCATTCTCCAGACCTGGAAACAAGCAAATGTAGTATTAATACCAAAGCCGAATTCAGATTTGTTAGAAGTTAAAAATTATAGACCTATTTCACTATTGAATAAAGATTATAAACTTTTTGTTGATATTTTAGCTACTAGATTAAAGAGGATTTTAAATTATTTTATACATGAAGATCAAGTGGGTTTCCTTCCAGGAAGAATGATTAATCAAAATGTTAGAACAGTGATAGATTTGTTAGAGTATGTAGAGCATAATACAACTCCAGTTGCCATGATTTTTTTAGATGCAGAGAAAGCGTTTGATAATGTAAATTGGAGATTTATGGGGGAAATTGGAGTTTATAGGTATGGGAGTTGGTTTTAAAACAGCTATTGAAAGTATATACACTCATCAAACCACTAGATTGTTGATTAATGGTATATTATCACCACAGCTAGAAATCCAGAAGGGAACTAGGCAAGGATGCCTCTCTCACCTTTATTGTTTATTTTAGTATTAGAAGTTTTACTCAAAAAGATTAGACAGAAGGATAATTTAATAGGTATAAAATTTGGGAGAAATCATTATAAGGTTAAAGCTTTTGCAGATGATTTAGTATGTTTTTTAACTAACCCTAACTGTCAAATTGAAAACTGGAATAGTACTATGGAGGTATATGGAAAGCTTGCAGGATTTAAAATAAACAGAAGTAAATCCAAAATATTGGTTAAAAATATGACTCTCTCACAGCAACAAGAACTAATGGGTAAGACAGGATTCATTATCGAATCTAAAATAAAATATTTGGGGATATGGCTAACCTCAAATAATCTTAATTTATTTCAAAATAATTATATTAAAACGTGGCAACAAATTGTTATAGATTTTTAAAATTGGGGGAAATTACCGTTATCATTATGGGGGAGAATCTCAGTGGTTAAAATGATAGTATTACCTAAGATGCTTTTTTTATTTCAAAATTTACCAATTTTAAAAGGAGTAAAAAAATTTAAAGCTTGGAAGAAAGAAATTTTGATTTTTTTATGGGGAAAAGAAAGACACAGGATAGCATATAATAATTTAATTGAATTAAAAGACAGGGGGTCTGGGCTTACCAGATCTGAGAATGTATTATGAGCATCCTGCTTTGTCTGGCTAAAAAACTGGATCCTATTAGAGAATCCCAGATTTATTTAATAAAGATAAACTGATGGGATTTAGTAGAAACAAATCTAAGTTAGAATTAGCATTAAACAAGGGAAATAAAGGAATGATAGCAAGGATATATAAATTATTAATTGAAGTAAACCTAGAGCAAGAAAGGATTAAACCAGTGATGATAAAATGGATGAGGGATTTAGGATATAATATTGATTTGGAGATTTGGGAGAATCTCTGGAAAAAATAATTTAAATTTACAATTGCTAATGAAATAAGAGAGAATTTATACAAGATGTTTTATAGATGGTATATTACTCCAGTGATGATAAGTAAAATGAAAAAAGGAACTACGAATTTATGTTAGAAATGTGGAATGGAAAAATGAACTTTTATGCATGCCTGATGGACTTGTAAAAAGATTTAAAAATTTTGGAGAAAGATATTAAAGGAGACTAATAAATTGATTAATAATAAAGTAAAAATGGATCCTGCTTTTTGCTTATTGGGAATTCCTAAAGATAAAATGAATAAAAATGATAGAGTCATATGCCAATATAGTTTTGCAGCTGCAAGGAATACAATAGCTAAATCCTGGAAGCAAGTAAATAGACCTCAAATTAAAGACTGGAGAGAGAAATTATGGATATATATGCGGATGGCCAAAATGACAGATTCTCTTCATGGAAAAGATTTGGAAGAATTTAAAAATATATGGTCAAAGGCCCTCGCATATTGGGACAAACTGGCGAAATTGAATTTTACTAATATAGTGAACGAGTTATAGATGCAATTTAGAAATTTGAAAATATTTTTATGTGTTTAATTATATACTGCTAAGACACTTCTCCAGACATTGTGGTGGATGGACACTTTTAGGGTGGGTGGTGGATTTTAAGGATACTTTGAAATGTTTTTAACTTACTATATAAGGAAGTCTGAAAATTTTGTCAGTATCCAAAATATTGTCGAAGGCTTTCACGGTCAGAGTTCATTGGTTCTTGTAGGTTATCCGGGCTGTGTAACAGTGGTCTTGGTATTTTCTTTCCTGACGTTTTGCCAGCAGCTGTGGCAGGCATCTTCAGAGGAGTAACACTGAAGGACAGTGTCTCTTTGTCAGTATCCGTTTGTATTTTTTCTTTTTGTTTTGTTTTATTTTATAAAAATTAATAAAAAAATTAAAAAAAACTTGGGGGTTCTTGCAAGTACGGTCCCTCCAAGCTACACTGAAGGTTTGGGACTTCTACCTCCAAAAATGCCCCCCCCAGAGCCGCGGAAAGCCGCAAATGTGTTTTAATGGCTTTATTCCAATGGGCAGATTGGGGGGACCCCTTCCGGGCCCCATAACCCGGGGGCCCCTGACCCAACCTTCACAAAACTTGGGGGTTCTTGCAAGAAGGGTCCCTTCAAGCTACACTGAAAGTTTGGGACCTCTATCTCCAAAAATGCGCCCCCCCGGAACCGCAGAAAGCCGCAAATGTGTTTTTAATGGCTTTATTCCAATGGGCAGATTGGGGGGGACCCCTTCCGGGCCCCATAACTCTGAACCCCTGACCCAATCTTAACAAAACTTGGGGGTTCTTGCAAGAAAGGTCCCCTCAAGCTACACTGAAAGTTTGGGACCTCTACCTCCAAAAATGCCCCCCCCCGAGCCGCGGAAAGGCGCAAATGTGTATTTAATGGCTTTTAACGGCCGAATTTATTTGTGAACTCCAAATTTCATGCCAAATTCTACGGATCCGAATTGGGGGAGTTCGGACTTTGGCATTTCCTGAATAAAAACAAACCGAATTTTGCTGGATCTGAATTTTACCGAATTTTCTTTTCCAACAGCCCTATAAACCAGTGCAACTAATAATCCTGTCTTTGTAGACTGGAATATTCCTTACATACTTGGGGACAAGGAAGCAAAAGGTTCTAATCCCAGGTTTAGGGATGTTTTCATTACAATTGTGGGAAAGACTTTCATAATTTTATTTGTGCAAATTTAAAGATGGGAAAAAATCACAAAATAAAAGGCTTGAATCACTTGCATCACCAACACTGTTGTCTAATGTGTTACCCCATCCACTTGGATGGAAATTTCCATAATCTGTCTATAATATTGTAATAAACTGTGCCCTGCAGAAATAATATGTTTTTAATACACAGTACAAATGAACCCCCCAAAAATGACAAATGGAACACAGAAACTGAAAAAGACCCAAAACGCTGGTTGGTAGGTGTCTGAGTGAATTGCTACTGTTTACAAGAAATCATTGTATCCTTCAGAAGGTTTAAAATAGGATTAGACACTGGCCTATGCTTAACAAAGGCTTTTGAACATATAAACCATCATGCACAGACCATAAGCTGCATGGGTTGGGGAGTCAAAAGATGCCAGAGGATAAATCTGAGGAAAGAGTGGCTGATACAGATATTTCAGATCTGCTGCCTTCCCTCAGTCTGACCAATCTGTTGTGGAGAGAAGCCATCAGGATTTCTCTCTCTCTTTCTCTCTCTCTCTGTGCCACTAAATTGCTGGCCAACCTGCCTGCTCACCACCTACCCAAGGTATTCACCCAACATGACACCTGGCTCCTTCATAATGTCAAGAACCCACATTTGAGAAAATGTGTGAAGAATGCTGTCAGAGAATATACATTTTTGATGGCTATATGTTTCATGTATGAATTTCAGTTTGTGAATAACAGTGAATTTCACCTCTATAACATGAATCTTCCAAAGATCATCATTATACTGCCACATCATAATTCTTTATGTTTCCTGCAGTATGGCACAGTAATCTTCAGAACACAAAATGTAATTAAAAATAACTGTTCCATTTAGGCCACCCGAGAAACAAGAACCACTGAACCCTTGAACAGCCAAACTGTCAGTAGCTTCAGGCAATTCAGTTATTTACAGTCCAATCCTGTGCAGATTTTCTCCTGCCTAAACTCACTGATTTTAATGTACTTAAAGACTGGAGTAATTCTGCGAAGGATTACAGCGTTAATCTAATTCACTGTACACGATTATTTTCAAGGTACAAGATAAGACTTGTAAACCATTTTAAACACTGATTGGTACTAAGGAAATAATAAATATTAATTACATTTACTTCTCATTTTAATTATTATGAAAACTAATTCCCAACTTTCTACCACATTCTGTTGTGATCAAGAAATAGAACCCTCCCCCAAGGGCCTGTGCTGAGGTTCAGACTCAACTCTCAATGGCCAGGGTCACCAGGGACAGGAAGCAAATGAAGAACCATGCTTGGTGACACTGTTACCGTGAGGAGAGTACCACGTGACCATCATGTCAATGCTTGGGACTGACAGAGAGGCTGCAGTGTCAGGGCTGATTCAAACTACTACCTGAGCAAGGTATGCCTGTTGCTTCCTCCCACGCTGCCCCAGGGGCTGGGCTCAGACTCAGTCAACATCAGTGCATATCCAAGAGCTAAAGCCCGTTGCCTCCCATGCAGCCAATGACCAGGAGCAAACCAAGCCCTTGCAGTTCATTAGCATCCTCCTCACTGGGAGGATGCTTGGATGGCTTGGACAGAGAACTGGCCCTGTGCGGGATCTCCATATACAGTCACACGCTTAAGTACTGGAAGCCTTTGCGATTTAAAGCATGCATACACACGAGCACTAACCATCCATTCATAACAGTGATTCTGATATTATCTTGATACTTACAGGACAATGATTAGCACATTACCTTTGATACTTTTTGCAGGACAATGATTCAGCTCAAACCCAACCCCTTTCTGACTATATATTTCTCTTCCTACACACTTGACACTGAGAGACACTGTCCTTCAGTAGTAGAAAAGGGCAAGAGTCCAGTAGCACCTTAAAGACTAACAAAAATATTTTTCTGGTAGGGTATGAGGTTTCGTGAGCCACAGCTCACTCCTTCAGTGTTACTCCACTGAAGATGCCTGCCACAGCTGCTGGCGAAACGTCAGGAAAGAAAACACCAAGACCATGGTCACACAGCCCGGATAACCTACAAGATGTCAGCCCTTGGCCCACAGAACCAGAAATCACCACAAAGTCGTATAGAGTCCAAACAGATGGATTTTACTGATCAAATAGGCATACAGTGCAAACGAATAAAATGACAGCTATGAAAGGCTCACTAGCTGGGAGATATTATAAGGCAGGAAAGGCGGGAGATTACACGCAGGAATACAGTTTCCCAGGAGCTGAGTTCCCAGGCTTAGGCTTAGGCATGCGACCTTGGGGGGCAGACAATACAGCACAGAGACAGAGGCAATAACGAAACCGAGATAGCAGCCTGACATTCTGCTCCCCTCAAGGCCCCCTCCCAGTTCGCAAGGGGGCTGGCCTGTTCGGGTAAGCAATGTGAAAGGCGTCAACGAGGTCGGGGGCGGAGACATCCCGTGCGCGCACCCATTCGTCATAGGCAGGGGGGAAATGTTTCCAACGAACTAGATACTGGAGAGTACCATGGTGAATACGGGAGTCAAGGATCTTGGAGACTTCGAAGTGTCCTTCCCCCCCCACCATGATGGGTTGCGCAGGCGGTGGGTCCGGATGCCACCGTGGAGAAGCAACATGGGGTTTGAGGAGGCTTATGTGGAAAACAGGATGCACACGCCTCAAAGATTTGGGGAGAGCCAGTTCCACTGTGACAGGGTTTATGACCCGAGTAATGGGGAAAGGGCCAATGAATTTGGCGCTGAGTTTATGGCACGGTTGGGTGGACCGGAGGTTTTTGGTGGAAAGGTAAACCAAAGCACCCACTTGCAGATCACCCCCGGGGGAGCGATGTTTGTCAGCTTGCGCTTTGTATTTACGTTTGGCCCGGTCGAGGTTGCTAACGAGCCAGGGCCAAGTGGTACGGAGGGCGTGTGCCCAGGAGGCAATGTCGGGGTTCCCCTCCCCCTCTACATCATCTGTAGGAACGATGGGACTGAAATCTTGTCCATACACAGCGAAAAACGGGCTAAAACCTGTGGATTGATGCATGGCATTATTGTAGGCATATTCTGCTAAAGGTAACAGTTCTACCCAGTTATCCTGGTGGTAGTTAACATAACAACGCAAATAACATTCGAGTACAGCATTGACACGTTCAGTTTGACCATCAGTTTGAGGATGGTATGCACTAGACATTCCCTGTTCCACCCCCACCAACTTGAGGAAAGCTTTCCAAAACTTAGAAACGAAACCACTTCCGCGGTCACAAATTATTTTACGCGGAAACGAATGTAAACGAAATATATGCGTTACGAAGAGGCGGGCCAGTTTCTGAGCAGAGGGGATCCCTGCACATGGAATCAAATGTATTTGCTTAGAAAACAAATCAGTAACAACCCACAACACAGTTTTACCCCCACTGAGAGGGAGATCAGTCATGAAGTCCATAGCAATCACTTCCCAAGGTCTGCTGGGCGTTTCAAGAGGTTGTAGCAATCCCGGGGGTTTGCCCTGCGATCGTTTCGCAGCGGCACAAACGGGACAGCTGCGGATGAAGGAGTCAATGTCGGAACGCATTCCCCCCCACCAGAACTGTCTGCGCAATAAGTGAAGGGTCTTCAGAAACCCAAAGTGCCCAGCTGTTTTGGCTCCATGAGCTAAATGTAAAACGTCCTTCCGGAGAGCTTTGGGTACATACAATTTTGAGTCTTTGTACCAGGACCCCCCTTGTTCCAAAACACCAGGAGGTAGGGTATGAGCGGAACGTTCTAAAAGGCACTGGTCCCGAAGGACCGTCAAAAAGGATTCGGAGATGGGGAGCTTGGAGGGAGCCCCCCCGTCGGTCCCGGAGATTTGAGAAATAGTTATAGGGTTATTGCTTACGTGCGGCGGCGCGCAGACTGCAGGCGGCTGAGCAGTCGGAGGGGTAGGAGGGGCGGGAACTCCGGTCTGTTGTGGTGGCGGCTGGGCAGCCGGTTGGGCTGGCGGAGCTTGCAAGTTAGGGAAGGTGTGTTGATGCTGGGATCGGGTTTGCACAGCCAGCATAGGTAGGGCCCCACGTTGCATAGGGGTGAACAGAGAGTTGGTGGGTCTTTCGAGTTTTACCAAATATTGTGGTAAACGGGAGAGGGCATCCGCGAGAACGTTCTGCTTCCCAGGGACGTGCTTCAGGGTGAAACGGAACTGAGCAAAGAACTCCGCCCACCGTTGTTGTTTCGCCGATAGTTTATGGGACCCCGTGAGGGCAGCTAGATTTTTGTGATCGGTCCAAACTTCAAAGGGTACTTTAGACCCTTCCAAGAATTGCCGCCATAAAGTCAGTGCATGATGAACTGCAGAGGCCTCTTTTTCCCAGATGGGCCAGTTTAATTGAGCGTGCGCAAATTTTTTTGAAAAGTAAGCGCAAGGGTGAAGAAGACCGTCCGGTCCTTGTTGGAGGAGAGCCCCTCCCATGGCTACATCGGAAGCATCGACTTGTACAATGAACATTTGATTTGGGTCTGGGTGCCGTAGCACCGGCTCCGAAGTGAAGAGGCGTTTGAGGGCCAGAAAGGCGGCTTGGCATTGCTCAGTCCATAGGATTTTTGCGGAGGGCAAGGCAGCCGAGCTTACTTTTCCCTTAGTTTTCAGTAGGTCCGTAATGGGTAGAGCCACTTGGGCGAAGTTAGGGATGAATCCCCGATAGAAGTTTGCAAATCCCAGAAATTGCTGTACTTGCTTACGGTTGGTGGGGGGAGTCCAATCGAGGACGGCTTGGACTTTGGCGGGGTCCATGCGAAGACCTTGGTGGGAGATGATGTATCCCAAAAACGTGAGTTTGGTTTGGTGAAATTCACACTTAGCTAGTTTAGCGAACAGTTGATGGTTACGCAGGCGTTGTAGAACTTCTCTGACCAGAGTCACATGCTCGTCCATAGTTTTCGAATAAATGAGAATGTCATCTAAGTAGACCACCACCCCACGATATAGAAGGTCATGTAGGATTTCATTGATGAGTTGCATGAAGACCCCCGGGGCCCCTTTTAATCCGAACGGCATTACAAGGAATTCATACATTCCGAAACAGCTAGAGAAGGCAGTGAGGTGTTCATCTCCTTCGCGGATACGGACTCGGTAGTAGGCTTCCACCAAGTCTAATTTAGAGAATACACGGCCTTCCTGTAATTGTCCCAAAATATCCGATATTAATGGGATAGGATAGGCGTTGGTCTGGGTAACCGCATTGAGCTTTCTGAAGTCAATGCACAGGCGAAGGTCGCCCTCTTTTTTCCGGACGAAAAACGCGGGGGCCGAGTTTGGGGCATTCGAAGGGCGAATGAACCCTCTGGCGAGGTTTTTGTCCAAAAAGTCCCGGAGGACAGTGCGCTCGGAAGCGCTCATAGGGTAAATCTTACTTTTGGTTAATGTGCAGTCCCTTACTACTTCAATCGCACAGTCTGAGGCCCGGTGGGGGGGTAAGGCATCACATTCCTTAAGGTCGAAGACATCTTCAAAGTCCCGGTATACAGCGGGTAGAGCCGGTGGTACTGGAGCAGTAGAGGTTAACGCTGGAACGGGCGGAAATGGCAGAGCAAAGTTTTGCCGATGCTGGTCGCAGGTGGGACTAGCGAAAGAAATAGTGTTTGTTTCCCAATCAATACTGGGACTATGTCCTTTAATCCAGTTAATTCCCAAGACCACGTCAAATCGGATAGGGGCTATAGTGAAGTCTATTTGTTCCCAGTGGGAACCAATTCCCATTGCCACCCCTATGGTGCGATGATTAACTGGACCCCCCTGGAATTGGCTCCCGTCCATTTGAGCAAATTGGACGGGGGCGGGTAAAGCCTCTGAGTCGGCTCTGAGGGCAGCAAACGTGGCTTTGTTTATGAGAGTGCGACAGCAACCGGAGTCAATTAGTGCTTTGACGGGGATTCGTGGACCTCCGTTAAGTTGTTGTAAAACTGCATCCACGTAGACGGTGGAGTCCACTTCTTTGATTTTGGTAGGAGCATTCGGTTTGATAGGAAGATCCTGAGAGGTCTGTGGAGATGCTCCATTCACCACAGACCGGAGCCGTTTTTTGACAAGTCGAGGGGAGATTCCAGGTTTAAGGCTGGAGAAATCCAAGGGTTTTCCTCATCCGAAGAGGGAAAGCTGTCCCCCAATGGGGCACTTGTAATCCGAGACCCGGCGGGGTCGTTGGAAGCAGGCAGGGAGGCTGGGTCCCCGGCATGGAGTGCAGAGGGTGTGGGCCTTCCCGGAGCTGCGCTGCGGGTGGCCGCGGTGCCTCTGCGTGGTGGACGACCTCGGGCGCGGGTTGTCGTGCTGGGACGAAATAATTCCTGGCGGCGTGGGCAAACGGCTGCAAAGTGGCCCATTTCTCCGCATGTGAGACAGGCACCCCTCTGAAATCGGGCTTCACGTTCCTGGAGCGGACGTGGGGGATTTCGCGGGACGAGCAGTGGTGCCTTGGGTTGAGGCTTTTGGGTGCCCTTCTCCTTGTGTTTTTGACGGACGAGAGAAATAAAGCGGCGGCGGCTTTCCACTTCCTCGGCTAATAGGATCCAGCCTTCGAGGGTATCGGGATCGCCCCGCATGTAAGACCAGTTCAGAATGTCAGGATGCAAGGCTTCCCTGAAATGATGGATTAGGGTGGTCTCGGGCCAACCTACAATTTTACTTGCCAGTCGCTGAAATTCATCGGCAAATTCCCGAACTGTAGCAGAGCCTTGTTTTAATTGTAAAAGTTCCGTTTTGGCTCTTTCTCCCAGGAAGGGGTCCTCAAACCTCCTTCTCAGGGCAGTCATGAAGTTGTTGAGGGAACGAATCGCACGAGAGCGGGTGTCAAACTGGAGGACCATCCAGTCAGCCGCTTTGCCTGTCAGGAGGGAAGCTACGTACCGCACCCGGCTATCTTCCGTGGGGAAAAGTTGACCTTGTTCTCGCATATAACTGTCCACTTGATGCAAGAAACAAGGCAAAGTCTCAAGAGATCCGTCATACGTAGTCCTCAATTTGAGTTGCTTCCAAGGGCCGGGCGCGGGCTGACCCGGTTGCACGGGTGGTCCGGGCGGAGGAGCAACAGGAGCTCCAGGAGGCAAGGGTGGGGCAGGCACATTAGCAGGTGGTTGCACGGGTGGTCGGAGCGGAGGAGCAACAGGAGCTCCAGGAGGTAAGGGTGGAGCAGGCACATTAGCGGGTGGTTGTACGGGTACCGCCTGACCCGGTATCGGAACGGGCTGTCTCTGAGCTATCAGGGTTTGTTGTAATTGCCTGTTCTCGTGAAGCATAAGTTCCATTACTTCTTGGAGTTGATCCACACGGTCGGAGAGCTCCCGATTCTGGGCTCGTAAAAGATGAACCTCCTCACTTGGGCCCCCAGTAAGATGAGGCTTACTGGTTCGGAAGCTCGTGGCCCATTGAGAGCTATCCCCATATAAATCCTCGTCTTCAGACTCATCTGAGTCTCGACGTCGGTCAGCCAAACGGCGTGCGCGTTGGGTCGCACGCGACGGGACAAACGCCGGGGAAAAAGTTAGACCTGATAGTCCCAGTACATAGTCCTTGGGGCGCGTGTCCACGTTCGCCTGATTCCTTGCTGCAGCCGCCCTGGCTGCTTCCGCCGCCTCTCTCTCTCTTGCGACCCTAGCCGCTTCGGCGGCTTGCTGATCCGCAAGAACTTTGGCGTTCTCAAGTCTTAGGGCAGCCTCTGCCGTAATGCGCGGCAAAAGTTCTGTCTCGAGGAGCAAGAGTATGGGGTCAGGTTCCCCGCCCAGCAGAGGTTGTACTCGAACCGCCAGTGCGGATGCCTCGGCTCCAAACGTCGGGGTCAAAACTTGAGCCAAGGTGGCTACCGGGGTGTCCTTTGTACATTCCACAAGGAGAAGAGCGGTGCTAATAGCGACTCGCTTGGCCTCAGCCTGGCAGCTGGCCGCATCCGGGATCAGGGAAAAACCCTCCGGTGGGGCTCCCGCCATGGTAGAAAGAGTTTGTCGAGAAATAAGATTATCCAAAAGTCCAGTTAATATTTGTAAATCCTCAGTCGCCAATCGGGCATCGTCCAGTAATTGATCCAAGTCCTGAAGATCTAAACGAGCATCAGTATCCTCCGATGTTAACATCCAGAGACGTCCTGTAAGAGATTGCCACTGCGCGTGTACCAGTCCCCTCAAGCGGCAAACCTCTCGGTTCGTCCGGAAAAGTTCAGCAATTAAGTCCTGTAACAGAGTAGGGTCCTCTGAGAAGGGCTCCAGGGTAGTAGATCACCTGGAGAGCTGCACAGCTCCCATCCAAGTGGCAGGCGAACCCCCCTGGGCTCCAGCCTGGCTAGGAGAACGGTGAAGATGTAGGATAGCTGTCATAATGTCAGCCCTTGGCCCACAGAACCAGAAATCACCACAAAGTCGTATAGAGTCCAAACAGATGGATTTTACTGATCAAATAGGCATACAGTGCAAACGAATAAAATGACAGCTATGAAAGGCTCACTAGCTGGGAGATATTATAAGGCAGGAAAGGCGGGAGATTACACGCAGGAATACAGTTTCCCAGGAGCTGAGTTCCCAGGCTTAGGCTTAGGCATGCGACCTTGGGGGGCAGACAATACAGCACAGAGACAGAGGCAATAACGAAACCGAGATAGCAGCCTGACACAAGAACCAATGATTCTGATAGTGTTTAACAAAAGCATTTGTATGACTTTGTTGCCTATGTGTCTTGTTGGGCATTAATTTGCTGTTTCTGGGTTATTGTTAAATTGATTATATGGTGATCCCATTCTACAATAACGACGGGGAAAAAAACCCCTTTATTTTACAGGACATCATCTATCCAGATGCAAAATGAAGAAACACATTCTGGAAGGGGAAATTTCATCCCAAAAAGGGACACAAGTCTGATGGGAATTTAGCTCTGAGATTTTTTCCCCCCAGACTGGAACCTGGGAAGTTACCGTTGAAGTAATATTCGACTCAACCCTGATTCAGTGCAACAAACATATTTGCCAGCAGAGGGCAGAACATACACATGTAAACGCTGCTACAGCCACTTAAATGATCAATCCACAGCTCCAGAACTGATGCTCCACTTCTATCTGTTTAATCTGCCAAGGCAATATAGTCATGGAAAAGAATATCTTCTGGATATCATATGACAATACAAAAACCATTATTCATTAAGTGTAAACCGAAAATAAATAAATAAATAAAAGCCGGGGGGCGGGAATACCATGAGAGACTTTTAGCAAGAACACCCCATTTGTTTCTCACAGATGCTTTCACCTGAGAGTAGTGATCAAGTCTAATGCAGAATAAATGTCCTCATGAGCAGATTCTTTCAAGCACTTGACACTGGGAATTAGAATTTCCCAATGCTATTAGCACTTAGCAGTTGGAACTCCAGACTGGCCAAGAACGAGGGATTAAGAGGTATTTGTCTAAACTAATTTCACTCTGTATACTGGGTCTATGGAGACCGGTGTTACTCTGCTGGAATTGTGCAACACTGCTAATTGGCTACAAATTTAACAGTGGCAGGGTTCCCACAGGAGCATGCTACGTATTCATTAACTGTACTTGCCTCGACAAATCTATTTGTGGATTAAGCGTTTGTGGCATGAGGCTCCCTGGGCTGTTTCTGAACAGTTGGTTAATGATATGCTATTGTATTAACTTCCTCCATTCTGTCAGTTATTAACGAGACAGAAACAATAACTGAATAGAGTCCCATGAGATCATTTCAGGAATCGTGTTATAATTTCATGCTCTCTTTGGGGTCCTCAGTGTATGTCACCAAGACAACAGAGAAATGAGAAGCTAACATGCATTCCGTTTGCAAGTTCCTAACACCGTAGATCAGTTTTCAGTAGACTGATGAAAATTCAAAAGCTATGATGTCCAAGCACAGGCAGGGCTAGCACATCTGTCGAGTAAAGGAAACAGCCCTGAAGGGACACCTAGGATGTCTCCCTGCTGCTGCTGCTGCTCACCCCTAGGGGTTGCTGCTGCCTGTATTGTGCCAGCAGTACTGCCACAGAGAGAAGGGCAGGGTCACCTGAGCAGCAGCCTTTGCAAAAGTTTCCCTAACAATATTTTCATTTACTAGCAGCCCATAGCAGGCTGTTGCAATGCAAACAGGTAAGAGCCATAGCCCACGCCGGGGCAGTCAGCCATGGGGCAGTCTGGCAGGCAGATATTTGGTCCTTAGATATCAGCTCAGATCCCCTAAGGGGTTATCATTTGAATTTTTTCAGGAGGTGGGAAGGAGGGAGTAAAGGCAAAAGTAACAGAAGATGAAGCAAAGCTAATATAATTAAACATATTTTGGCTTTGCCAAGATTTGGAGGACAACACCTCAAGGGAAACTTCTTGCTCTCTCCAAGTTGATAAAGGACAAGGGCAAGTTCATTTTATGTAAACCGGCAGGTGATCATGAAAATTGGCACCTGGCAGGAGTTGCATTTACACTTGACAATGAGCTTCTACTCATTTTTCGATGCAAAATATTAGAGGTGAATTAATTAAATGAGTAGCAGCAACAAGCTCTTGGCCATCAAATCTGTGAGCTTCTTCCTCTTATATTATTGTTATTTGCAGGTATGTATCAAGATTATAATTTTCTGATTGGATTTCCACTTCCCCCTATGCCATGTGCCCCAAGGTGATTACACATAAATTATTACAATTTCACATTAAAGAGAAAGAGAAACACAAGCTTGTCGCTCAGGAGGAATAGTCATTTCATTTGCTTCAAGAGCTATTAAAGTTCATGAAAATGACCTTGGTCCAGCTACACACTCATAGCCTAACCTACCTCACAGGGTTGTTGTGAAGACAAAATGGAGGAGGAGAATGATCCACATTGGGCATGATATAAACGAAGTAATTACATACATCAGTAAAATAAGCAAGTGCCATTCAAATGAGCAAAAGAGAAAGGCAACATAAGCAAGTCAACTAAAAAATAAGTCACATGTTGACTGCAGCCAAAACCTCTAGTGAATTATGAAAAGTCAGTGTGGTACAGAGGTAAGAGAGCTGGACTAGAATAGAGATGTCAGCAGAGATGCGATGCCATACAGTCCACCTCCAAAGTAGCCATTTTCTCCAGGGGGACTGATCTTCGTAGTCTGGAGATCCGTTGTAATTCCAGGAGTACTCCAGCCCCACCCACCTTAGCAAGAAAGGAAAGGAAACATGGAAGCACCCGTTCAAGCTGAGCAATAAGCTGCATTCATGTACAAACCCTGACTTCTCCAGAGCTTTTTATGCCTCGGGATGTAGCCAGAATCTCTTGTATGCCAGGTGTGAGGCAAAAATGTTTTTTATTCCCCCAAGCTTTAAAAAAAAAAAACCATCTTTCCTTTCTTGAAGCTTTTATTTGTGCTCCCTGCTATCTTGAAGTGCTTCTCCTCTCTCTCAATCCATTTTTACTATTTATTGTATGCTTTAAGCTAGGAGCTGCTGTTTTGTGACCTTAGGCTGTTACACTTCAGATGATTGGTTGTTTTGAATAAGCAAACTTGCTCCCACCCAGAATGCCCCCCTGCACTAGCGTGGCCTCTCCACACCATTGCCGGCACCACGGAGAGGCCGCACCGGCAGAGGGGGGAGGCGCGGTCCCGCTGCGCTCTGCCGCCAGCAGGACTGGCCTCACCACCAGCGTAAGTGCATGTTAACACGCGTCTACATGCACTTACGCTGGTGGCAACATCACGCCGCCTCCACAAAACTTTCAGCTCAATTCTCATGAATGGGATGTTAGTAATTTTAAATCGCTGCATTAGAAACATGTTATACTATCTGTATTTAGATTTTGATTGTTCTGCATTGACCTATGATGGCTCTCTGGTATACTCCCCAATCACCACCTTTTTAGCCAATATTGGCATAACTTTCTCCTTTATTCCCCACAATCTGCTTAGGCACAATCTCCTTTCTCAGCCTCCTCAAGTCTGGGAAGTGGGACCACAGGTCTATGAGGATTCATCTCCTGAGCTGTCCAGACCAGGCGTCCCCAACCTTTTTGACCCTGTGGGCACCATTGCAATTCTGACACAGATTATTGGGCACAATCACAGAATGGCTGCAATAAGAGGTGGACTCAACCACAAAATGTCAGGGAGTGAGATTATGCATAACTCTAATATAAACTCTTCAGCATTTCAGGAAGAAGCTCTGTTTAACAGATGCGTTTTAAAATGAACACATTGTTTTAAAATACGTTCTTGCACACAGCTTACCTTCAGTCACACAATGAAAAGCCATGTGCTGTGGTGGCAGCTGCTGCTGAAGAAATACTTTTTAAAATCTGCAAAGCCAATCAGATCTCCAATGGCCAATCAGAAACCCTTATGGGCAAAAGCCCCACTTCCTAAAAACACTTAGTGGGCATCTGAAAAGCTTCAGCAGGTCCCAAGGTGCCCCCAGGCACAACGTTTGGGACCCATGGTCTAGACAATCTTGCTGCTGCATCCATACTGTCAGATGAAAGCTCCAGTCTTAAACCCTGTGATGGAGCAAGGAATGAATAGCAAAGTGCTTTTTTTTTTTAACAACACAGAGCTTGGAGTTTTATTATGTCTCTTCCTTCTTCCTTTTCATCATTTGTGTTCCCTACTTAGCTAAGGAGATCCAGTACTGCTAAGATAAAAAATGGGGCTCACATTTTCTATGCATGCAGAACAAGAAGTTGTACATTAGGCATACGGCGTGCATGTCAAAAGGAATCAGAGATGGGCTGGTTGCCTAACTAATTCGTCTGATACTTCTGCCTGTCCTAAAGAATTCAAAGGGTTATAACATCAAGAAAGGGATCATGTGCATTTGCAGTGGGAACCAGTGAGGTAAGCAGCCTCTGACCTTGCCACCTGTCACTGTACATTCCAGACAAACTTCATGTTTTGTTGCCAAGCTGGGAGCAAAGGCTGAAAGATCTCAGCAAGGTCTCTCCTTGGCCAGCTGTCCTAATATTCCTTGATAGTTGAGGGGAAAAACAGTGTTTGAACAAACACAGCATGCCCATCAGAACAAAACAACTAACTGAAGTCTCAGAACTTCATTTCAGAAGTCACATTTGTCCTCTAATATTGGCTTACTGTTGTATTTCTAAATGCTTCTATGTAAGGTCCCTCTCTTTCCCTTTCAATGCTGCCTCCCGTTACTCAGTAGTAACCTCCTGAGCATTTCTTAATGAAGAAACTTTGTTCAAAATCAGAATGCTCTACATATGGAGGTAGAAAACTTACAGCCCATTCCTGAGCCGCGCCGGCGGCCACACCCAAAGACCTTTGGAGGCGGGCGGCGATGGCCCATGCCAGTGCAAGGGCCCACAGCGCTGGCATCTGGGAGGCGCATGCCGGCATTTGTGGCCCCAGAGCCGGTGTGCCAGGTGGACGCCGGTCTCCGGCCGCTAGAGCGGCAGCGCCAGGCCCGAACGCCGGCGGAGGCTTCTGCCGGCATCCAGACGCCAGCAAAGGCCGTGGCAGCAACCCAGGAGGCGTTCCCGGGGCATTACAGTGCCGGCCAGGGGGTGTTAGGTGGCCGTTAGGCCATTAGGCGGCCTCCTGAGCCGTTTTAGCTCAGGAACGCCCTTTTCCCCCCCTTTTCTATGAGGGTTGCACAGTTTTTTTGCACTGGGTGGAGGTTTCGGCCGGGCCAAAACCTCCTAAGCCCGGCGCATGCATTCCTCTCAGGAATGCGCTGTTAGAGTACTGACCATTATTGTCTCAGCATAGCTAGTGACTCTGCTGAATTTCATGAGCCCTGAACATGGTTCAACTGGCAGGATGCCTCTTGTGCCACCTTTAAAAAGAGAAATCATCCGGCATGATTAGAATCAGACGCTTTCTCAGGATTGACATAGAGCAGTTACCATGATTGGTACAGTATATGAGTATATTCATCAGTGCAACTGCAATATTGTGGAACAGTGCAGCCAGTGAAGTTCACTTACTAATGGCAAGATCTGTTCCCAATACCGAACAATACTCTCCATGCTGTTATTCAACGTGTATGAGACCCATAGTAAGAGTGTACTGGAGTTGGTTGTTTTCAGTATGTGAATGCAGCCACCTTTATATGTCATTAAATAAGCCACCAGATTGCCTTGAGCCAATACCTGCGTGTTGTGGTCAAGTGACTAAAAGAATAAACTGAAACTGAATCCTGACAAGATGTAGGTGATATTGATTGGTGAAGCATCTGCTTTGAAGGAGGTCTCACTCATCATGTTAGATGGGGTCCTACCTATTTTGACAGACATTGTGAAAAGCCTGGGAATGCAGGTGGACCTAGCTCTATTACTAGATAAACAAGTGTTTGCAGTTGCAAGGGGAGCTATTTACCACCTACATTTGTTCTAGAAGGACTGCTGATTGGGCCACATAGATCCATGCAACAGCAACCTTAATGTTTGACTATTGTAACATGCCCTACATAGGGCTGCCCTTGAAAAGGAAATTGCTATTAATCATGACAAGGAGGAAATCAGCTGCACACTCACAGGAAAGCATTCTGTAAGACTTAATGGGGATTTCATTGCAGGAGAGACCACTCCCACAAATATGCCAGAGCCCCTGCATTTGACCCTAAAGATCATCTCACCTAGCTGCCTGAGACCTGGATAAAGTGATCCAGCTTGATATCAAAATAGGGAGGTGGGTGATCTAGCAGGAATTTCCTTTGAGCACTCCCACAAGTCCAACTGCTGGATTGTTCCACAGAGCACACTGATTAAAGACCTTTAGTTTAAAGCCTCTAGAGCTGCCTCTCACCCTGACTACAATAACCAATTCAGCTTTGCTGATTAATAACCTAAGGATATACAGTTCTCCTCTCCACTCAGCCTACCCCAGTAATTCAGTCCTGAACCTAGGGAAATGTCATTACGCCACTATTCAGCCTCCTCAAGTGTCTTCCTGGGTTCAGTGCCCGAACATCCCCATTCCTGACCCAGTTCTGTGCCCAAAATTCAAACATGCCAATGGGAAACCATACCCTGCACCCTCAGTCTATCCCACTGTGGATCCCAAGCTCTGCGCAGAATTGAGCCAATGACAGAATCCCCTGCTGAAGCCTAGCCATTTCATATCCTATAAAGAGGGTATCTCAAAGCCCTCCAACTTTGTAATCGCCTTTACACTAGATCCTTCTTTCCGAACTTTGCAGCTGGTTTCCCTTCTGTGCTGACTCACTGAACCTCCCTCCTTTGGCTCCCAGAATCTTTGTTCCTCGCTTGGATCCCCGCCTGTCGTTGGTTCTTCTCTCCATCAGTTTCCCATAACTGGATTCTTTGGACTGCTTTCCTCTTCAGGACCAGGGAATATATGTTTTTCTTTCTCCCCCTTTATTTCCGTGATACACCCCAGTTTGCCTGACTGCTATCCAGTTTCTTCCCTCTAGTGTCCCTTAATAGGCGATCGCTAATAAGCACGAAGGTATGTGATTTTATTGTTTCATTGCATTTCTTTTGCTGAAATACTGTCTCATTTGATTATTCTTGCTATTCTGTTCTTTTTTCTCATTCTTTATCTTGCTAGGTTGAATAAAAATTATTCTTATATCCATTTATTTTCTCTGTTGCTCTTTTGGAGTGCTATCCCAGAGAACCTGGTATACCCTATACAGATTGATCATGACTTTAATTGTCCTGGTGACACACACCTAAATCAGTATGCAAAAAGGATGCTTTGTGCATTACAAGCCTGACACATGGACTTGTTTGGGCAACAACATCTTCAAAATCATGTACTGGAGTAGGATTTTTGGTGCTGTTGGTCCTTCTTGCATGGGACCAGGCATAGGATTCCAAAGTGCCCGCTGAGGGTATTCCCGCTCTAACTGTCCATTGCTCACCCTCAAGCCACTGAGCGGCAGGATGAAAATGGCAGGAAACAATGCTGCTGGCACTTTGACTTTGTTTCCAGGTGAAGACCCGGAAGTGACATCACTGCCTCCCACACAATGCTGTAGCGACTGACCCAATCCTTATGGTATTTTCCATAGAGTTTGGGGGACTCCTGGAGCATCACAGGGGGCAGTTATGTCACTTCTCGGTCCTCACAGTGAAGTTAAAGCATCAGTGACATTTTCCCTTTACAGGCCCAACCCCTAAACAGCTCCCGGTCCCTTTATTTATTTATTTGTTTGTTTGTTTGTTTGTTTATCTGTTTATTTATCTGTTTATTTATTTGTTGGATTTATATCCCACCCTATCCCAGCCATGGCTGGGCTCAGGGTAGGTAACATCAATATACACCATAACATACAATAAAACAATCAATTCATACAGTATTAATTAAAACCAACAGATTTTCAGTTAAAATTCAATTAAAACAGAAATAATTAAAACCCCTAGACAAGGAATCTAAGATCTTGGGAAAAGCTTGGAGGAATGGAGCCCAAAACATTAAAAAAAATGCATAGCAAGAGAGAATCCACCACATCTCCATCACAAGGACTCAAATGTCTCAACAAAATGGAGTCTCTTCATCCAATATATTGGAAATGCCCAAACACTTCTACTGTCAAATGTCCCATGTGCTAACAATAGCAATTACATTATCCGGCAAGATGCTCAAATGTTTATTACTCCATTAGGGCATTGTACCACTATCTGGTCTAATCCCAATAGAAACAGCTTTTACAGTGTTAAGTTATTTTTGCAGAAAACTCACACAAGCGAATGATTTGCAGCTAAGAGAGGAAACCACTAAGTAGCAAACAGACTTCGTTTTTAACCAGCACGGATCTTTATTTAAATTTATGTTTTTAAATTGTGCATTACTGAATGCAGGCCCACAACACACTTGGAGGATAAGCTTAATTAATTTATAGAGCAGAATATCAAAAACAGCTAACAATATGGGCACTTTCACACAGCCCAAATAATGAACTTTCATTCCACTTTCAGTGCACCTTAACGATCGTTTGCAAGTGGGTTTTGCCAGTAAAATCCACCTTCAAAATGCATTGAAATTGGACTGAAACTGCATTATTTGGGCTGTGTGAAAGTGCCCTACGTATTTTCATGAATTGGCTCCAGAGAGAAGCCATCCTCATCTCCACATTCAGAGTTGTGGTGGCTCTAGCACAGGATAGAGGCCTGGCCTCATAAGATTGCCATCCTCCAGATGCACAACCAAAATAACAGCACACAACTTGTTTTTCTATCCCTTTTAAGCAGGGGTGGGGAACGTCAGGCCTGGGGGGCGTATAAGGCCCGTGAAATCATTTGGTCTGGCCCTTCATGGGTCCTGGCAGATCTCTAGCCCAGAAGGATGCTGCCCTGCCTGAATCTCTTGGGCCCAGCTGGGGACAGGAGAGCTCAAAAGCGAGTCGCTCTATGTAGCAGACATTCTGAGCTGTCTCCGGTTGTGCCTCTTGGCTAAATGTTTGACCAAATATAGCAGGCTAATTTTTAAGTTGATAATTTTGTATGGCCCACGAATAGGGCTGTCGATTCGGTTCGGCCCAAACCGAAAAACAGCCGAATTTCCCCTGATTTGGCGTTTTTTAGTTCAGGACGAACTGAACTCAAAAATGGCGGGGAAACGGGGGAGCCGAATTCAGCGAGTTCGGGAGTTCATGAATAAATTCAGCAAATTTGGGATGCAGCAGCATAACCGTCAGTAAGCAGCATTCTCCCCCGACCAATCGGTGGCCAAGCTGGGTCTTCTTCTGGCCAATCAGTCAGGATTGAGTACTGGAGGAATCAGCTGCTGTGCGGCCCAGCCGGGGAGAGAAAGAGAGAGAAATCCTCATGGAGGGGTGAGTGTGCACATTCGCTCCTTTCCATGGCTGCAGGGGGCGCATTTTTGGGGGTAGAGACCCCAAACTTTCAGCGGAGCTTCAGACGAGCCTTCTTAAAAGACCCCCCAAGTTTTGTAAACATTGGGTTAGGGGGTCCCGAGATATGGGCTCCACCCCTTTTCCCTCCCCCTTTTCCATTTCCGTGGCTGCAGGGGGTGCTTTTTTGGAGGTGCAGCCCCCAAACTTTCAGCATAGCTTCAGACAAGCCTTCTTAACAGACCCCCCAAGTTTTGTAACGATGGGTTCAGTGGGGGCAGAAATATGGGCTCCCCCCTTCTCTCTTTCCGTGGCTGCAGGGGGCGCATTTTTGGGGGTGCAGCCCCCAAACATTCAGCATAGCTTCAGACGAGCCTTCTTAAGAGACCCCCCCCCCCAAGTTTTGTTAACATTGGGTCAGGGGGTCCCGAGATATGGGCTTTCCCCTTTTCCCTATTGTGATGAATGGATCACCCGATCCTGTATGCATCTCCAGAGCGGCAAATCCAAGGCAAAACCTCCTGTGCTTAAATAGAATTGTATTGGATTACCCAGTCTTCCCAGCCCCTCCTGATGGAACAGAAGACAGCCACAGTAAGACCCCTTTGGGGGCTTTGATCTATAATTTTTCTCCTCTGTGTGGGGGGGGGAGCAGAGTCTGTGTGGGGGGGGAGGGAGCAGTTTCTGTGGGTGGGAGGGGAAGCCAAAGGGGGCTTTTGCCGGTTCTGCCTGGGGTGTGTGTGCCCCCTCGAGTCTCTCTCTCCCTGGTTTGAGGGGGGGCTTCAGTTGTGTGTCCTCAGGTTTTCCCTCATTCATAAGATTGGTTCTATTTTGTTGCTTGCTCAAAACTGGTTTTCAAATGGTGACTTAAAGAATGCATTTGCCTGGTCCCGAGTCCGATGCAAAAGGGGAAATTCCACCCCCTCCTGCTCATTATGCATAGCTAGCTGCCTCTGTCCCTTTCCATGATTTGCAAACTCCCAGGTGTCAGGTGTTGCTTTGAATGGTTGCAAACGTGTTGCTTTGCATGGTTGTGTTGCTTTGCAGTTGTGTTGCTTTGCAAACTTCTTTGCACCTGCCCCGCCCTTGCTCCCCGCAGCTCAGCTGTTTGTTGGGGCTGGGAGCTTTGTGCATGGGCGGCAAGCTCTGCTCAGAGATGCACATTAAGGGTGGAGGGGACCCCTTTTGGGGCCCATATCTCAGCCCCCCCGACCCAATCTCTACAAAACTTGGGGGGTCTTGCAAGAAGGGTCCTTTGAAGCTCTGCTGAAAGTTTGGGACCTCTACCCCCAAAAATGCCCCCCCCGGAGCCGCAGAAAGGTGCGGTTGTGTTTTTAATGGCTTTATTCGGCTGAATTTTTTTCCCGAACTTTGAATTCGCGCCGAATTGCATGGACCCGAAGCGGGGGGGTTCGGACTTCGGCATATCCTGAATTCAGATGGGCCGAATTTGGGCGAATCTGAACTATACCGAATTTTTTTTTTCCAACAGCCCTACCCACGAATGATGTTATAAATATCCAAATGGCCCTTGGCAGAAAAAAGGTTCCCCACCCCTGCTTTTAAGGATTCTAGAACTGCCAGGGAAGAACGAGGCCACAGCAAAGTCACGTCTGAAGGTTGGTAAAGTCATGAATAATGCAAAGGGAGCCTTGTAGCAGTTCAGCAGGAACTGTGAAGTAAATGCCCCAGCACAAACGGCCTGAGAGTATTTTCTGATGTGTGAATGCTCCTGTGCTTCATTTCAATAGTCTATCATCCACCCAAACATGGATCTTGCACTATAGCAATCACTGGCAACTGGATCTTCCTGTGTAAACATCCAGGAGATGCTATAACAAAATTACCAACAGTGTATGGACACTGCTTGACTGTCACTGGTCATTTATGCAGGGGCACTTGGACTCACGTTCAGCCCTGGTCTGACTCGGTTGTTTCTCAGAGCTCTGCATGAGTTCTCCGTCCATTCGAAATGACTTCACTGCCAGCCCTCACAATGTCCGGGTCTTCCCATTCCTCTGTTAATCCGCCTTTTCCCTTTAACCTGAGCTAAGCCTGGCTGAGCAAATGAAAGGCTTTTTAAAACCGAGGCTTGCATTTCTCCCCCGCCCCTTCTTTCAGATTGCTCTTTTGTTTATTGTTCTTAAAATGCTTTTTTATGCAGAAGTTGGGTTTTGGGGGGGATTTTCTCTCACAATGAGCATTGCAATTACAAAGCAGCATTTAAGGGGGCGGGACTTGATTTGAGTTTGGAGGCTGCTGGTGCAGAGATTCCCAACAGGAAAGTGTGGGTCCAGCCAGCAACGAACCTCAGGCAAAACTCTCATGCATAAATGACCTAAGTGTGAGAGAACAGCCTCCTCTACAACCCCCTCCATGCTGACAAACCTTGCTGTGATCTCAAGGGGGGGCAAGCAAGTCTTTGGCTATGCAGCTTGCTTTGTATTGCCTGTGCAGTGGGTTTGTTTGAGGGACAGTCTGACACTGCATGTTTAAAACATGAAGTGATGGTCTCAAGCCCTTTAGAATCATCCTGATTGACTTCCACTCCCACCCAAACCCATAAGCCATTCTCCCTGATCACACACATATGTGATTGCTCAGTGGTAGAAAGTGGTAGAAAGTACCCTGCACATTCTATCTTCACACTTCTAGGACTAAACTACTGTAATAATAGTATGTTCTAATCTTAGACTCTCAAATGCCCTGGTTCATATTAAACCCTATCTATGCCCATGTGGTTGAAATAGTTGTGTGTTTTATTTATTTATTTATATTTTTACCCCACCTTCAGTCCCTGGCCAAAATCAAGCTCATGGTTTGCATTTATCAATGCATTTATCAATGCAATAAATATTATAAAATACAATAAAAACAACAGATAAAAACAATGAAGCTATCCCCATAAAATCGGAGTAAAACAACAGATGGCGCTCCTTTATGCACACAGGTTCCAGTATAGGGCCGAGAAAGATGATACATAAATCAAAGGAATAGAAAATGATGAGAGGGTAGGGAAGCCAGCATTGATGGGAAACCATAGCTTCTCTCAACTATAGACCTAGTGGAATAACTCCATTTTGCAGGCCTAGCAGAACTCTTTAAGGTCCCACAGGGCCCTGATCTCATTAGGAAGGAAGTTCCACCAGGCCGGAGCCAAGGCTGAAAAAGTTGAGGACAGCCAGATATTCTTCGGCTGGGGACCACCGGTAGATTGTCATCAGCCAAGTGTAAAGTTCTTTGAGGGATGTAACAGGAGAGGCAGTTCTGCAGATACAAAGGTCCCAGATCGTGTAAGGCTTTAAAGGTTAAAACCAGCATCTTGAACCTGATCCTATACTCCAGCTGGAGCCAGTGCAGTTGATGTAGCACTGGCTGAATGTGGTCCTTCTGAGGGTTCCCCATAAGGACCATTGCTGCAGCCTTTTGTATCAGCTGGAGCTTCCGGATCAGTCTCAAGGGCAGCCCTACATAGAGCGAGTTACAGTAATCTAGCCTAGAGGCGACCATTGCATGGATCTCCATGGCTAAGTTGGGGCAGGAGATGTAAGGGACCAGCTGCCTGGCCCAGCAGAGATGGGAAAATGCTACCTTGGCCACGGCTGTGATCTGAGCCTCCAGATCACACTCAAAGATCACACTCAGGCTCATTGATGGTGGGTGCAGGTGGTAATTGCACAACGAGAAGGGCAGGGTGCTGGCACCCCACCCCAAAGCCACCCCACCCCAGCCACAGGACCTGGGTCTTTGATGGATTTTGTTTCAGTCAGTTCTTCCTTAACCATCCAGTCATGGCATGAAAGAACCTGGCCAGTGTGTCTGAAGTGGAGTCCGGATGGCCATCCATCAACAGATAAAGCTGGGTGTCATCAGCATACTGCTGACAACCCAGGCTGAGACTCCGGACAAGCTGGTTGAGGGGGCACCTATGGATGTTAAATAACATAGGGGAAATGATTGCCCCCTGCAGGACCCCACACACCAAAGGGTGCAGTGGCACCCTTTGAAACCTCCTCTCTAAGCACCACCTGACCCTGGAGGAAAGAGCACAGCCATTGAAAGGCTACACCCCAAATCCCAATGTAGGTGAGGCAATGGTCTAAAAGATAGAGATAGACCATGTTGAAGGTTGCTGAAAAATCTAGCAATATCAGTGGCCTTGGCCAGTCTTGATCCAGCTGTCGACGGAGGTTGTGAGGACGACCAAAGCTGTCTCCATCCTGTGGCCAGGGTGGAAACCCAACTGAAATTAATCCAAAGCCGATGTCTCATCCAGAAAAACCTGAAGCTGCTCAGCCGCTGCTCTCTCAACTACCTTACCCAGGTACGATAGATTTGATACCAGGCAGTAGTTGGTAAGAGATCTAAAGACTTTTTTTTCAAGAGTAGATGCACCACTTCCTCCTTCAAACACCCTGGGAAGGTCCCTGTGCTAAAGGACAGCTTGATAATCTCTTCCAGGAGAATCCACACCGAAACTCGGCTGGCCTTAACCAACCAAGACAGGCACAGGTTCAGGAGGCAGGTGGTGGGTCTCACAGCTAACAGGATCCTGTCAACATCATCTTGGGAAAGCCAGCTGAAATGTTCCAAGAACAGACCTGAAGACGGGCAAGGGACCTCTAGTTCCATCACTTAATCAATGTTTGTAAGGAGGTCATGGCGGAGCGACAAGACTTTATCCAAAAAAAAGTTTGAAAATGCCTCACAGTTATGGGCTGAATTCACAATTAAATTTGATTGTCCCTCACAATTAAATTTGGTTTTAGGGTTGGTTCACAATTTGGTTGGTTCACAAATTTGGTTGTAGGGACCTAATTATTCTGTACAGTTAAGCCGAGCGAGAGCTAGCAGACACAATTGAGGCTACGTAGTAATCCTTCCCAGCAGCCTTCACTGCCACCTCATAGGCTTTCATAAGCATCCTATAAAATGCTCTTGTGGCTTCTTTGCAAGCCTGTCGCCAAACTCGCTCTAGCTGACTAAGCTTCCGTTTCTTGCCCCAGGGCTCAGTGGTAGACCATGGAGCTCAGTTTTGACGGGGGCAAAGAGGGCGTCGAGGTGCAATTTCATCTTTGGCCATGGAAAGTCATCAATGCCAGTCTTCCACAAGTGTATCTAGAGAATCTCCAGGGGGAATAGGATCTTGTAGAGCCCTCTGGAATCCAATTGGATCCATGAGTCTACACAGGCAAGCATAAATCAGCTCATCGCCCAAACAGGGTGGGTGCAAGAAGTCCATCCGAGCCTTCAGGACCAAGTGGTCTGACCAAGGAACTTCCTCAAATGGCATCAGAACCACATCTATTCCAAACCAATCCCGTGTGTGGCCCGCTTGGCGTGTGGGACCCAAAATAAATTGGGAGAGCCTCAGTGCCACCATGGATGATACCAGGTCCAGAGCCTACAATGAAGGGGTGGCATCTACATGGACATTGAAGCCCCCCCCCCAGTACTATTAGCCTGGGAAACTCCAAGGCCCGGCTGCTGCCACCTCTAGCAAGTTCAACAGTGTATCTGCCAGTGTGTTGGGAAGCCAGTACACTAGCCAAATAGCCAAGTTCTCCTCAACTTCCCACACCAGGCCTACATGTTCAATGCCAGAGATCTGTGGAGTGGGTAGAGCCCTGAAGCAGAAAGCCTCCCAGATGAGCAATGCCACCCCCAGCTAGCCCACTGTCCGAGACTGATGGAAAATCAAGAAACCTGGTGGAGTAAGATCTTTCAGGGTGAATGTCTTGCTTCCTTGCACCCAGGTCTTGGTCACGCACACCAGGCTCACACCCTGTGAAATAAAATAACTCTGCAGGGTGGCAGTCTTATTGCTAATGGGCCTGGCATTACACAAAAACAGTGTCGGAGAGTACTATTCCTAGCCCCCCTACCATCATGCCTTGGGATGGGACGCAGACTGGAAAGAGTCTGAGCTTGTCCATATCTCCAGCTCTTTCCTTTATACCATCTGCTCCCACTGCCATACCTCCTGAACCCCTCAGTAACTGGGATCATAGTTTTTGTTTCGAGTCATTCAACTGGGTTTCTTAAAAAAACACATGCTTTCCATAACATCTGTAAAGCTTTGATATATTTGGTTGTGATGATTAACCTCTAGCAATAACAATTGGCTCAGCTGCCTTAATATCATAGAAGGGAAGGAAAAAGAATTTCTGACTGGCCATTGGCTGGGCTGATCCAAAAGGGTAGAAAGGGCCTCAGAGGAGAAAGGACTTAGGAAAGGAAGGTTGAACGAGAGATGGTCTAGAGGACTGAAAGGCAGAGGAAAAACTCTCACAAAAGAAAGCAACACGAATTGGTTCTTGACTTCCAGTTGGGCAAGATGGCGGAATGAAGCCAAAATACCTGTATTGTGGCTAAAAACTCTGTACTTTAGCCCTGGGTCAGAAGATTTTCTTCAAGAAACCCAACTCTCAAGAAAGAGGAGGAATGTCGCTACCCAACAAGGGTTTTTGGATGTGCCAGCAGGCAATTTCAGGCAAGTCCTATATAATTCCAACCTCCCAACCGACTACCCCCTCCCTTTCTTTCCCTTCCCTTCCCTCCCCTTCCCTTTTCCCTAATAATAATACCCCCTTTGCACATAGAAATTTAAGATATATAAGATATTAAACTAAGAAGAACTATACTAACCCTGTCCTTCTTGGTTTTCCAAGGAATCACCCAACCAAAGACGGGAAGGAGGCGGCAGCCCAGTGATGAGGGCCCCGGAGGCTGGCGGCGTGTAAAGGCGGTGGCGCTGATTCTCGAGGCGGCAGGGTCGGGCGAGGTTGGCCTGTGGAAGGCGGTGGAGGCGACGGCAGCTCTAGAGGAGCCTCCGGGATTGAGGCTTTTTCGGCGGAGACTAAGAACGACGGCGATTGACTGATCGGAGCAGAGGCAGAGGCATCCGGCCCTGGGGCGAAGGGGCGACAAGAGTTTTGGGTCATGAGGGCCAGGAGAGGATGAAGAAATGAAAAGAGCAGGCAACAACGACGATCGCAGGGGCAAACCAACCCCTCCCCGATATTGAGAACTTCCGGTGACGTTTAATTCCAACTTTAAACTACAATCCCCAGAAGGCTTTGCAGACAACTTTGGCTTAGATCTAAAGACTATAACCTGTAAAACTCAGCTTAGTCTACCAGAATTCACATTCTGCAGGTCAGTAAAGGCTTTTGGGAAAATAAGGACCTCAAATGGGATTAATTGGGGATAATTGACTGGGACAATTAAAAAATATAGATGCATTTCTTAGATGATTTAATATAAATACTTGAGTGTGTTTATGATATACTGACAAAGGAAAAAGTGGTGATCATTTCAAACTGGTGCTCAGCGAGCTTAAATAATCTACTTTTATGAAAATCAAAGTGATTCTATTGAGTTAATTGGCATTATCTATATAAACGATCTGGTGTGAATAATAAATATATATCTAAATAAGGCCAATTAATACTTAAACCTAAAGATATTAGATATTACATATATTAATTGTGTATGTCAGGTACTTATAAAGAGTTGCAAACTAGAAGGAAAACATATAGATATAATTTAATGAAGAAAAATAGAAAAACGGAAAAAAGCGGTAATCCAACCACAAGGAAAAATCCAAAAGAGGAGGAGAAGGAAGAAGAAATAGAAAACTTAGAAGAAACTGTAAGCCATCAACTACAACAAAAGAGACCTAGCCAAATACAAGCTAATATGGAGAAAGCATTGGAAAAATTAGCTAACCAACTGACGGCTTTAACAACTCAGCTAACAGGAACGGAAGAAAGACTACAGGCAAAAGTGGATCAAATAAATAACAAGATGGATAGAGTAAACAATGAATTAGAAAGGTTGACTAAAGAATGTAACTCTGTCAGAATGGACGTTCTGAATGTACAGACGGAAATGAAGACAGTTAAACAAGAATTGGTTACAGGATTCCGGGACATAAAACAAAAAATAGAGGAAAATACTAAGGATATTCTAGATAACAGATAAGATATAAAGAAAATCAAAGTGAGACAAATTAAAACAGAGAGATCACAATTAGACTGTAAGGCATGGAAAGGCAAAACAGAAAACAGATTAGCCACAACTGAAATGCAAGTAAGAGAGAACAATCTCCGCTTTCAAAAAATCTCAGAAGACATGATACAAGAAAGATTAGAAGAAGATATGACTCATCTGCTTGCCACATACCTGGAGATTGAAGAGGAAGCTATTGATATTAGAGAAATATACAGGGTTAATTCTAAATACGCTACAACAAAAAACTACCAAGAGAAATTTTAATAAAATTTGCAGACAAAAGAATAAAAGAGAACATACTGAGCAAACAAAGAGAGGAATCATTAATTTACAAGGGGAAAGAAATACAGATTTTCCTAGATTTACCATTCTCAGTTAGAAAAAAAAGGTGTGACTTTGATTCTCTACGTAAGATACTACATGAACTGGAGATAAGGTACAGATGGGTTGGACCATATTTTTTAAGTGTTCTACTCCCTACAGGTAGAATACTAATAAGAAACATAGAAGAAGCTGAAGAACTAGAAGAAGAACTTAAAATGAAGAAAAAGAACAAAGATGACAGACCCGGCAGGTCAGGCTCACCTCGAAATGAAGATAAAAATTCTGCTACAAATCAAGAAGGCCTACTAGATGAGACAGAGGCTTACAAATGAAAAATAACGTAATGGAAGGCCTAGAAATACTATCTATCAATATAAATGGCCTGAACACAGTACAAAAGAGAAAGAAGACCTTCCATGCGCTCTCCAAATATAAAGCAAATATAATATGTCTTCAAGAAACGCATATAAAAAGAAAATACTACTACTTACTAAATGATAAACGTCTTGGAACAGTCTATGCATCTTCAGTGTCGGAAAAGAAAAGAGGCATAGCAATATATATTAGAGATCCTACTATTAAAGTGCTGGAAGTAATGAAAGATACAAAAGGTAGACAGCTAACACTCAAACTACAACTGCCAACAGGAGAAATAAAAATATTAACTTCCATATATGCTCCTCTGACATCAAAAGAAGAGTTCTTTACAGAACTCTTTACAATATTAGAACAACAACTAGAATATGAGATCATTGTTATTGGGGACATGAATGGAGTTCTGGACAGTAAACTGGATAGATCTAAAAACCAAAAAAGTGGCAAGCTTCCAAAAAGTGTTAAACTGGATATGCAGCGTCTTAATTTACAAGATATCTGGAGAATTAAGAATCCAAATGTTAAAGACTATACATTTTACTTGGATAGACACAGGTCCTACTCGAGGATTGATATGTGCTGGACCTCGGCTACCTTGGTGAAAAACTTAGAACATGTTAAAATATTACCCTGGACTTTGTCAGATCATAGCCCTATAGTAATAAAATGGCGAAAAAAGATGACGACAACATTTAGATGGAGACTAAGTGATACACTCTTTAATAAAAAGACAGATCTGAATGCGTGCTGTATAGAACTTGAGGAATTTTTACAGAGGAACAAAACCCCAGGGTATGAGTCAAGCAACGATCTGGGACTGCTCAAAGGCCTATATGAGGGGTATTTTCATCTCCATAAACTCAAAAAATAAAAAAGAGAGGGAAAAATCTTTGACAGAACTTCAGACTAATCACGCACAGCTAGAAAAAACCCACCAACAAACAAATAGTAAGAAAATCCTGAAAGAGATTAAAAGGACAAGACATGAAATTGACTTACTTTACACAGATGAGATGGCAAAAAAACTAAAATTTGTAAAACAGAAGCGTTTTGCACACGCAACTAAGCCGGGCAAATACTTGGTGTCTGTGATCAAAACAGAAAAACAGAAAAGAGCGATAACCTCAGCAAAAGTAAATGGGTGGATAACACACAAAGAAGATGAAATAGCACAGTGCTTCTTAGAATACTTTAAAGATCTTTATAAGAAAAAGTTACAGAACGAACAAACTGAGGATATAACAAATTACATTCAACAGAACCCTTTTAAATCAGCTCTCCAAGGACGATATAACTCTCTTAAATCAAGATATTACAATAGTACAACAGGCAATTAGGAAATTAAAGAGCAGGAAGACTCCTGGACCTGATGGGCTCACAACCATGTATTATAAATCGTTCATAGAAGAAGTGGCACCAACATTAGTAAAGGTGATGAATGAAATGTACAAGAAAAATAAAGTTAACAATTGCACAACCAGAAACAGGTATTAAAGAACTTATAAACTATATTAAAAAATATGGAGAGCTGCCAGGTTACAAACTTAATAAAACTAAAACAAAAATCTTTCTTGAGCATACAACTAAAGAAGAAGAATCAAATATAACTGCTTTTTCAGGATGCACAATATCAACTAAACCGATAAAGTATCTAGGAATAACTTTTCCAAAAGAAAATCAAGATCTATTTATGCATAGCTACCAAACAGTATGGAATAAGATTGAATGTGATCTTCAAACTTGGGCCAAACTAAAAGCTTCCTGGCTAGGCAGAATAGCCATAGTTAAAATGAACATCCTTCCAAGATTAAATTTTCTATTTCAAACAATTCCTATTAAAATTTTGGATAAGATATTAACATCTTGGCAACAAAAAATCAACAGATTTGTTTGGGACAAAAAACGTCCCCGAATAAAATTTAAAATCATGATGGATGAAAAGAAAAGAGGGGGCATGTCGCTTCCAAATTTAACAATATACCACCGAGCGGCAACCCTGGTATGGATTAAAGACTGGATCATGCAGACTAATGAAAGGAGTATTAAATTGGAACTTGCAGGTTTACAATATGGAGCACACTATTTATTATGGGGGGGGGGGAATTGGAAGAAAAATCTAGAAGACATTGGGGGCCACCCAACTGTAGAAAACATGGTGGCAGTTTGGCAGAAACTTAAACCAAGATTAAGTCTTACTGGATCATTATTGATGGCGCCCTTTAATGCTTACGGTACTGTAATGGACAGGAAAAAGTATGGGACAATACAATATCAGGATTTGGTGAAAACAGACGGCACACTAAAAACACTATCAGAGATACAAGATAGTCACCCGCAGATGTCATGGCTAACCTATCACCAGCTAATTTCAAGATTCAAGGAAGACAGTCTAACCCGGGGAGTATTGAAGGTAAAAACAGAATTTGAACAGTAAACCGACTCAACACCTACTAGGTAAAATCTACAAGCTATTGGTGACATATGATACAGAAGATGAACAAGTGAAGTCGTGCCAAATTAAATGGATGGAGAATCTAAATGAGATTATAACAATCGATGAGTGGGAACAGCTATTTAGTAGAAACCTTAAATTTACTTTATGTCAAGGGATTCATGAAAATTGGTTGAAAATGTTACATAGGTGGTACCTTGCGCCGAGAGATATTCAAAATATGAACAATTTGACATCTGGTTTATGTTGGAAATGTCGCAAAGCCAGAGGCACTTTTTATCATTGCTGGTGGACATGTAAATCAGTCCAGAAATTTTGGAAGAAAATACATAAGAACGTAGAAGGCATTATCGGTCAAACTGTAACATATGATCCCAAACTATTTCTACTGAGTAAAACTCCAGATAACATCGACAAGGACCAACAGGATATATTAAAATATTTAATTACAGCTGCAAGAGTAGTTTTAGCATCTTTATGGAAAACAAACAGAATACCAAAAATTGAGACCTGGATTGATAAAGTTTATGAATACATAACAATGGCACAATTAACTGAAACATCACAAAAGGATACTCAAAAACAAAATAGAGACAAATGGAAATCTTTCTATGAATATATTAAAACCAAAAAATAACTATTAAACTCTATGAGTTACAGCAGGATTAAATTGGAGATCAAATCCACTCTGCTACTAAGTTAATGTAATACTATATTCTACAAGGGGGTAGTACTAGGCATATCAATGTTGAATAATATTTATGTAATATTTTTCCCTTTTCCTTTTTTCCTTCTGTACCCCTATTTATTATTGAAAATCAATAAAATATTTATTAAAAAAAGGAAAAAAGGAAAGCAACACAAGAGAGAGGAGCTGAACACAATAACTGAGTTGCAGAGAAAAGTTCACATATTGAAGTTCACATATTGATTTGAAATTACCATCAAGATCTTTTGCGTTGTTGCTGTCTCACAAAGGGAGCTTACACTCTCAAAAGCTTACCCCCTGACTCTTGTTGGTCACTAAGGTGCTACTGGACTCAAATCTAACTGCTTTACTGCAGACTAACACAGCTACTCTCTGAAACTATCTGGTAAGGGGTGCAATTCATTCATGATTCCCATAGGATTCCACTACTGAGATAATAAAACGTTTTCAAATTCATCCTACTATAGTCACCACACAATAATCCATCTTCCTTCCTTCAAGATGAGATGCATAATAGTAAAGGAGTCCTATATTTCACGGGAAGCTTGCATCTCCTCTTAATTATATGTGGTCTGCTAATTCATTAAGTGAATGGAAGAGATGGTTCTATTCCCAGCTGTACTAATGAGAACCTGTTGGACATGGGGCAAATCACCTGACCTTTGTGGCTGTGTTTAGCCTTTTAGAAAAGATATATTAAGAAACAGTACTTCACAAGTGAGGTTTAATTAGACATTGTTAGTGAAGCACTTTGATCCGCCTATTCAAAAAGATTCCATTTAGTTATGGCTCTGATGTTTTATTTTACACTTCAGCTTCTATAGACTAGGAGTTCATGAAATATATCACATCAGCACATTAACAGATTATGGTTGTAAACAGGTTTTTTTTTTTTTTACTGACCCCCGTTCTTGTTCCTTTACCGGCAAGAGATGTTTGCAGATCACAATTCTCATCAGCATGCTATGAAAAGCTTCACCTATTGATTTCTGTAGATCAAGTTGCTATTAGACACAAGAGCAGGCCAGGCTGTTTTTAATGGTCAGGTGGCAACCCCCTCCCTCCACCCACACACACACGCATATGCACTATAGCATATTTATACGTGGTTGCAACCCTCAGAAATGCATTGTTTGTAAACTAAAAGCTAACTTTTGTAGCATCTTAGGTTTGTCCCTTATGAATCACACATTAGGAAACATCCTAAAGTTTAACCTATCTCCTAAAATGTCCCTGGAATTAAGGCAAAGTGGGTTTTTTCCTTTAAAAAAATATTTTAGGCAATTTCAAGTATTAATAATACATTTATTGCTTTCATAGACCAGGAAAAAAATCAAGTTTGTTTAAACATGTTAAATTTTATCATGCAAATCTGTAAAAACAATTGACTTCAAGTGGTCCAGAATATATTTGATACATTTGGGTTGTGACTGAAGTAAAATAATAACATGCAGGCTTCATTCATGCCAGCTTCCTCCCCTCTTAATTCCCCTTAAGTTCTGAAACTGAAATCACAGTCCTTTAAATAGCTAAAACTTGGTTCAAAATTGAGATTCTCCTAGATAAAAACAATTTAGTGTTTTGTGTGGCGTTTAAATGTATACTGCCAAGCATCAAGGGACTTCTAAGTGTTATTACGAACCTGTGGTCCCCAAAGGACATTATCATGAATGTTCCCATCTACTCTCCCTAAATTGATCATTTGGTATAATCCTGTACTAGATATAGTTTTCCCAAAAGCTCCCTATCTGAAATTCTCTTACATTTTACTCTCTATCCCTCACCAATCAAGGCACTTAAAAAGATAATATCTTAAAATATTCTCTCTTTTTAACTTCAGATTTCCTGGGAAGACACAAAAGGAAGGGGAAATTCCAGGGCTCGTTGTGCTCTGCACAGCAAATATTCAAGAGCACTTTCTCTGTAGCATTTATCAGTGCAAACCCACAGCTAGACTGTTGTATTTAGACATGAGAAACTCTTAAGTCCACATCCACAAAGTTGACTTTGGTGTCTCAGCCGAATCTACCTCACAAGCTAAAACACAGCTCATACTTCCTTGAAAGAAGCATTGGGAGAGAAATTTAATAACTTGTTTTACCGTATATACCCATGTATAAGCCGACCCGCGTATAAGCCGAGGTGCCTAATTTCTCCCCCAAAATGGGGGGAAATTAGGCACCCGCGTATAAGCCGAGGGTCGGCTTATAACCCCTCCCCCCCCGCAGGCTTACCTGACAGGGCTCCTGGCGAAGGCGGTGGTGGTGGCGGCGGGCCCCCTGCAGGAGGCTTCCAGGGCGGGGGGAGCCAGGCACGCCTGGCAGCAGGCTTCCCCTGGCCCTTCCAGGGCGGGGGGAGCCAGGGGCGCCCGGCAGCAGGCTTCCCCCAGCCCTTCCAGGGCGGGGGGAGCCAGGCACGCCCGGCAGCAGGCTTCCCATGGCCCTTCCAGGTCGGGGGGAGCCAGGTGCGCTCGGCGGCGGCGGCTGCGCGGCCTTCTAGAGGCCGCAGCAGGCTTCCCCCAGCCCTTCCAGGGCAGGGGGAGCCAGGCGCGCCCGGCAGCAGGCTTCCCCTGGCCCTTCCAGGGCGGGGGGAGCCGGGCGCGCTCGGCGGCGGCGGCCGTGCGGCCTTGCAGCGGCCGCAGGAGGCCCTCACAGGGCGCTCCTGGCCAGGGGAAGCCGCATGGGCCCGGCAGCGATGGCGGCGGTGTCAGGCTGCTATCTCGGTTTCGTTATTGCCTCTGTCTCTGCGTTGTATTGTCTGCCCCCCAAGGTCGCATACCTAGGCCTGGGAACCCAGCTCCTGGGAAACTGTATTCAGCCTGTACGTGTAATCACCCGTCTTTCCTGCCTTATAATATCTCCCAGCTAGTGAGCCTCTCATAGCTGTCATTTTATTCGTTTGCACTGTATGCCTAATTGACCAGTAAAAGCCATCTGTTTGGACTCTATATGACTTTGTGGTGATTTCTGGTTCTGTGGGCCAAGGGCTGACATTATGACAGCTATCTCTTCACCATTCTACTAGCCAGGCTGGAGCCCAGGGGGGTTCGCCTGCCACTTGGATGGGAGCTATGCAGCTCTCCAGGTGATCTACACCCTGGAGCCCTTCTCTGAGGATCCTACTCTGTTACAAGACTTAATCGCTGAACTTTTCCGGACGACCCGAGAGGTTTGCCGCTTGAGGGGACTGGTACAGAAACAGTGGCAATCTCTTAAAGGACGTCTCTGGATGTTAACGTCGGAGGATACTGATGCTCGTCTAGATCTTCAGGACTTGGATCAATTACTGGACGATGCCCGATTGGCGACTGAGGATTTACAAATATTAACTGGACTTTTGGATAATCTTATTTCTCGAGAAACTCTTTCTACCATGGCGGGAGCCCCACCGGAGGGTTTTTCCCTGATCCCGGATGCAGCCAGCTGTCAGGCTGAGGCCAAGCGAGTCGCTATTAGCACCGCTCTTCTCCTTGTGGAATGTACAAAGGACACCCCGGTAGCCACCTTGGCTCAAGTTTTGACCTCGACCTTCGGAGCCGAGGCACCCGCACTGGCGGTTCGAGTACAACCTCTGCTGGGCGGGGAACCCGACCCCATACTCTCACTCCTGGAGACAGAACTTTTGCCGCGCATTACGGCAGAGACTGCCCTGAGACTTGAGAACGCCAAAGTTCTTGCGGATCAGCAAGCCGCCGAAGCGGCTAAGGTCGCAAGAGAGAGAGAGGCTGCGGAAGCAGCCAGGGCGGCTGCAGCAAGGATTAGGAATCAGGCGAACGTGGACACGCGCCCTAAGGGCAATGTACTAGGGCTATCAGGTCTGTCCTTTTCCCCGGCGTTTGTCCCGCCGCGCGCGACTCAACGCGCACGCCGTTTGGCTGACCGACGTCGAGACTCAGAAGAGTCTGAAGACGAAGATTTATATGGAGATAGCTCTCAATGGGCCACAAGCTTCCGGACCAGTAAGCCTCATCTTACTGGTGGCCCAAGTGAGGAGGCTCATTTCTTAAGAGCCCAGAATCGGGAGCTCTCCGACCGTGTTGATCAACTCCAAGAAGTAATGGAACGTATGCTTCAGGAGAACAGGCAATTACAACAAACCCTGATAGCTCTGAGACAGCCCGTTCCGATACCGGGTCAGGGGGTACCCGTACAGCCACCCGCTAATGTGCCTGCTCCACCCTTGCCTCCTGGAGCTCCTGTTGCTCCTCCGCCCGGACCACCCGTGCAACCACCCGCTAATGTGCCTGCTCCACCCTTGCCTCCTGGAGCTCCTGTTGTCCCTCCGCCCGGACCACCCGTGCAACCGGGTCAACCTGCGCCCGGCCCTTGGAAGCAACTCAAATTGAGGACTACGTATGACGGATCTCTCGAGACTTTGCCTTGTTTCTTGCATCAAGTGGACAGTTATATGCGAGAACAAGGACAACTTTTCCCCACGGAAGACAGCCGGGTGCGTTACGTAGCTTCCCTTCTGACAGGTAAAGCGGCTGACTGGATGGTCCTCCAGTTTGACACCCGCTCTCGTGCTATTCGTTCCCTCAACAACTTCATGACTGCCCTGAGAAGGAGGTTTGAGGACCCCTTCCTGGGGGAAAGAGCCAAAACGGAACTCTTACAATTAAAACAAGGCTCTGCTACAGTTCGAGAATTTGCCGATGAATTTCAACGACTGGCAAGTAAAATTGTAGGTTGGCCCGAGACCACCCTGATCCATCATTTCAGGGAAGCCTTGCATCCTGACATTCTGAACTGGTCTTACATGCGAGGCGATCCCGATACCCTCGAAGACTGGATCCTATTGGCCGAGGAAGTGGAAAGCCGCCGACGCTTCATTTCTCTCGTCCGTCAAAAGCACAAGGAAAAAGGCACCCAAAAGCCTCAACCCAAGGCACCACTGCTCGTCCCACGAAATCCCCCACGTCCGCCCCAGGAACGTGAAGCCCGATTTCAGAGGGGTGCCTGTCTTACTTGCGGAGAAATGGGCCACTTTGCAGCCGTTTGCCCACGCCGCCAGGAAATATTTCGTCCCAGCACGACAACCCGCGCCCGAGGTCGTCCACCACGCAGAGGCACCGCGGCCACCCGCAGCGCAGCTCCGGGAAGACCCACACCCTCTGCACTCCATGCCGGGGACCCAGCCTCCCTGCCTACTACCAACGACCCCGCCGGGTCTCGGATTACAAGTGCCCCATTGGGGGACGATTTTCCCTCTTCGGATGAGGAAAATCCTTGGATTTCTCCAGCCTTAAACCTGGAATCTCCCCTCGACTTGTCAAAAAACGGCTCCGGTCTGTGGTGAATGGAGCGTCTCCACAGACCTCTCAGGATCTTCCTATCAAACCGAATGCTCCTACCAAAATTAAAGACGTGGACTCCACCGTCTACGTGGATGCAGTTTTACAGCAACTTAACGGTGGCCCACAAATCCCCGTCAAAGCACTAATTGACTCCGGTTGCTGTCGCACTCTCATAAGCGAAACCACTTTTGCTGCACTCAGAGCCGACTCTGAGGCTTTACCCGCCCCCGTCCAATTTGCCCAAATGGACGGAAGCCATTTCCAGGGGGGTCCAGTTGATCACCGCACCATAGGGGTGGCAATGGGAATTGGTTCCCACTGGGAACAAATAGACTTCACTATAGCCCCTATCCGATTTGAAGTGGTCTTGGGAATTAACTGGATTAAAGGACATAGTCCCAGTATTGATTGGGAAACAAACACTATCTCCTTCGCTAGTCCCACCTGCGGCCAGCATCGGCAAAACTTTGCTCTGCTATATCCGCCCGTTCCAGCATTAACCTCTACTGCCCCAGCACCACCGGCTCTACCCGCTGTGTACCGGGACTTTGAAGATGTCTTCGACCTTAAGGAATGTGATGCCTTACCCCCCCACCGGGCCTCAGACTGTGCGATTGAAGTAGTAAAGGACTGCACATTAACCAAGAGTAAGATTTACCCTATGAGCGCTTCAGAGCGCACTGTCCTCCGGGACTTTTTGGACAAAAACCTCGCCAGAGGGTTCATTCGCCCTTCGAATGCCCCAAACTCGGCCCCCGCGTTTTTCGTCCGGAAAAAAGAGGGCGACCTTCGCCTGTGCATTGACTTCAGAAAGCTCAATGCGGTTGCCCAGACCAATGCCTATCCTATCCCATTAATATCCGATATTTTGGGACAATTACAGGAAGGCCGTGTGTTCTCTAAATTAGACTTGGTAGAAGCTTACTACCGAGTCCGTATCCGCGAAGGGGATGAGCACCTCACTGCCTTCTCTAGCTGTTTCGGAATGTATGAATTCCTTGTGATGCCGTTCGGATTAAAAGGGGCCCCGGGGGTCTTCATGCAACTCATCAATGAAATCCTACATGACCTTCTATATCGTGGGGTGGTGGTCTACTTAGATGACATTCTCATTTATTCGAAAACTATGGACGAGCATGTGGCTCTGGTCAGGGAAGTTCTGCAATGCCTGCGCAACCATCAACTTTTCGCAAAACTTGCTAAGTGCGAATTTCACCAAAGCAAACTCACGTTTTTGGGATACATCATCTCCCACCAAGGTCTTCGCATGGACCCCGCCAAAGTCCAAGCCGTCCTCGATTGGACTCCCCCCACCAACCGGAAGCAAGTACAGCAATTTCTGGGATTTGCAAACTTCTATCGAGGATTCATCCCTAACTTCGCCCAGGTGGCTCTACCCATTACGGACCTACTGAAAACTAAGGGAAAAGTAAGCTCGGCTGCCTTGCCCTCCGCGAAAATCCTATGGACTGAGCAATGCCAAGCCGCCTTTCTGGCCCTCAAACGCCTCTTCACTTCGGAGCCGGTGCTACAGCACCCAGACCCAAATCAAATGTTCATTGTGCAAGTCGATGCTTCCGATGTAGCCATGGGAGGGGCTCTCCTCCAGCAAGGACCGGATGGTCTTCTTCACCCTTGCGCTTACTTTTCAAAAAAATTTGCGCACGCTCAATTAAACTGGCCCATCTGGGAGAAAGAGGCCTCCGCAGTTCATCATGCTCTGACTCTATGGCGACAATTCTTGGAAGGGTCTAAAGTCCCCTTTGAGGTTTGGACCGATCACAAAAATCTAGCTGCCCTCACGGGGTCCCATAAGCTATCAGCGAAACAACAACGGTGGGCGGAGTTCTTTGCGCAGTTCCGTTTCACCCTGAAGCACGTCCCTGGGAAACAGAACGTTCTTGCGGATGCCCTCTCCCGTTTACCACAATATCCGGTAAAACTCGAAAGACCCACCAACTCTCTGTTCACCCCTATGCAACGTGGGGCTCTACCTATGCTGGCTGTACAAACTCGATCCCAGCATCAGCACACCTTACCCAACGTACAACTTCCACCAGCTCAACCGGCTGCCCAGCCGCCACCGCAACAAACCGGAGTTCCCGCCCTTCCTACCCCTCCGACCGCCCAGCCGCCTGCAGTCTGCGCGCCGCCGCACGTAAGCACTAGCCCCATAACTGTTTCTAAGATCTCCATGGCCGACGGGGGGGCCCCCTCCAAAATCCCCATCTCCGAGTCCTTTTTAACTGTCCTTCGGGACCAGTGCCTTTTAGAACGTTCCGCTCATACCCTACCCCCTGGTGTTTTGGAACAAGGAGGATCCTGGTACAAGGACTCGAAATTGTATGTCCCCAAGGCTCTCCGAAAGGACGTTTTACATTTAGCCCATGGAGCCAAAACAGCTGGGCACTTTGGGTTTCTGAAAACCCTTCACTTATTGCGCAGACAGTTCTGGTGGGGGGGAATGCGTTCCGACATTGACTCCTTCATCCGCAGCTGTCCCGTTTGTGCCGCTGCGAAACGATCGCAGGGCAAACCCCCGGGACTGCTACAACCTCTTGAAACGCCCAGCAAACCTTGGGAAGTGATTGCTATGGACTTCATGACTGATCTCCCTCTCAGTGGGGGTAAAACTGTGTTGTGGGTTGTTACTGATTTGTTTTCTAAGCAAATACATTTGATTCCATGCGCAGGGATTCCCTCTGCTCAGAAACTGGCCCGCCTCTTCGTGACGCATATCTTTCGTTTACATTCGTTTCCGCGTAAGATAATTTGTGACCGCGGCAGTAGTTTCGTTTCTAAGTTTTGGAAAGCTTTCCTCAAGTTGGTGGGAGTGGAACAAGGGTTGTCTAGTGCATACCATCCTCAAACTGATGGTCAAACTGAACGTGTCAATGCTGTACTTGAATGTTATTTACGCTGTTATGTTAACTACCACCAGGATAACTGGGTAGAACTGTTACCTTTAGCAGAATATGCCTACAATAATGCCATGCATCAATCCACAGGTTTTAGCCCATTTTTTGCTGTGTATGGACAAGATTTCAGTCCCATCGCTCCTACAAATGATATAGAGGGGGAGGGGAACCCCGACATTGCCTCCTGGGCACACGCCCTCCGTACCACTTGGCCCTGGCTCATTAGCAACCTCGACCGAGCCAAACGTAAATACAAAGCACAAGCTGACAAACATCGCTCCCCCGGGGGTGATCTGCAAGTGGGTACTTTGGTTTACCTTTCCACCAAAAATCTCCGTTCCACCCAACCGTGCCATAAGCTCAGTGCTAAATACATTGGCCCTTTCCCCATCACCCGGGTCATAAACCCTGTCACGGTGGAACTGGCTCTCCCCAAATCCTTGAGGCGTGTGCATCCTGTTTTCCACATTAGCCTCCTCAAACCCCATGTTGCTTCTCCACGGTGGCATCCGGACCCACCTCCTGCGCAACCCATCATGGTGGGGGGGGAGGAACACTTCGAAGTCTCCAAGATCCTTGACTCCCGTGTTCACCATGGCAACCTGCAATACTTGGTCCGTTGGAAACATTTCCCCCCTGCCTATGACGAATGGGTACGCGCACGGGATGTCTCCGCCCCCGACCTCGTCGACGCCTTTCACATTGCTTACCCAGATCGGCCAGCCCCCTTGCGAACTGGGAGGGGGCCTTGAGGGGAGCAGAATGTCAGGCTGGACTCTATATGACTTTGTGGTGATTTCTGGTTCTGTGGGCCAAGGGCTGACAGGCGGCGGTAAGTTGCCCCCTCCCTCCTCCCTGCTCCCTCCTCCCCCCTCCCCTACCCTACCGTATTGACCCACGTATAAGCCGAGGCCAGCTTTTTCAGCCCTTTTTTTGGGCTGAAAAACTCGGCTTATAGGCGAGTATATACGGTATATATTTAAACTATGCATTATCTGTAAGTATCCATTTTATGGCTGATTCATTTTATGGCTGATTGTTCCATAGTGGTTCACACTGGAGAGGACATTGGGCACGGGGAAGTTTGCATAGCTGCATCATTTCTATCTGGTGGAGCAGAATGAGCCATAGGAGCATTCCACTGTCACAATGTGTGGATGGTTCTTTCCAAGTGTGGCTAACGTGAAGGTGTCGTCTCAATAATGTATAATTGCCATGGACACTGGGAGAGTAATTTGTCAGTAATCATTTTCCTTTTCTGCTAAGAATTTAGGGTGTCAATTAGGGTTACCAACTTCAGCTTGGGAAATACCTGGAGATTTGGGGGCAGAGCCTGGAAATAGGGATTTTCAGGAGCAGAAGGGGCTCAGCAGGAATGAAATACATCCCTGCCCTCTACCCTCTAAAGCTGCCATTTTCTCTAGAGGAACTGATCTTCATAGTCAATTGTAATTGCACAAGATCTCCAGGCCATACCAGGAGGCTGGAAAACCTAGTGCCAACTACTAGCATTATGCTTGTGTTAGTGGGCTATTATCACAGTGGGACCACAGAGTAGCTCTGCTAGTCTTGTAAAGCATCTAGAGAATCTTGCTTTGGATTAATTCTCCGAACCTTGGAGAAAAAGTTCTGAGCATGCTATCTCATAAAGAAGAAGAAGAAGAAGAAGAAGAAGAAGAAGAAGAAGAAGAAGAAGAAGAAGAAGAAGAAGAGTTGGTTTTTATAATCCAACTTTCTCTACCACTTGAGGAAGAATCAGACCGGCTTACAATCACCTTCCTTTCCTCTCCCCGCAACAAACACCCTGTGAGGTAGGTGGGGCTGAGAGAGCTCAGACAGAACTGTGACTAGCCCAAGGTCACACAGTTGGCTTCATGTGTAGGAGTGGGGAAATCAACCCAGTTCACCAGATTAGAGTCCACCACTCATGTGGAGGAGTGGGGAATCAAACCCAGTTCTCCAGATTAGAGTCCACTGCTCCTAACCACCGCTCTTAACCACTACACCCAAGTTTGCAAAACAAATTTCCTGTGGCTAGTATCTTGATAAAGACACACCAAAATACTTATATCAAAAATACACCCTGAAAAAGATAGTTACAGAGGGAGCTGACAAAGGGAGCTTTGACTCTTAAAAGCTTATACTTCGAAAATCTTGTTGGTCCCTAAGGTGCTACTGGACTTGAATCTAGCTGTTCACCCTGAAGAAGAAATGTGATCAAAAGACCTCTGCCAATCTACATGTATTATCCAAATATTATAAATTGTCCCCAGCACCCTCTCAACTAAAGACATAAGACAACCAAAACTTGGGTTTAACTAGTTTATTTAAGTGGTTGAACTCTTTCATAAAGTATTAAGGGTGTGCTGGGCAGCCTTTCATGGTGATCTCCATTTTGGCAATACCATCCTGGCTCAAAACACAGGCAGCAATTTACTTGCCAGTTTTGTTTATTCTCAACTGCACGTTAACTGTCAAGAGGTGCTCAGCTTCATCTCCCTCTACTAATGTGCTGCACAGACAACTAAGGGTTTTGTTGATGCTGCTCAGGACCCAGGGTGTTCCTTTCCAAACCCACCTCACTGAAGACTGAATTATGGTATGATCTGGGACAGCTCCCCACCTCATCAAAAGATGATATTTCAGGGTGCTCACTACTTCATCCTACCTAAAATAAACAACCCACTCCATTCTAGATAACAAAGTTATGGCCTAGCCAGTTCTGGGACCAGGCCTAATTATCCCAATTCTTCCAGAAGCAACATGAAGCAGGTAAGAAATGTTCCCACCAGAGAAATAAAAAAAATCATGCTCGGCCCCGAATTGACCAGCTAATCCCATGTTGCCCCTAAGCAAACACCTGCATGAAGAAGACGAAGAACACTTTTATGCTCTCCCCTTTGCCATCCTCCCACATAGTTAAGCAGTTAACTGCCCCAGCCAATCAGGGCCTTTCCCCTCATTTGATTTTGAAGGGATGGGATGGCAGCATCCCTGGCCCGCATGCCCAAGAATTAATTTATATGGATTACTGGCCCTCAGTCATTTTGAGTGTTATGTTGAGAGCTCACCTTGTTTACTTAAACACCAAACAATCACTCATTGCAAATCACTAGACAAGCTTTGCTTCTATAGGGGTGAAGAAATGGCACATTGTTTCCTGAGACTGAGCTGATAGTTTTTTCTTATCATAATTGTTATGATAAATAAGCAGAGAAAAGCAACATGCATCTCTTAGCTTCACAGAATATATATAGATTTCTGAAAAAGCAAATAATCACTACTTATTTTTATTGTTATTTATACATCATGGACACAAAAGTTGTTAGTGCCTCAAATAGCAAGTGTCAAGGTACTGCATATCCACCCAGTTGGTAAAATAAGTCAGTTAATTTGGCAGGTAAGTATTAAGTAATCATGTTGTCAGAATAAGGGAAGTGGCTAAGAGAGAAAGACAAAGAAGAATGAAAAAAAATATAAAGGGAGAAGCAAACAGGAAAGAACCAAAGAGATCAGAGACGAGGGGTTTTGTTCTCAGCCTCATTGAACTGCTGCTTATCTAATTACTTTGGCATTTATAAGGTCTTTTCCAACACAGTGTCAGAGAACCTGACAGTCTTCTCTACCAAAAGGCTACTATACATCTTCCCAAATTACACTGAAACATGTTGGCCAAGACTTTCTTTTCCTTCTGGAATCAGAAGAATGAACACATTTCATCCAGCTACAGCTGCCAAATCTCATTTTGGAGGGCTTGGTCATGTGCCTATCAGGGTGGCTAACAGAAATTCAACAGATGGAGCTCTTCCCATTGCCACGATGCTGATGCAGGGAAAGCCATAATGCATAAAACTCCACTTGCCATACAGCTGTTAGAGGCAGAGAAGCCCTTTTGGGGGGTTAAGAGGGTTAGGCCTACATCCATGGTACTGCTGACACAATAGAAAGAGAATCTGTGCCTTTTTGAGCAGAGGACAATGCTGTTTTCACTGGTGGTTTAAACCTAACACTGCATAGTTCCCAAGCCAAGTCTCTTGTACAATGTGATTAATGATGACAGTGGGAATCAAAGCTCCTCCCAACTAATAGCATGATCTCATTTTCAGTTCACGTGACTCTCATTTGAATCTATTTTTAAAAGCTTATCCAATTTCACTCATTGACTTTGAGAAATTACTTTTGTTCACATTTCACAGCTTCTTCAGCGTGTTAAGATTCTGTTATCCTCAGGACTTTCCCCAATAGAGAATGTCCCTGTAAAGTGGCACTCTTGAGAGACCTATGCTCCTATGCTAACAAGAATTGTTTGAGCAGAAAACCCATCACAATTTTGCTTTCAAAACTCCAATGTGAGTTTTGGTTACTGCAATGTCTGTTTTTGTCTCTAACTATCCATCTATTTATATCGTAACCCATCATTCCCCCAAAAAAATCAGGAAGGATGCCATAGATCCTTCCCTCTATTTTAAGCATTTTTATACTTATATTTGTCATCCTCATACTCAAAAAGAAACATCTCACCAAGAGAGAGCAAGTGTGTCTGTGTGTTTTCAGGGGATATAATACACAAAGTCCAGAAGAGTGTCATATTTCTCAAGTGGAGGAAAAGAAAAAGCAGAATGGCATCACGAGTACATAGAGGAAACAAAAAAGGAAAGGGGAGGACCTTAACAGGTGCTAGATTATCATTTATTATGAAGAAAATAAGCCTGGTTTTGGCTGGGAGGGCTAGAAATGCAATAAATAAATAAATAAATGCTATAGCCAAATGTGCTTCCGATTAACAACTTCTCTTCTTTGGAAGCAATTGGATTCTACTACAAGATTTTTGTTGGCGGTTGAAACAGATGACATTCTGGTACCTCAGAAATAATTTGATGCAAGCATCATACCAATAGTGATACCATGGATGAGTGTGAAATACACATATATGTTTTAGATTAATGGCTGGTAATGGGGGGGAATCTGACATTAATTAGCTGATTCAGTTGCAGATTGAAAGCTCACCTGTTTGTTAATATTTGCAGAATGGCTGAGTACCTATGGCTCTTAAGTTTCTTTTAAAAATTGCTTAAATGTCTTTAAAAATTGTCCATAGGAGCTACACATTATCTGTGAAGGGCTAAAATGTACCATCTTGCCTTTAAAAGCACCCGATAGTTCTCATATTAAAAACAGAAGCATGAATCATATCTGTTGAAAAGTGTTTGTATATTAGAGGGTCAAGTGACATAAAGCTCTGGCTGTTATGGTTGTTCTTTGATGGCTGTTTCATACAAGCAAGCCAATGTTGTATTCTTTGAGAAATGAAACTGCACGTGTGAATTTACCTTTCAGACAGTATGGACAGAGGGTTGCACGAGTTTTTGCTGGGAAGGGGTAAAGAGAGAATGTAGTTGAGGGGAGAAAATAAAGCAAGAAGCTGGCAAGGCAAAACTGAGAGTCAGCATAGGTTCCACTTGGCTAGAATAAGCAGTCTATTTACCAGAATTGGAGGGACAGAAAGGAGGGCCACAATGAAAAGTGCCATAAAACTTCAGACCTTGATGTCCCTATAAATGATGGCCATCCAACGAAGCGGGGAAATATGGCAGATCTTATATTTCCCAATTTTCCTGCATGCCCTCATGCCTGGTCTCTTTATGGACCACTTTGACTCATTTTCCATGATGGATATTGAGAATATCCTGGGATCTGTGAAGCTAACTACTTGTGCCCTGGATCCTTGCCCAATCTTGCTGCTAAAATCATGTAAAGACTACATCGAGTCCTAGTGTTTGTGTAAAGTGTCATAAAGTCAAAGCCGACTTCTGGTGCCCCCAGCAAAAAGCTTTCAAATCAAGTAAGAAGCAGATGAGGTTTGCCATTGCTCTGCTCTGCAGAGTCATGCTTGGTACCTAAGGTACTTGGTCCCTTCCAAGTAGGGCTGTTGATTCGGTTCGGCCTGAACTGAAAATCAGCCGAATTTCCCCTGATTCGGTGGTTTTTAGTTCGGGAGGAACCGAACTCAAAACTGGCGGGCAACCGGGGGAGCCGAATTCAGCGAGTTCGGGAGTTCGTGAATAAATTCGGCAAATTCGGGGCCGTCAGTAAGCAGCATAACCGTCAGTAAGCAGCATTCTCCTCCCCCGGCCAATCGGTGGCCAAGCTGGGTCTTCTTCTGGCCAATCAGTCAGGATTGAGTACTGGAGGAATCAGCTGATGTGCGGCCCGGCCAGGGAGAGAGAGAGAGAGAGCGAAATCCTCGTGTGTGGGGGGGGGTGCTTGTGCACATTCGCTCTTTTCTGTGGCTGCAGGGGGCGTATTTTTTGGGGTACAGACACAAAACTTTCACTGGAGCTTCAGATGAAGCTTCTTAAGATACCCCCCAAGTTTTGTAAACATTGGGTCAGGGGGTCCCGAGATATGGGCTCCCCCCCTTTTTCTTTCCATGGCTGCAGGGGGCGCATTTTTGGGGGTACAGACCCCAAACTTTCAGTGGAGCTTCAGATGAAGCTTCTTAAGATACCCCCCAAGTTTTGTAAACATTGGGTCAGGGGGTCTCGAGATATGGGCTCTCCCCCTTTTCCCTCCCCCCTTTTCCCATTTATGTGGCTGCAGGGGGCGCTTTTTGGGGGATATAGCCCCCAAACTTTTAGCATAGCTTTAGACAATTATTCTTAAGATACTACCCAAGTTTTGTAAAGATGGGTTCAGTGGGGGCAGAAATATAGCCTCCCCCCTTTTCTCTTTCCATGGCTGCAGGGGGCGCATTTTTGGGGGTGCAGATCCCAAACTTTGAGTGGAGTTTCAGACCAGTGTTCTTAAGATACCCCCCAAGTTTTGTGAACATTGGGTCAGGGGGTCCCGAGATATGGGCTTTCCCCTTTCCCCTTTCCCCTTTCCCCTTTCCCCTATTGGGATGAATGGATCAGCCGATCCTGTGTGCATCTTCTCCAGAGCAAAACGTCCCGTGCCTAATTGGAATCATCTTGGATTACAAGTCCTCTTCAGCCCCTCTTGATGGAACAGAAGACAGCCACAGTAAGACCCCTTTGGGGGCTTTAATCTATAATTTTTCTCCTGTGTATGTGTGTGTGGGGGGGGAAAGCAGAGTCTGTGTGTGTGTGGGGAGGGAGAAGTTTCTGTGGGTGGGGGGGAAGCCAAAGGGGGCTTTCGTCGGTTCTGCCTGGGGTGTGTGTTCCCCCTCGAGTCTCTCGCTCCCTGGTTTGAGGGGGGAGGTTTCAGTTGTGTGTTGCAAAGGTGTTGTTTAACAAGGTTGTGTTGTTTTGCAGTTTTTTGCAAATTTCTCAGCTGTTGTCGGGGCTGGGAGCTTTGTGCGTGGGCGGCAAGCTCTGCTGAGAGATGCACATTAAGGGTGGGGGGACCCCTTTCAGGGCCCATATCTCAGCCCCCCCTGACCCAATCTTTACAAAACTTGGGGAGTCTTTCAATAAACGTCCTTTGAAGCTCTGCTGAAAGTTTGGGACCTCTAACCCCAAAAATGCCCCCCCAGAGCCGCGGAAAGGCGCGATTGTGTTTTAATGGCTTTATTCGGCCGAATTTTTTTTCCGAAATTTGAATTCCCGCCGAATTGAACGGATCCGAAGTGGGGGAGTTCGGACTTCGGCATATCCCGAATCCAAACGGGCTGAATTCAGCCGAATCCGAACTATACCGAATTTTTTTTAATTCAACAGCCCTACTTCCAAGTGCCGATCCTGTTTAGCATCTGAGATCTGATGAGATTGGGTTATACCATGGTGCCTTCCCTCTCCAAAGAGTCCTTAGTATCTATAAATCAATCACTAACTCAAGGGACCTTCCCTCAGCCACTCAAAAGGTGATTATCTGTCAACTATTTAAAAAGCCATGCCTTCAGAAAAAATGTGGCCAATTATTACCCAGTCTTTAATGTATACTTTCTGGGCAAAGTGATTGAGAGAGCAGCCCCAGGTCTTCTTGGATAACATCTGCTCTAGACCCTTTTCAGTCTGGTTTCAGACTGGGCTATCAGACAGAGACAGCATTGTTGGCTTTAGTTGATGACCACTGAATTTAGACAAAGCTTATGCCTCCCTGTTGTTCCTACTGGGATTATCTGTCACCTATTGTCACCTTTGCTATAGTGGACCATGCCATCTTGTTGAGGCACTTGGATGAATTGACCACATTGACCCATACCATGGTTACATTAAGACAAGACTGCTGCAATGTACTTTTACATGTATCTCCCCTCAGAATCAATTAAGAGACTCCAGCTGGTGCAGAATGCCATAGCTCAGCTATTATCGGGAACCAGAAGGAACATGAATATTACTCCCATTCTGCAGTAACTCCATTAGTTGCCTATCAGTTACAGGGCTCAATTTAAGGTACTAGCTATCACCTACAAAGTCCTTCATGGCCTTGGCTCCACATATCTGCAGGGCCACCTCTCCACCCAATGCTCCACCACAACATCTTCACTCATCTGAGCAGGGCCTTCTGCAGGGACCAGCCTGCAGATGAGCAAAATCAACAACTGCCTATTCATATGCATTCTCTGTTGTGGCCCCCACCTTATGGAATAGCCTGCCTGATGGGGTTAGAAAGGCTCCCATTCTCCTAACTTTCTGAAAAATATGCAAAACTGAATTATTCATGAGGGCCTTTTCCACAGGAAATAGAGCTGCACTAGAGTAGTTAGCTCTACAGTGTAACAATGTGGATCAGAAAGAAGCTTGGGGTAAAGAGTTAGGGACTGTAGATTATAACATTGTGTATAATCCATACTACCTGTTTCTATAAATGTGTTCCAACTATGTAATTTTGCAAAAGTTTAATGTGTCATGTTTAGGGTTGCCAACCTCCAGGTACTAGCTGGAGAACTCCTGCTATTACAACTGATCTCCAGCTGATAGAGGTCAGTTCACCTGGAGAAAATCGCTGCTTTGGCAATTGGACTCTATGGCATTGAAGTCCTTCCCCTCCCTAAACCCTGCCTTCCTAAGGCTGCACCCCAAAAACCTCCCACTGTTTGCGAAGAGGGATCTGGCAACCCTAGTCAAGTTAATACTTATGCTTTGCTTCATCTATGGTTATATCCAGATTTCTACAAGTCAGATCCTATTGCATTGAGTACTGGATGTTCCACCCTTTTGGTTGTACTGATTTATACTGTGTAATCTGCCTTGAGTCTCAGTGAGAAAGGTGGATTATAAATACCATAAACAAATAAACAAAACAAATAGTTGCATAGGGTCAGAATGTAACGGACTGGATTTCGGCCCGTAACTTCAGAGAACTATGAACTGAAAATAGCTCAAGGCTTTGCTCTTGGCTGCTATTCACAGTATCACAATCCTCCCCGTTTTATCAAATTAGAAAAGGCTTAACACCTGTTTTAACCTTTTTGATAGTACAATATTTTTCTCACGACATAGTTCCTTCGTTTCTCTGTTTAGGTACCGTATATACTCGCGTATAAGCCGAGTTTTTCAGCCCAAAAAAAGGGCTGAAAAAGCCGGCCTCGGCTTATACGCGGGTCAATACGGTAGGGAGGGGGGAGGGAGGAAGAGAGGAGGGAGGAGGGAGGGGGGAACTTACCGCCGCCGCCATTGCCGCCTCCGCCGCCATTGCTGCCGTGCCCGCGTGGCTTCCCCCGGCCAGGAGCGCCCTGGAAGGGCCTCCAGAGGCCTCCGGAGGCCCCGTCGCCGCCCCTGCTGGGCGCAGCGAGGTTGCTGCCGGCCGGCGCTGGCCTGGAAGGGCCTCCAGAGGCCTCCGGAGGCCCCGTCGTCGCCCCTGCCGGGCCCAGCGAGGCTGCTGCCGGCCGGCGCCGGCCTGGAAGGGCCTCCAGAGGCCTCTGGAGGCCCCGGCGCCGCCCCTGCCGGGAGCAGCGAGGCTGCCGCCGGCCGGCGCCGGCCTGGAAGGGCCTCCAGAGGCCTCTGGAGGCCCCGGAGCCGCCCCTGCCGGGCGCAGCGAGGCTGCCGCCGGCCGCCGCCGGCCTGGAAGGGCCTCCAGAGGCCTCTGGAGGCCCCGGAGCCGCCCCTGCCGGGCGCAGCGAAGCTGCTGCCGGCCGCCGCCGGCCTGGAAGGGCCTCCAGAGGCCTCTGGAGGCCCCGGAGCCGCCCCTGCCGGGCGCAGCGAGGCTGCCGCCGGCCGCCGCCGGCCTGGAAGGGCCTCCAGAGGCCTCTGGAGGCCCCGGAGCCGCCCCTGCCTGGCGCAGCGAGGCTGCTGCCGGCCGCCGCCGGCCTGGAAGGGCCTCCAGAGGCCTCTGGAGGCCCCATCGCCACCCCTGCCGGGCACAGCGAGGACCCTGCCGGCCGGCGCCGGCCTGCGCACCTGGATTGAGGTAAGCCTGCGGGGGGGGAGGGGTTATAAGCCGACCCTCGGCTTATACGCGGGTGCCTAATTTTTCCCCATTTTGGGGGAGAAATTAGGCACCTCGGCTTATACGCGGGTCGGCTTATACACGGGTATATACGGTAACCAGCAAATGAATTGACACCTGTGTGAATCTTTCTAACTTTTATTAACAAAAGGAAAGGTTCTTTTTAATAAACAAGACAGTATAACATATAGTACTAATATTATTGAACTTATACAGAATGTAATTAAGCAGGCAAGTATAATCAATTCTCCTAACATTATTTTAATGCATATTAAAACTAGTTGTCTGTTAGAATAAATCAGAATTCAGTCTCTTATTCATTGCTCTTAAGGAATATCAAATAAGCCAGAAGGATCCTAATACTGTATCTTACCAAGCAAGGGTCCTTCAATCTCTGAGCTTCAGTCCAAGGAAATCTGATTTGGTCCTCAGATTCATGCATAGTTATAGCAAAACATATCTATTTGATCAATCTCTGAAGTCACTTATCACAATCATGTGACTATTGCTAAGTACCTGGTTGGCTATCGTAATAAGCAAGTCAGCATAAACACATCTGTTCACTTTATCACATGATCAATACATATCTGAAATAGCTAGATAGAAGACCAGAAACTATCTCATCAAAATCACCTTTTAAAACTTTCCCAAACTTTCCCAAAAACTTTCCCCGATTATATCAGCTTAAAACTAAAACTGCAAGCAAAGGATGACATAGCAAACAGGTGTCTCCTTGTACTGGGGATGAGATCATTGCTACTGTGACAAGAAGACCCTGATATATCCTTCTCCACTATGCATGGAGTCCTCCAAGCTATCCCTTCACCTTCAATAAGGAATGTAAAAATAGAGGGAAGCAAGAAGGTGCCCAGGACTTCCATGGCAGTAAAAAGCACAGAACAGCATATAGAGATCCTAACGTCTATGATCCATAGTGTGAACTTAGGATATCAATACAGAGTCTAGTTTAACATTCCAGGCATTAGAAGTCTGGAAAATAAATATGATTTGTACAGATTTTGAGATTAGATTTGGAGGTGGTCCCATTGTTAATGTTCAAAACTGAATTACTGTTCTATATTAATTTAAAGTAATATGAAACAAATGTAAAAGTATTTCCCATAGACTCTCCTGTCCTTAGATCCAGATTGTTAAACTATAGAAACCAGCATCCTTTACCCAACTTGCACTTCTTATAAACTGTCAGAGGCAAAGTCACTCATTATCACATTAGACTTGTCCTGATAATAGCAAAAAGATTTTCTTCTTTGAGGCTATATGAAGTGAAAAGACTGACATTTTTATTTTATGATGCTTCATTGACAGAAAACTCTTGTCTGACACAGTATCCCATCCACTAAAGCTTATCACATCTCTTAACTTGCCTCTTTCAATCTGAGGTATTTATAACTGTTGCAGTCAGTCTTGAAATAAGTACAAAGTGAAGGCTACTGTGTGTTACCAGTCAAGCGGAAGGAGACAAAGGCAAATAGAGAGGAATGAAAGATCTGATATACTGAAGATCTTGACAATAGTGGAGAAATGGCAGCTTTATGGGAGTCACAATTGCATGTACAAGCACTGGCAGCTATTTTGTTCAGATTCATCTGCTGTCCATTAATATATTATCCTATTATTTATTTTCCTTTCTCTTTTTTTATCTATTGTCTGATGTTTGCAGCTTTGCTTCCTGTGGCTCTTATGCAGGATTGTATGCTGATTGAGCTGATTTCATCTTCAGAAATCACATGGCACTCCATTAGAGTTGTTTAATACTAGACATAAATGGGTGATCAAACTGAAAAACAATTTGCTTTGGCCTTTTAGTTATTAATGGTCTTCCCAAACACAGAAGATTTTTTTTAAGTTCTACATAATATGGACATCGTTAAGATGGGGGAAAGCAAGGGGGAGAAAGAATTGTCAGATCTATAAAACACCATCCCTGATGCTAAAATTCTGTCTATTTATCTGCTCCATTTTTATGCTGCCCTTTCTCCAAGAAGCTTAGGGCAGCATACATGGGGTTCTCTCCTCTACAACAAGCCTGTGAAGAAGGTTAAGCTAACACATAGCAACTGGTCCAAAGTCTCATTCTTCATCATTTTACTTGGCTTCCAAGAACACAGCCAAAAATCCATTGAGAAGTATTTATTCCTCACTCCTTAGCCATCATTAAAAACAGATAAATGGTTTACTTATATGAAAGAGAAATCTGGGCCATCATGCACCAAGTACTTCATCACAACCATCCTAAACATATACTTCCTCAAATAAGGAAATTTCTGAATTAATTTTGACTCACCTCCACAGACACAAGCAGTGAGGTGGAGAATACAAATATAACAAATTTTTTCCAATCCACAGTCCAATTAGCGTCTTATATACACTGCCCAGCATAACAGCAAAAAGGTTAGCCAAGGTCATCCAAACAAATGGTTGGAATACCTAGAGGTATTTAAGTACATCTTGAATTGGGGGTTATGTTTCACAGATAGATTGTCATAAACTATTCATGGCTCAAGACAAGAAGTTGAATCCAAAAGTTTTGCGCCACTGGAAGGGGAAGGGTGTTTTTGCAGACTTCCCCCACCCACCCACTTCACCTCACACTGCTCTGGAGGATCCTCTGTCTTCTAGGAGCAGGATTTCAAGGAGCTCAGTGGGTGCTGCAGCAGTGGTGAGGCAAGAAAGTTCTCTTCCACTGGCGGAACGGCCCTGCATTGGCAGAAAACAACCTTTGGATACAACCCAAGGTCTTAATTAGAGATGGAGGGGACTAATTAGGGTTAGAGGATAGAATGAGTAATGAGGGAGAATAGAATATCTACATTTACTTGTGTGTATTTTTAGCCTTTCTTCAGAGCAGAAGGAAAAGTAAAATATGTGGAAATGTATTGATATGAATGGTCAGTGTTCAAATGAAGCTATATTTATGTAGAACTATTAAAATATTGATTTTGACTGCAGACTGTTTGAAACTTTCACTTAGTTGTAGTTTTCAAATAGCAAAGCAACTTGTTGTCATCATTTAGAAATCCAAGCTTAATGCTTAATGGAAAATATCTGAAAATACTATAACCAGGTAACTTAATTCATTATTATCATTACAGCTATGAATTTTACAATATAAGTAAAATTATTTTGTGTTCAGTATACTTGTAGGTAAAGTGGGTACTACTTCTGTCTGTATACATGGAGCCGGATAAGCAACCCAGCTGTGTAAAGCTGTCTATTTATTACCAAAATGTTCATAGTAGAAGGCGGTCTCTCATTTTATCTACTTGATGTGGTTGTTATGAGGTTACGTTCTATCACACTGCATCATTTTGCTTAAAGAATTATTATTTCTTGTTTGTCAGTTTCACCACTGAAAGTAGAAGCACAGAAGATTGCTGGTGTGGACATAAGAAGAAGAGTTGGTTTTTATATTCCAATATTCTCTACCTTTTAAGGAGAATCAAACCGGCTTACAGTCTCCTTCCCATCCTCTCCCCACAATCATGGATTGGAAACTTACTTCCCAGAAGCTGCCCTCTGACTATAAGGTTATGAGGGTGAGGTCAAAGGGACCCAGATGTGACCCGTGCTAAAACATCATGTTTAGTTTTGCCCTTAGCTGAACACAGAAAGTGACACACATGTGGTAGATAATGTGGTCCATAAGTACAAAGAAAGCTAAATAGATCTTTCCTGTTCTATGTTTCTAGTTTTGTCAACAAGGCTTCCAAAGCTTTTAAATATATATATATATATATATATATATATATATATATATATATATATATATATATATATATATATATATATATATATATATATATATTCTAACCGTTAAAATACAAATAAACACACCACGCATCACAACAAAACAAAAACACAACACAATACAAACATTCAGACATGCTTTAATTGGGTGAACATATAATATTTTGTTTTCATCCTAATTTTTCCCTTATAATAAATTGTTCTAATTTAAACTTATTATAAAATTATTATACAAACTACAATTTAAAAGATAATTTATCTCCTAATATATATGCTTTATATTTGTGTAATAAAGCAGCCTCTATTAAATCATATTTATCCATATGTAATTACCGTTAACAAACTACCAATATCATCTTATGTTTAACATTATTCATTTCTATTTGCTCTTTTTGCTTGCATAGTAAATCTAACCAAAATTAAATGATATCTCATTTACAGTTGCATATTAACTTTTATGTAATGACAGAGTTCCCTAATAAACATTTCCAGTAAAGCCTTGTAGCTAAACATATTCATTTCTGTTTGTGCCAACTTCATGAGACATATGAATAATACAGGTTCCCATTTTTTTTTAAACTCTGCGCTAGGTTTTTTATTCACTTGGTTTGTTAGCTTAGCCATTACAAGTCAAAAATGAAAAATAGTGTTGTAAAAAGACACTTATGAATGAAAACAACAACACCAGGCTAAAGAATGGAACAATATATATAATTAAATATACAAGAACCATACATGAAATGCTACAATGTATAGCAATCTATATAGTGTCTAAGCATACATGTAGACAAACATTACAGTCCAACCTCACATGGGGATAAATAAGACAGAAAAATCCAACAAGACATGAAGAATACTGATGTCAGGTAAGTGTGGATGCTGAACAATGATCCAAAATGGTAACACAAGTGGTACGGGGCAATTGAACGGAGAAACCCCTCTGATTGGAAGCCCATTCCTTGAATTGCCTCCATTTCCTGGTGGAAGGCTTCCTAGCCTGTGTTAAAATTTCCTGGACCTCTCTAGGGACCCTCATTTCTGATACTGGATGAACCACACTGTCACGTGCAGTCTGGGTACATCATGATGTAATAGGTCTCCCCATGTGAGTAAGTCTGGACTTTGTGGGAAAGGGCATATGGTGTGAGCTCTAGTCCTGCGGCAAACCCATAAACAGACTTCAGCAGACGGCAAATCCACGAAAGCAGTTTTATTGGGTAGAATCGACAGGTTTCAGAAGCCATATTCAAAAGGACACTAGTAAGGGTCAAAGGCAAGGCACATAGCATATATGGGAGAGCAAAAGGAGATAACCGGTTACCCAGGCAACCCCCCCTCCAACAGGCAGGAAGGAGCACTCGGCGAATCCCACAGTATGGGAATCTATGAAGACTAAACACGGGGCTTAGACTGGCCTTGGACAGAATAGCACACCAGCACCTGGAAGCAGCACAACAGCACTACCACATACCATCCTCATGGCCTGCTCCTGACATATGGTTTGAGCATGCCAGTCTGAGGAGCTCTGGGAACCATTTTGTCTGAGCCAAAATGGTGCTATTAACAAGCTTAGTTCAACTATCTTGCCCAACACCCTGGAGAGGAGCAGGAAGGGGGAGAAAGGCATATAGAAGGTAGCATGACCATGTGATCTGAAAGGCATCTCCCAATAACTACCTGTTGTTCCCCACTAAGGAGCAAAACTGTGGGGCCTTTTTGGACTCTCTGGTGATGATTAGTGGGAATCCCCATCTTCTGAAAACCAGCCAGAGGTACTTTTACTAGAGGGACCACTCGTGGTTTGTTGTGTACTCCCTGCTGAGCCTGTATGCCCAGATGTTCATAACCCCTGCAATATGTATTGCTCTGAGAGACACATTGTTTTGGGTGGCCAAGTCCCAGACCCTTATAGCCTCTATGCATAGGGATCTTGAACCTGTCCCTCCCTTCTTTTTGATATAATAGATGGTGTTGTCCGACTGGATGAGCACATGGGATCCACAAAGAACATCTGTAAAAGAGGTAAGGGCAAATCTGACTGCAAGGAGTTTCAACTTTGCCTGTTCTTGGGTCCATAGGCCCTGTACTTACCTATCTCCACAATGCAAACCCCATCCCATTAAGGAAGCATCTGTGGAAAGCACCTGATCATGAGACCAGTAACGAAATGGAATACCTGAAAAAAGATTGTCATCAACTAACTACCATTCCAGGGAGCGAATCACAGCCCTAGTAATTAAAAAACAGAGAAGGGATGCATGTACAATTGGTTTAAAACAATTCATGAACCATAATTGCAAGATACGCATGTGTAGTCTCGTATTCGGTACCACAGCCGTGGTGGAAGCCATAAGGCCTTTGAATCCATAGCAGCTGACCACGTGCAAGTCCCTGGTATCCCCAGGAATCGATCGGCAGAATTAAGTCAGCCAAAGCTACCTCAAAACTGCCTCCCAAGTTCAGTCCAATGGTACGAGTCCTAAACACAAGAATGATGAACTCAGTCAATAAATTAGTCACTTTTTGAAGAAAGTCTGGAGGACAGAAAAAAACATTTCTACACACAACAGCAGCAGAAAAGGAACTGAGGAGTGAGAGGGTGCCCCCCTTGGATCATGTGATGGTTTTGGTGGGAAGGAATCATCACGATTGTTCCAAGGGGAGGGGCACCCCCTCTGTATCCAGGAGGCTATAAAAATCTTCTACCGAAGGGCAGGCCTATGCACACACAGTCCCATATGTGGGGCTTCACAGAGAACTGAAAACGAACTGTGACTAGCCCAAGGTCACCCAGCTGGCTTCATGTGTAGGAGTGGGGAAACCAACCTGGTTCACCAGATTAGAGTCCCCAGTTGGGCTGTGCAAAAAAAATTGGAAAATTTCAGGTTCGGGCTTATTGGACCTGATTTTTTCTGATAAACCCAGAATAAGCCAAATACCCATACCAGTAAATATTGGTTTTCGGCTTATTTCCAGGTTTACCAAAAAATTTGGGTCCATTATACTCTATGGGGATTTTTTCAAAGCTCCTGTGGGGGCATTTTTGGAGGTAGAGTCCCCAAATTTGCAGCATGGCTGCAAGGGACTCTCCTTAGATGCTCACTGAAGTTTGCTGAACTTTGGGACAGGGGGTCCAACTTTATGGGTCCACAAAGGGGTCTCCAGCATCCTCCAGGCATTTGTGAGCATAGCTGTCCATCAGTTTTCAGGTTCAGAAGTTCAGAGTTGCCAAGGACTAGTGGAAAGAGCCAACTGGCAAGCTGGCACCTCAAAGTCTGGGGGTTCCATTTATATCCTGGGTGCACAGCATGATGTCCATGCAAATTAGCTTCCAAACTGAGGAAATGCAAGAAAAATAAGGCACTGAAAACATTTCTTTTGGTGGCAAATTCTGATTTCAAGAGATGGTCATGGTGTGGGGAAATGAAGCCTCTACTCGGGGAGACCTTCAGTTTCAGAGCAGGTTTTCAGAGGGGGTGATATCAGAGCCAGCCGAAGACTCAGCCACAGGGGCTGTCTGAAGGAGATTGTAAGCACTTGTTCCCGATGCACTCTCACAAGCAACACTCGGAGACAGGTAATCCAAAGAAGAGTTGACTTTAATGGAGATCATACAGAACTTTGCAATGATAAAAAGGCAGGAATGGGGCAAAAGGGACATACAGCAGACTATATGGAGTAACAGGTCATATCAAGATAGCACAGGTTGGCATGGAAACCCCTCAGTCCAACGGGCCAGGCTCTCACGAGCTTCAAAGCCAGAGAGGAATGCAGTCATTAGGAAAACAATCCTTGAGCAAAGCAGAGTATCTGTGAGAAACCAAAACTATCCCTAAACGCAGAGAGCAGGCCTGACAGAGATTGCTCATCCTCGCGGGTGAGGAAGTCTGCTTTGGAAGTACGGTGGTGTGAGCACCTGTTGAAGTCAGCTCTTTTTAGTTGGAGGGTATATCCCTCCAAATGGGACTGGTGAGCCCTGTCTTTTAATCAACCCTTATGTTTTATCCAAATTAACCCACTGAATGGTGATGGATGGATGGTTGTGTGGCTGGATGGTTGGTAAGACCAAGTTGGCTCCAATTACACAACTTCTAACAAATCTAGTCAAAAAATATAGAAAAATGGGAGAAAGCACAGAGGTGTTCATCTGAGTAAAGGTGAATATAGGGCTGTTGATTCAGTTCGGCCCGAACTGAAAATCAGCCGAATTTCCCTTGATTCGGTGGTTTTTAGTTCAGGACGAACCGAACTCAAAAATGGCAGGAAAAGGGGGGGGCGAATTCAGCGAGTTCGGGAATTCACGAATAAATCCGGCCAATTCGGGGCCGTCAGTAAGCAGCATAACCTTCAGTAAGCAGCATTCTCCTCCCCCGGCCAATCGGTGGCCAAGCTGGGTCTTCTTCTAGCCAATCAGTCAGGATTGAGTACTGGAGGAATCAGCTGATGTGCGGCCCGGCCGGGGAGAGAGAGAGAGAGAGGGAAATCCTTGTGTGTGTGTGCGGGGGTGCTTGTGCACATTCGCTCCTTTCCGTGGCTACAGGGGGCGCATTTTTTGGGATACAAACCCCAAACTTTCAGGGGATATTCAGACAAGCCTTCTTAAGAGACCACCCAAGTTTTGTAAACATTGGGTCAGGGGGTCCTGAGATATGGGCTCCCCCCCTTTTTCTTTCCATGGCTGCAGGGGGCGCATTTTTGGGTGTGCCGACCCCAAACTTTCAGCGGAGCATCAGACAAGGCTTCTTAAGAGACCCCCCCAAGTTTTGTAAACATTGGGTCAGGGGGTCCCGAGATATGGGCTCCACCCCTTTTTCCTCTCCCCCCTTTTCCATTTCCGTGGCTGCAGGGGGCGCTTTTTTGGGGGTGCAGCCCCAGACTTTTATCATAGCTTCAGACAATCCTTCTTAAGAGACCACCCAAGTTTTGTAAACATTGGGTCAGGGGCCCCCGGGATATGGGCTTTCCCCTTTTCCCTATTGGGATGAATGGATCACCCTCGAGAGATGCATACATATGGATCTCATATTGGATACAAATGGAATCATATTGGATTACCCAGCCTCCCAGCCCCTCCTGATGGAACAGAAGACAGCCACAGTAAGACCCCTTTGGGGGCTTTAATCTATAATTTTTCCTTTCTGTGTGTGTGGGGGGGAGAAGCAGAGTCTGTGTGTGTGTGGGGAGGGAGCAGTTTCTTTGGGTGGGGGGGAGCCAAAGGGGGCTTTTGCCGGTTCTGCCTGGGGTGTGTGTTCCCCCTCCAGTCTCTCTCTCCCTGGTTTGAGGGGGGGCTTCATTTTTATGTCTTCAGGTTTTCCCTCATTCATAAGATCAGTTAGGTTATTTTTGATGCTTGCTCAAAACTGGTTTTCAAATGGTGACTTAAAGAATGCATCTGCCTGGTCCCAAGTCCAATGCAAAAGGAGAAATTCCACCCCCTCCTGCTCATTATGCATAGCTAGCTGCCTCTGTCCCTTTCCATGGTTTGCAAACTCCCAGGTGTCAGGTGTTGCTTTGCACTGTTGCAAAGGTGTTGCATTGCGTGCTTGTGTTGCTTTGCAGTTGTATTGTTTTGCAAAATTCTTCACACCTGCCCCGCCCTTTGCATGTTTGCAAAGGTGTTGCTTTGCAGTTGTGTTGCTTTGCAAAGTTCTTAGCACCTGCCCCGCCCTTGTTCTCATCAGCTGTTTGTCGGGGCTGGGAGCTTTGTGCGTGGGCGGCAAGCTCAGCCCAGAGATGCACATTAAGGGTGGGGGGACCCCTTTCAGGGCCCATATCTCAGCCCCCCCGATCCAATCTTTACAAAACTTGGGGGGTCTGGCAAGAAGGGTCCTTTGAAGCTCCTCTGAAAGTTTGGGACCTCTACCCCCAAAAATGCCCCCCCAGAGCCGCGGAAAGGCGCGGTTGTGTTTTTAATGGCTTTATTTGGCCGAATTTTTTTCCCGAACTTTGAATTCCCACTGAATTGCACGGACCCGAAGCGGGGGAGTTTGGACTTCGGCATATCCTGAATCTAAACGGGCCGAATTCAGCCGAATCCGAACTATACCGAATTTTTTTTAATTCAACAGCCCTAGGCGAATAGTTGAACCAAAAAAAGGCGAATAATAACTCGGCTTTTTCAGGAATTGCCTATTCTGCTTCGGGCAGATCCCAGGGTTTTGGCATTTAATAAACCCAAAACCTGAAAATTACCAAAACTGCTAATTTTGGGTTTATTTTCGGTTCAGGTATATTGATATGCACAACCCTAGTCTGCCACTTATGTGGATGAGCGGGGAATCAAACCCGGTTCTCCAGATTAGAGTCCATTGCTCTTAACCACTACACCATGCTGGCTCTCCTTAAAGGATTGCACTTGTCTTCCTCTGTTGGCTTTTGGTGTTAAGAATCGAATTTGGTACACAGGTCATGTGAATTTGAAACTTCCTGCCTGAACTGTATGAGCAATACACTCCACTAAAAGATATCATTTATAGGTATCATCAAATGTAGTACATTGTACCGTATGATTCTCAATGTGAAATAATAATCAGAATGCATGTGAACCCAGTGCTATCTTGCCATAGTACTAGCATGTCTGGTTTCCCCACCTGTCTTTGTAGAGCTTTTTGCTTGGCTAGATTGAATGCTAGCCCTTCTATGGTAATGCAGGGCAGAATTCTGAATATACCATACTCAGACAGGATCTGCCCTTGCTCTTCTGGCTCTATTGACTCATTAGCCCATGCCCTTTTGCAAGGCCGCTTTTACGAGGAACTTCGATCGCACTATATTTCCCCCCTTTTAATATACAAATCCAATGCCTCTGTGACTGACATAATGCCTTTTTTACTAAGTGATAGGGACCCCAAGGCTACATTGTCAGTGGCAAGATTTGTTTCAGTCCTTATATCCCTCCAACACTAGATATATGCTGCTCAAGATCAATTTATCAAGGAGCTTCTAAGGGAGGAAAGGAAAGGAAAGGAAAGGAAAGGAAAGGAAAGGAAAGGAAAGGAAAGGAAAGGAAAGGAAAGGAAAGGAAAGGAAAGGAAAGGAAAGGAAAGGAAAGGAAAGGAAAGGAAAGGAAAGGTCTCCCCACCTGAGTATCAAGTATACCAGTAATTATATTATAAAAGAGAGATCTTGTGATTCATAGAATTATTGATAAGGAATGCCATTTCCCCATTTTTCCTTCTTTTATGCAAGTTGCATTTGGTCATGCATATTACAACCATAGCTGCAGCTGTATAGATCAACCATTAACACATAGAACCATAGAATCATCGGGTCAGATGGGACCATACAGGCCATCTAGTCCAACCCCCTGCTCAATGCAGGATCAGCCTAGAGCATCCCTGACAGTGCTTGTTAGGCCACTGCTTAAAGACTGCCAGTGAGAGGGAGCTCACCACCTCCCTGGGTAGCTGATTCCACTGTTGAACAACTCACTGTTGAACAACTGTAAAAAAAAAAAAAATCCCTAATATCCAGCTGGTACCTTTCTGTCCGTAATTTAAACCCATTATTGCGAGTCCTATCCTTTGCTGCCAACAGGATCAGCTCCCTGCCCTCCTCTAAGTGACAGCCCTTCAAATATGTAGAGAGCAATCATGTCCCCCCCTTAACCTCCCCTTCTCCAGACTAAACATTCCCAAGTCCCGAAGCCTTTCCTCATAGGGCCTGGTCTCCAGGCCCTTGGTCATCCTCGTTGCTCTCTTCTACACCCACTCCATTCTGTCCTCATCCTTTTTGAAATGAGACCTCCAGAATTGGACACAATGCATACATGATTTAAGACTGCACATATTATTTAAGACTTTGCTTTTGTTAAATACCATAGCCCTAAGGCTCAAGGGTATGTGCTACCTATCCTATGGGTCTGTAATCCTAGATTGCCCAGTTTCAATTTGGCAATCTACAAACATGAGTTAGGAGGTTCCACCAGGACAAGAATGTCTACCTACACTGGGTGGATGTTGTGGTGGCTACTGAAATACATTTGCATGGATAACGGCCCTCTTGTCAATCTTCCTTGTCCCTTCCAGATAAAAGGCTGTAATAATGTACATTGTCCTCTGGCCAACAAGGATGCAGGACACTTCCGTGCACCTTCCCAACACATAATTACTATGTAAAATATTACAGTAGCAGCAAAATGGTACCCAATGATTGTCCAGCCATGTAATTCCAATATCCCCTCCTGTCCAGCCATGTAGTCCTAATATCCCCCAACTAACCGAGACCTACAAGATAAATAATTTTCTTTAAATCTGAGACACTGTTGCACCGCTAAGCAATTATTACATTCCTGAATAAAAAGGGAGGGAAGGAATTTGATAAGACATGAGCTCAAAGCTTGACTATCTAATCAAAAAAGAACTAAAACATTCATTCTGACATATAAACCATGCAGCTTCCTCTCTTCATTGTTAAATGGAATCTTTAAAAAAAAATAGAGGAAAAGAAGTAGACCAATACATTTGGATCACTGCTATTATATTACTTTCACCGTATTATAAAGCTCTGTGTCCCTGTTAATAAAGGTACTCTGCAATATTATACATCAGAATGATAAATGTGTCAACTTGTACACTTTACCTTCATAGTAGACTTAAAAAGAAGAGAATGCACAAAGCATTATCATACAGACCTATGGCCAGCATGATGTGGTTTTATTTTAGAGATATAGGGGACACAGTATACTGGGATTTGTATTAGACATCAGATATAGTTAGCCAAGTCATATGAAATTATTATTTACAAGCTGCATTGTGCAGAACACCTCATTTCTTCCTGCTCAAAGTTGATGAACATTATGATTTTCATTACATGTACCAATCAAGAACAGTAGAAAGGATCTTGATGTTAGGAGGTTCTTGTTTTGGTGGAAGTTTACATTTTCCATTGCTGTTTTGTGAACTAGCCCATTCCTTGGGCTGGAGATCAAACTACAAGATGTGACTACTTACTTAAAGGGTTGGATCTAACCAACTTTTCTGCTGGTGAGAAGGAAGGCCACCCAAAAAGTGTATGCTGGCAATCATGGAACCTACCTTTACAAAAGCTATGTGGCATGGGGGGTGTAGTAAGGAGACAAATAGGATGGGATTGAGGAAAATCTGCCTGGATCCAACCCATAACCAACACATGAAATTTATGCATCAGACTTTTCAACTCTTTGGTCCACCAATCTCCAATCTCCAAGTCCTGTTGATTCTCTTCCTCTGAGCCCTTCCTAACTCTAAGGCCTATGTGTGTGTTTTCAACACTTATCTAGATTCTTTCTCTTATTTTAACTCAGTGCCTTCCCCATGCCTTTTCCTTAGGCCACTGCCTTCTTCATTTACCATTTTCAGTCTAATAGTACTAATTAACTCTGTTTTCATAATTTTCAGACTTTTCCAATTAGGTGCCTGGTCTGCACTATCAGCTTCCTATCTGTTGCATAGTGCCTTTCCTCTTCCACTGTGTAGTATTTTTCCCATCCCTCTGTCTCATTGGTTCCTTCTTTCTCCAGTCTTTTATTTCCATTTATCAACTTTTCCATAGTTTTTAGCTAATCCATCTATACTTCCCCCAGACTCCTGCTTTTTTGCCATTGCCTTTTTTTCTCCCATCCCTCTACCCTCCTATCTCTAGTTTGGTTATTCTCATTCACCTCCTGTTTCTCTGCCTACCCAGCATTCTATTCTCCTTTCCTGTCAACAGAACATAGTACCTCTTGTTCTTCAGCCTCACATGAGACTTACCACAAATGTGACTTTTGTTCACCACTTACATTGTTAGTTAAAATTCTACTGCTGAAATATTCACCCTGAGCAATTAGAATGGTATCACTACAATTGAGCCAAACAATGTGAAGTATATGACAGATAATTTGGCAGTTTTAGCCAAGAAAGTGTGATTAAAATATTGTGTGTGTGTGTGTGTGTGTGTGTGTGTGTGTGTGTGTGTGTGTAAAGTGCCGTCAAGTCGCATCCGACTTATGGCGACCCCTTTTTGGGGTTTTCATGGCAAGAGACTAACAGAGGTGATTTGCCAGTGCCTTCCTCTGCATAGCAACCCTGGCATTCCTTGGTGGTCTCTCATCCAAATACTAACCAGGCTGACCCTGCTTAGCTTCTGAGATTTGACGAGATCAAGCTAGCCTGGGCCATCCAGGTCAGAGTGATTAAAATATTAAATATTATTAATTTATCTTAGTAACTTGCAACTCTATGTAACAGCCTCCCCACATAACTATTCTATATTGTATTGTGTTGCCATGCCTTTTAATATATTTTGTAAATCAGAATCTTCTCAGACCCTCATAGCTAAAAAGCAGACCAAGTACTAAGGTGACCCACATAGGAGGCAGAATAAAACCCTTTATAATACAAATGCTTAAAAGGATTTAACTCTTCATTAAATAGTGAAATGTAATGTCCTAGCTGAAAAGTGGTTTGAAAACACCAGCACATACTTTTAACAGTCTGCAAACCTGGTCATGTGACTACAGATTTCTAGAGTTTTGAAAAGGGCATGTGTGGATACGAGGTTTCTTCATGAATAGCCCAAGACTGAGGGTGTGTGTAATTCCTGCCATATATCCCACAGGATCTCCTGGACAATGTCTTCTTACAGGTGGACAGAAAATGAGAAGAACACACACCATTCTATTTGTTTTTCTAGGTGTACTGAAAATGGGTGCATCACAAATTACAATGTGCAGTTTCCAATTCCTATGCCTAGGGCATATGTGGAAGCATGTGTACAGTACTGATCAATATATCCAAATATATTCAATTAGGGAATCATCCAACTCATCATCCAACCCATCGGGGCAGTCCTAAGAAAATGTTATACTTGATGGAGCAACATGATAGATGTAGAATGGACCTGAACAATAAGACTATACGCAACCTGTTATGTACAATCAGCAGATAAACAGTAATAACTCCCCATGTGCATTATCTTGTGGTTTTAATCAAGTTTCCAAAAGGAAATCTTGCTGATAGGAAATGGAGAAATTTGAAATAACTTCAGATAGAGGTACTTCCTGCTTTGCATTCCAAAACATCTGAATTCTCATTACAAGTACTAAAAGGCTACCCATGCAAAGATTGTGGGAGACCACTCTGATATCTGTATTACCTTCTTTCATGTTCTTCCATATTATCCAAAAGCACTTCTCAGTGCTACTAGGAGATGCAGTGTGTTTTTGCATCTGCTTATCTGTGGGCTGTTCTTCAAATCACTTATTTCTCTGTAAGCTTTTAAACAGCTGGGTTTTCCCCTCACAGAAGTCCTGATTTGGCTTATTGAAATCTATACAAAACAGCAACCTACATGTATTAGTGTTCTAAGAAGGCTTTCTCTAATACTGCACCTGCCTAAATTAATTTGAGATGCCTAACCAGCAGTACAATAACTACATTGAACAAGGTCATAAAGAAAATGCAGGCATTTGGGAGGCAAAAGAAAATCTAACCCTCTACCTCTATTGTGAAACGAGAAATTATACAAGTTAATATGCAAGTCTCTTATGGAAATGATGCAATAATCATGTGTCTCTACATTCATTATGAGATAATTAGTTTTAATTGCATATTAAATTCTGATTGAATTAAAAGAGTTCAGGAGTTTGGGGGGGGTTAGCCTTCCCTGGCAATAAGGCTGCTGTCCGCACTGTTTTGAAATGCAAACGAGCAACTGTTCTAAAGCAATTACAGTGACTTTCAAGCTCCCCTTCTTAAACTCCACTCTCCTTCTCTAATGTCAGTGTGCCCTCCTTGACATCGTTCACTTCAATGGAACATTTCTAATCCATTTAAGTTCATACCCAACTTGCATTGCAGTAGTAGTCAGGTAAACAGGTATATGTTAAACAGTGAGCCCAAGTGAATTCCTCAACCACTCATCTAGAGCACAGCCTTCTGATACTGACATTTTCAATTAAGCCCTTGCCCTGGCCCTTTTGATGACAATAACCTAATCCATATACAAATCCATATACATAAAAGAACTCTTTAACTAAGGGAGGGGCTTTAGCCCAGTTCTAACCTGTTCTGCATGCAGAAACTTCCAAGTTTGATCCTAGCCATCTCTAACTGAAAGGATCGGGTAATAAGTATAAAATTCCTCTGTCTTTAGTACTTTAATGATAGAAAGAACATTTGTAAGAGTGACTTCTCCTGACAGAGCATCAGAATGACAGAAGAAATTACAATTTGCAAACTTTTCCCAACAATACAGTTTTTAGAGACACATAATGCCGCCATTTTGATTACATTCTATTCCTGTGCTGTCACCCCCATGTTTGGAAGCCAGCATGGAAAAGAACTTCCATAATTCCTTCTGAGAAAAGAATTGCCACTTTTATCTTATTTTCCCATATCCGATCAAGCAAAGAGCTGACAAAGAAACAGGAATTTGCAGGGTGGGTGCATTTTGTACTTCCTTTCTTTGTACAGTCTTTGTACAATAAAATTTCTACATCTTCCTGAGTAATGTTGAGATGGGCAAACCCTTAGTGTGGAGTCTACCCATGTCATCCACCACAATGGCAAAGGAAAGATTAAAAAAAGGACTCCCGTTAAGACAGAGGCAGGATGAGTAATGCATTTGCTGCCTCTAGCAGACACCTTCATTACACTTAAAGGTGCTCTCAGGGGGGCCAGGTCTTCCCTCACCTTTCTTGCCTATGATACTAGAGTGACTGGATATTTCTTTGACACAGAATACAAGAGTAATTGAACCAAACTGGTTAAGTCTGATAACTACACATGGGCAGAAGAAGGGATGTCATGCTTGCTTCCTTTTGCAGTGAGATTTGAAAGCATTGGAAATAATTAAGATATTGATTCCCCATCTCTTTCTGACATGCAGTCAAGTACGCCTCAATTGCATGCCCTTCTTGCTGGGTTAACTGGGTAGCATTTATTACCTCTACAATACATGCATCATTCAATAGATAAATAATTTTATTCCACATGTTGAATTTCCACGTACATTTCAACTATACTTGGAGATTTGTTTATTTACTTACTTATTTTTGCTTTTCCTCATGATCTTCTTGAAGGTCACTTATTGTTACTGGAAATGCTTTGTTTGAAAAGTTAATGTGTTTTATTTTTCGGTGAGTGGCTTCAAGGAGATAGGTATTGAACTATCACATTCCGTGCTGTAAATTGTAAATAAGTAGAATGACCATTTATTGCTTATTTATATCTGAAGGTCAGTATCTCAAGGCTTACTCTGTTCAATAGATAGTGGAACAAAAGGGCATTCTGGCATGAAGATTGTTTATGTTTCACAGTGAATTAGAGATCATTGTCTGCTAAACTACCAAAGATCTTTGGAGCTGTGATTGCCCCCCCCCCCCGCTCCACTTGTGGCATCCCAGAGAGCAGTCCTAAAAGCTCCGGATGAGAGCCTAAGTCTCTCCTCTGTTGCTCCAAGCTGGTGAAAAACAAAGTGCTTAGACAACGGCAAGGGGTTCTGATGCCACACACAAAAATATTAAAATACATAATATAACTTGTCTTAATATACTTTTCTGAGTCTAAAAATATGCCAGACCAAAAGAAACATATTTACATAAAAAGCAGACAAGGTCAAATAACAAAGAAAGCCCTTAATTAGTTGTAATCAACTTTAATTTGCATACCGTATATAATTCCTAAATGATTGTTAATAATAACTTTATATAATGGACTTCCAATTTTCATGAAAATGGCACATTTTGATAAGCAGACACAAAACCCTAGTACTAATAAGGTTTAATTTGCATACATTAGACTGATTATCCAAACAAAAGGATTACAGTATTACTTCCCCATACCTTTACGTCCTTATTATGCACATTTATTAACTTCACAAAAGCTATCTGTTACTGACAAACAATAGCCATGGGTGAAAGAGAAATCTTCAACATGAATAAAAACATTTTAATGCAAAAGAGCAAAGTTTATACTGTATAAATGCTTCACTTAACTCTTTCTTAGCAAAAGGCATACATTCTGTAAAGCCTATTCATTGGAAGGATTCATCCTTTCCTCATGCATAATATTATTGGATGGCATAATATTCAAAAATCTAGCACTTACTATATTAATTTGGGTCACAGTTCTGTTCACAGTTACTCAGTAGCAAACACGCTTCAGGGTAACAGTATTACCGTGCATATAACTGCACAGGGAACTCTAGCATTTGTGAGCAATTTGTCTGAAACGACCTGTAAAAATGATTGAAAAGTATTCAGATAACATGTTTGCAACTAGAAGACTGAGCTTTGAACCCAACCATCATCACCAGCATAAAATAATAATAAATATTCCTAAATGCTTATTTTTCAGAAGTATAAAGAGCAACATAGGTGGTGTTTAAAATAACTGGCAATTATGATCCTTTGTGCTGGAGAAGGCAAATAGGAACTTCCGGCCATTTATGGAGGATCTGTCCTATTGATAAGAAATACTGGATTGAACATCAGTAAAGCAATCAACTGAACATGTACATCCAGATCTTTTGATGTTTATGTTGATGTACAAAAACTATGAAATAGACCTCGAGAATCAATATCTAAGTCACAGCAAGCATCTTTTATGCTAAGTTTTGGAAAATAATATTCAGGGATGAGTCATTTTGACCAGATTGAACAGGGAGACAAACATGCATGGAGCAGAGGGCTAGATTAGATGTCCTCTAGTCCAGCCTTCCAACCCTAGAACTCTATGTAACCAATTTATCAAAAACAGGCAACCCTTTATCACTTCATAGGAACACCAAACCACACTGTTTCTACATATGACAACAATATATCAAAAACAACCTATTAAAAAGAGTCCTGCATGAGTCCAGTTTCATTACTGTGTGTTGTCACCTGCAAATGTTTAGAATTTTATGCTACTATTTGGGGGGGGGGCATAAATATATGCAACACTGGAAGCTGTTCCTCAGAAGATCATGGATACCCCCAGCAATTAACACATAAGGTAGAAAGAAGGGAGGGAGGTCTTGTTAACAGACCTCAAATCTGAACACAAATTAAATTCCAACTCAGAAACAAGCCAATGAACTTGAAACTTAGATTGCTACTTCAATGTCCCCTTTACCATGTTTTGTGACACAGAGCTCTCCTGGTGTGCAGTGGTGTTAATGAGGTGGGGAAAGAAGGGGGTTAGAAAATGAAGTGTTTTTCACTGCTGGCTGTTCTGTCAAGGCACGTTGCACCCATCTTTATGCTGATTTTCTACATCTTTGGAGAAAACTGAGCAGGTACTGTGAGCAGGTACTGGTCGCAAGTTCTCTTAGTAACTGAAGTTGTTACTAATGTTATGGTCAGTGGTAAGCCACAGCCTGTTCTATTGAACTACATTCAGGTGAGTGGCCAATCTTCTGTAAAATTGTTGGTTATGAATCTCTTGGCTGCAGTCAACATTCTTTGGGTTAGACACTGGAAGAAACGTGCAGTTCCAACAACCCAGGAATGTCTCTGAAAAGTTTAGGACCTGGTTGAAATGGGCAAGCTTATAAATAAAGAACATTGTAGAATGTGTTAAAACTGTGCTGTACCATATGCAAAAAAAAGTAGATTCCTTTAATTACTGGAACACTCATCTAGATTTTGTAAATATTGAAAGGACAGGTGTTTTACTATAAAGTTAATTGGATTTTTTGTTTGATTTTGATATTTTGTCACTGTTTGGTATTAAAATAACTTTAAAAGCTTGTTGCACACAAGCGTAAGGATCGCTTTGCACCTAGGAGGTCAGACTGAAGATGATAATTCACAAAGACCTGGTTTATATACATTTTATACATTTCTTCTTTCCTAAAAGGAGCTTTAATTTTTAAAAGAGCTTAAGCGGGACTGGCAATCAGAGATGGCTGGCCAGATATGTCATTGAGCTAGGAAGTAAACAGGCATGAAACCCTTGGTCAGCCTGCCAGAGATTATGAGCAGTGTGTGAACCTCTATTACATTTTCAGCTCCTCCAAGGATATTGGGGGGCTGTGCATGATTCACCCTTCTATGTGTTTCCTTCACAACAACCCTGTGAGGTAGGTTAAGCTGAGAGAAGTGATTGGTACAAGAGCATTTAGGGAGTTTCATGGCTGAGAGGGAATTTGTACCCAGGTCTCCACAGTCCTGGTCAGATACTCTAAGCACAGCCTCCGAATAGCTCAGTTTCTCCATGGATGATGGGTTGTTCAGGTTGAAGAATCAGACAAGAGCAGAAGCTTGATAAGACCGGGTGTCCTGTTGTTGTTCTTCCCTTATAATACCAGATAGTTCCTGAGCCACTAGCTAATATTGCCCTCTGGCCATCTCTGGAAGATAGTTGGAAGCAAGCCAGCAAATACTTCCTCTGGAAAGGTACCATAGAAAGTAAGGAGGCTGTGTCTTATTGCAGGATACCCAGTTATGGAGGCTTTCATTCTCCATTGGGACCACCAAGCCCACAGCAGAAGCTGCATGTATCCTCCACCTGATTAAGCTAATTTATCACAGCTGTTGCACTGCAGCTGGTCATAGACTCTTCAAATATCCCCAAACTACAGAACTGCAAGCCTCACGCAAGCCCAGCAGGCGTAGGAGGCATCTGCATGTAACTCCATCTGCACTACAAATAGCCAATGACTCGCTAACTGTAATCAGGCCATTATGAATCAGCAAAGTCTTTCGGTGAAACCTGCATTCAACTGTTTCTAAATGTTATATGAATATTATTTAGTCATTTAGAAAGAATGGTGAGCACAACTGTTCAACAATACTAAAAAGAAATTATTTCCAAGGCAAATAATAAAATTCTAATTTGTCCAAGATCAAGCATTGTACAACGTCAATTTTCTTCATGTAAAATTGATTTGCTCTTTCTTTTGGATTAGTCAGTGAATCAACCACCATATTACTGTGCTCTGGGCAGCGCCATCCCTCAGAGAAAGCCGCAGATGGTTGAGAGAAAAATAAATTGTTCAAAAGTAAGACCAGATAGCTGCCTCTATCTTCACCATGGTAGCTCAGAAAAGCACACTTTTCTTATGAGAAACAATTAATGGCTGTTGAGAAAAGCTGTGCATTTCCTGCAATTTTACATAGCACCTGAAAGTCAATAGCATTGTACATGTTCCCCAAGAAGATTCTTCAGTAAACTGCATTACTTGTGAATGCATTACTTCAGTAAACTGCATTACTTGTACACACTCCAGATTCCACTTAATTACATGCACACTTTCTGCAAAGTACATGTTTTTAAGGTGTCACATATATGAATAAGCATGTCTGACTTAAGAACTCCAATTTATCCCATCCCTCCTCCTGCCTTCACAACCGGTGGGATGGAAACTACATAAGGGTCCCCAGGACTCAAGCTTTGGGGCTCTTTTTGTGGGCCATGAGCAGCGGCTCTTCTGCTTCCCTTTCACGCTGCCACCATTCATATATGTATATATCTAGGCCAAGATCTAACTGGTTTGTGTGTGTTTTTCTTTCCCTGAAACAATTCACACTCAGTCAGCAGGGATGAACAAAAAGGAGTTAACTTTGATTCAAAACTTTAAACTACACTGGAGTGCTATTAGCACACAGATACATTTCTTAGCACTTGAACTTTTGATCCTTAACTTACTTCATTCTTCCAGTCCTCTCAGTTACAAACTATCTTTCTTACATCTTCTGACTGGTGCTCTTTCACACCACAGACTGAATCCCATCTTCCTCTCACACAGCTTTCCCTACTCTGTTTCAACTATCCACTGTCAACTGTTAACCTTCCTTCGACATTGTGTCAGCTCTCATTGGCTTCACTCTGAGAGAGATGGAAGTGGACCTGTCCATCACACTTGGACATGGTATGCCTGTGCGTTTCTGTTGTGGTATGCAATTCTCTGCAGTCCTCCCAGCTCTGGTATTTATAAAGTGGTTTGGACACAAGGGCTTCTGTGAGATTCGTAATGTCCTGTGTTCCATCTGTCAGCAATGTACCTAGTTGCGTGTACGGTTAGACAACGGCTCCTGAGTAGATGAGGGTGGCTTCCAGCCTTCTCCTTATGTTTTCTTGCTGACTGTTCTGCTGCTGGCCAAAAGGTAACCTTCACATTCTTGCCAGCATCAGCCATAGTGAAATGTTTGCCACATGTGTACTTTTCCAAAACAAGCTACTGGGGAAATGCTTTCTGTGAACCTGTGGTTGTTTGTTTCCTTGTTGCTGTCCTAAGTGATTGCATCCCACTTGCCAGGAAAAAGTCTGGTGCTGCCTGAGTCATCATGCAAAAACCTGGAACTCTGCAGGACAGGTCTTGGGCGTTTTATCAGAGTTGCCTCTGCCAAGACAGCTGCAGAGATAGGTGGGTGATATGGTCACAATGATCATTGATCCCTGTGTGTTCACCTGGCAAAGGGAAACATAGCTGCAGGAGAGTATGCAAACTCATTTCTGCAGAGCTCCCTTGAGTTTGTTTGTCCCTGATCTCCAACAGTTCACATCACAGTGGGGGGGGGTGTTCCCCCCATTTGTTCTTTCTCTTGTTGTCTTCTGTGTGCATAGATGGCAACAGGCTGATGTCAGCAGGGCATGTTGAATGAATGAATGAATGAATGAATGAATGAATGAATGAATGAATGAATGAATGAATGGTTTTATTTGAATTTAGCCATAGGCCATTACAAACATGTCAAGGACACCACAGATACATAGTAAAAGGAAATATTAGGTTAATAAAATTCTGGATTAATAATAAATATACATAATAAAACTATTATGAACAAGATGGCTGCCCATCTTGTAAATCGATGCATACAAAAAAATAATAATTAAAAATTGTGGTTGTGTCCCAATCGGCCAATGGGACCTAGCAACCATTAAAATCAACTTGAAGGATCAGCTCCCTTAGCAGCCATATTGGCCCTTATTTTCTTTGCTGCCAGAGCATACAGGGCAGTCCTATGAGAAACAAACCTATTGGCATGTTTTAACAAAAATAATAATTTCTCGGCACTAGGACAAGTGTTTAGGCCAGAAACCAACCCGGCAAGAAATTTAGCCCTGGGTTCCACGTATAGAGGGCATTCAAATAAGTAGTGGTATAAGTCCTCCAGAGCAGATGTTCCACAGATGCAAAAAGTTGGTATTTTGGAATTCGGCAATAACGCCCGGACAATACAGCCATTGGCATTGCTTGAAACTGTAGGGACGTAAAGGCTGCTCTAAACTTTGGGTTTGGTATGTTGGCTAAATAAGAAGCTCTAAGATGGTCAGTTTTGAAAAGTTTAAACCAAGGAGCAGTTCCCGATTTCAGAATCTGTGTTCTGTCCATCAGGGCATCTAATTTGTAGACCCAGTCTTTAAGTTGGGAGCAGGGCATGATGGTTAGCTGCTACCATCTCTGATTGTCACAGGTTATCATTAGTATGCTAGGTTACAAGATGCAACTGGTAAGTTTCTCTGCATCTTGGAGTTGGGTGTTTTTTAATCAGTATTTCCCCTTTGCTGAGTGAGCACAGGGCAGCATCACCACTAGGGCAGCATCACCACATCAGTGCCTAGGACTAGGCTGCCATTTTATGGCAGCTGTTCAGCCATAGAGAAATTGAACTGCCATCATTGCTCCAGTGTTTTTCCAGTCTTGGCTTTGATCTTCTGAAGAGGACTTCTGGGGAAGGCATAGAAACTGCAAAAGATCTCTAGAGATTACCAGAGAGGTGAACTATGGAAGTAAAGACTGGGAACACAATCTGTAATACTCCTATCCATGCATTAAAAATATTTGGGTCCATGTTGTACATCGATTTCCAGCTAAGCAGTAAGCCTGCTATGTCCTTGGGAATTGTTTTGTGTTCAGTTTTGCATATCAATCTGACCCTGTTCAGTTCTCTTTTCCTTAAAAGCATGGGGCCTATTTATATTGGGACAGAGTCTCAGCTGGCCTGAAGCAGAACAACTACACTCTTTACCCTTATATTCCAAACTGCAATTATGTACTTGTGAATCAGAGACTTTTACTATAACCACACAAAGGCAAAACAAGGGCTCAATTCAATATTCAGGCTCCGACTCTCACTTTAACAGTGAAGTAGGGGTGGGTTTCTCTTTGTGCGCGTCCCTTTCCTTTGCAAAAAAATAAAAAATTAAACAGAGCACTAGCACTGGAAGAAATGCATTCATTTGACTTCTGTTCCTTCTGTCCCTCCCCACTGTTTTTCTATATCCTGTAAAAAAGAAGTAAATAATTTTTCACTCTGCAGGGATATTCCTTTTCACATACTGTACTCCAGATCAAAAACTACTTCAAATTATATGGAGAACAACAACCATTTTGCCTATTTGCTTGATTACAAGGAAATGTTTGGCTTCATCAAAGCCCATTTAATGCTAAACATCTGACATAATCATGTTCTTCCCATGAAGGTTTGAAACCCACCCTCACTTTTCAGGTTAGAAAGAGCTAAAAACCTTAAAATAACATGCAAATTATTATTCTATTAATCTCAAAAAGTAACAAAATCATTTCACCACCAAAGGGTTTAGGAGTATCACCAGGTATCACATGACAGGCTTATTGAAGTGCAACACAAACCTCAAATCCTGATATGTTTAGTCGGATATAAGTCCCAAATGTTTTTAATGGAAATTGCTTCCTGGGAGTGGATTAGCCCAAGTTGTATGTACTAGAACCCCAACAGATACAATCAGATAATCTAAGGAAAACAGAGCCTTGAGAACACTTTGGTTCCCTTTAAGTTTCTTCTGCAGCTGTAATACTCAGATAGTGTACATGTTGTGTCCGGCTGAAATAAGACAATTGGCTAAAAGCTGATATTTTTCCAAAATGATACAGAAGGCAGCTGCTCCACTATGAATGTCATAAATTCGACCTCCACTATGAATGTCATAAATTCGACCTAACACTACTAATGAGGGTAGGAATCCTAAAAGGTCCCAATACAAGTGCCACATTGGGTTGCTGATTGTTCACAGTTTTTATGGACTGTTCATATTTCAGCACAATACATAGAAAACCTGGCATAGTCTGAGATTCTCCATATTTCTATAAGGCAGAATTGTGCAGGTGAGCAAACTTCAATCACAGCTACTTTCAGTTTCAAAAACATGTTTGTGGGAGGGGGAGTCCTTCTGCAGGCAGCAAAAATGAATCACAAGCATACTCACAGAAACATATCCATAACATTCTTTTGGTTGTGCTCACTATTTCTGAAAACAAAAACTGCTAAATAAAATTACAAAGCTACATTGACCATAAGGAACATATGTCTTGTCTTACAAATCCATAGTTAATACCTGAAATAAAGTAGTTTCCCTTGTATAGACCTAGATTATATTTAGTTGCAATTACCATGTTGTACTCATCCCTTCACCTCGTGTTCATGATATAGTGGATGGACTGCCCATAATATACGTGTCTGGAAAGTAATAACTCAAAAGCAAGGGGTTTTTTCCCCAGCTGTTTAGGGCTGCCTCCCTGCAGTATGGAAATCAAATCTATTCATGGCATTTCTATTTTATTTGAAAAACACTAGTGCATTATGAGCAGTTTCAAGCACTGGGATACCAGAGTTCAGTTATGTGGTGGAATCTGTGAAAGTCCAATGCTGGCACCAACCCTGAACTGGGCCAGGCTGACTGCTAGGCAAGCCTGGGTGGTTGCCTAGGGCATCAGATGTTGACAGGCACCAAAAAGGTGAAAGGATCCTCTTATTTCCCATGTGCCTTTCTCCTGGGTGCTGAAGGGAAGCCACCACCTGCTTACCACCGTTCTTTCCCTTCCTCCTCCAAGCCTTGCCTGAATTCCAGCTGTCTCCGCCACCACGGCACTCCCATCAACGCTCAATAGCCCGACGGAGAGAGTGGCCTGGCTCAAGCTGTCTGGGCCACTGCTGCTGGAGCTGGTAGGGGAAATAGCCATGAAATGAAGAAATGTTGAAGCAAGTGGGGGGCTGTAGCAACAGCACACAGTCCACTGCTGCCTCACTTCAGGCTCTGTAAGAGGACAAGGAGGAGCAGGAGGTGGCAGCTGAAGGAGAAGCAGTAGCAGCTGTATATCTCCCAGATAAGAGTATCTGTAGCCCGCGACATTCTCCTCCTTGCTCTCTTTGCCAGCCATGCCGAGGGGCAATGCCTCACCATCACCTCAGGAGGAGTAGCCTGCTGATAGCCATTCCAACTGCCTGCTGGGGTAGAAGTTCTCCTGACAATGGGAGCACCTTTCCTCTAAAGAAATTAGGGCCCCCCAGACGGCACTGGCATCAGGAAATTCATACATATGCAGCAGTTGGAGGGCGGACATTCTAGCTCTACTCTTTATGGTACCATCGAGAGAAGGGATGGAAAGCTAGAGAATCATCGGTGTGCGTGCGCAGTCACCTTCAATGACCACTTTCCAAAAGCCACCCAGTGAGTGGAAAGCAAAGTTAAGATTTCAATCAGAGGTTTGAAGAACTTGAATTGGCCAGTTTTAGTTATTAGTTGTGGCTCATACTCTTCTAGTCATTATGCTGTAGTATCTCTTAGTACTCTGTGACTAGAGATAGCCAACCAACAAAGCATAAACCAGATCCACACCTGAGGGATTTTAATCCAACAGAAAGGTGTAGCACAAATTTTGGTCACCTACACTTGTAAGAAAAATAACACTTTCAAAAAGTTGAGTTATCCCACACATATATTTTATTGTGGTCAATTGAGCAGTTCCATATAAAATTCAGAGATCTACAACAGTCACTCTTCCAACATCCAAAGAGTACAAACCCGAAAATGAATACTAATAGTTAAAATTCAATAATATACATTAATAAACAAATGCAAATAATATCCTTTATACACTATTTAGTAAAATTATGAGTCCCCATTAAGAGCTGGAATAAAAGTATAAATCGGTTTGGCCTTCCTTACATTACACACCAGTCTACAGAACCTGGCCACCTGTTTTTTTATGTCTGGGAATTCATCATTAAGAAGTAGATTTACTCTTTCTGCCTCAGTGTAACCTGTACTTTTCTCAAGAAGAGGTCCCAATATCTTTCCGCACACCTCATATAAAAACTACACCTAAAAAGAACGTGTGCCCCGCTGTCTCCAGTTCCCCAGTGGCATATGGACAGAGCCTTTGTGAGTAGGGGATCTTTAGAAATTTCCCCTCCAAGAGGGCTGAGGGCAGGGCCGAACAGTTATGCCACACTATAATACTTCCCATAAATCTCAATTTAATCTCTCTCTCTCTCATTTGTATGTGAGAATGCCTGAATCTGTCTGTTGCACTGTAACAATGCAATCCTAGCAGTTTTCTGTGGGTAAGCTTTATTGACTAGACCTCAGTAGTATTCCGAGTAGACCTGCTTAGGATTAATCTCATAGCTGCCTACAACAAGTCACAAGGGCATGGGCTTCCTATTGTATGATAATGGTGTTGCATGTCCTCCCTTTATTTGTTTGTGTATTTGTTTATTGGATTTATATCCCACTCTTTCCCTGCCAAAACAGGGCTCAGGGTGGGTTACATCATCATAAAACAACATGTACATAAAATACATATTAATAATTTAAAACTTTAAAACCTCTGATTCTAACCAATGCTAAAACCTGATGGCACCATTCCAGTAACACACTTGTTAGCAGCCAGCTTAGAGGGAAGGCAACCAGGAATCTCCTACCAAGACCAGAGATTTAAATCAGATAGGTAAAGGGATACTATGGAAACCATTGCTGCCCTCAACCGTAGGCCTGGCAGAACATCTCAGTCTTACAGGTCCTGTAGAATTGTATCAGATCCCACAGGGCCCTGTTCTTACCTAGATAGACCCACCAGGCCGAAACCAGGGCTGAGAAAGCCCTGGCCCTGACTGAGGACAACCGGACATTTTTTCGGGCCTTGATAATTCCATACTATATCAAGCAAAGTCTTTACTGATAGGTGCCTGAGCCATGCATGATAAAACACATATCCAACCCTAAGACTGTAAGGCAGCACATTACATGCTGTGTGTTACAGTAATCTAATTGGAAGGCTACTGAAGTGTGGATGAGAACTGCAAGGTCTGCATCCAAAGGAAGGGACACAGCCAGATTAAAATGCCCCCTTGCCCACTGCCAATCCCACCACCGGCAAGGCAAGAGGCACAGCAGAAGGCAGCCTGTGAATCTCATCCTCAACAGAAAGGTGACCCTACCAGGAACAAGAATTGCCCCTTGTGCCTAAGCCAGCTCCCACCTCCCCAGCCCGTCATCATTTCTTTCTAGCCTCGATTCAGCTTCAGGGTATTCAGAGCTTCAAATATAAACAACGAAATAACTTTTGAGCAGTACTACGAGACAGGGAAACCATTTTATAATTATGTCAAGACTCAAGGTTAATAAATAGAAAGTTAAAATGAGACAACAGTCAGTGGTATTACAATCTAACTTTAATTCTATTGTTAGATAATTACTTGGTTTACCAACATACTAACTAGATATAGACAGTGATTATTTCCCAAATATGTTATTTATGTAATTTGCCTAAATAATGAAAAGCAAAGTAATGTTATTTGCCTGATTTGAATTAGAACTTTTATCTTCAGGTTTTCTTAGCCACATATTAGATGTCTATATTTTTCCCTCTCCGTGTTTTCCTTTTTCCCCCCTTTTATCTTTAAACAATAATAAAAACTTTTAAAGATATTCAGAGCTTCAACCCAGCTGTTTTGGAACAACCAGAACACATTTTTGGTCTGTTTTCCATATGGTATCTCTCCAAAAGTTGCTTCTTGTGTTACTTTTTGGTATGTATGCAGATTGTTACATGCTAAAAAGATGACATTACAGATCTTAAAACATACATTTAAACCATGTGCACAATATGGGTATATGAACTCCTATATCAAATGTATGTTCCGTCTGACTCTTCTTCTCCAAGAAACAGCCATGATTTGATTATTTTTCAACTTCCTGTTTCTGAATGTTTAACATGATGTAATTTATGTGCATGCATTCTTAAAATCTAGGCCAAGTCAGCTTCCTGTGTATGAGGCCTCTCTTAAAATATAGTACTAGAGGTTGCTTAAGGTGAGATTCAGTTACAAACTAAAAAGAAATTAAATGCTTTAAAGGTCCTGAAGTTTATATTATCAAATGCGATAACTGACTGGATTATTCAGATGTTGCTTCCCCTCCTTTCCTCCAAATCACCAGTCTTGCATACCATAAGTAGGGTTGCCAGGTCCCTCCTCTCCTCCGGTAGGAGGCTGTTCTTGGAAAGAGTGTGCGCGCGCATGCGCACTGACGCACACGTGTCACTTCAGGTTTAGAGCCGGAAGTGCCGCCTCGCAAAGGGCTTTTACCCTTTACCACTCAAACTAAGAGGTATAAGGCCCCTCGCGAGGTGGAACTTCTGGTTCTAAACCGGAAGTGATGTGCACGGTATGCACGCATGCGTGCACATTTGCCCACCAACCCTCAGGTGGTCGGCGGGCAGAGGGGTAAATTGCTAGGGGTTTGCCCGCCACCAGCGGGCACCTGGCAACCCTATCCATAAGGTTTATTTTCATCCTCTTGAATTACATCAGTGTAATTCAGGATAATAAAAAAATATGAAATTCTTGTAAAAGGCACACATCCTGTTCAATTCCCTCTTAACAGGGGTATCTCTGACTGCTGATGAAAACTGAGGAGGAAAATAATCAGTTAACTGACTCTCTGGTGCCAAACACATACAAAATACCATAAATTAGAAATAGTAAATATATGAGGGAAAACATTGTGTCGCATGAGCAATAAAGCCGGTATGTTTGGCAAATAAATTATTTGTTATGAATCAGCATATATAAAGACCATCATCATCTAAGCCAGACTCCACAGTGTTCATGTATCCAGGTTAAGCAAATGTCTTCCTCAAGCTGCTTGCAATCAAATCTCTAGCAAAAAAAAAAAAAAAGCAACATGACAGGAAATAAAGGGTTAATAGTTTGCTCCAGGGAAATCACAAAGGTGCAGAAAAAGTTGAGAGAGAGAGAGAAAGAGAGAGAGGAAGAAGAAGAAAGCAAACGACAAGAGGGGCTACATGAATCAGCAAAGGACTGAATGGATAAGAGGGTCAGAGATGTTCGATTAAATTAATCTATGAAGAGGGTAGAAAAAACAGCACACAATTGCAAGTAGTTAAGAAGTGAAGGTGAAATAAAATGATACTGTTTTATAAACTTGTGGTAATGAAGTTGAGGAGCTCCCTAATCATGAGTAAAAATTAGGGATGTGCTGAATTTTCAGTTGTTTCCATTTTCATATCAATACTTATACTTTCAAAGGTGGGAATCAGCACATTAATTGTTATATTTTGGGGGGGGGGGAACAGTGTTTCACTTAGAGGAATTTGGTACCATTTATTCTCTCAGTTTCTAGATATCATTTGTTGTATCCTACCCTTTCTCCAAGGAACTCGGGGTGGCATACCTGGTTCTCTTCTCCTCTGTCTTTTCCTCACAACAACCCTGTGGGGTGAGTTAGGCTGAGAGACAGCAGCTGGTCCAAGATCCCCCTGATGGCTGAGAGGGAATGTGAATCTGGGCCTCCCCGCTCTCTGGCACTCCGGCCACTGGCTCCAAAAGCAACCCACACCGCATTCTCTACACAGCATCAGGTTATCTCCTGAGAATGAGAGGCCATTCAAATAAGACATAAGAAACAGGGCAATACACACAGCATTGTGATGCTTGAGTAAACAAAATCCTATATGTAGACTCAGCCAGCTTCCATACAACAAATGTGATAACTTTAGGTAACATATATGGCTATCACATACATAACAGTAAAATTCAAATATTTTCAGAAACAGAACAAAAATTCTAATCAGGATGCTGGAAAAAAGAGGTATTTCAAGAACAGAGAAAACAAACATTTCAGCACAGTTCTAATAGACAGTGGCATCAGTCATGTATAAGGCTAAGCACAGGAGCCGGGATGCCTCAGCTGCCTGAGACACATTGTATATGGTAACTAAAAATAATGTTTTTTTTAGTTCTAACATATACAGATAATTGCCAAATAAGAGAGAAGCTGAAATTACAAAAAGAAAAGACAATATATGATAGGAAAGATTTCCCAATACAATTCCCCTTTCCTTATGTTTCAAGCGGGGTGGGGGGAGACCATTTCTCAACACTGATTGTGCCTTTTCTCATAAATTAAATTTGACAATGGTTTCATTTCTTCTATTTTCTATAACTTATTTCTCCATTCAAATTCTGAATGGCAAATGCACATTTGTCCAAGTCTTTCTGTCAAGGTTTTGGCAGCTGTTAACAAAATGTGCAGTAAAACCTGTACCTCAACAGATATGATACCAGTCTTTAAAAACAGCCCTACTATATTGGATCAGATGGTAGTTTCAACTAGCTATCTTGTGTATTTAAAAAAGCAGAAGAGTTCCAAGGAAACTTCAAACTTCTCATTCTTTCTGATCTAACAAAATAGACATACTAAACTGAAAAACATTCGACTATAGAGTAATATTTTGACTGACCACCATACTCTAGTCTTTGGAAAGCTAATTACACTCAAGTTCTTTTCCCACTCCAAATGAATGGAAGAATAATTGGCACTATCCTACCTTAGACTGGAGGGAGTTCCGCCAGCCTCAGGCACCTCCCTCTGCCATAGGCAGCTCTTCCTCCAACCAAAGAGCCCTTTAAGTTGAAGGAAGGCTCCCAACCCTGGTGGGGGGGGGTCAGCTACAGCCCTTTCACTTTATCACTTCCAAGTCATTTACTAAAATTGCCAGAGTGAAAAATGAAAGCTTAGGTAGGATGTTCATTTGTATATCAGAAAACGTACACAACTAATTCCAGCCAGGTTAGCATGTTTCCCAGGGGAGGAGGAGGGGGGGGGTTGTGGCACCTTTATACCAACAGATTCATTGAAGGATAAACATTCACAGCAACTAAGACTGCCTTAGTTTATCACATCTTTCCAAATCATACAAACTTTCCCATCTTTGCTGGTAGCTATTGTGAAGGTTGATGTTGTATCCTATGAGAAACAAGCAGGAAAGAGCTAGGCAGCATCATCTCAATTGCTCCTAAAAGCAAATCTGATGAGCATGTCTTGTTTTAATTCTATAAGCTCTTTGCATTAAAATCTGAACCAAGAATTGAAATGAAATTATCTTCTAAGGAAGCAGAGTAATTAATCCCCCTCAGTCGCAAACAACTTTTTTGGGGGGCTACTACTTCTTAACCATTCAGAGTAATCATCATTTATTTATTAAATTATCTATACCGCCATCTTTCCTTTGTGGCTCAAGGCAGCTTACAAATCCATATTTAAAACATATAAAGAATCCCCCCAAAATGGTTGCAGCCTGAGCCCATCAAAAGCCCTAGCAAATAAAATGACTTTGCAGTACTTCCTAAACTACTAGAGATGCCATCCTCCTCAGGGAGCCTGTTCCATAGAGTGGGGGCTACTGTAGAGGGGGGAAAACAACAGGTTCTGTCAATGCCGGTGGGCTATCAGGGGGGACAATCAGTAGGTGGCAAGCTGTCCTTCGTTCAGAGACATATGTACAAATCAAAGAGTCCTGGCCCATAAATATGTCATTTTCAGCTTCTCTGCTCATCCTAACAATTGGGCACATGAGCACCAGGGTCTCAGGTAGAGGTCTTCCACATCACCTATTTGCCTAGTCCCTTTAACTGGAGATGCCGGGGTCTGAACCTGGGACCTTCTGCACGGCAAGCAGACACTCTACCACTGAGCCATGGCCTCTCCCCATTCTGCCGCCATTCAGAGCCAATCAGTCCCAAATGCCTTTAACTATATGATAGGTTGACATACCGTCATGTGAAATTCAAGACACTAAATTCTATTATTTTGATTTGTTTAAAATGTTGAGAATATGAGCAGGCTGCTGTGCCCTCATAACAGATTGCAGTATCAAGGGCATCACTTAATTAAGGCCCCAGTCTTGCTATCACTTGAACACAGATCTTCATCAATATCTTACATCTGGTGCATTTGGGGGGTGGGCAGACATATGTTTGAAGATTCAGACCTTTATCTGAAAGGTACACCTGAAGAGACAGAAAAGTACAACCGTTTTTTTCTTTTTCTTTTTTACTCTTACTTGCGCTTGGCAACCATGTTTTAAATTTATACTGAACCCGCAACACACACACACACACACACACATAGCAAGCTCATTAGCTATAACCTTTATGCTTTACTCTTTGCAGCCTCCCCAAAGGCAGCCTCCCAATTCCTTGAGTTATTTAAAACAGGAATAGGAAATAAATTATATAATTACTCCATCTATTATACAATTAGCTCACCATAGAGATGGAAATAAACCTGTCTTCAGAAATGTTACTCCTATGAACAAGATGGAAAGGCATATCAAATGGCTCTGCTTCAATTTCTGCTTTCCAGGAACCTGAATTTTCTCAGTTCCCTTTTCCAGTTAATTTCTTGATGCATCTTTAGACCCATATTTAGCCCCTCAAAAATGAATAACATGTACGCGCGCACATTATTCTATTCCTTTACTTGAGTCCCCTCAACTCCACCCCCTTCCTTACAAAGCAAAAGGTAACACAGACTTCATATCAAAAGTTAGAGAGGAACTATCTAGCACCGCTATCCATATTCTCATCTTCAGATACTTAAGGATTGAGTCTTTTTGTAAAAACGGTTTTCTATTACACACAATAACTCAAATCCTCAGACCAGAAATTAGAAAAGGAAGTACAAATAGAGGATTTCTAGGAGTGCAATTTCAGATGGGAGGGGCAAATTCAAAGCAAGATTGAGAGATCTACACTTAAATAGCTTCAGAATTACACTGCAAACCAGTTGTGTATTTTAAGAGCATTGGTTATAATAACTTCATATCATAATAACTAAATCAATGGTATAAACACAGGCTACTCACTGGATTCATGCTATTGACAATGCATAGCTTGCAGATAGGCCCAGATGAATTGTAGGTAACAATAGTTAGTCAAGGTGTACAGCCAGTGAGCTGGTACAATCAAGTTAATTTGAATTGGCTGTGGTCTGAAATGCATTGAGGTGCCTGCTGACCACTCTTCCATTCCTCCCAGGCAGGAAATTTGGGAGGTTGCCTTGTTGTGGTCTAGAGTGGGTAGATACTAACATAGGGAAATTATATTGGGGGGGTTGGGGGGGAGCAGGAAGAGCCTCCCCATAGGTGCTTGGAAACAGTGTTATTGAAACTAGCTCAAGAAAATGTGGGCATCAGACCTTTTTTTCAGAGGAAATTTTCATTGTCTCCCCCCCACCCCATGGACCTCCTCTACCTGTGGAAAAAAATTCTAACACAATGCATGAGTGCTCCAAAGTACATCTCAATGAGTTCAATGGGATTTACTCATGAGTTGGTTTTTAAATAGTAGCCCCAGAAAAGAGAATTTCCACTGAACAATATTTTTACAACCAACACGCATTGGGAAGAATAATTTTAAGGAGATATGTATTGTCAGAATTAGATGTATAATTTGGAGGGAGTTATATTATAAAGCTATATTTGCCGGGTGACCAGAATCAATCAAACAAGCAAAGTAGTGGCAACTGGTTTATGGGATGCCCTTCCCCTCGAGGCTCATCGGGTACTTACATTAGTCTCTTTCACGTGCCCAGTCAAAGCGTTCCTGCTCACCCAGGCTTTTCATTAAGTGGGTCTTTTAACCCTATTTTAGTGTGCTTTTAGTCTGAAACAGTTGTTTTAAGCAGCTAATTCATCCATTTCATTCATTTATTAGATTTCTATACCACCCTTCCAAAGCTCAGGGCAGTTTTTATACTGTGGCTGGGTTTTAATGCTGGATTTTAATTAACGACTTTTGATGTTTGTTTTTATTATGCTTTATTTTGTGAGCCACCTTAGGCAGGTTCCCTGAAGAGGAGGCATAAAAATTGGCTAAATAAATACGCTAGCCTCTTTAAAAGTGGATTGATTTCAGTGGAAAAGGCATGTTTATTTGCTACAGTTGTTGCTTGTCCTTATTCCAAAAACTCGGTATTCACAATGGACCTCTAAGCAGGTTCAGAAAGGTCGGCGTTCTGTATGGAAGCTACAAAAAGAGTAAGTGGACCGTCTGAACCACTGGATTGATTTACGGCAGTGGTTCCCAACCTTTTTTGACCAGGGACCACTAGGACTTTTTTGTTCGGTGCAGGGACCCCAAGGTTCAAAATTAAAATTCCAAGAATTTGAAAATAAACTTTAATCATAACTGTTAGTTAAACATTAAACTTAGAATAATATTTGAATATATATATTTTATAATAGAGAACTTTTAATTGAAAATATTAATTTATTATGGGTTTATAACTTTGTTCGCGGACCTTTAGTTCTCGTGGACCCCTGGGGGTCCACGGACCCCAGGTTGGGAACCAGTGATTTACGGGTAAATTTCCCTCGTCCACACCCAACATTGTGCTAGAGACACACCTGTAGCCGATGTGACAGGGCTAGCGACTGCAGTAATATTTATTCCTCTAGCTACTTCCTCCTCCTCTACCAGATTTACCGGCTGGTGCCCTGGAAGAAAACCTGTGGGAAAGAAAAATGGAATTTGGGGTTGAAATTGGATTGGCGTTCTTGCAGCCACTAGGGGGCGAGCAAACACACACACACACACACACACACAAACACACTCCTTCCAGACCGAGTCGCAGAAAGTAAATAGAGCCGGTGGCGGAAAGGCGGCGCTAACCCGGGGCCCTTTGGCCACGCGCCCGACATCTGATCTGCAATAGCCGCTACCTACGTCTTCACCGAGAAGCGCAGTGTAGTAGAGCCCGGCGTGGCTGAGGGTATTAAAATATATTATTTAATAAATGGTAAATATAATATTTAATGAATGTCACAGAAAAAAAGTAATGACCTTTGCATGCAATGGAGACTTCTGGACTGGCCGGATGGAACAGCGGGACCAACAGGAGGGAGGAGGCCTTTAAACGCCTGCATGAAGCAAGGAGAAGAGTAGCCAGGGCGAATGATGGAGGGGGTCGTTCTTAAACGACTGGGAGCGAGGGAGGGGGGGCGAAAGCTGAGCTGAGCTGGGCAGGGAGAAAATGACGGGGAAAGGCGGACTAACGAAGCGGCGCCAAGGAAGAGGCAGCGGGAAAGCCCGGGCGGGGTGGCGGGGGTACCAGCGCCTGGGGTGGGAGGTGGGGCCCATTGCCTCGAGCGGAATGGCGACCCCCAGGCGGGACTGACAGGAGAGCGAGGGGATCCCGGGCTCGGAGGGAACGCAGGGGCCGGGCATTACGCGGGATCCCCCCAGTTCCCGAGTCACGGCTCTTGTGCGCCTCCTTGCCCGGGGTGGGGTGTGGGGGGGGGGCTTTTCAACCTCAGCTGCCCCCCTCCGCTGGCTGCGCTGGACCTGCGGGCATTCGCCCGGAGCGGCGGCCGGCCGGCCCCCAACTGCTCCGGCCGCCCTTGGCCCCGCCGGCCGCGGGCTGAGCCCGGAGGCGGAGGGGGGCCGCGGCTCCCCCAGCGCCAGTCCGCGGGGCAAACGGCCCCTCCGCGACCCTCGGGGGGCTCCTGGCCAACCGCACGGGGCGGCATTCCCGCTCGACGGGCTCGCGACGGCTCCCTTCCCTTCGCCGGGGCGGCCTTTCCCCGCCGCTCTGGCGGTGGGGATGGGCAGCAGCCCCCGGGCCGGCCCGGCCCTTTCGCCGCAAGGGGCTGGCGGCCTCGCCCCCCCCCCGCGCCCCCGCCTTCTGCTGCAGCAGCCCCGGGGCGCTTTTGCGGGGGAGGGGGCGCCGGGCCAGCTGCCCTCCAGCGCCCCGATCCTGGCGCAGCGGCGCCCACGGACGGCGGAGGGGCTGGTGGCCCGGCTCCAGCCGCACTGGCTCTGGGGAAGGGGCTCGGGGTCGCCGGCGGCCGGGGGCGGAGGCCAACGATCCCGCGAGCGGCCGGGATCGGGGCCCGAGACGGCCCTATCTGTCCCTCCTTCGGCCCCGGGAAACCGCTTCGGTCCCCCTCCGTGGCGACGGCGACCGTGCGGCCCCAGGCCAAGAGCCGGGGGCTTCGTTGCCGGCCGTTGGGTGGGGGCTTCCATTGCAGGCCTGGCCCGTCGGTGGGTCCCAAGGCGGTGGGCCGAAAGGGCCTCCGGGGCGGCGTGGCGAGGGCCTTTCCGCTCTCCCCCCCCCCCCGTCCCTGGCCGGGGAGAGGCCGGCAGGCGAGGCCCACGGACGGCCCCGCTTCCCGGCCCCTCTCGGCCCGCTCCGGGGGGCGGCGGCGAGGCGGCTGGCGGGGTGGGGCGAGAAGGGGGTCTTTGGCGGCAGCAGGCCGGCGCCCCCCTCCTCGAGGCGCCTCGTCGGGGTGGAAGCCTCTGCCCGTGGCGGCGGGAGGACCCCTCGACCCACCGGAGCGTTTTCGGGCGAGGCTGGGCGGGAGAGACCGCCGCTCCCCTGCGCCTCTCGCTTGTGTGGGGAGGGGAGCCGGGGGTCAGCGAAGAAGGCGCCCTTTCCTGCGAGGGGCGGCCCCGTCGGCGCTCCGCTCGCCCTCTCGGCGTGTGGCAAGGCAACGCATTTCACAGAGCGCTTGAGCGCCGTCGGGAATGGCTTTCCCAATGCTGGCAGCCTTCCCGCTGGTTTCCACACTGCCTATCCGACCCTGCTTATTTCACCCCCTTTCTCGGTCCAGTGGCTGAAAAAAAGCAGAGGAAACCGACGAGAGTTCTGGCTAAATAACGATGATGATTTATTTATTTTTTAAGACCCATTCCCCCAACTCGATCTGGAACTAGCAAAGCCAAAATATTGTCGAAGGCATATTAACATACCACACCCTCATCAGCACATTATCTCGATACTTACAGGACAATGGTTAGCACATTACCTTTGTTACTTTTTGCAGGACAATGACTCAGCTCAAACCCAACCCCTTTCTGACTATATATTACTCTTCCTACACACTTGACACTGCGAGACGCTGTCCTTCAGCGTTACTCCTCTGAAGATGCCTGCCACAGCTGCTGGCGAAACGTCAGGAAAGAAAATACCAAGACCACGGTCACACAACCCGGATAACCTACAAGAACCTAGCAAAGCCAACTTTACTCCATTTCCATTTATTTACTAGCGCCTTTGACCAAAGGTCTTGAGCTTAACCATAACAATAATACATCATACAACAACACATAATGCCAACTTTACTCATTCGTTTTCATTCTTGTGTCACCTCTGGTGGCGTTCTCGAAGCATTAGCTCCGATGCGTCCCCTTTGCAAATTTCTTTAACCCGACTAAAATAAAAGGTAAAAGTTGGATTTTTAAGAAAGGAGGACTTTGGTTTGGCCGAATGCAAAGGGAGAAAAGAGGGAAACGCACAGAGAGACAGGGGCGGTTTCTTGCAATCGAAAGTGTGTTTAGGAGAAACGAATCAGGCCAGGCAGACAGGCTGCGGGCGGAGAGGTGAGCTGGAATCCAGGCAGACCTTCTGGTACGAAGAACCTCCTAAAGAGGCTTCCCCCCCTCGGAGATCTGGCGCTCCAGCTCCCAGCCCCTTTCCCTCTGCCTCCAATTGCGTATGAAATACTTCTGCCAAGGCAGCTCCGGAGCGTCGATCGCACATTAGCATTTGAAAGAGTTATCCAGATGTTTATTACAGTAAAGAGAGAGGGAGAGATCCCAATTATAAATCCTTGTATTTTTAAATACCAACTGTAAGCGATTCAAGTAGATGCCTTTGTAAATTTCTTTGACACAATCAGTGAGGGAGGTGGAGCAGAAAGAAAACCAGGCCTGGAGCTCCCCCTCGTCCCAAACCTGGGTTTTAAAACAAACCCTTCCGCCTGACTCAGCTTATGCTTGTCACTGTGACTGGGAAGCATGTCTCGCAACTGCAAAATAATCGCTCTTCGGCGCCCATCCTGGGAATCCCGATGATTCAGGGCTTCACCTAAAACTAAGCCCCATTAATGCCTTTCGCGCTTGTTTCCCAGTAAAAATGCTACCCGGTCCAGTAAGGTTTACTGGAAGGGAAGTTCGATTTATACGATTAAGAAATACTTTTGTTCAAAATGGTTCTGGAGATCGGGCGATTTGAGTTGATGCTAGATGGCCCTTTTCCTAACGAGGGTCCAACCCTCTCATCCTTTCTGGTTGTTCCAGGAGATGGATTGTGATAGAGAGGCAGGAAACTCTGCCTGTTGGCCTGAGGTCAAATCCTACTCAAATCTGAACTGGATTCTTACATCTGAAATAACTTTTGTGTAATGATTCTGCCCCCCCCACCTCCCTTTTTTTTCCTTTGGATTACAAATCCTACTCAAATCCAGTTGATTTCAACGGAGACGTGTCTTGGGAATCGTTCCCAGTTGAAAGGGCCAGGCAGGTCAACCCCGACTCCCCACCGGGAGGGAAGCCTTTCGCTCTTTCTCAGCGCGGCTTTTCTCACTCGATAGATCCACCTGGCCCTGATTGAGGACAGCCGGACATTTTTCGGGCCTTGATAATTCCATACTATATCAAGCAAAGTCTTTACTGATAGGTGCCTCTGGCCGTTTATGCACCGGAGGTTTTGCCTTGGGTTTGCCGCTCTCCAGATGCACATTTTCCCCATCCGAATTCCCAAAACTCTGCAGGGGGGGTTTACTGTTGAGTTTTGATCATTTAGATGGGGGAAATGTGCATCTAGAGAGCGGCAAATCCAAAGCAAAACCTCCCGTGCATGAATGGGTGTTTGAAATCCGACCCGGCTCCGATGCGGCCATAAACCAGAATTCTTTCCATCTCATCTCATTTCAGGACATCTCAGTCAAAGGACTGCTTGACCCTTGTGGGTCTTGAATGAGGAAGCGAAGGAAAAAGTAATCTGTATCTACACCCCCCCCTCCGGAAACCGGATAATCTGTGGGTTTTCTTCGGCGATTAGTAGGCGCTTAGAATAACGAGAAATCGCTGGTGAAAGACCAGTCAGGAGTTCTGAACAGCCCCCCTCTCGGTCGCCTCCGCCAGGGGTGTTGGGCTTCTCCCTTGCAGCCACAAATGCGTGCCCACTGGGTTACAAATTGGCCTCCCTTGAGAGTTTTTCTGCCTCATCCTTCGACCAAACGAACTCGATCCCGGCAGTTTTGGAAGCACGCTTCACGCACTCCAGACACACATCCCCGTGTGAAAGGGATGGCACGGGAGGAATCCCATAAGAACATATAAGAACATAAGAAAGGCCCCGCTGGATCAGACCCAGGCCCATCAAGTCCAGCAGCCTGTCCACACAGTGGCCAACCAGGGGCCTCTAGGAAGCCCCAAACAAGTCGGCTGCAGCAGCACCATCCTGCCTGTGGCTCCACAGCACCCAATATAATAGGCATGCTCCACTGATCCTGGAGAGAATAGGTATGCAGCATGACCAGTATCCATTTTAACTAATGCCATGAATACCCCTCTCCTCCATGAACATGTCCAGTCCCCTCTTAAAGCCTTCCAAGTTGGCAGCCATCCCCACATCGGGGCAGGGAGTTCCATAGTTTAACGATGCGTTGTGTGAAAAAATACTTCCTTTGAATCTCTCGCCCTCCAACTTCAGCAGATCTAGTATTATGGGAGAGGGAGAAAAACGTTTCCCTGTCCACTCTCTCCAAACCATGCGTAATTTTATAGACCTCTACCCAAACCCTTTCAGAGCAGCGTCCAGCCGAGGAACCGGCTCCCTGGCTGGTCAGTGGGGTCCCACGGAGGTGGGAAAGACATGTTAGAAACCGGGGCTGTGGGGTTGGGCCCCCCTCTGGAAGGTGACCAGGGGAGGGAGTGGGCTGCCGTCGGGTTGGCACGCGCCCTCCTCCCGAGAGAGGGTCGCCCAAGGTGACCTTCCCGTCCGACCGCGCCAGGGGCCGCGAGGGCCGGCCGGCAGAGCCCGTCGGCCCCGCCGGCGCCGCTCCCCGCCCCGCCTCCGCGTTCCGGGCCGGGTTTTCCCCCCCCCCCCGGCGGGGAGCCGGAGGCTGCCCAGCCTCTGGCGAGAGCCAATCAGCGCGCGGCACCCAGCACGTGGAGGAGAGGGAATCAAGAGCCAGGCTATCGCGGCGCGGCGCCTCCACTCGCTCCCCGGCCGCAGGGCAGGCGGAGGGGCCACGACGTCCGTCCCGCCGTCCCTCCGTCCGCCCGTCGGTCCCAGGCGCTGCCCGCCCGGCGGGGGAGGAGGGGGCCGGAGCCGGCCGGCCGGCCAGCCAGCCATGAGCGCCCCGTACGGCGAGGAGGGCGGCGCCGAGCGGGCCGAGGGCGCCCGCAAGTCGCCCACGTTGCTCTCGTCCTACTGCATCGACAGCATCCTGGGCCGGAGGAGCCCCTGCAAGATGCGGCTGCTGGGCGCCGGCCTGCCGCCCTTGCCCGGCAGGGCCGAGCAGGACAAGGCCGGGCCAGGTGAGCGCCGGCCGGCCGACGGGAGGGACGGACGGGAGGGGCGGGCCTGCCTGCCTGCCTGCCCGGCGGCCTCCCGACAGCTCGCCTCCGCGCTGGCCGCCGGGCCGGGCCGGGGGCTGCTGCCGCGCTTGGCCGCGCCCACGCGGGCGAGGCCTGGGCTGGGGGGCGGCTGGAGAGAGTCCGGGGCTGCCGAGGCGGGGCTCCGGCGTCGGGCGCGGGTTCTGCCCGAGGCTCCTCGGCCGGCTCCCAATGGGTGGCGGGGCGGGGAGTGTTGGGGCCCAGGCCGACGGGTCGAGTCCCCGACGAGGCCGGAGGAAGACCTGTCCGGGTTTCCAGGGGAAGAAGGCCGGGCGCCCAGCCTTCCGCAGGCTCCCCCGTCCCCGACGTTTGCTCGGGAGGGAGCGAGTCTGGTCGCTTTCGAGGGCTGGGCTGCCCCTAACGGGGCGCCTTTGGGGTTCGGGCAGCCGGAGGGGACCCCGACGAGGGCTCGGACCTGCCGGGCTGCACGGTGGCCGTGGGGCGGGAGGGGGGAAGCGGGCCGGCCGTGGGCGGGAGAGGGCCGGCGGGGCTGGCGTCCGGCCCGGTGGGGTGACGCGTGCGTGTCTCTGTGCCCGTTTCTCGCCAGGCCCCGCCAAGGGCAGCCCGCCGGGCTTCGAGGCCGCCGAGCTGCACCTGCCGCCCAAGCTGCGCCGCCTCTACGGGCCGGGCGGGGGTCGCCTGCTGGCGCGGGCCGAGCGGCCCGAGGCGGCCGCCCCGTCGTGGGACTCGCTCAAGATCAGCCAGGCGCCGCAGGTCAGCATCAGCCGCAGCAAGTCGTACCGGGAAAACGCGCCCTTCCCGCGGGCCGCCGCCGCCCTCGAGGAGCTGGCCGGTCCCGGCGGAGGAGGAGGCGGCGGCGGCTGCAGCCCCGCCGGGCGGCCCCGCCGGGACGGGGACCTGCTGGACGACGAAGACGAGGAGGACGAGGAAGAAGACGAGGAGGACGAAGAGGAGGCCGAGGAGCTGGACGAGGAGCTGGACGACGACGAGGAGTTGTTGGCCGAGGCCAAGGAGGCCCGGCGCGGCGCGGGGGGTCCCGTCGGGGGCGGCGCGGCGCCCGGAGCCGCGCCGGGACCCGAGGGCGCGGAGGGCTCGCCCAAGGCGGAGCTGCTGCTGCCCGCCGACGAGCTGGCCGAGGGCAAGGACGGCGAGGACAGCGTGTGCCTCTCGGCGGGCAGCGACTCCGAGGAGGGGCTCCTCAAAAGGAAGCAGCGGCGCTACCGGACCACCTTCACCAGCTACCAGCTGGAGGAGCTCGAGAGGGCCTTCCAGAAGACCCACTACCCGGATGTCTTCACCAGGTAGGCGACGGGGCGGACGGGGGACAGCTGCCGCGGCTCCGAGGCAGCTGCCGGAGCTCGCGCGCTCCCCCGGCGGGACTTTGGGGGGACGGGGAAAGGGGGGGCCAAAAACCCCTCCGCCCAAGTGGAGAAGGGAGGAAAGCGCAAAGGAGAGAGGGAAGGCGCGTCTCAGGAGGGGGAAGGGGGGGAGAGAAAGTGGGGAAATTGTCAGGATCAGAAAAGAGACGAAGGGAAACTTGGAGGCTGGAGGGAGGGAAGTGAAACTCCCGGGAAATCCCCGCGGGTGGGGTGGGGGGGGTGGGCGTTTTGTCCCCTCTTCCTCCTTGCCCCTGGTGGCAGAACTGGGGGGCCGGCTCCTTCCCGCCCCTGGCTTTCCCCCCAAATCCGTTGCTCTTCCCAGTGGCGGCGACCAAGAGGGCCGGCGGGGGTCAGCCGAGCTTCAGTCGCGGCGCTCGCCGGCCAAGGACAGGCGAGGCGGAGATGTTGCCCCGGCCCCTGGCCAAGCGCTATTTTTGCCCTGATCCCCCAGCTAGACTGCCGGGGATCAGTTTCACGGCTCTCTCTGGGAGCTGGAGCCCTGCCCTGCCCTGCCGCAGGGGAGACCTATCTATAGCCTCCATATAGGTATATATTTAGAAAAAGATCAAAGTCTCCCGCTTGGGGCGAGCTAAAAATACCGCCTGGCTGGAGCGCCTTGGCACAGGCCCCCAAGCGCTGGCTGGGGCCGTTTCTGGGCGCAGTCCAGAAAATGACGGGGCGGAGGGGGGAGACCTTTCGATGCGGTGCTCGGCCTGGGGATCGTGCCCCGCGCGGCGTGGAGGCTGCGGGCCCTGGAGCGCGCGCCTTGCGAGGACCCGGGCGGCCAGCGCCGCTGCCCCCCAGCCCCCTCGCAGAACTGGTGCCCACGAAAGCGGGTGGGGGGGGAGATCTGCCCCCTTCCTGGCCCCGGAGGGTCGGAACGGCGCGGAGAAGCGGCGGGTTTCCAAGGACCGAAGCCCGCACCGAGCTGTGAAGGTCTCGCCGCTGTTTTAACGGAGAGAGCGTTGCGACCCGAAGTGGCGGAGTATTTCGGTTTAACGACTCGGGTGCCCTTTAGTAATTTCTCTACGGATTTCACTTCCCCCAAAAACCAAAATTCTCTTCGTCTGTTGCTGAAGAAAGGAAGAAAAATACCTGGCCCGAGTTAGCCGCATTCGTTTCCATTAATACTTGGGAGGAGAAAATAAATGTGGGGTTGAATCGCAGAGCCTCTTCGGCCAGGATTTTCTGTTGTGAAGTCCAGGAGTGTCAGAGACAAATTCCATCATCATCATCATCTATTATTATTATTATTATTATTATTATTATTATTATTATTATGTCTTTTTAGTCTGGGCAACAGAATGATTGGTCCTGGCAGACGCAGGATAGTTGTGGGGGGTTTTTTGGCCAGCCCTCCCCTCCGCTGCTGCCCCTTCCCCCTTCCATCCTACATCCCTCCACGGCAGCACCTGGAAACGGCCGGGGCACACCTGCTGGGTTTCCCTTCGGGGCCAGCGGCTCCCCATCCGCTTTCGCAGCCTCCTGGGCCTTGGAGGGCGAGGGCTGTCGGGCGTTGGATCCGAGCCTCCCCACCCCCGCCGGGCTTTCCGCGGGGACAGGCTGCAGGAGCCCCGCCACGGCGGCCCTGGCGGCTGGCAGCCCGCAGAAGCTGGGCAAGGGCGGGCCGGTTGGCGCTTTTCTGCCCAGCGGAGGGAGAGCCAAGTCCGCCGGGAGCTCTCCGCGTGGAGGGAACCCGATTAGGAGCCCTTTCCTGACATCCTCATGGGTTCCCGTTTGCCTTAATTGCTGCCGTCGTGCGCGCAATGAAGGGCTCGCGTTGCAGCTCGATGGGTCTCCCCTGTGCAGCGGCGGCGGGTTCGGAGGGGGGAGCCGGGGGCTCGCGGGGCTCCCTCGGGGGGCCTTGGGCAGGCAGCATCGAAGGGCCCCGGGTAGTCGGAGTCGGCGGGGGCCTTTCATCCCGCCCCCCGCACAAACAGTCCTGTGGGAGGAAAACGGGGGAAGACTTGGCACGGCCTTGGGCGCTGGCCCGTCGGCCGAAGAGAGCACCCGGCTGGAGGGGGGGGGCGTTCCCAGTGGGGCTGCGGGTCGCTAAGAGAAGCCGGGGCGAAGTGCAGGGAAGCGCCTCGACGTGTGTCTGGCTCCTTCCAGGAGCAGCAGGCCGGGCAGGAGGCCAGAGTTCAAGCCGCCATCCCAGGTGCGGCGTTTCGCTCAGGGCTGGGCTGCCGTCGGACACACCCCCCCTTTCTAGGCCCTCACCTGAGCGCCCCTCTGTTGTGCTTGTTGTTTCCCTCCCAGGGAAGAGCTGGCGATGCGCCTGGATCTGACCGAAGCCAGAGTGCAGGTGAGTCCGGGGAGGGGGGAGCCGGAATTGGGGCCAGAGCGAGCGGGACGAAAAGGAGACCCCGGATCCCTTGTCTGCAACTGGAGCCCGGAGCCGGGGCCACCTTCCCCAGTCAGTGCCGGGCGGGGCGGCAGGCAGCCAAGAGAGGGACCCTCCCGCCCCGCCAGCCCCGCGGTGCTTCCCGTGGAAATGCTGGCCGTGGCTGTCAGCCCAGCGGTGCCGCCGAGCGTGGGGTTGGATGCGCTCACGGGGCCCGGCTCACGCCGTTGGGCTCCCCCGGTTTGGTTTTGGGATGGCGGGTGCCAGGCTCCGACAGGGGCTTGCTGCTCTCCCCTCCCTTCCCCCCCCCCCCCCGCTCCGCCGGCTTGCCAAGCGCCGCCAGATGGCCCCGGCCTTTTGGCTCTGAGCAAATCACTTGACTGGGAAAGTCAGGCGCGGCGAAAGCATCATAAATTCCATATGGCTCATTTAATACACAACAGCTTCTCGCATTAGAGGGGCTAATGAAGAGCCGGGTCCCCTCCTCTCTGTTGACACACTTCTCCATTGTCAAACAGAGATGTGACAGCAAATCAGGATTTTCAGCTCAGGGGAATGAGTCGTGGGAAAGTTAAATAACTAAGAGAGAGAGAGAAAGAGGGACCCCTTTATTCCCCGCCTCCCCTTTTCTATTCACCGATGTAATTAAGGGGAATATGAATTATTACAGCCCTCCAGTTTACCTCTGGGTGTACTCAAACTTATTAATTCAATCAAAGGGGGAATTTGCAGTGGGGCCGAGTTGCTAATTGAGTCGGAGCCGGGAGAGACGCGCCGAGGCGCCGAGATTGCCGCTGCCTTCCGCCCCGCGGCCGAGGCGGGCTGCGCTGGGCTGGGGCTGCGGAGCGAGCGCGGAGAGGCCCGAGACTCGCTCTTGGCCCCCTCTCGAAATCGTTTTCTCCCGCCGAAGCGGGATGTCTTGACCTTAGAAAGCAGCCCGGGCTCCGCTTTCAAACCCACGGTTTGCGCTTTGGGTTCGGGCGCTGCAGAAGGCGAGAAAACCTGCGGATGATCTGCAGGGGTATATGTTGCATTTGCTCCGCTCACTTGGGCTGGGGGAGAGAATGGAGAAGGGGGGGATATTCGTTGATTGTTCCCCTTTCGCTTTTCATCTCCCCCCACCCCCCAAAAAATGAAAGGACGAGAGCTCCTTGCAAATGGCCTCGAGGTCCGCAGGGCCCCGCGGCGGCGCGGAGCGTGGGCGCCTGCGGAGATGGCGTAATAACCACAATAATGCAAAATAATTTCCAGCGACTGGGAAATTAACGTTAGAGCCCTTTAAATGCCGCTAAGAAGTCTTGGTGGGAAAAAAAATTGCCATAAAAGACAACATGATGTTTAGCGTGTGTGTTGGCGAAAACATTCAGCTGTCTGTCAAACGGTTGATCTGAAGCGGGGGGGGGAAGAAAGCCCCCGTTCCCTCCTCACTTCTGCGGGCAGGATTATGCTGAGCAGGCGGGACAGGGCGGCCGTCGCCTTGGGAAGATGCGGGCGAGCGGCAGGCAGCATCTGATCTCTCGCCTAGCTGCGCATTGGCGGCGAGGCCCATCGGAGCCAGGGCGCCCAGGGCAGCTCGCTGCAGGGACGAGGGGACATTGCGGGCCCGACTCCACCTGACCCTGTCATGGGAACTTGATGGACCCCCAGATATCAGTTGACCATGCATGTTTCTGACTGTGTGTGTTTTCTTGAATACGGCCCCATTAATCTCAATAACCGTGTGGTGGATTACCATAAGTAGGGGGAGAGACAGGCCTTTGCCTCGAGGAGGTTACAAAGGAAATCCACCGGAGGGGCGGGAGGCCAGGGCGGGAGAATCCCAGCGCGACTTCCACCAAGCCAAGGAATTCGGTACAGGCAGCTTTTGCCATGTTGGTTCCAGATAAGGGGGAAATCAAAATAAAGCTACAACCTTTTGAGGAAATAAATCCCATTGAACTCGGTGGAGGTGACTTCCAAGTCAACCGCTGTAGGCTCAAGCTGGACAAACGCTCTGGGGAGTCTATGCCACTGATCTGAACAGGGCTGATTTCGGTGTCGGTGCACACAGGATCTCTGGGCATCGGGCCATCTTTTCGCGTGCCCCCCTTCTGTCTCGGCAAGTAGCGCACAGGGCAAGAGGAAGGGCGGCTTGGTAAAGCCCCCCGGTCCCTTGGCTCCTGGGGGCTGGGCTGGGCTGGGCTTCACTGGCTCCTGCTAGCAGAGAGCCGGGCAGCTCCGCTCCAGGCTGTTGCAGAGCCGGGCAGGCTTTTCGGAGCGCGGGAGAGCTGCCCAACCCATTGCAAGGCGCGTCGCCTTCGGGATGCCAACCGAAGGAAGAGAACCCTCTTCTGCAAGCCTCCGCGATTCCTGCCTGGGCTTAGTGGCCACCCTGTCACTCTGTACTTGCTCAGAGACCACGTCTTCTCTCGGGGGGGGGGTGCGGAGTGGAAGAGCCGCCCCGCGGAGGACTGGGCAGGGGCGCAGGCAGGGCCTCTCTGACTAACCCCTTTTCTTTTGGCTTCCAGGTCTGGTTCCAGAACCGGAGAGCCAAATGGCGGAAGAGGGAAAAGGCCGGCGCTCAGAGCCACCCGCCCGGCCTGCCTTTCCCTGGTCCCCTGTCGGCGTCTCACCCGCTCAGTCCCTACCTTGATGCTAGTCCTTTCCCTCCTCACCACCCAGCTCTCGACTCCGCCTGGACGGCCGCCGCCGCCGCCGCCGCCGCCGCTGCCGCCTTCCCCAGCCTGCCGCCTCCTCCTCCGGGCTCGGCAGCTTTGCCCCCCAGCGGGACCCCGCTAGGCCTCAGCACTTTCCTGGGAGCGGCCGTGTTCAGGCACCCGGCCTTCATCAGCCCGGCCTTCGGCAGGTAACGCGCTCCCCCGACGGCTGCCGGCCTCTGGCCGCCACAAGGGCGCGGCTCCGGCGGCCGCCTTGCCCAGCGCGGCCCTCGGCCGGCCCCGCGCCCCCCCCCAGCGCCCCCAGCCGAAGGACGCCGGCCGCAGGGCTCCCGAGCAAGGCCGGGAGACCCCCGGCGGCTCCGGTGCAAGCGACGGCCCAGCCCGCCCTGCGGAGCGGCCGAGGGCGCCGTGGGCCGCCTCGGCCTGGGACAGAAGCCCCCCCCCCCGCTTGGGAGCCGGCCTGCAGACCCCGGCGCCCCCTCTGCAAGCCGGACGGCTCAGGCCGCGGGGCTGCCTTTCCGCGGGGCGCGCAGACGGCAGGGCCGCGCTTGCTTGGCTGGCCTTGACGGTTCAGAAAAGCGGCGGGGCCGGAGAGCTGAGATGCCTTTTTTGGAAATGCTTCACTTGCGATTCAGACTAGAAGTTGTGGTCATTGCTAGGATCGGGGCGGGGACACCCAGGCCGTCTGCTTGTTGGGGGGGGGGCTCTCCCTTCAAGATATTCTGGGGGTCTATATGCTTCTGTGCATTTACCGTTACCTGTCCTGCCCCTATTCTTCCTTTTGCGAAAACGGAACGAGTTGAGGAGAAGGGAATCGGGGGGGGGGGGCAATTAATTTTAATCTCCTACAGAACCGATCTGCCCACTTCTCCTTGTCCTAGTTCTCACCCAATTGGGAAAATGAGGCGCAGAAAAGGCGCTCCTTCAAATATGTAGCTGCTTTCCTTGAGATGCAAACCCAAACGGTGAAATAAGGCGGCAGCTGCAAATCAAAGAAACAAGGCGGGGGTTGAGTAAAGTCGGAGCCGGGGCCGAGCTGGTCGGGCCACGGTGGGCGCGGTGATCTCCGCACAGGGGAATGAAACATTCATCCCAGAGAGACGCCGCTCCAGTAAAATCATCTTTGCGAGTGGAGGACCCCAGTACAATTCGGACTTGGGAAGAGACCCTGCTTCTCCAGGCAGAGTCGGACTGACTCGGTTTCCCTTTTGGCAGCCAGGCTGGCTCAGGGGCTGCCAGGCCCCCCTGCTTGCCTGGACAGCTCTGCCTGCTGGCGCTTCTCCCTGGAGCGCCCCCCGACCACGAATGGGGAACGGAGTCTGGCGGAGGGATGACAGGAGGGCTGCTGGAAAAGCACTCGCGGGGAAGGCAAGGAAATAGCGCTGGGGGTCCGAGGGGGGAACGGCTCCCCCTGCCCCGTAGGCTGTCTCCGCCTCGGGGGGTAGGAAGGCGCTGAAGCGACGGCAGGCCCGTGGGCCGTGCAAGGGCTGGGCCCGCTGCTTCCCGGGGGGAGTGGGCTCCGGAACGGCTGCGCCCCCGAGAGAGACGGGCTGCCTCGTTGCCTCCCTCCTGCCCGGCGCAGCATTCAAGGCTCGGCAGCCCTGGCCCCCCAAACAGAGAAGCGCGCTGCCGCCGGGACGCGGCGGGGGGACCCAAATCCCGGCCAATCCCCTCCGGCAGGCAGCTCTGGGCTTAGCCCGTCGCCCCCGTCGCCTTCGCGGCCCACAGTTCAGTTCCTGGCCGCGATGATGGCCATAATCACCTCCTGGCTAATGGAGAGCCGGCGGCTCCCGACGTGCCAGTCAAGGGGGTCAGGCGCGCTCTGCCGAGCGGCGGCGAGGCGAGGAGGGAAAGCCCGAGGCGAAGGCAGCGCCGAGCTGGTGTCATTGAGCCGGGACGCGAGGCTGCCGGCGCGTAATTGGCAGGCCGGGGCCACCGAAGCCGCAGGAACCGCGCTCCCTGCTGGGGGGGGGGCGCCAGCGCTGCGGAGGAAGCGATGCTTTGGGCATCCAGGGGCTGGGGGGGGGGGAGAGAGAGAGAAGGGGAAAGGAGGAAGAGGCGGTTGATTAAAGAGGCCACCAGCCTGCAGCCGGGGGAGGGCGCGGAGAGCCCCCCAGGCCGGGGAAAGCCGTCCCCTAGCAGCCTTGCTTCCCTTTGGATGGCCTCCTTCCTCCGCAGAGCGCGCGCCACCGGCTCCGGCTCTCCCGACAGCCCGCTTCTGCCACCGGCAAAGGGGAGCCCACCAGACCCTTTGCTTTGACTGGCAGCGCGGCATTTTCCAACCTCTCCCCCCCCCCCCAGTTCCTGCATTGCCTTCCAGGCCTTTCCCAAAAAATAAATAAATTGCATTTGCGGCTAGTATGCCAGATAAAACAGGTAAAACAGAAACTGATCATGCAGAGTAGATGTTTACAACCAAGGCCAACAAAATTAGGAGTCAGCCAGTTTTACCATTCCACAGATTAAGGATGTGCCTTGAGGCGACGTAACTTCACTGCTGCCGCACAATGTTCTGCAACCTGGGTGGTGTCGGGCAACGTAAACGTTCCTTGATAGGGCACCAGCCGGACAACAATAAATATAGACCCTTCTAGGGTGGCGACTGGCGAGCTGCCTCCCCGCAGAAACCTTTCGGTTTCCTTTCCCCATAAAGCAGTGGTTCCCAACCTTTTTTGACCAGGGACCACTAGGACTTTTTTGTTCGGTGCAGGGACCCCAAGGTTCAAAACAAAAATTGCGAGAATTTGAAAATAAACTTTAATCATAACTGTTAGTGAAACATTAAACTTAGAATAAAATCTGAATATATATTTTTATAATAGAGAACTTTTAATTGACAATATTAATGTGTTATGGGTTTATAACTTTGTTTCGCGGACCTTAATTTGGTTCTCGCGGATCCCTGGTTGGGAACCAGTGCCATAAAGAAAAGGGGTCAGCCAAAGCGGGGGGAGTGGTTGCCGCTTGGGCCGGTGGGGGGGGGGGGCTGGCTGGGTTGCCGGAGGCCGCGACGAGGCGAGCCGTTGGCTCTGACCCCCGCCTGTCTCTCTCGCCCTCTCCCGCAGGCTCTTCTCCACCATGGCGCCCCTGACCAGCGCTTCCACCGCGGCCGCCCTGCTGCGGCAGCCGGCCCCGGCCGTGGAGAGCGCCGCGCCGTCGGGCGGCCTCTCGGACCCGGCCAGCGCCGCCGCCGACCGCCGCGCCTCCAGCATCGCGGCGCTGCGGCTGAAAGCGAAGGAGCACGCGGCGCAGCTCACCCAGCTCAACATCCTGCCGCCCGGGACCAGCGCCGGCAAAGAGGTGTGCTGAGCAGCCCGGCCGACCAGACGGGGCCGGGAGAGGGGCGGGCGGGCGGGCGAGGGGGCACGCCGGCGGCGGGGGGACTGCACCAGCCACGGGACTCTCCCCCCGGCTGCGAATCGGCAGCGAGCCCGGCGCAGTTTGGGCCCTTGGCTGATACATTCCCCCACCCACCCCCCAGCGCACACGCACAATGTACGTGTTAATCCATTCATTGATAAGCGAACCACACACCCAAAAAGGTACAAGAGGAAGAAACAAGGGGGGGGGGCAGAAAGAGTGGTAAAAGCCAGAGCAGTCTCTCTCCCGCTCCCCCCCCCCCCGCGATTTCTTTTGTCACCGCGCCACCTGGGCCTATAACCCGTTTTGGCTAAAACGGGAGGACATGAACCGAGGATGCTGCTGCTGGCCGAGCCAAAACGGAAGAGAACGACGCGACCTGCTGTGTCAAACATAACCAGTGCACTTAAGGCAAAGGGGTCTGGTCTTTTTGTCCTTCATCAATACTACACCAACCAAGGGTTTTATAGCAAACCAAAGGGAAATACAGTGCTAGAAATATGGACTGTTTAAAGTCACTAAACTGTGATGATCGATGCTGTACATACCATTGTTATTAAAAAAAATGAGAAAAAGAAAAAAAAACAGAGCTTTGTATATTTGAAATGTTATATAAGAATTGCACTCAGTGTAGTGTTTGTACAAGTTTGTCATTTCTGTAGAGTCTTACTGTGATGTAGATATCATAGGGTCCCTAGACAAATATTTATGTACAAACCCTTTATTTAACTTATTAACTGTAGAGGATCTCCGAATCCAAGAGCGAGGGAAAGAGCAAGAGAGGGGGCAGCGGTACAGTACTTCTGTGTAATGTTGTTATTGCTCTCACTTTTCCTTGCGATCAAGTGGGAAAGTGTCACCCATAGAAAATAAAATATATATATATACATCGTTTATGAAAGAATTCTAAAAGGTATCTGGAGGCGCAGCGTCATCGGAAGGGGTCCTGCTGCGGACAAAGGCCGGGCGAGGGGTGCCCAGGATTTGACTGGGTTGGGAAGTTCAGAACAAGGGAGCGTGGCAAAAGCCCGAACTTGCCAGATCGCTGTCTGAGATGCCGAACCTGAAATAGGAGCAGGTTGTTCCTATCACAAGGCTTTCGAGTAAGACCGCTGGCTGGCCCCCAACGCGACCCTTGTTGTCGGTTAGTCTAGACAGGATGGACTAGACACGTTGATGAATCTAAGGGAAGAGCTTTTAAAAGCCTATACATACCTACTCGGAAGAAACGGACACTGTGTTCGGATTGGTTTACTCCCAAGAAAGCGTGCATGGGATTAATCCCTGATTTACCTGGGATCAAGCACCCCTGAATTTCGTAGGGTTTACCTCCGAGTAAATATGCCTAGGCTCCGGATGAACGACCCTCCTTACGCTGCAAGTCTGGCACCTTCCACTGGTGCGCCGAAAGCCTCCCTGGCTCCACGGGTGTTTCTCCCACCGAACGGCTGGTCACCCCTGGCAAGGCGGAGCCCACCTCGGCCGTCTGGTTCAGCTCCTCCCTTTCTCAAGCGGAAGGGCTTCGGATTTCAACGCAACCCCGTGGGGAGGGCAGCCCCAAGGGGCCCCGCTCGGCCCCCTCCGCATTTCAAGCAGTCCTTATTGCGGGCTAGAAGTTCAAGAGGGGATTGGGGAGGAGGGGGGCGGGGGGGGCTCTGCCCCCCGGGGCAAAGGAAAGCCCCTCCGCTTCGGGAGCGGAGGGGTGGAGCAGAGGGGGGCTTCGGGCGAGGGAGGCGGGGGGGCCGAGGGCGACTTCGCTCCGAGCGGGGAGCTTCCATCCTCCCCCCCCCCCGCCGCCCCGCGGGGCTGGCCTGCCCGGGCAGGGGCTCCCCGTCGAGGGGCCGCCCCGTGGAGCAGAAGCCGGGCGCGTGAAATTGCCTGCCGGGATTACCGTGCCGCCCCCTCGGAAGCGGGTCGAGCGGCCCTCCTCATCCCGTGTCGGGCGGCTCTCCCCCCCCCCCCGCTCGACCAGCCCTCCAGGTCGCCAAAGGAACCCGCGACCCGAAAGCTGGGGGGCGGGGGGGGGGCATCTGCCGAAGCCCGGGCGGGGATGCCGGGGGCATTTTGAATGGGGCCGTGGCGGTGGGCCGTGAATGGGAGCCCCGTCGGCGGCGCGGCTTAGGCACGCTTGGCTACAGCACACCAAGGCGGGCCGCGTCTCGGCGGGTCTCCCTGCCCCTGCCCCCTGCCCCCTGCCCCCCGCCCCCGCCGCCCAGCTTTCGCGGGGGCTCCCCCATCCAGACAGGCCCGAACAATGGTGGCCAAGGGCTTAAGAGGGCCCAGAGACGGCTCGTTTTTCCACTCCGTTTATTTCCTTGGACGCCCGGCCGGAGGAGTGCTGTGCAGCTCACAAACTCGCATAAACCCTGGAGGGGCTTAAGCACGATATTATTTGCCTGAGCCTGTGAAAGGTTAACAGGGTGCTGGAAAGCGAGGACACCTGTCAGAGTCCTCCTCTCTCTGTCCATCTGCGAGGCCGGAGACCAGCCAAAGTAGCTTGGTGGCACTGAAGCCCTTCTGCAGCACCCTATTTGCTTGGGACTTTCACAAAAATCTGCACGGGGGGCGGCGGGAGCTGTCCTTTGTTCCCCTCTACACTGTGTATTTAAATAAGCCCAGCTGACATAGACACATATAAGCAAAAAGACTATGCAAATATTGGGGGAAATCTAAAAGCAAGGCAGAGTGATACACCAAGGCATCTGGGACTCATGCTCAGGTAACCCAAAACAGAGCCCTGTTAACCCAAAATGAGGCATTTGGGCTGATGTTTTTTTATGGTTCTAGGGAATTTTTTCACTAGGATGGTTCTGGGAAGATGGTAGAGATTCTTCTGGCGCATTTCCTCACTTCAGAGATCACATTCTCACACCGTCATGCATGTTTACACACACACTGGACGCTTCAGCATGTTTGTGTGTTTTTTATGAACAAACTGTAGTTCTTCCAAATAACCATATACAGTATTTAACTGACAGCATCTGACACACATATATATTCTGGAGTGTAGGGGGAAAAACACGCCAAGGGGCAAAAATATTTTTATGGGGAAAGGAACATTTGCTTCTGGACATGATTAACAGTAGAGTTTGAAGTACATACTTTACTTTAAAGAAAAGGGAATCATTATCAATCCATTACACATTAAGAAATGTCACTCAGTCATTTTTATTCATTCGGCAGAAATCTTTGTAAAAGCCAGAATCATATTTCTACAAGCAGCAATTTTGTTAATCCAGGGGGGTTATTACTCTGGTCCCTTATTAGGATCTATACTACTGCCAAGCAATCCTATAACCGTCTCAAAAGAAGTTTACCTTCATGTTATAAAACCAGTAGTGGTATTTATACTGTGCAATAATTAGTGTATTACTTGAATCCACTAACAGGTTCATTTTATCTCTGCACAAAACCTCTAGTCTGCTTATAGAAAGCTTGTGCCTCCTTTGGCGCTGTTAAAGTGGTGAAAGAGTGAATGAAGGCTGGTAGCACTCTCTCTTTTTGCCTTGCCTTAATTCCCATCTCTTTTGCTCTCATCCAATTAGTGCAGTGTATTAAGCAGTTTATCATCTCATAGTCAGCTATTGAGAGAAACAAGGCGAACACTTTGCAATAGAGCCTGCTCTCCTTTGACACCCTCAGGTACTTACATATTCCACTGTGCTATGAATAATAGAGGAAGAATAGAGCACTAATTCCCTCATCAAAGAATGCCTTGTCTGCTGCTTTGCTCAACAACACCATTCTGATCAAAAGAAAAGCAATAAAGCTTAGCATAACAAAACGAAACCTACTTATTAGCTTAGTGGTTAAATTAATGCAGAACCGCTGCTATTCAAAACCAAGGTTTGAAAACAGCCTCCAACAACCTGATAATGCTGCCTTCGGGATGAAGGAATTTTAATCTGAAATTTGAAGCTGGCACAGATGAGTTAATCTATTAAACAGCTATAAGAGGAGTGCAGGATGAGCGGTTCAATTAAGAAATATTTAGGTGCTGTACAGAAGACACAAATAAGGCAAGGATGGGATTGAGTTAGGAAAAGAGGATTCTGGCACAGGATGAAATAATTTTTATAGTTTCAGTTCCTTTCCCTTAATACACAGAGACTTGCCTCTGAAGTCTGGCATTTGAGTTTATGTACCAATTTCTCCTCCAGACCCTCTATCAAATTTTAGAACTGCATTTATCGTTCTCTGTATACAAACAAGAAATATGGGGAAATGGCAACTCTACCTCGGGCATTGGAAAAGGCCACAGTCTTGCATTTTCCAATCTCTATCAAATTGTTTGTAGCGTTATAATCCAGCACATCCTTTCTAAAGATCAACTGGGACATTCAGTAGGCTGGTGGGTTACGGACATGTTTCTGTTCAGGCTGAGCTTTTATCCTGTCATCTTAAACACTAGACATAGCCGTAACTGGAGAATACCATTATTTTTACTAAAACATCTACTAGTTATGCTAGTTTCCTTTTAGTCAGTACTAAAATTTCTTCCCAAGGAATTAAAAAATTCATTGTGAAATATCATTGACTCATTACATTTCCAAGTTTACATTTTTAGGAAGGAAAAAACATTTGCTTGAAGCTGATAACTTTCTCTACATTTTTTTCCCTTTGTGATTGGGGAAACGTTTGTGAAATGGCAGTCTTCCTGGATATACATCAATGTGTATGAAAACACTGTTATTTTGCAAACAGATCAAATATGCTGAATGATGTGGTATACAGTGATACTTTTAAATGTTCACACTTTCCTAAATCTATCATTACGATGACAACGCTCCCTTGATTATGTAACAGATTATGCTTCTAGGAAAAACGTAAATAACTGTCCATGGGACCGTGCTGCTTTAACTAGAATGATGCACTTAATAAAAAAAGGCATTTTGACCATCCATCAATCTCATTCCATCCTTTGCACAGTGGACCCTATGATATGACCAGGGAAGTTCCTGGGAATATGTGGGTTTCTCCTTTACTCCACAGAATAAACAGGTTTTCACATGCACTCCTTTGTGTGTGCAGTGCAGCCTTTATGAAGTAAAAGCAGAAGCCCTCGAAGGCTGTTTGCACATGGTATGCTATACTGAGGTAGCAATTTCAGACACACACAATATTTGTGTGATACCAAATTTGAACACAGCTGTTCCCCACAAGTAAATATCTTATACTAGAAAATAAGGATGAAGCAGAACTGAATAAAGCAGAATAAGGATCAAACCAGAAGTGTTGAGGAATTTATGCTTATTTATGTGAAGTCCACACATAAAACCGCATGGATCTATTTTTTTATACAAAAGGTGTGTGTGTGTGTTAAGTGCCGTCAAGTTGCTTCCGACTCATGGCGACCCTATGAATGAAAGTCCTCCAAAATGTCCTATCTTTGACAGCCTTGCTCAGATCTTGCAAATTGAAGGCTGTGGCTTCCTTTATTGAGTCAATCCATCTCTTGTTGGGTCTTCCTCTTTTCCTGCTGCCCTCAACTTTTCCTAGCATGACTTTTCCAAGTGACTCTTGTCGTCTCATGACGTGACCAAAATATGACAGCCTCAGTTTAGTCATTTTAGCTTCTAGGGTCAGTTCAGGCTTGATTTGATCTATAACCCACTGATTTGTTTTTTTGGCAGTCCACAGAATCCGTAACCCTCTCCTCCAACACCACATTTCAAAGGAATCTATTTTCTTCCTATCAGCTTTCTTCACTGTCCAGCTTTCACACCCATACATAGTAATAGGGAATACGATGGCATGAATTAATCTAGTCTTGGTGGCCAGTGACACATCCTTACACTTCAAAATCTTTTCTAGCTCCTTCATGGCTGCCCTTCTCAGTCTCAATCTCCTTCTGATTTCTTGGCTGCAGTCTCCCTTTTGGTTGATGGTGGAGCCAAGGAATAGAAAGTCTTGAACAATTGAAATAGAAAGTCTTGAACAATACAAAAGGTAAGAAAAGCTAAACCTCCCCCATACTAGGTACTGTTCTACAAAGCCAGAAGCAAATTACATACACCCCACCCCTGTATTTTTGCAAACTAGCAGTGTTTCCTGGTTGCCACTGCTACTATGTCCCCACACTCAGTCTTAGCACTTAACCCTGTAGTTTGGCATCCTTTACAAGCATTCTTTACAATACCCTTCCTGCCTTCTGACTAGGATAAAAGGACTCAGATCTCCATTTCTACTCTACTGTGTCTGACGAAGGGAGCTTTGAGTCTCAAAAGCTTACACCCTGAAACACTTGTTAGTCTCTAAGGTAATACTGGACTCAAATCTAACATTCATTTCAATGGGCTTAGACAGGAGTAACTCTCCTTAGGAATGCACTAGCACTGTAAAGTGTATGATGATGGAAAGAGTATGAAGGGAACTTCAGCATCTCCTTTCTATTTCATACACAACATGTGCAGTTTTTAGACTACCATTTCTAATTGCAAATCTCTCCTTGGGCATTGCAAGGTGGCTTACAATGTGTGAAGTGGGAATGCCCCCCCCCCATTTTTTATGGTCAGTTAAAGTTTCACTGTGTGTCATCTGTGGTGACAGATGAAAATGTCTTTTCAAGTTTTTTTTTTTTAATAATCAGTAGTTGGAAAGTGAGAGAGCCAGTGTGGTGTAGTGGTTAAGGAGTTGGATTGGACCTGGAAGACTCAGGTTCAAATCCCCACTCATGCCATAGATGCTTGCTGGGTGACCTTGGGCCAGTCACACACTCTTAGCCCTAGCCCTGGCTAGTATTTGGATGGGAGACTGAAAGGAATACCAGGGGTGTGACAGGAAGACAGGCAAGGGCAAACCATCTCTGAATGTCTCTTGCCTTGAAAACCCTACAGGGTCACCATAAGTCAGCTGTGACTTGATAGCAAAAAAAAAAAAAAAAAAAAAAAGTTGGAAAGTGACATACATATGGATAAAATTTCAGATTTTTCTTTGTTATAGAACTACCACAATACATAAACCGTACCATTCTCTAAGTAGTAATATATTCCTGGCTGCCACTGCAAATTCTCTCACCCCCAAGGTGATGCTAATTTGGAACTCCCACTGCATTCAATGCAGTTTGTTCTTTGGTTTGCTCTGTGGTTGAGTACTGGCTGCTGTTACAGTGGACTTCATGTCCAGCTTTCAAGGGAGTGAGTAAAAAATGTCTTGTTTTGGACTTTTCTCTTACTTGGGAGGTAATCAGTTTATGAGTGCTAAAATACCCTAGTCTGAGTTATTTGTTGGGGAAGTACCCTAGGAATTTTGAGGTGCTGTTGAACAATGTTCCAAGCGTCTATATGTTCGTGTGCTCAAATACAACTGAATGAATTTGTGTGGGTTATTTCTATCATTAGAACACAACTGTTCCCCACAAGTAAATATCTTGAATTGAAATTTTTTATTATGTTTCCATTAACATTGTAAAACCTTACATGCATATTTAAAATACTTCTATATTTACCAGTAAATGACAATGTTAACAAATTAAAAACATAGCTATATTATATTTTCCTCCTACTGCACCAAAAACTACCTATATCACAGTTTGACTTTTGCCATTTCTGTTCCCTGTTTTATTGGCAATAAACATATTAGACAAACTCTCTGAAAACTTCTTAACAGCTTTACTTACTTACCACAGTATTATCAATAACTTTTATTTCTTGGCTAAACTGTGTCTCATTTGGTTTCTTTCATCACAAAGGGTTTCATTGCTTAATTTGTTAAATTCCAAGGAACCAAAATATAACATTTAGATATTTATGTGTAGTCTGAAGCATTTTCTGCACACTCACTTGTCTGTTTGCCCTATACAGAAGTCAACTGGGACTTTAGGATTAATTTTCATGTGGTTACTCAATATCTTTTCAACATAATACAGTCTGGATGAGTAAAAGTTGATTAAAAAGACAATTTAGGAACAATTTTAGAAACAGAAACCACATTAGAATAAATGTCAGAAAGCATTTAGGTTTAGTATTGTCTTTAACTGCTGTGTTTGTGATCACAAAGCAGACAAACTGTGAAAAGAGAAAACATTAGTGCTCCTACAGAGACCTCCACTAACCTCTTTTCCTGAGAGCATCTCTACTAAATACCCCGGAGCAAAGTCTAGGATCACTTACAATCCAGCAACTCTCACTGGGAATTATTCAATTAAAGTTGCTATTTCTCCACCCCTTTATTTCCTCCTAGGTTTGAATATACTAAGGTCTGAATATATGTGTGCGTGAATACACACGCATACATGCTGTACAGGTGCCCGGTATATTTTGACTTATAACATTGTTTTATTTTTCATAATTAAATAAACTTCTGTTTAAATAAAAGAACACATGTTATTTTTAAACATAGTAAATGGAAAGCTAAAAAGAAAAAGAGGAATTGGTTTCTTAGAAAGGTCTCCATAAAAGCATTTTGTCCCCATTCTACCTAAACTCAGAATTTAACTACTGGGATCTCCCACAGTTTTTACTCCATTGAATGTCTGAAAGATTCTGCTGAGGTTCACTTCAGAGTAGCTGCTCATGGATAACCATTTGTCTACTGTACTCTTCAGTTTTTTGTAATCCATCTCAATGTCCTTGAAATTTGACTGCTTCCTGTTCTTCACATGATCTGTTGGAAAGAAAAACAAATACAAAGATCAGAAAAAAATAAATGCATCTTTTTATTTGGTATTGTGAAATCTTTTATCATGTTTTAAAAACAAGCTATGGTGTAGGTCAGTTGACTCTCAACACCCTAATTGGCTGGAGTCCCATTCAGGCATCTTTTGCCAAGCTTCTTCTATTCTTCTGCCTACCTTTTTAAAGAGCTACTTTGGTCAGCATGTTTAGGTAAGTGTCAAACTTGTTACTTACAAAGAGAGACTGAATCCAACTCATCAAAGAATTAGTCAACCCACCTGTCATGCCCCAACTGAATTGTGCAGCACCTTCTGTCAGTGAGCGTCATAAAGTGCTGTTTGTCCATTAATGCTGAATAAATTTGGGGGGGGGGGAAGGCAGGAAGGCACAGCAACAAGGGAATGAGTTCTGCTACAGCATCAGAACCAACAGGTAGCAGCTGCTGTTTTAAGGAGTTCCATTTAGAAAGCAGAATTCTATCTTCTGATACATTTCTATTGATTGAATTATTGAAAATGTTTTAATGAAAGTAGAAGGTACCCATGTACCTCCATCTAGTCATTTGAGAATTTGCTTTAAATACTCATCATAAAGTATACAGAAGTGGTGCAGAGAAGCTTTGTCTATTAAAAACTGCACTCTGCCCTTCACCCCAATCCCCTTTCAGTTTAAGAAGGAGAAGTCTGTCATTTAAAATGATAGGACCTATTCAGAAAACATTAACTATTCCTGTCATATTAAGGTATGCATTTCTAAATGTTGTGGAAGGAATATTTGCAAGAAACAAAGTACCCTATACTGACTTACAAACTCAGTGGCAATGATAGCATGTCCCATATTTTGGTTAATCCCTCAGAAAACCTTGTCTTCTGCTTTAGGTAACTTAAGAAAATAAATCTGACACACATTTTTTTTAAAAAAACCCAGATACTTAACACACACACAGATGCAGTGAATTGAACACCAGGCCTTCATCACACTTGTCCTGGTAATACAGAGCAGTAGGAATAGGCAGTCAAAGTCAGGACATTTTGGAGGACAATGATTCATAGGGTCGCCGTGAGTCGGAAGCGACTTGACGACACTTAACACACACAGGAATAGTGAAAACTAAGGTCTGAGGATCTACAAGCTCCAGTTACTTTTGTACCAGAACATTTAAAGGAATCACACAATTTCAAAAGTCAGGAGTATATAATGGAATAAAGGGAAAAAAGCCATCAATTCTGCTAGCAAACACCTCCTTTATGTACTGTTCTGCGGATGGAAGCATTCCATCTTAAAAGCTTCTACTGATCTAATGTATATACAGACCCCAAGCGGCGGAACTTCTTTTCTTTATTTCTTTTTCTTCACTACTAAAAAATGCCTGAAGAGGGTGTCATTCTCTAGGTGCCATTATGGCATCCATTAAGTCAAGCATACTTCTGCTTTAGATCTTTTTCTGCTTATTCTTATTACTGTATTTATTTCCTCTCCTTGTTTCTCTTGTACATTTTTGTACAATTTTTTACATAGATGGTATTCATGTTTATTTTTAGTACCAAATCTTTCTCCTCATTGTTTTGCTAATTTTGTGTTTGTCTTCTTACAATTTCTTCCAAGTTGTCATCTTATTCACGTTGTTTATTAAAAGTACTTCTTATTTTGCTCCTGATCTTGCCTCTTGGTTTCTTTAAGCATTAGTCTCGACTTCTCTTTTTCTTCTCTTGTTGGAACCTGTTTTTTCCAACTTGAATATTTCTAAAACTTGACAGTACTTTACACACACAGTTCTAGAGGGACTCTTTCTTTTGCCTATCTTGTGATGCTTTTTTGAGCTTCCTCATCTTGAGCCTCTTATTTGGCTGCCCTTTTATACTTTCTGATCATATTTATCAGGTTTTTATTTTTATTCATTAGGTTTTTTTCTCACTTATTCTATTTGATTGTGATTAAAGAAAAAAGGTAATTCGAAGCAAGAAAATGTATACGTTCTTATTTCTTATTGTCTTAGTACCCCTCTTCACTGCCCCCCATCTGTGGAATTTATGGTAACTCATGATCTCAAAGCCCATTTATTTTAGTTTGATTTTATCAGATTTTCTTGTATTAGCTCTGTGGGTTGTCTCCGCCTCCATCTCCTGTTTTCCTGTACTCCCCTCCCTTTTTATGCATTGTCTTACTAAGATTGTAAACCCATGGGGAAAGATGTTGTCTTTTTTATATTTGTACAGCACCTAGCATTTTCTTAGGTGCTTAATAATCATAATAAAAACATACACAGGAACACACTATTCAAAATGCATCACTAGAGGAGCCCCCCCTTTCCATTATACTTAAATAGTAAGAGTGTATACAAGCCAAAGATCAATGGGAGTGAATTAAGCAAAGGCTGAGATCCAGAATGACCTCTGTGAAGTGCTTCTTCATGCATATGGAAGTTATATGCCAAAATGCCATTTCAGTGACAGTCCCTTGAGCCTCATGGGATTCTGCTTTGGAGACACTTCAAACTTGGGTGGGCATTTTGGGGCAGGAAAGGCTGCTATCATGAGAGGGGAGCTGAAAAGCCTATACAGTGTTTTGGATCCAGTCTAGTATGTTCACAGTGATCTTTCTAAAGCAAGCATTGCCTACAAAAACTCCCAATTGCTACAATTTCAAATTAAAAAGAGAAATAACCAAAGGAAGAATTTGAATAGTAGAATATAGAAATAACAGATTAGTAGAATACAGACATAAGATTAAATTAACAAAGGGTTAAAGTTTTATTCTAAAGTATAAAGTGACAAAAGAGATATACACTACTTAATTCATACTGCAGCCCTATCTGCCGAATAGCAATACTATGCATTTGAATGACAGAAGTGCATCTGATGACTGGGGAGAATAGATTTAAAGAACTCTAGTAATATAGAGCCGGGAAGATGAGAGAGGACACAGCTCCTGATGTGTTTACCTCTTCTGCTGATGGGATATTGACTTTTCCCACCAGGTTGGTTAGAAAGGGGACTATTTGCGCTGCCACACAGCAGAGTAAGAATGACAACCAGCATCACTCTGTGCTCTTCTTGGTAAAAGACAATTGTGACCGCTGTATATCACACAGCCAGTCAATACTTTCAGGTTACCATACCATCCAACTTAGAGATGCATATAAAAGCTCACTTCTTCTTCCTTAGATGAAACTTTAATCAATAAAGCGGTTAATTCTTTCTGAGAACAAAGTTGTAATATTATACAAATAAGTTGTGGAACAGTTTAGATATATGTATGCAATATAGTTTTATACCAACTGCTATTGTGTCTTTATTTCACAAAACTACTTTATTTCACAGAACTACTCCTTTATAATATTAATAAAAAACTAAAATTATACAGACATCTGAAATATGATTGGTTTTTTATATAAACTGGAAAAAATTCAGAGAGCAACAGATCTACAAAAGAAACAGCTCTTGATAATCACCGATCACAAAATAATGAGCAGGGTAGAGTATTTTCAGCACTACCCTGAACATGATTATTAAGTTCTTTGGTGCACATTTTTCACCTTAAACTTACTTTAACAATGGTCTCTTTTGTAACTGGATCTAGAAACTAATAATGTTATTTTGATAACTGAAACTAGGATGGAACCTGTATTGTGCTGATTTAAACCTTGTTTTCACTATTCTATTTAACGGCTGTCTTTCCCCTTATAATAATGGTGCACAGATAACCCGAAACAAACAAACAAACAAAAAAACCCCACCTATTTTTCCCTTTATTTTGCTTGTATGGAAGGTTTCTGTAGCTTACATCTACTTAGTGAACAACAGGGCTTTTCATATTACTAATCAGTAGACTAATTTACTGTGTCAGCTAACCTGGGTTATATTTATGTCTAACATGCATATGTATGCCCATACACACACTTGTGTGAAAATTCAGTGCAATAAGTGTACTTTGAAAGTGATAGCTTGACAGCACACACACACACAACCTAGCATATCCTATTACACTTGTGCTTTAAGGATTTAGTGCATCATTCATATTCAGTTCTCTTGCTAACAGTTTTATTTGAAGGCTTAAAGAATATGCTAAATTAGAAACCATTAGGAACTGATTTTTTTCCCTTCACCTACTGGTTATTGTATTTTAATTATAGCAAGCATAGGCACACAGGCAGCAGTCTCTGTTCTAAATATCTGTTTCATTTATTTCTATGCAAAGGTAGCAAACAACAGTCAGTCATAATTGGTTCTGTCAGATGTTATACAGTCAGTCATAATTGTCTCTGTCTAGAGGTGTGTCAATTTACAGCAAGTTAAATAAATATTCTGTCAATTATGAAATCAGTTAAGGCAAGTCTTTTTAATTACATGGGTTCCCCACTTTATAATAACACTGCACCCTTATCCATGGTGTTAACCTTACCTTTGCCTTCTCTACTATGTCAATACAAAGGAAAACACAACCAGCTTCAATACAAAAAGATTAGGTAGAAGGTAGCAAAAGTCATGTCAATCTATTTGATTAACATAAATGGTGCTCTACCATGTAAAATCTCTGCCAGTCTACTAATTTATAGACATTGGCCAAACAAGTCTTGCACTCAGTTTTAAAGATACAACACAGAAACAAGTTAAACAAGTACACATAATGTACCTAACATCAGAGAAAGTTACAATAATTATTGCATATCTATGTTATAACTTCCACAAAATACATTCAAAATCCTCTCTATCCTCCATTATTAACCAGCCTTTCCTGATATGTTCTTCTAGGTAAGGAATGCTTTTTCATTTTTCTGACTGGAAAGTACCTAGCTTACAATAAGCATCCAAATTACTAATTCTTCTATACTGTCCTGTAATATTTTTGACAATAGAAAATGCTTAACATATGAAAATTACCTCTCTTACCAAAGCAACCAAAACAAAACCCTTCAAACAAAGACCACCAACACTATCACCATTGGCTGCTGAAGTCCACCACTATTATCCTGCAAACAAAATCCCTTTTGCTTAAAAATAATTACCATCACTTTTTTGCTGATACAAAAATATAGCTTCTAGACTGAATAAAAAATAGGGTCTGAGTACTTTATTACAGTGATCTCACAAATATTTAGAAGTGTGATTATGATTCCATTCACTATAGGTCTAGTTCAGATTCAAATCCACACAGGGAGCCATTTTTCTCTGCTATAGGCCAGTGGTAGGGAAAGGAGTTATTGCAGATGGGAATATGGAGACCTGGCCGAGAAGCTGGCCACTTGTAAAAGAATAAAGAGCATATAAGAGTGATATTGTAGGGTAGTATCAGAAGGTGAGAGCACTGCCTTTACCATGTTTCATGAGAACCAAGTTAGCCTGAAAATGATAAATTTATTTCAATAAGATGAAATGATTGTATCAGGGGTCGGACAGCAAAGGTGTTTTGTATTTATACCTCTGAAGAAATTGCACATGCCCCCTTGCTGAGGATATAAAAATACTGTCAACTATACTGGACAGAATTTATTTTATTTATTTTTGGTGTATGTGGGGGCAAAACCATTGTGCAGGATCATTAAGCACTGTTGTATAAATAAAGTTAGAAGATCAAACGAAAGAGGGGACTCGGGTTAAATGCTGGAAGACAAGCTTAAATAAAGTTCTAAGAGAAAAAAAGCAAGACATGCTGTAATTCCAAGAACCTATTACTTCAGACAATTTACTTCAAAAATAAAATCAGAATGGTAAATGATTACCCAAAAGCAATCATGTCATCATCACTGAAAGATGGAATAAAATAATTTTTTTGTGAAGTGGCTGAATGAGAGCAACTTAAAAGCCACGGAGCCTGTCAGAAGCACATTATTTCTTTTTACACCCCGTTTCCCAATTCATCTCAGTGCTGCTGACTAACCTTGGCTCCCAGCAGGTGGAGCATTTAAAATAAATAGCATTTCCTACAAAATGCGCTCCAACTGCCCCATGACAGACGCTTCCAATTCCTGGCCAGCCACTGGATCAGCTTCAGCGGTATCTAACAAGGTGTAAATACAATAACAAGCATGTAATTAAGTGAACATGATGAAGTTAATGGAGATAATTCATTCCATTTTGGGCTTATGAATATTCTATTAGATGTTATCAGGCAGCTGGAATAGCTGTTAATTTAATCATCATTCAGACCAGCAAAATGTTCTTTGTGCGAGTATAATTGCAGAGAATGAATAATTGATTTGACAATTGTACCAGTGGATTTCAAACAGTTCTGTGCGCTCTCAGAGCAGGAAGGGAGGAGAACTGGAATACTCAAAGCAGTGAAGAGGTGGCAGAGAAGCCAGCCTGTAAATTGAACATTATCAGGACACAGATAAAGGACAATTTTTATTTTATCAATGCAACACAATTACATTAGTGTGCGCTAGTAATCACTCTGCCCACACTTTAAAAAGGGAAATAAATTACTCTTCATGGAAAAGGACAAAAAGAAATATCAAAACCGTTTAGAAACCATTGATATTGGATATTTAATTTTTTGCATTATATTTCATTATAGGAAATATCAAACTGTGCTTGAAATTGCTGGCACATTTAACTCTGTTACTGGCAATCAAATACACAGATTGCATTTTATACGTATCTCTGTATTACAGCATGTTCTATGAATTACAATTATTTTATTGCAGTTTTTAGAGAAAATCTACTCATATATATAAAATATATTTACTTTAGCATACAAAGGCACTGCATATCAAAAGCATCTAAAAACTCTTTTCTGGACAAAAATGAACATAACCAAAACCACAATGTGCAGTGACACTTTATTTTGCTTGAGACGCAAAACAGGGAACATATTTAAAGTTAAGTATTATCAACAAAAACAATTTTCTCCACAAAACGTGCTTTCAGCAGTGAAGGCTTAGGCCTTAAGTGTAGTGCACTACGAGTAGGCATTACACAATCTTACCCATATTGGTTCTATATATGGTATTTCCAATTATGAAAGCACAAAACAATGTTCAATATAGAAATGCTATTCATTCTTTAAAATGAGAAAATAATTGAAAGAAATTGCTCCTAATCTGACAGCTATTTCATATCCTCAGAAATATTAAATAAAGGAAACAGACACATAAATAATTCAGTTGAATTATCTATGCAAGCAACCATTCTCTTTTTCAACTGTTGCTAAATCTCTCAAATAATGTAAGAATGCAACATTAGATCCAGTTTAATTTAATCTATTTTACATACATGTGCATAGCTCATTATATGCTCATGAAAGGACATGCAACAGACCAGTGTAAACTTAACAGCCAATGCACGTAAGTAGAGCCTGTTATGTCACAGAGCTGTAGTAGGTTTAGCTAAAGTGATTCACAGCCCATTATAAATACAGATCTGAAGTGGCTTTGTACAAGATGCAGAAACAGCAGTGGAAGGAAGCATAAAACAGGGTCGCACTTACCTGTAACTGTTGTTCATTGAGGGTCTTCTGTGCAGGCACGGATGGGGGACTGCGCAGGCCGGCCATGGAGATCAGACCTGTAAGCTTCCAGAAGCTTCAGAGTGCTAGGAGTGCTCCCCCTCCCCTCCGTTGGCACCTGAGCAAGACGGTTTCCCGCCCAAATGATCATGTGATGGGGGGGAAGGGAGCGCTCCTTCCCTCAGTTCTTCCTTTGCCGCCATGGCAGAGGACCTGTACAAAACAACTAGAAAGAGATTGCCGCCCACAATGGGGAAAGGAGGGAGGGATGCCTGCCTGCACAGAAGACACTTGATGAACAAGTTATAGGTAAGTGTAACTGTTTTCATCTTTGTGTCTTCAGTGCAGTCCTGCATGGGAGAGTAGCAAGCTTGATCACCTTGGAGGTGGGTGTGGGCGCCTCAGTGGACTAATGACTGCAGTACTGCTCTCCCAACAGCTGCATCTCGCCTGGAGTCCACATTGACTGCATAATGCCATAGGAACGTGGATGGAGCACACCAGGTGGCAGCCTTGCAGATGTCATGCAGATCCACCCTGGCAAGAAAGGCAGCTGGAGAGGCTTGGGCCCTAGCGGAATGTTCCCTAACAGGGAAAAGGCATGGGACCTCAGCCATATCATTCACTAATTGTATCACAGACACCATCCATCTGGAGATGGGTCTGCATGGAGGTAGCCCTACCCTGAGAAGGACCTTGAAACAAATAAATTCTGGTCCTATCTAAACTGGTGTGTTGTATCCAAATAAAACAAAAGAGCTCTACGAACGTCTAACGTATGTAAAGACTGCTCCGCAGGAGACTGAGTAGAAAGGCAAAAAATAGGTAATGTAATGTCCTGAGACGTATGGAAAGGGGTCACCACTTTGGGGCGAAACTCCAGGCTAGGTCGCAACACCAGTTTGTCAGGATGGAACCTAGTAAAGAGGGAGTTGCATCTCAGTGCAGACAATTCACCCACCCTCTGTGCAAAGGTGAGTTTTATTGGGTAAAAAGGGGTTTTTCCCACTTTACCAACTATTAGTCTCTTTCACCTGGGAAAAACTAATCAACCACAGGTTAAGGCATTTTTTTTCCTATTTCAATTCTCTTGTATCAATGTGTTAGACTGTTGTGGATTATGGTTAGTTCAGTTTTCATTACATATTTATTACTGGTTCCATCCAAACATCCATGAACTGACAAAATTTGCAGAAACAAATCTTTCCTGCCTTCCTCTTCACCCACTAGACCCACTAGCCTCCTAGAAAGCAATTGCTAGGATGTCAGGGACCCTCCTGGACACTACCCCATTTAGGACATGGGGCTACAGCTAAAGAGGGGGAACAGGCAAAATTGCATGGGCCGAATTTCACATTATTTGGGAGGGTCTCCTGTCCCGCAGCAGCTAGAGGAAGGGGAAAAGATCACCTTCCAAAACTCCTTTTATTCATAAGAGTTTAGATGTAACCCATTATTATCATATAAACAATAGACTGAAATTTATTAATTATACTGAGGGTTATATATTTATAATAAAATTGGAAGAAAGATTACGGTAATATAGGTAAACTTGTTGACAACATATTTTTCTATACATTTTCTTGCCATTTTTATTTACAAAATAACTACTGAAAATCTCACGGCATACCTAAATTTAATTCAAATTACCAGTACATGTAGTTATATTATTGTTACTGCCACCTTCAGAACTGGAATTGCAAATGTGTAGCAGAAACTCTCCTGGTCTCTTTTCCTCCTACTTATTTATTGCAAAATCTTTATTCATAAAGTCTTTCCCTTCCATTCAGTTTTTCTATTGACACCTGTATGAAAAGCATGAGGTGCTTATAATCTAAGTAAAAAAAATTGAAGGGACGTTCCATTAGATATGAAGGGTACACACATGTACAGTTTTCTCCTTTAAAATATGGTACTAGGGACCAACTTTTATCTGCTCATAAAAAATATTTATATGGCAGGTAGCATCTCTTTGGTATTTGGGCTATCTGGAACTGGATTAATGGACAGTAGCAGTACTCAGAACCCCCACCCCATGCGTGAAGCCTCTCAAAATGCAATGCATTGGGTCAACTGGACTTCAGCCTTTTTGGCCATGGTAAAATAAAAATATGTCATTAGGTTCATTGCATTTGTTAAATTCAGCTGCTGATGCTGCTGTCCAACCAGTTAGCCTATGAGACTGGGAAGCATCTAGAGTGCAGAGGTGGCTGGTTTTGCTTAGACAGAAACTGAAACTTAACCTGCATCTAGTAACATGCTTTCCTAGTGTGCACCACTACACAGTGCACTAATACTGTTTAATTTTCTGTTTGAAATATCTAAGTAAGCAGCACCATGGTCAGGCTGGAGCCACTGAATCTGTCCCAATCATTCACAACGTGGTGGGTGGGTTGAGTACAATTTGTAGCATAAACAGATGATATAGATAAAACAAGTGCAACCCTTCGAGAGGATTTAACCATTCCCAAGCACTTTTCTTCCAGTGGGGATAGTTTCTGGTATCAGTGTTCAGCTAACAAGAAAAGAACCAAGATGAACAGACTTGTGGGGAGGTGAAATTATAGATGGTAAGTACCCTCCAACCACACATATTTTCCTCTAAAAACTGGATCCTTCAATTTTCTATATATAGTGTGCAAAGTGGCAGTGGCAGGAAAAGCAGCAGGTGGGAGAGATGTGAACTTAAGCCTTCTCTTCATTTGCAATCCTTAGCTGCCTTCCTCCCCAATTAATGCTCCGAAGCATGTATGCCTGTCAAATGAGAACACAGCTGAGAAGGGTTCCAAAATAAAAGTAGAAGGCAGGCAGAAACAACCTCCCCTCCTGCCTGCCCCAATATGTAAGAAGCATTTCACATATGAACATATGAAGCAGCCTTATACTGAATCAGACCCATGGTCCATCAAAGTCAGTATTGTCTACTCAGACCGGCAGCGGCTCTCCGGGGTCTCAGGAAGGGGTCTTTTCACCCACCTGCCTACTCCCTTTAACTAGAGATGCCGGGGATTGAACCTGGGACCTTCTGCATGCCAAGCAGATGCTCTACACTGAGCCACAGCATTTAAGAAGCATTTCAAAACTGGTAGCAAACACAGGGTTAGCTATCTTAAGTCTCACCCAAACATGTAGTTCCAGCCTCAGTATTTCATTGAAGAGACACAAAATGTCTTCAAATTAGTATGAACAAATGTCTGTTGATTTCCCTCATTCCAACTATTCCTTATCAGAGCTTTATTTCATTTTTTAAAAAAACAGCTGCTCTTGCACACAGCCCGCTATTTACCAAAGAATTACTAATATTATCAACTAATTTTCTTTTGGTAGTGGAGGCTTTGGAGTGTGGTAAAGTGATCTCATCTATCCCACAACCCAACTGTATATACAGGACATGACAAAATTACTAAATACAGTAAATGGCTATGTTTTGGAACAGAGGGGAAACCGTATTCTCTGGGAGTATGCAGCGCTTGTAATCCTTGGCTAGAGTTTTAAAAGGGGAAGTAGAAGTGGAAAGTCCATTGCAATACTTTTCTGTTGAGGAAGGAGGCCTCTACCATAAGTAGTGGCTTTTTTCTTACACTGCCCCCCTTTTCTCCTTTCGAGCTGCTAAAATGTCCGCACAAAGCACACCCAGTTTACAGAGGGAGTGATTTCATTAATAGTTCTGAAGTTTTAATCTATGTTTTTAAAGAACTCTCAGGTGATCATCTAGTACTCAGAATTTGTTAGTGTTGAGTTTGTCAGACATTCTTAAAGCCTTTTCTTTTGTCACCTTTATTTGATCCAATTTGTCCAAAGTATTACCTAAAGAAAAGGTTCACATATTCATCTCTCCAACCTCTTCTGTAGTGAAGACATATGCAAAGAATTCATTTCATTTCTCTGCAATTTCCTTGTCTTCTTTGAATGCTCCTTTTAAACCTTTGTGATCTAATAGCCGTAATGCCTCTTGGATAAGCTTCCTGCTTTTCATAATTATTACATTTTATATTTATAGCAATTTGCTGTTAAAATTTCTTCTTTGCGTGCCCTACTGTAGACTTGCACTTACTTTGCTACTATCTGTATTCCATTTCTTTTTTTTTTCATTTGGACAATATTTTTACTTTATAACATTAGCCTTTTTGCATTTCATATTCACAAGTAGTAGAAAAGAGCAAGAGTCCAGTAGCACCTTAAAGACTAACAAAAACATTTTCTGGCAGGGTATGAGCTTTCGTGAGCCACAGCTCACTTCTTCAGAAAGCTCATACCCTGCCAGAAAATATTTTTGTTAGTCTTTAAGGTGCTACTGGACTCTTGCTCTTTTCTACTAATGCAGACAAACACGGCTACCCACTGTGAATTATATTCACAAGTGTTGATCTTGACCACATTTATGCATTCCAAAATTTATGGTGTGTATTATTATTAGTAAATGTTCTGCCTTTACAGTTTCCTTTTGCATTTCAAAGTTATATTTTAACCATATTGCTCAGACGATTGTAAGTCTATCACCTCCTTTATTCCCCAGAATATTAATAATGATGCATTTTTATCTTGGAAAATTGAAAGCTTGCACAGTATTTTGCAATATTTTGGCTGGTCCTAATAAAAAGTTATCACATGACCACTGTCTTCATAGAAATTCATTTAGTGTTCACACTTGCCCTTTTAGTTTTCATTCCAGATGGGTGGGGTGGAGTAGCACCTGGAACAATCAGAAAGTCATAACTCCCAGGTTAAGTATCCATTCACCAAATTGGCTTATGCAAGACTCCAAAATGGGTTATACTAAATAATATGTTCCTAACTAGGGCAGGATAAAATTGCTTTAAAGAGACATTTACATGTTTTAATTATTTATTTATTTATTTTATAACTTGCCTTTTCCTCCGTTGGGGAGTCAGCTACCTAGAATTGCTTAGTATCTTTGCTAACACCTTCTCTTAAGATTATCTAGCAGGAAATCTAGGATACAGCGTACGCTTACTTTAATTGGTCCGTTACAAACCTGTTCCATTCTGTACCCATAATCAGTAGGCCAGGTCCCTACAACCCAGTAGAACTTGTGGGCACTTTTGAAATTTTGTGAACAGGTAGTGAGCATCCCAACAAAATGGCTATTATAGGGGCTGGATCCAATCACAAAATGTTGAGCAGTTCCAAGCTAATGCTTTCTCTTACAATAAAAGGCAGCTGTTTCCAAATGGATGTTCCTTATACATACAAAGGTAATCCCTCATGGGCCCTTTAGAAGAACCTCCTACTCCAGAGAAGTAGAGAAAAGCCATGATTGGCTCCTTGCTTAGGGGAAGAAATGTTCTGAAGGAGCAGCCAGTGGGAACTAGAAAACATACTGGCAGGAACCACATTGGGAATCACTGTACTAGGCCAGTGGTCGGCAAACCGGCAAATGCCAGAGTGTGCAACCGCCAATATACTGAGTGTGCCTGCTTGTAAAAAATGCCTGTGTAGGAAGCTGAAGCTTCTTCTTTTGTCCCCCTCCCAGTCCCATCTGCATGATAAACGAACTGTCGATTGCCTTGAACTCACTCCCTTCCCTGCGATCATTCCTGGCTGCTGGCTGGTCCATGCAGCGTGCTCTGTCTTCCAGTATTATTATTTTTGCAGTTCAGGAGAGAGGGCAGTTGTCAGTAATCCCCTTATAACATGTCTGCCAGTGGCCCATGTAAGTCCCACCATGAAATTCCACATAGTAAACACAAAAATCAATGTGCTTGTAAAAAATGCAAAATTCACAGAATGGAAGTTCAGTGTTGAGGGAAGATGTACAAGCTGTATGCAACAAATGAAAAATAAAAATACTTACTAATGTTAGAAACTGATTAGGCAAGAAGACCAGTGTTTTTAATTGCCTATAGTTTAATTAAGACTTAAAACTTTAATTAAAGTTTATTAAGTTAATAAACAGTGTACCTACCTATATAGTTTAAGTTTAAGAAATTTGGCTCTCAAAATAAATCTCTATCGTTGTACCGTTGATATTTGGCTCTGTTGACTAGTGAGTTTGCCGACCACTGTACTAGGCTATCTAAAGGATACTACAAAAATGTAGGAGTCCATTAAAAAGGCAGCCAAACCTGTCAAAACAATTTACCCACCACCAAATGCCCTCTGAGACAGACCTGTCTTGCTAGATGAGTTTCCACCATTAGATGTGGAAAAGTCACTGTCCTCAAAGAATGGATGACTTAGGTCTCGACCTCCATGCCCACCTTGACCTCCATGCCCATCGCGCCTTACAGAGAAAACTTCACTGTGAAATACTTTTTGGGCTAATATTGGTGGACTGAGACATTTTCCAGGTTGACTACCCAGCCTCTCACAACTGCATCCAGTCAGATCCAGTCTACTCAGTTGTGTTTTTCGTGTTCCTTTACAAATATGCTCCACCTTAAGAGAGTAATACCATCTTTGTGGAGAGGCTGTGCTGAAATAGTAGAGAATCTGCTCTCCATTTAAAAAGCACCAACTTCAATCCCCAGTACCTCTAGTTAAAAGGTAAGCTAGCAGGTGAAGTGAAAAACCACTACCTGAGATCCCGGAGAACTGCACAATACTAACAGATGTGTGGACTGACTTAGTGTAGGGCAGCTTCACCTGTGTGACTTGAATGTCAGAGTTCTCTGCTATCACATTCATCTTCTGAAGATGAATCAAGATAAAACATGTAAGCCTTTAGACACCTAGGTAATAGAGGTTCTATTGTGGGAGGAAAGGAGATTCTTCTGACAAAGACCCCCCCACACACCATTTGTGCACCAACCAGGAAGAATATTCTTGATCCCTAACTCCTAGCAGTCACCCAGCATTTTCATGGAAGTAGTTGTTTAGGGGTATCAGTCTGTTGCTTGAATAGCCTTTAAAAGCTTTACCCTGAAGCATAAGGGCCAGATTCCTGCTGTCCTTAGGGAGATGCTCTACCTTAAGTGAAACACTGTCCTGTAAGAAATGCTGCTAATAAGTTACACAGACAAGATAAATGGTGATTCTTAGTGAAACTGACAAGTAAAACTTCCTGCCAACAGTGTCTAGAGTCCTAACCTCCCTATCATTTGGGGCAGAGTTAGGTCTCAGTTTACCCTTTCAACTGTGAGACTTCAACTACAATAGAATTTGGAGTTAGGTGTGTGTGTGTGTGTGGGGGGAAGCAGCTGTCAGTGGACCTTGTACATGGTCTCAGACTTCATCATTGTTGGTGGGTTGGTCAAGAGTTTCCCCTCAGGAATCTTTTGCCACTTGCAGCAGCACTGGAAGCATGGGTAAGGCCAGAGGAGGTCACCAACTAGAAAACAGGATCATTGAGGAAGGGAATGGTTGTTTAATATAAAAACCTTAAGACACTGCTGGTCTGAGTTGTTTTTCAGGATATTACCGAAGGTCTTTTGATGTCAAAGTTGGGTTTCGGCTTGATACAGCTGGAGTTGAGGATAACTTTAAAGCCTTTTCAGAGGAATCAGGATCTGATTATGTGTTGTCCCCTACTTCAAAAGAGATGGAAGAATGATCTCAGGACCAATTTGATGTTAACATAGTAACTGGAACTCATCTTAGTGTGGCCAACAGCATCAATAACATTATGTGAGGGGCAGGTACTGACAGTATCAGGCATCAGAACTGCAAGTTAGGGGGAAAATTCCTTCAGTTGTGGGGTGGTTGGTCTCAGAGGTACCTGCACTAATGTTGGTGGAAAGATTAGGGAAGCAGTATTCGTATGGTAAGTCCTGAGGTATTGATATTGATGTGGACAGCTCTGTTGGTAGATTGCATCTGTGGTCCAAAATATACTTCCAATATGATGGGTATTGAAGGACTGGTAGAGATCATGAATGTGATGAAAAGGATGAGTGTCAGTTCCAATTATCATCATGATGGCTGGTGCTCGGTATCTGCTAATACCTATGATGAAGTAAATAGCACTGGTATGGATAACAATATCGGAGATCTACCCAGGGTCTGGTGCTCTAGTCACTGTATCAGGAATCAAGATCTCAGTCAAGGTTTAGGCTCCTTTCCCAATCAGAATGATGTTCCCAGACACTCCTTAAATAGACAGATTCCCCCCACCCCTTGATAACACTAAACATGGAGTTATCTAATAAAATTGATTGGTAAATTCAGAACAGAAAAACAGGTTGCTTACCTGCAACTGGGGTTCTTTGATTAGTCAATGGTGCAGTCACATTGTTAGGACTCAGCATGTGCAATGTGACCAGACCCTTCTAAAGCCAAGATTTTTTTGGTCACTAATGCCATCCTCCTGCCCAGTGAAGGTGAACCACACATCCCAGCACCTCCCATTCACACCTTCCCAAGACAATATAAAAAGTAGAAATAAACCGCTCTTCCCACAGCTGCCTCACGAGTTGAGTTGACATCCATGGAGTAGTATCTCACGAATGTCAATGGTGTGGACCAAGTGGCTGCCTTACAGATGTCAGCAATGTCAACATGTGCCAAGAAAGCAGCCGATGCAGCTTGCGACCTGGTGGAATGTGCATGCACCTGGAGAGGGCATTGCACCTTGGACTCCTGGTATGACAGCCGAATACCTGAAGAAATCCATCAAGATAAGGTCTGGGAGGACACTGCATTACCCTTATTCTGACCATAAAAACAAATAAATAAATAGTCTTGTTTTAGAAAAGTAGCTGTACAGTGTAAATAAAATAACAATGCCTTCTGAATATCTAGACAGCATAAGGAACATTCAGCTGTGGATTCCAGTTTTGGAAATAAAACCAGAAGGACAATGTCTTGTGACATGTGGAATTTAGTGACAATTTTAGGGAGAAAGTCTGAACTGGGGTGTAGCACTACCCTGTCTTTATGAAATTGGGTGAATGGTGAATCATGGCGAAGGGAAGAGAGATTGCTGACATGCCTAGCCAAAGTTATGGCCACTAAAAATGCAGTCTTATAAGACAAAAGCGATATGTCACAAGTGGCCATTGGCTCAAACGGACTTTTCATAAAAGTGGGATAACACCAAGGAGAGACTCCACTGCGGGGAGGGATGAGAAACTGGAGGATATAAATTGTCCAAACCCTTCAATAATCTCTTAACCAAAGGATGTGCGAAAATGGAGTCTGAGTCCAGTCCAATGTGAAAAGCGGATATTGCTGCAAAATGCACTTTAATGGAAGTGTTAGCTAGACCAGCATCCTTTAATGACAATAGATAATCAAACCGTTCTTGGAGTGAGCAACGATCAGGCACAATAGAACAGCCAGAAGCTCATGAGGAGAAACATCTCCACTTAGCTGCATACGAATGCCTAGTCAAGGGCTTGCAAGATGCCACCAAGATTTCCTGCACCCTAGGGGGCCACCTTAAGAGGGAGTGATCCACCACACTGCTAGGTGCAAGAATTGAACATCGTGGTGGTATAGCGACCCGACCAGAAGGTCCTCTTGTGGATGGAACAGTATGTAGTTCCCCTTGGCCAGGGCCATCAGCATCAAAAACTAGACCCTCCTGGCCCAACAAGGGGCGATCAAGATGCAGTTGGACCTGCCTGCTTTGATCTTGGCAATGACCCTGCACAACAGGGGGAATGGCGGAAACAGGTAATAAAAACCCCTGTCTACTGGAGCTGAAAAGCGTTCCCCAGAGACCTCCTGTCCACAGCTGCTCTGGAGCAGTACTGTGCACACTGGGAATTATCCCTGGTTGCAAACAAGTCAATTTCTGGGACACCCCAAATCTTGAAGATGTGAGCCAGCTGCACCAGTCGTGTTGTTCGTTGAGATGCCTGCTAAGCATGTCGGCTAACACATTGTCGTCCCCTCTGATGTAAATCGCTGACAGAGTTGTACTGTGTAGGGATGGCCAATTCCAACACTTTGTCGCTTCTGCACAGAGAGCAAGGGAACCTGTGCTCCCTTGCTTGTTCACATAACACTTTGCTATTTGTGGCAATGTGGACTGATCTCCCCGCGACCAGAGCAGTAAAAGAGACAAGAGTATATCTAATAGCCCTACCTCTAGAAAATTAACATGAAGCCTAGCTCTAGCAGGTGACCAAGCCCCTTGTGCATACAATCTATTACAATGGGGCCCCCGGCCCGAAGGAGAGCCATCAATACCTAGGAAAACCTGTGGGTGGGGAGTCTGAAAGGGTACACCCATAATCAAGTTAACCTCCAAGGCCCACCAGTGTAATTATTTAATGACTTTTCTAGGAGTTGATAAATGTTTCCACCGAGGAGCCACATTCAGGGTGAAGTGGAACAGAAACCAGTTCTGCAACATACTCATATGAAGCTGTACTCGGCTCACTGTAGTAATAGTGGATGCCATTAAACCCAGTAACTTCTGTATAGATAGTGCCTTTTGGAACCTGTTGGCTGAGAACTCCATATTTTGTATGGAGCAAATGCGCTGAACGGGCAAATGGGCCCTGGCCATCTGCACATCTAACCTTGCTCCAATAAAGGCAATGTTCTGTGTAGGAAGGAGCTTCGACTTGTCGTAATTAATAATCAGCCCCAGATCTCCTAGTGTCCCAACTGCTAATTTGATTTGATTATTCAGATCTTGTTCTGACTGCCCTACAAAAAGCCAATTGTCCAAATAGGGATTTACATAACAGCCTTGAAGTGGTAAATGTGCTACAACTGCTGCTACACATTTGGTAAAAACATGCAACACTGTGATGAAGCCAAATGGGAGAACAGTGAATTCATAATGACAATCTCCACGCACAAATCTAATGAATTTCCTGTAATCCTCTCATATAGAGAATGGAAGCAGGCATCCTTGAGGTCTAGGACAACAAACCAAGCACCCAGCTCAAACGAGGCAATAACTTCTGGGAGCGAGAGCATCTTGAACTTTTTAACCCTGAGGAATTTATTGAGATTACGAAGGTCCATAACAGGCCCCTTACTGCTGTCCTTCTTGTCTATAAGGGAATACCTTGAATAAAAGCCTCTGTTGTGGTCAGCTTGGGGGACTATGTGAATGGCCCCTTTGACCAAAAACTTTTCCACCTCAGCAGGAGAGGAGGCAGCCCAGCAAATGTAGGAGGGAGGTAAGTAGGCACAGATAGAAACTCCAAACAGTAACCCAACTTTATTATTTGCAACACACAATCATCATTCATAACTGCTTCCCATGCCAACCCAAAAAAGGAATAAATGGCCCTGAAACAATGGTTTCCCTACTAGTCATACAGACTTTCCCTTATTACCCCTTGGATGAGGTGAAGAGGCACCTTTGCATGCCCTCTGTTTACCCCAGAAGTCCTTCCCCTGCTGGGGCCCAGAGAAACTAGGGTGGTAGTGTTGCTGATACTATCCCTGGTATCTACAGAGCCTCTGGTACTGACTATTGTAAAATGGAAAATACCTTGGCTTGAACATTTGGTCTGGAGCGCAACGCCCAACTGCATTTTACTATGTCTTACGCAACCTCTCCAAGAATAGATCAGTCTGATCACTAAAATTCTGCCCATCAAAGGGCATGTCCTCAACACGAGCCCCGTATATCATATAGTTATGTTGCCGAACCTATGGCACGCATGTCAAGTCCGGCACGCCGAGCCCTCCCTGTGGGCACGCGCGGGGGCTGCGGGGGCTTTGAAGGGAGCGTGGAGCCGTTCAAAGCCCCCCCTTCCCTGGACTCCCCGCCCCCCCCCCCAAGCTGGGAGGAAACCTCAGTATTCAGGTTAAATTGCAGTGTTGGCACTTTGCGATAAATAAGTGGGTTTTGGGTTGCAGTTTGGGCACTCGGTCTCTAAAAGGTTCGCCATCACTGTCATATAGTAAGACAGAGGCTCTAAGCCACGAGTGGCAGTGAAGGACACTGGATGAACCCATCACTTTGCTACAATTGTCCACTATGTGATGTGATGCACTTAGTTGTTGTTTCCCCATTATGAAACCTTCTGCCTGTATAACCTTAGCTAGGACTCTTCTATCATCAGGCAAGGGTTCAATGTATTGGGACATCTTGTCCCAGAGGAAGTACTGATACCTTGCCATAATCATTAAAAATTAGACACCCTGAGTTCCAGGGCACCTGAGGTATAGATCTTACAGCCTGTGAGGTCTAATTTACATTCCTCCTTATCATTAGGTGATGAATGGGCACCTGCCTCCACTACCGTAGAGTGGGCAGATGGATGGTTAAGCAAAAACTCACAACCATCTCTTTTTACTTTATACAGGTTCTCCACCTTTCTGATGGAAGATGCAATAGACACAGACCTAGCCTAGTTGGCTTGAATGACATCAGTAGCCCCTTTCACTAGCGGTAGAGCCACCAGCTCTATGTCCATCTTATAAAGTACATCAAGAATGGGGTCTACAGGCCCCTCATCAGGAGTCTTATATTCTAAGTTCAGGGCCTTAGCCACCCCGATAAGTTGTCCTCTGTTGGCAAAGTAGTACCAGCTGCCCCAATCACATCATCAGGGGATGGCTGCAATGTTGTCTCAGAGTCCTCATCAGAGACCTGGAGAAGGTCGACATCCGAAGCCGACTGGATCAATTCTTACCTCAGGGGAGACCTGGCGCTGATGGGTATGATGCACCCATTCACAAGAATCCATTGCAGGCAAGTTGTCTAACCGCCCATGGGTGGATGGCCCAGCCAGGCCACCCTGCCTGGAAGAAGTGCCATGGCAAGTATAATGATGTGGTCAACTATGCAGCCCTCTATCCTCATAGCATGTGAGGGATTTGTCAGCATGCCCCAAGTGCTTACTTGAGGCCACCTTGATTACATCATAATCTGAGGAGAGAGACCTCCTTTACCGTCTCCAGGTCAGGGAGGGGGTTCTCAGCTTGAGGACCTGTCCCGGGACTGACGCCGATCAGTTTGGCTCTGATGCTGGTATGGTAAGTCAGGCGGTGTATACTCTCGGCGCCGAGAAGACAACTCCAGCCACTCTGGCAGTGAACATCCAGGGCGAGCCACCAATGGCAAAGTGTGTCACTGCTGAGGTAGTGTCTCCCCTGCGCTGATGGTAAGCGGTCTTGGCGTCAAGGTGTGGTCTCTCACCTGGCCAATGGGGACCTCTCCCGGAATCGAGGCGGTCGATCACTCGAAGTGGAGGGGTCCTGGTGCTGAGGAGCCCATCAGTTCAAAGGCAAGCACTCCCAGCAGTGTGGACAGGCACACGGCCCCTATGGTGAGGGCTCTTGAAAGTGAAGATGGTTGGATAATGCTGATGGTGAGCATTCCCAGCATCAAGATGACAAGTCCAAGGGAATGTGCTGAGCTGGCGGCAAGTGCTCTTGGTGCCAACAGGACTCTTGATGATCCAATTGCCCTTGCTGTCAACCCAGCTCCTGTGTAGGCCACTGGTGTTGAACCGGCAATCGGCCCCGAAGAAATTGAGGGGCTCTTTTCTGGCAATGTTGGGGCCAGACTAGCCAGGGATGGCATGAACCTTGGGCCCTCAAAGGAAGAGTATGCAGTAATTACCTCCAGTAAGGTTTCGCTTATGGGTGAAAGACATGGCTGCCGTGTGCCCAGGGCCTTAGCAGATGACACTTGCTTGGACCTTTTATTTCTCTGGGTCCCTTTTGTCTTACTGACGTTGACCTTTTTCTCCTTCTTTGAAGGAAAGTCTGAAGCAGCTAAATCAGCATCCAAGGGTCCCGTGGTAGAAGAAGGTAGAATTGGGATGGAAACAATGGATGGTGAACAAGTGGCTGTTGAAGTACTGGGAGCCCCCAGTGACTTCTCCCACAACAGCGCCTTGAGGGGCACAGATCTTTCTTGGTGGGCCTTAGGTGTTAAAAGGGCACACGCCTTGCACTTTGCCAGGATTTTTCCTTTGCCCAGACATTTCAGACAGTCAGTGTAGATGTCATTCTTTGTCATCTTGCCTCCACAAGATTGGCAATTTTTAAACAGAGCAGGCTTTTTAGTTTGCTCCTCCATAAATCACTTCAGATTAGTAGAACAAAAAAAAGTTTTTCTCTCAGCAGCGGCAAGAAAAGAACTGAGGGAAAGAGTGTCCCCATTTCCTTGGTCATGTGATAGTTTGAGCTGGAAAGCTGTTGCTACCCGAGGGGAGGGGCAGAGCCAACAATTCTAGAAACTTGGAAAGATCTCAGTGGCTGGCATGCACATAAGCAGTCCCATGTAGGACCGCACAGAAGCCATGATGAACAACAGTTACAGGTAAGCAAACTGTTTGTGAAGGTGTACAAAGGTTTGGATCCAGCCAGCTTCTTTCATTCAATATCACTCAATTCTCCTTACTACACACATCCATGTGGCCTTTGTCCACATGGGTCTCATGATCTCCAATATAGCCTTTTTGTGGTAGTCCAAGGAGATCCCCCCTTCCTTTTTTGCCAATGGAAAAGCTGGTTGGATTCAAACCAACATTTAAGCAATATCAGAGTGAAGGTGAAGCAAATAATCCAAAATAAGTAGTACTGATTGTGTATATATCAATGCCATACCTTGATAGGCTAAGAAGAGCTTCTACTTGGATGCATAGCAGCACCATGTTGATTATTTCCTGGCATTCAAAAGTATACAGCTCACACTACACTCTCCATGCAGCAAAGTGTAGCTTGTGTATGTCCAGGTGGAGAATTTTGCTTCCACCCTGGGTTAGCAAGGAAGTGTATAAAATGCTCCTTGGCAAATCATGGCTGTCAGGGCCAGCAGGGTGTGATGAGAATGCTGTTTGCCCTATCCAACTGAATTTTGTGTAGCACTTTAAGGATGAGGGGTACAGGAGGAAAGATGTTGAGCAGACAACCTATCCAAGTGGAGGCAAATGCATCCCCTTTCAACCCCCTCTCTGGCACAGAAAGGGGAACATGTCTTGAAACATGTGGTTCAGAATATTTGTCTATTAGCTCATCATGACTCTTATAACTCTGTATGCTCATAGAGTTGGCCAATACATTCTGGTTGTCTGGTAAGTGAACTGCTGTGAGAGAGACTGTACTTTATGTATCAGTTCCAGAGTTGGCAAGCAAGGATACATAATGTGGAAACTGCCCCTCCCACAATTTGTTGATGTAATATACTTCTGACAAATCATCAGCTGTGGCTTGAACTGATTGGTTTTCAGGATGGAATAGAATGTACAAAGAGATATGAAAACTGTGAAGAGTTACAGGATGTTGATGAACATTGCTTATTCTGAAGCAGATTAAGTCTAGTTTATAGAATGGCCTTCAAACAGATACCTCTTTCCCAAAGGGAAAGCAGACTATGGTTTGGACTGGTTTTGCAGAAATGTTGTGACCAGAGATATGATGGTATGTGCCCTCTGAAACAAATGCACAACCTAGACCTGCTCCTATGAAAATGATAGAAAGGGGTGAAATTGGATTTCTTTGAAGTCACTGCAGGCCAAAATCTGCTACAAGGTGAGTCCAAGAAGACACAGTGAGTTTGTGTAAGATAGACTTGTTATCAGCTAATTGATTATGTAGGGGCAAACTGAAATTTTCTTTCTGCAGAAATTTGCTGTTACCACAGCCATACATTTAGTAAAGTCTTTGAGTGCTGTTGAAAGACCAAACAGAATGATTTTGTATTGAAAGGGGCTGTGTGTGAAGATAAAACAAAGGGATTTTGCAAGTTGGATCTCGTTTTAGTTTTTTGTACTAAACGAGATCCAACTTGCAAAATTACCAGGAAAACTAGCATTCTGATCAAGAATTCCACTCTTCATCCCGACACACACAGAAAACTATGCAAGACTGAAGCACAACCACCACGATTATATGGACTACCTAAAATTCATAAGGATTCCGTTCCACTCCGACCCATCGTGAGTGCCATTGGTTCCCCAACATATGAATTAGCTAAATATTTGACCACCCTCCTACAGGACCACATTGGAAAAACCACTTCTTACATCAAAGATTCAACTCACTTCATCAACAAAATCAGTCCGTTAAGACTCAATCCAAAGGATATATTAATCAGTTTTGATGTTGTATCCCTCTTTACCAAGGTTCCAGTAAAAGACACAATCTCATTGATTAACCAGATTTTTCCAGAAGATATAACAGCCTTATTTCACCATTGTTTGACAACAAGTTATTTCCTATGGGATCAAGAATTTTATGAACAGATTGATGGAGTAGCTATGGGAAGTCCACTCAGTCCAGTAATAGCAAACTTTTACATGGAATATTTTGAAAAGACAGCATTAGAATCAGCACCTTACAAACCTACAGTCTGGTTCAGGTTCGTAGATGATACATTTACCATTTGGAGCCATGGTGAAGAAAAATTAATGGACTTTCTAAACCATCTTAATAATATCCATCCAAACATTCAGTTTACCATGGAAAAGGAAATTGAGGGTAAACTCCCATTTCTTGATACCCTTGTCATCCGTAAATCAAACCTTCAGTTAGGTCACAAGGTCTACCGGAAACCAACTCACACAGATCGCTACTTACACAAAAACTCCAACCACCACCCCCGACAGAAAAGAGGAATAATCAAAACATTAATGGACCGTGAAAGACGGATCTGTGAACCACAGTTTCTCAAGGAAGAAACTAATCATCTAAATCACGCACTGCTAGCAAACGGCTACTCCAAGAATGAAATCAGAAGGGCCATTAAACCAAACAAAAATCAGAAAACTCAAGAAAAACAGTCTCCCATAGGAAAGGTATTCTTGCCATTTATTAAAGGAGTCACTGATAGGATGGAGAAACTTTTGAAAAAACATAACCTACAAACAGTGTTTAAACCCACCAAGAAAATACAACAAATGCTACGATCAGCAAAAGACAAAAGAGACCCCCTCACCTCTGCAGGAGTATATCGTATACCTTGCAGCTGTGGAGAAGTTTACATCGGGACCACAAAACGCAGCATACAAACAAGGATAAAAGAACATGAAAGATACTGCAGACTTGGCCAACCTGAGAAATCAGCAGTGGCTGAACATGGACTGACACAAACAGGACACAGGGTCTTATTCCAAGACACTGAAAGACTGGACAATTCTACCAACTATTTTGTCAGATTGCACAGAGAAGCCATTGAAATTCATAAACATCAGCACAACTTTAACAGAAAAGAGGAGAGTTTAAGAATGAATAAGGCTTGGCTTCCTGCCCTGAAAAACCTCCAGACAAAGACAACATTCAACAATAGCCATACAGATTAGCTTTGGATTACACACATTAACAGATCACTTCAGGATACAATGGTTCCATATTAACATACCATACTCTCATTAGCACATTATCTTGATACTTACAGGACAATACTTTTGCAGGACAATACTCAGCTCAAACCCAACCCCTTTCTGACTATATATTACTCTTCCTACACCCTTGACACTGAGAGACACTGTCCTTCAGTGTTACTACTCTGAAGATGCCTGCCACAGTTGCTGGCGAAACGTCAGGAAAGAAAATTCCAAGACCACGGTTACACAGCCCGGATAACCTACAAGAACCAATAGCTGAAAGAGTTGCATATTCAATAACATAACCCATTCAGATTACTGTGAGGACCAAGTGGCCTCAGGTGGTATATTTCCATTGAAGTTGTTTCTTTAGAGCAGGGAAGTGTGATAGATAGATTTGATACACTGAGATGTTGATTGTGGCTCTGAGAGGGACTTCTTAGAGGTTGATGGGAAAGACCCTCGGCTGGATATGCAGTCTCTAGGGGATAGCATGAGTCCTACATGTACAGGACCACAGTTTCTGTTTGTAGGATTTATTTGTAGGATTTATTTGTCACTAGGGCTAGGCAAATAGATGTATAAGTGGAATGTAGTTTTTGTATGCATTAATGCTGGATTGTTGTTGTTTTTGCTAAAAAGTCCTTCCAAAGTCAAAGAGTAGTTCTTCTATCCTAGATTTAGCACCAGAAGTTAGTGATGTTGAGAGCAACCAAGCATGCTTTCTGAGTGCAATAGCACTTACTATGATCTTTGAACCACAACAATCAGCAATCTGTTGTGAAAGAAAGGGGTATGGAACCTACTATGTGGTCAGTAGGAACATCTGTAGTGAAACCTGTAAGGGTCTCCTCATCCATAAGTAGTGGTCAGAGTGGCTATAGTGGTCGGAGTCTGGAGAAAACTCAGAAGACTGAAAAGTCTGATGGTAGCTTTCATGCCCCAGGATCTATTGACATTGAGCGGAGATCAGTTTAAAAAAGTAATAAGGCAGAAAGTGGAAGACACTGAGAGACAGCATGACCTCGCAAGGTCCCCTGGTTTCATAGCCTCACAGAAGTTCAGATACCTGATGACGGCAGCCCCTTATCTGATGACACAGGAGGTGAACAAATTTAGAAAGGCTTTCACATTAGCCAGATGTGGAGCTTTGCCATCGGCTGTCCTAGAAGGCAGATATAAAAAAATTCCTCTTTCCGAGAGAGTCTGCCCGTGCAAAGGTGAAGAAATTGAGACCCGTGAACACATCTTTTTATACTGCCCTCTCCATAATGAGTTAAGATCTAAGACTATTCAAGAAACTCTAAGAAATAATACAGGGCTACCTGATAAAATCTGTATCCAACGACTACTGGAAGATAGTAACACACAAACTTTGAGATGTATGGCCAAATTTTGTACTGCTACATATAAGGCCCGAAAGGATATAATGTACAAATAGGTACAATTTGATAGATAAACGTTTTAGAAGCTAGCTTGCTTACCTTTTTAGATATGAGATTTTATTGATATATTTTATTTTGTGGACTTTTCGATTGACTGTTACAGTTTTATTACAAATTTATGTTACTCTTGATTTGATGTGTTCTATTTTGGTCAAATGACCATAAAATAAAGATTGATTGATTGATTGGTAGCTTTCATGAGCACATTCCCGAGAGTGAGCTGAGCAACCTTCCCTTGCAGGAAGCACAGGTGATTTCCTATGTCTGAGATCTAGGACTGTCTGAAGTAGTATTCTCACATTGTACCTATGGATTCTATAATCTGTTCTTCAGGAGATTGCAAAATGTGGACTGGTGATTGACTAAACACTTCTCACTCTGACTGTAAGTTCTTCAAAACTTGAGTGATTCCCTCATTTGTATCTAGAGATACCTGTGAGTAAACTTGTTCCATAGGGCACCGACAAAATTGAACATGTAGGATTCAACTGGTTGTGTTTACCCATATCCATTTATTTCGCATTGGATGAGCAACTGTCTGGGTGGAGTGGCTGCTTGGATTTATTAGTCAATTTTTGCTGACTGGATTGAGTTGACTGATCACATTCCTAGCTGGTAAGACTGAAGGGTGCTACTGCATCAGCTTTGAAGGCTGAAGTGGGGCATATGGAACTGACAAAGATGGTTTTGGAAATTGAGCCACTGAGCTCTGTAGAAAGTACTCATTGCCAAAGTAAAGCTTTCAGTTGGGAATATTAATTACACTGTGCTTGCTTAGTACATTTTAGGCAATCAGACCAGGCCTCAACTCTGTGTTCTTAACCTAAACACAAGATTAATAGATTGTGCCCATCTGTGCATGGTAGTTCACCCCGACAAGATGAACAAAGTTTGAAAGTAGCCTATAGTGCCACTGACTCACAAAAGGCTTGAGGGAAAACTTAGGTAGCAAGAACAATCTATTCTACTTAGCTGAAAAAGTAGTCAAAGAGAAACTAGTTGATGAAGACAAATCAGAGAGAAAGTTACTTATGAAGCGTCTGCTGCAATGGCTGACTAAGAACTGACCAGGATTTGCTGCCCCACCCACTCTGGCCTTGTGTGGGACATATTTGTTTCCCAGGTTGATGGAGTTTGTGACAAAAACCTCTTAGCTCCAGAAAGTTCCACTTGAGGCACTGTGCATGTGCAAGTCTCAATATCATGATACACAGAGATCACGATAAGGAACAAAGTACTTCTTCATACATTGCACAATTTATTGAATTTTCTATTACCAGATATGGGCTTCTTGCCCCCACTTACAAGACACCTGCATGCAGAGAAGCCCCAGTGAATGGCACTGCTACCTTGATCAGGCCCTGGTGTGACGGTAAGCAGCAGACAGAATTGTGCAATAAGAAATAATACTGCAGCAGTAAGGGAGAAAATGGTGGAACAGACTTCCACAGAAGCACCAAATGTCAGGGAGACTTCAGAATGAACTGCCATTCCCAGAATTAGACTCCCATTTTTGTGATGCAATCTTCCTCCTATTGGCTTGAGAACATTAAAACATCTCCTGAAACAATCTGGTGAACATTTGAAAAAAAATAACACTAACCACTATACACATTTCCTTCTTGATAGGATATATACTCCTAAAGAAAATAATTGGGATTGCTTTATAGTCCATGTTTACATAATATGCTTTACTAAACCTACCATTATAGGTTCCCTGACTACACATATATGAGGAACACATTAAAACCTAGATTTAATATTTTAATTTTTTTTAAAAAGAAAGCCAGTGCAACACTTACTATTTAAAGTTATCATTTGTCTCACAGGAAGTAAACCAAGTGTCCCTTCCATTCACAAGTAAAACCAGTGAAAGAGAAAACAGGAGGTGGGGTTGAAGGGTAAGAGAGCAAGAAAGCGGATAAATTCCATTTGTGCTATTAAAAAATCCCAGAAAAGTGAACCTAGTAGTTGAAGAGAGAAGATAAAGAGAAGAAAACAGTAATCTTGTTACAGAAACCAGAGAATTATGCTCTTACGTGCATGCTCTCTCTCTCTTTTGCTTTCACACTGTACAAACTCTAGCACCCTGAACAACTTACTCTCCTGCTATTTTCAGCACTTTAAAGAAACTTTTCAACATTTGTTTGACACATTTTTTCAACACCAAGGTGGAGACAATAAGTAAACAGGTAGTGAAGGGCTATTTAGAGAGCTGGTCAGTCACTATAATAATAAAGCAAAAGAAAAAAAATATAAATAAAAAGGCTTCCACAGAACAGAACATCTATCCTATGTGCGGTAGCTACAGACAACACATGACCTCTGACAAACAGTTTTCAGAGTAATTTTAATGCTACTCTGGATTTAACTTGACTAACTGGTAGCAATTGAGCACATCTTTTTTTGTGGCAGCAGTTATCTAAAATGCTACAATAACAGCATCAAAAGTAGAATGGTGGAAGATTGGTTTTCCATTGTGCTGCTGAACTGGCATAATGCCCACTTTAAAAGCAATTCGCTGTTCATCACTGAAATCTGGCAGACACGACACTAAATGCCTTGAGGGAAAAAAGGGTGTCTTGAGAAGGGGGGACCACTCCAACTACCAAGGGAGGGGAGGAGAGAAAAGAAGTATGAATTTAGCTAAGAGGAGAAAATTACCAAATAGAAAGTTTAGCACTACATGTGGACTCTTAACAGGGTCTACTTAATTTGACTACAGATTTTATCACAGGCTTGTATTAGTAATGGCAGAACTAAACAAAGGTAAATATATATTTGTGGTTGTGTATTGTTCTAATGAAGAAAAAACCTACTGAGTTACGTCAATCATTGTCAAGCACATCTTCCTAGTTTTATTTACCACCAAATATAATGAGTAAATATGTGATAATAAAACTCTTCTTTTTACGTGGACATATACAATTTCCCCCCACTTTTAAATACAGGTAATGATTTAGGAAGCTTTCAAAATGTCTTCTTACTGTCAATAAAACTAATTCTACTCCTATTTTCATGTAAAAAAAGGCTTTACAAATGAAAATTCAAATTAAAATTCTGATTATAGTGTAGTGTGACAACACCTGTATTTATAATTTTACTGTCAGCTAGCTCTTAGTGTTTAACAATAGCTTGAAGCAGAAAAGTAATTGGAATTTGTCTGCAACATGCCAGATGACGACATTGGGTGCTTTGCCGTACTCAAGCAAAATTTGGTCTGATGATAGAACAAACTTAATGACATTTCTAGAAAAATACCCAAGTGAAGAAAGTCAATCCAAAACCAGCAATATTGTTTACTGTTCTTTCACTGAAATGCCTAGGATTCATCTCCATGCAAATCAAGAATTCAGTCTATGAATGATTGATCTTAGTGAATATTAAGACTATGGGGACTCCATTTGCAGAAGCTCCACTGGAATGAAGCAGCACAAGAATGTATCTGGGTAGCATGTATCTGGGTGAGAATTATGAAATGCTCACTTATTGGGCAAACATATCCAGCAATTGTGCCTAGAAGATAATTTATGCACATTGGCCATAAGATTTCTGTGTCTGAGCATGTGCCTTTGGACACAGAGTTTCCATTCTTCAGTGATGGAAGGCTAACTAAAATGCCTGGGGCAATATTCCAGGTTGGCCCCTATTACCTTGAACAGAATAAATCAGGGCATGTGGGTGAAAACAGGAATGCTAATATATTAGCTCATCTCACATCATGCCTTCTAAGCATCAACACACTCATTTACAAATTTTTAATGATTATTTCAAAACACCAGAATGCAAATGTTAATTATCAAAATCGCACAGATTTAAATAGACAAGGGATAGATATATAACACAGTAATCCTTTTTCCAGGTCAATAGTTCCTTTCCTACAAGTAGTCTTTTGAAATTATAATTTCTACACCACACTTACCTTCAAAACTGGAATATGAGCATATATCCACTGGTTGAGTTTATTTCTGTGGGTCATTTGTCAAGAAGAAAGAATACATGCTATGACTAAGTAGGAATTCTATTGTGCACCCGTTGTTTAATATGTATGTTGGCATACTATTCATATTGGTAAAGGAACTGATATACCTAGAAAGGTTAAATGATAATTTAAATACCCCACTTTCACTAGAGCCTTATATAAAAAAGAAGCAGTCTGCTGTCATCTTGAATCTTTCAAAACTTATAAACACATGCTAATCTCCACACACAACTTGCCTCACTGCAGTCTACAAATGAAAAGGCCATCTTTTTCATTATTTTAAAGATGAAAAAATGAAGAAAAGAAAGGCACATACAAAAGAAACAGAATGACAGTGATGTTTTAGTTTACACAAGATATGGCAACACACGCAAACTGTCAAAACTAAGGAGTGAAAAAAGCTGTTATCAAGCAACTGTCAAGAGAGTCCTCTGAGATTTGGAAATCTTGTGTTTATTGTAACTACTGCACATTACACAAAGAAAGAAACATCCCTCTTCTTATCGTTGCTGTTAAATATCATGCAAGAAAACACAGACTTCTCCCTCACTATTTGGATTAATTTTTTTCTCTGTAATTCTGTACTTGACAGAACTGCTCTCCTTCTTTGGTTTTTCTATTGTATGGTCAAGGTTCAGAGGAAAATACAAGGCTACATCAAACATTACTTCATTTTCAACAACTGTCAACATCCATTTTATGTTGTTAACTTGTTGTCCATCATTTAAGACTGGAAACTTAACACCAAGAGGAACAGAGAAAGCATTTTTAGCTTTATGGAAATAATTGGAGAAAGGATACTCGAGGTGTACTATATAACCGATTTGGTTTATTCTGGAATTTGAGATTAGTATAGGAAGTAATTTGAATATCTATGTGAATTAGCAGCAGATAGCTGCAGGGCAAGGAACTTCGGCACTCAGTTCTTATTTGGTATAGGAAGAGTGCAAGAGAGTAAAGGGCAGGGTTACAACACCAAAGAATAATATAATAATAAATTAATAAAATACCAGTTATGAAGGTAGAAAGCCAGCAGGGGTCGGAGGGCTATCCAGTGTGCTGCATGGAGTGTGCTACATGTATGATTATCTGCCTGCTGGACAGAAGACGTGGGTGTGCGCTCGGTGCAGGGTTCACTTCCTCGAGGCCAAGGTAGCTCAACTGGAGGAGCTGAGGCAGGCAGAGAGAGAGGTGACTAAGGACTCCGGGGATGAAATAGTCACATCCCAGTCCGAAGGTGACGGCAACCTGCCAGTCACAGATGATGGAGCCCTTGGGGAAGGAGGCCATCTCACTGAGGAAGGGGAATGTGGTACCTTAGAAGGGACCTCTTCCTTGGTGGATGAACAGATATCCTCTCGTACCGAGGATATGCCTCAGAGGGGAGGGGGGCTTCTTGTAGTGGGGGATTCAATCCTTAGGAATGTAGATAGCTGGGTTTCTGGTGGGTGCATGGACCGCCTGCCTGGTGGCTTGCCTGCCTGGTGCGAAGGTTGCGGACATTACCCGTCATATAGGTAGTCTGGTAGGTAGTGCTGGGGAGGAGCCAGTGGTTGTGGTGCATGCTGGCACCAATGACGTGGGAAATGTAGTCCGGAAGTCTTGGAATCCAAATTTAGGTTGCTAGGCAGAAGACTAAAAGCCAGGACCTCCAAGGTAGCTTTCTCAGAAATGCTACCTGTTCCACGTGCAGGACCAGCTAGGCAGGCACAGCTGGTGAGTCTCAATGCGTGGATGAGACGGTGGTGCAGGGAAGAGGGCTTTAGATTTGTAAGGAACTGGGCAACATTTTGGGTCAAGCCGGGCCTATACAAAAGGGATGGGCTCCACTTGAACCAGGATGGAACCAGACTGCTGGCGCGTAATATAACAAAGGTGGCAGAGCAGCTTTTAAACTGAACCTGGGGGGAAAGCCGACAGGAGCTGAGAAGCATCCGGTTCGGGCAAACTCAGTGCACATGGACAAAGGGAAAATTGCTTCAGATTGCCCACATGGGAATTACTTGGACATGAAAAGGAATGGGGGAAAATGATGGATAGCCACTTAAAGATGCCAAAAGGCACATGCCAGGCAAGTCGAAAGAGAGAAACAGTGTGGAGGTGTTTCTATGCTAATGCTAGAACCCTCCAAACAAAAATGGGGGAATTAGAGTGCATGGTTTTAAGGGAAAACATAGATATAGTGAGCATTACAGAAACCTGGTGGAGGGGAGAGAACCAGTGGGATACAGTCATCCCTGGTTACAAACTGTATAGAAATGACAGGGAAGGGTGTATTGGAGGGGGCGTTGCTATGCATATCAAGGAAGGCATAGTGTCTAATAAGCTAGAGACCATAAAAAGGGCAGACTCGTCCACAGAATCCTTATGGGTGACGATTCTGGGCCCCAAAGGAGATTTAGTACTGGGGACGTTCTATCGGCCCCCTGACCAAATGGCTCAGGGTGATCTTGAGATGGAGAATGAAATTAAGGAAGCATGTAAAGGTAATGAAGTAGTAATAATGGGAGACTTCAACTTCCCTCATATTGATTGGATAAATGTATGCTCCAGTCAAGCCAAAGAGATAAATTTTTTAGACATCCTAAATGACTGTACCCTCGAACAGTTGGTCATAGACCCAACCAGAGGGGAGGCGATCCTGGATTTAATACTCTGTGGCGCTGCCGGTGATTTAGTGCGGGATGTGGATGTAGTTGAGCCAGTTGGCAATAGTGATCACAATGGCATCAAATTTAATTTATATGTAAGTGGGAAAGTGACTGGGAAATCTCACACAATTACCTTTGACTTTAAAAGAGGGAACTTCTCTAAAATGAGAAAACTGGTAAAGAGGAAGTTGAAAGGAACAGTTAGGAGGGTTAAATCTCTTGAGAAGGCTTGGGGGTTACTCAAGTCCACATTACTAAAGGCTCAGCTAGCTTGTATACCGCAGGTCAGGAAAGGTAGTAATAAATCCAAGAGGTCACCACCATGGCTAACAGGTAAGGTGAAGGAAGCAATTAGAGAAAAAAAGTCTTCCTTCAGAGACTAGAAAGTTTGCCCAAACGAGGCGAACAGAAGCAAACACAAACTTGCACAAAGGAAATGCAAGCAGATAATTAGAGATGCAAAAAAAGATTTTGAGGGGCATATTGCTAAACACATCAAAACAAACAATAAGAAATTCTTTAAGTATATTAGGAGTAGGAAACCAGCTAGGGAAGCGGTTGGACCACTGGATGACAATGGGAGTAAAGGAACTCTAAGGGAGGATAAAGCGATTGCTGAAAAACTAAATGAATTTTTCTCATCTGTCTTCATTGTTGAAGATACAGGGCAGATTCCTTCTCCTGAATAGAGATTTTGGAGAGGGGAAAATGAGGAACTGAGCCAAATAGAGGTAACAAGGCAGGAAGTCCTAGAACATCTAGACAAACTGCAAACTAACAAGTCACAGGGACCAGACCGTATTCATCCTAGAGTTCTTCAAGAACTCAAATGGGAAATTGCTGAACTTCTAACAAAGATATGTAATATGTCCCTTCGATCAGCCTCTGTACCAGAGGACTGGAGAATGGCCAATGTAACACCCATTTATAAAAAAGGTTCCAGGGAGGACCCAGGAAATTAAAGGCCAGTTAGCTTAACGTCTGTTCCGGGTAAATTAGTGGAAAGCATTATTAAAGCTAGAATTGTCAAGCATATAGAAGGGCAAGGTCTGCTGGGCAAAACCCAACATGGCTTCTGTAAGGGTAGGTCCTGTCTCACTAACCTATTAGAGTTTTTTGAAAGCGTCAATAAGCATGTGGACAGGAATGAGCCTGTGGATATTGTGTATTTGGATTTCCAAAAAGCTTTTGACAAAGTCCCCCACCAAAGACTGCTAAACAAACTTCATAGTCACGGGATAAGAGGACAAGTCCTCTTATGGATTGAGAGCTGGCTGAAAAATAGGAAGCAGAGAGTAGGAATCAATGGTCAATTCTCACAATGGCGGGATGTGAACAGTGGGGTGCCTCAGGGATATGTGTTGGGACCGGTGTTTTTCAACCTGTTCATCGATAACCTGGAGTTGGGGTTAAACAGTGAAGTAGCCAAGTTTGCAGATGACACCAAATTATTTAGGGAGGTTAAAACAAAATCGGTCTGTGAAGAGCTCCAGGAGGATCTCTGCATACTGGAAGAATGGGCATTAAAATGGCAAATGAGATTCAATGTGAGTAAGTGTAAAGTGATGCATATTGGGACAAAAAATCCCAACTTCACATATACACTGATGGGATCTGTGCTGGCAGCAACAGGCCAAGAAAGGGATCTTGGGGTGGTAGTGGATAGCTCAATGAAGATGTCAACTCAGTGTGCGGCTGCTGTAAAAAAGGCAAATTCCATGCTGGCTATAATTAGACGAGGAATAGAGAATAAAACTGCTGATATCATACTGCCCTTGTACAAATCTATGGTGAGGCCACACTTGGAATACTGTGTACAGTTCTGGTCACCACACCTAAAAAAGGATATTACAGAGCTTGAGAAGGTGCAGAAAAGAGCAACCAAAATGATTAGGGGACTAGAGCAACTGTCCTATGGGGAGCGGTTAAGACGCTTAGGACTGTTTAGCTTGGAAAGAAGGCGGATGAGGGGAGACATGATAGAGGTCTATAAAATTATGCATGGTTTGGAGAGAGTGGATAGGGAGAAGTTTTTCTCCCTCTCCCATAATACTAGAACACGGGGTCATCTGCTAAAGCTGGAGGGTGAGAGATTCAAAACAGATAAAAGGAAGTATTTTTTCACACAACGCGTAGTTAAATTGTGGAACTCCCTGCCCCAGGATGTGGTGATGGCTGCCAGCTTGAAGGGCTTTAAGAGGGGAGTGGACATATTCATGGAGGAGAGGGGTATTCATGGCTGTTAGTTAGAATGGATACTAGTCATGCTGCATACCTATTCTCTCTAGTATCAGAGGAGCATGCCTATTATTTTGGGTGCGGTGGAACACAGGCAGGATGGTGCTGCTGCACTCGTCTTGTTAGTGGCTTCCTAAAGGCACCTGGTTGGCCACTGTGTGAACAGACTGCTGGACTTGATGGGCCTTGGTCTGATCCAGCAGGGCCTTTCTTATGTTTTCTCTTGGAAGTAGCAATATGAAAAGGTACATTGTAATGCAAGTTTTTGGTTTTAAAGAAAGTCATTGCCTTTTGGATAGAAATTTCCAGAGTCTGTTTTATTATTTACTTGACAGCCCATTTTTCATCTGGCTTTCGCTGAAATGATTCATGTTCTTGATCATCCAAGGATGCATACTCTAGCAACATATAGGTTCCATCTTAAGTTCACATGAAAATTTGATAGAAGGTCCATAATTTATCCTTAATATAGCAAACACTGAAAATGTTGTCAATCCAAGTGCTCAGAGAGAGTTCTTTAGTTCCATAATTTTCAAGAAAATCTGACTTCTTCGTTCAATTCTTCAAATTCTGCCCATGTACTCAGCAATATATTCTAGCATTGAATAGGCACATCATGGTGATAATTTAAGATAATTTAAATTGGATGTTAAGTATTATGCTCATTTAAAAACATTACTTGTTTCTGTGACTCATTTCTCTTTTGTGTATTTAACATTTCTAAGGTGATACAATCACAACTGTTAGATGGTAGCTAAATCTTAAAGTGCAAAATCTAATGAAGCAGTTACATTAATAGTTTAGCCACAATATTTAAGATTGTCTAGACAGCTTTATCATTTTGTTCTACGATATGGGTTAAATTTTTCATATTCTTAAAGTACATTATCAACTTATGCATTGTGTTCTCTGCTATATAATGGCACAAAGGTGAGGTCAGCCATGTTTCAACCAGCAAAATGCTCCACAAAGCAGGCACTGTGGCTCCATTGCTCTCACAGTTCCCAGGTATATAAAATGTGCCACGATTTATTTAGAGAATTTATATGCCACCTCTTTAGATAGCTGCTTAAGTTACCTCACAAGTAAACATAATACCATAATATCATAAAAACAACAAAACAGAGTTTCACTTACCTGCAACTGTTGTTCATCTGGTGGTCTTCTATGAAAGCACACATTGGGACTGCGCAGGCCAGCCACGGATAAGATTTGTCAGCTTCTAGCAAAATCGAGAATGAGAGTGCTCCCCCTCCCCTCGGGGCATGTAGCCTTCTTGCCCAACGGTCACATTACCCAGGGGGAGGGAGCACTCTCCCCTCCAGTTCTCCAACCTGCCACCACGGAACCACCCACGTGTATTGCGGAGAGGTCCCACAGAGGGGAAGGAGGGAGGGATGTGTGCCTGCATAGAAGACCACCAGATGAACAATAGTTACAGGTAAGTGAAACTCTGTTTTCATCTGCGTGGCTTCTATGCAGTCCCACATTGGTAGAGTAGCAAGCTCGATTACAAGGATGGTGGGTGTGGGACAGTCACTGAAACAATGACTGCAAGTCGGCATGTCCCATTGCTGCCTGTCTAGATGAATCCACGTCGACCGCATAGTGCTTCATGAAAGTAGAAGGGGTCGATGACGACGACGCTCAACACATATCTCAGAGGTCAATTTTAGACGAAAAGGCGAAGGAGGTGGCGTAAGCTCTTGTGGAGTGTGCCTTGATCATGTCTGGGCAATCCATGTGTGCTCTCTCATAAGACAGTTTAATGGTTGAGGTAATCCACCTGGACAGGGTCTGCTGGGAGGCTCAGTGACCCTTACGGTGGTCGCTACAGCAATAACATACTAATGTTTTCCCTGCAAACAAGGTTCTTTGGGAGGGCCCTCTGTACATTTAAAAGTAGAGAGCCCTCTCCGCATCGGAAGAAGTGGTCAGCAATAACACGGGTAAGACAATACCTTGTGTAGAAAAGAAAGCTCGGGTTTTCAACACCACTTAATCAGCGTGAAACTTAGTAAACGGTGAGGAATGACAAAGAGCCACTAAATCTCTGACACGACTGGCCGAGGTGATTGTGACCAGGCAGGCAGTCTCATAGGATAGCAAAAAGAGGCCCCCGGTGGCCAAAGGCTCAGACGGTGTTTCATGAGTTGGGACAACATGAAGGGAAAGCTCCACTGAGGAACAGGTGAAGATACCCGGGGATAGAGGTTGATATGTCCCTGTAAGAAAACTTCTGTGAGTCTGGGTGTGGGGAAAAAAAAACACAGAAAAGAGAGTCCAACTCAGCTTGAAGGGCCGAACAGTAGTTGAGGGATTGGACAGTCCAGCATCGTTAAACATATGAGGTAGTCAAAAATTGACGACAGGAGAGAAGCAGCTCTGGACAAACCATTGTCAGCAGCCCACAGGGAAAAACGTTTCAGCTTGGCATAAAGAAAAACGTCTCGTGGACAACTTAATGAGGTGCAGCAGCACCTGAGCCACCCTATCTGACCATAGATTACATAGAATTCTCCATGCTCCCAGCTTGATTCTGGAAGGAATGTGAGAAATATCTTGGGGAGGAACAGTACTCCCTTGAGTCAGGGGCATTAGAATCATGAATTGAGATCTCCCTGGCCGGAAGGTGCTACCAGGATGGAGGTACGTCTGGGCGAGGCAAATCCTCCCTTCGGCCCTCTAAGCGGTGAAAACCCTCATTAAATGTTTAATGAGAGTTTTCACCGCTTAGAGGGCCGAAGGGAGGATTTGCCTTGCCCAGACGTACCTCCAATGTCTTGCTGAGTTTCCCGATGGGGAATTTTTTTCAAGGTGGAAGCTTTCGAGGTAACCTCGCCGTGAACTCCATGTAAAGGCGGTAAGTCCAAGTCTTCAATGCCCTCTGAGTGATCTAGCACAGCTCTTACATGAGGAAGGCAGGTTTTTTGTGACAATCGGACTTAGTTACTTCTTGAAGAGAGGAGCCTTCATAGACTCCATAATGAAGAGAAGCTAAAGACACGTTCTCTCTCCGCGGCGGCAGAAAGAGAACTGGAGGGGAGAGTGCTCCCTCCCCCTGGGTCATGTGACCATTGGGCGGGAAGGATACATGCTCCGAGAGGAGGGAGAGCACTCTCACTTTCGATTTTGCTAGAAGCTGACAAATCTTATCCGTGGCTGACCTGCGCCTGCGCAGTCCCAATGTGGGACTGCATAGAAGCCACACAGATGAACATAAATTATCAATACAATAAAAACAAGTTAATAACATAAAACAGAATGAAACAACCACCAAGCAGGCTAAAAATATCTGTAAGAGAGTACTCAGGCTAGAAGCGGACCATGGGACAGCAAAAAAAAAATAATATTTTTTTTTTAAAAAACCCTTCATTTAAAAACCTGAGTAAAAAAGAAATGTTTTGACTTGGTGCCTGAAAGATAGTAAGATAATGCCTGTCCCGCATATCTGAGTGCAGAGGTCTACATGCAACAAGACATTCTCTAAGGCATGCAGGAGTTGCAATGCTATGCAATTTACTTGAAACTACTCCAGTCAAAATCTGTTGAAATCAAGGGGCTTGGACTGAAGTAACTTAACTATGTGTAGGACTGCATTGTTAGACCAGAACTCTGAATTAGGCTCAGATGCTTAAAGGAAGGTTTTAGTGCAGCTGAGAACAGCAAAAATAATATGTTAAGTCCATTTCTGTTATGCTGGATCACCATATTCTGCACAGGATGAAGCTTCACGTCTTCAGAGAAGGTGCTCTACAAAATATTGTCGAAGGCTTTCATGTTCAGAGTTCATCAGTTCTTGTAGGTTATCCGGGCTTGTAGGTTATCCGGGCTGTGTGACCGTGGTCTTGGTATATTCTTTCCTGACGTTTCGCCAGCAGCTGTGGCAGGCATCTGCAGAGGAGTAACACTGAAGGACAGTGTCTCTCAGTGTCAAAGTATGTTTGAAGAGTAATATATATAGTCAGAAGGGGGTTGGGTTTGAGCTGAGTCATTGTCCTGCAAAAGTATCAGCGGTAATGTGCTGTTCATTGTCCTGTAAGTATCAGGGTAATGTGCTAATTAGGGTGTGGTATGTTAATGTGGAACCATTGTATCCTGAAGTGATCTGTTAACATGTGGATACAATGTTCAGTTCAGGATACAATGGTTCCACATTAACATACCACACCCTAATTAGCACATTACCTTGATACTTACAGGACAATGATCAGCACATTACCTTTGATACTTTTGCAGGACAATGACTCAGCTCAAACCCAACCCCCTTCTGACTATATAAATTACTCTTCCAACACACTTTGATACTGAGAGACACTGTCCTTCAGTGTTACTCCTCTGAAGATGCCTGCCACAGCTGCTGGTGAAACGTCAGGAAAGAAAATACCAAGACCAACCTCACACAGCCCGGATAACCTACAAGAACCGGTGCTCTATAAAGATTTCACCATAGTAGTTTATATGTGAAGGTGCCAATGAATGAATGACTGAGACCCAATACTAGTCTCAGAGAAAGGGTCACATCTGGCTCATCAGCTAGCCACCTTACATCAATCCCAATATTCAATCATTTTAAAGTAACTACATATTAAAACTACATATCAATAATTTGTGTGTGTGTAAAGTACCTTCAAGTCGCAGACGACTTATGGCGATCCCTTTTGGGGTTTTCATGGCAAGAGACTAACAGAGGTGATTTGCCAGTGCCTTCCTCTGCACAGCAGCCCTGGTATTCCTTGGTGGTCTCCCATCCAAATACTAACCAGGGCTGACCCTGCTTAGCTTCTGAGATCTGACGAGATCAGGCTAACCTGGGGCATCCAGGTCAGGGCAATCAATAATTTAGTATTCCTTAAAACTTGCTAGTGAAGTTCATTAAAGTGGTTAAGTAGCCTTGCAGACCTAAGATTTTAATTAATTATAATTACCATTAATTATAAAATATGTGACTGCATAAAAAATATGGGGGTTGGTTTGCCAGCTCTTTCCCTTAAGTCTGTATCATAATTGCATATAAAATCCATGTCCATATTTTGTATCTTTTTGCTGCAAGGATACAAAAGTCTTTGGCAGTAATCATCAAAGATCTTACAGGGTTGGAAAAATGTGTGTTATTATGGCAGAAATTTGACATACTGAAGTTGTCTACCATCAATATGAAGAGGTCATTCCATTAACCATGGAATTTAGAGTGGTATTGGAGGATCTACCAGGCCTATTTCACAGCACATGAAAATTCAATATCAGAATATTGTTAAATTGAGTTAGCATTATCAGTGGAAAAATATGCTCCATTTCCTATTATTTATGAAGCCCTATCCTTTTCTTTCTAACCAATTACATTCCCTATCATTTCCAAAATATACGAACTGTTTTCAATCAACAGATTTCTTTATTACAGTGCACAGCATACTTGTTACTGCCTCTTTTCTATATTGAATCCTTGATTGGACAAGCATTTTGAATTTAACATGGACTGTGATTGCACATATCAAACAAATTAAAGCTGCCAATCTCTTTTTGGAGGATATTCTTTATATACATAAAATACCACTGAGGAGTATTCAGAGTATATTTGCTTAGGGGAAATTAGGAAGGAGGGAAGAAATGTTCATACCAGAGCAAGAAAGTCTTTCACTTCCTTATGATGCATATCTTTAAACTTGAAATCTTGGAACTTCTATTTAAACCCTCTTTTACAAAAGCATTAAAATAGTTTCAGATTCTTAACTCCTTTTCCCTGAACCCATTTGATTTTTCAATAGTTAATTGGCTAACAGAACACCAGAAAACAACCTTCCAATAATAAAAGCCTTTATATTGTCGAAGGCTTTCACGGTCAGAGTTCATTGGTTCTTGTAGGTTATCCGGGCTGTGTAACCGTGGTCTTGGAATTTTCTTTCCTGACGTTTCGCCAGCAACTGTGGCAGGCATCTTCAGAGTAGTAACACTGAAGGACAGAGTAGTAACACTGAAGGACAGTAACACTGAAGGACAGTGTCTCTCAGTGAGAGACACTGTCCTTCAGTGTTACTACTCTGAAGATGCCTGCCACAGTTGCTGGCGAAACGTCAGGAAAGAAAATTCCAAGACCACGGTTACACAGCCCGAATAAAAGCCTTTCCTCTTAAATTGCTTAGTCTCATCTAGGTATTTTCAGATCATGACATTTATTTGAAATTAAGAATCCATAAAAGATCATTTTCACAAGGATGCATATTTGCCTTCATAATAATTTGAATGTACAAACATTTCACTACAGATTTGCAGAGGTAAAAACAGTGTTGCTTACCTGTAACTGTTGTTCATCTAGTGGTCTTCTGTGCAGGCACACATGGGTACTGTGCATGCGCAGGCCAGCCGCAGAGAATTTTATGATGGAAAGCTCTAGAAAATTACGCGCCACTCGCTCCCCTCCCCTGTCAACAGCTCTTCCCACCTAATGGTCATGTGATGGGGCGGAGCGAACAGCCGTCTCTCCAGTTCTCCTCTTCACAGCAGCAGCAGAACTGCCCCATGAAGAGTAACCCACAGCAGGGATAGGAGGGAGGGATGTGTGCCTGCACAGAAGACCACTAGATGAAGCTAAAGTTACTAAACTGAGGCTATCATACTTTGGTCACATTATGAGAAAACAAGAGCCACTGGAAAAGACAATAATGCTAGGAAAGGTTGAAGGCAGCATGAAAAGAGGAAGACCCAACATGAGATGGACTGTATAAAGGAAGCCATGGCCCTCAGTTTGCAAGACCTAAGCAAGGCTGTTAACAATAGGAAGTTTTGGAGGACATTGATTCATAGAGTCTTCATGAGTCTCACACAACTCTGATGGACTAGATCATATTTTAAGTCCATTTTAACAAAAATATTATTTCCTGGGCTTATTCATTTACCTCATATGAATATGCATATTGTCCTAAATAAAGGCTTCATTTACACAATGTCTGGCTTTGGTCCTTTCCCTCGGTTTTCAACTGCCAATAATCAGGCCATCAGTCAGAGAGCAGGAGGCTATTAAAAGCCCTCCATCATGCCTGGATTCAATTGGTTCACCTGGGAGCCCCTTTTCCTCCAGTTTCCAACTGCTATCAACTATGCCATCAGAAGGTACAAGGAGGCAGCCTTTTATCTTGCCTAGAACCAACTCCAGCTAAAAGCCTGATCCCTGAGGAACATTTGGAGTGAATCTTTATTTTATTTTATTCAATTTACACCCCGCCCTTCCCCATTCCAAGACTTCTGGTACTTGTGAACTGTTTTGGGAGCCATTTTTTTCTGAAAAGTGGGATAAAAACAAACAAGAACTTGTTTAAAATCAGACAAAGTTAAATGTGACATGTATCTGGCTCTCCAACTATCTGTCTGAACCTCAGGTTTCATTAAGAAGCGTAATGTTCAAGCTGCATAGTTATAGTATATCAGGTTACTTTACTATATTGAATAAATAGTAATGTAGGTAGCTCATGCCAACCATGGGAAGAGAAAGCCAGGCTGCCCGAACAAGGTAAGGTGTATAAAAACTTGTGAGACTTCCCAGGTGTTAATTTTTTTTTGTAAATTAAGGAAAGAACAAAATGCCACAAAACATGGTTTGATGATAACTAAGCATGCTTCAGGAAGCATAGAAAGATGAAAGCAGAAGCAATCAGTTAAATGGCAGAGGGAGGAACCTCAGAAGTAATTAGTGGCTCAAGATCCTGAGAGTTTATAGAACCTTGGAAGAGGCCTTTTGGAAGGTACAGAGAGAAATCTTCAACTTGATCCTCTAATAGCAAACTTTACAGTACAGGGGCCACCTTTAGACAAGTTCAGGGTTTCTACATACACAGAGAGCTCCCTCAGTATATAGTGATATTGAGTATACCCCACAACCACCACCCTGATAAAAGCTCATTGTCCTTAGAACGTTGATAGTATTTCAAAGCCATTTAAATGGAAAAATAGTGAGGGAGATAGATAAAGAAGAGTTGGTTTTTATACCATGCTTTTCTCTACTGCAGAGAGTCTCAAAGCGGCTTACAATCACCTTGCCTTCCCCCCTCACAACAGGCACTTTGTGGGGTAGGTGAGGCTGAAAGAGTTCTGAGAGAACTGTGACTAGCCCAAGGTCACCCAGCAAGCTTCATGTGGAGGAGTGAGGAACACACACTGCTAATGTGGTGAAGCAGGGAATCAAACCCAGTTCTCCAGATTAGAGTCCGCTGCTCTTAACCACTACACTACACTACACTGGCTTTCAGGAGAATTAGCCTGGACAAACTCCTGAGGACTTAGCCTGGAGGGATTGAAAGGGATATCCTAAACGTATGTAGGACCATAATTTGTATGATCTATAAAAGTAATCATCCATTATCATGCTGAATATTTTTTATATAACTCTGTAAAAAACAAACAACATTTTTCTGCCTCTTGCTCTATGCTTTCTTTTCTTCCTTTCTGCATTTTCAGAATAAATTAGTTTTCATCTAATTAAATGTTAGGTAAAATTATATTTTCATAAAGTAAAATGCATTGAACATAGGCAAGTTTTGATATAATTCTGAAGATAAATGAGCTCAGTAGCAAGATTAACTCCATTCTGTGGGTGCTATGCTAACCAACCGCCCTATTCAAACTGACTGCCTGGTTCAACTCTCCACATGTGGACAACTAATTTTTGCAGACTTAAACAGAAACACTAGAGAGCAAGTAAAAATCCTTGTGACACTGATTAAATAAAATTTAGATTTAAAGCAACATGACTACCTGCAGTGAGGTAATGAACCAAGCAGCGATATGCTTCACTGAAAATACAAAGCAGCTCCAAAGGGTCCCAGTAAGCCTAGATGCTGTAATCAACTGTCTTGTGCTGCCGGCCAGCCCAGCCTTGGTTCTTGTTCTTTCAATAAACTAAAAGGGAACTGGCTTTATCCCTATAAAATGAGGATTTGGAAAACATGAAAAAGCAATATAGAAATGGAAAGAAACGTTATAAGTTGTCCAGATGATTATATAAAATGATGGACAGGCTTCTAGGCCCTAAAGGGAAGTAAGTGGAAAGTATCTAGAACATTTATATAGTTACAAAATACCAAAACATAACACTAAGAAATTAAGCTAATGGTAGAAACTTAAAAAAAATCTTCCATAATATTAGATCATATACTCTTCTCCTATGGATTATTTTTCATAGTGGGAGGATATATTTCAGGATATTGTGCACACAGAAACAAATTAAACGACACAGTGTTTTTACAATTAGCTAGCTATATTATAACAGTATTTATATACCCCAGGTTGTCTTAGCAGCCTATAAACATACATTTAGTAAGGGCTCTCAGACAAACACACCTTAGGTGTGCAATATAAAATCCTTAGTTGCTAGTTTCCTTTATTCATTTAATAACCCCATTAATCTTCACTGCAGGGCTGTATGATGAGGAATGTAAACTGGAGGCAAGAGGATATACAGGGGCACTGGCTTTGCCCAATCTTGCAAGCTAGCCAGAGCATACTCAATGATCTCCTTGTGTCTAAAACAGGTCTTTTCCAAGGTCTATCAACTTACATTGAGTGTGCCTGGATAAAGGCAGAACACTGAACTTGCATATTTTCTTTCCCTCTTCTAAGGTAAAGAAAGAGTACATTTGAAAGTGATCTGAGCAAAGTTTGATCAGGGCTAGATGAGAAAAAAATCCATAAATGTCCAGGCTGATAGCATCTTAACAGAATTTTTTCTGTGTTGTCTTTTCTATTTTATAACTTTCTAAAATGAGGTACCTGAAGAACACTTAGTTCATTAAAGATAGTTATGATAGGTTTTGTTGTAATAAATATAGTGTTAAAATATGTAAATAGATCTCCTCTACATATGTTAACCCTGAGTTGTACAAACATTTGAGAGTATTGCTGTTAGATGGTAAAACCCTTAAACCTATATTTGCATAGCATGTCTAGCAAAGCTCTTCTTGGACTGGTGGAAAGTTTTGTCTGGGGAGGGAGGAAAATATCATTTCTAGTGAACTGGAGCTATTATTTCCTTAAGGTATTCAATTCTGCCCTTCAAATGAGACAAACAGTGCATTCCTAAAGGGAGTTACTCCAGTCTAAGCCCGTTGAAATGAATGGGCTTAGACTGGAGTAACTGCTCTTAGGAATGCACTGAAAGAGTATGTTCTGCCACAAGCTCTTTACAGTGATTACTCACAATCCATTTCTCTCTGTACAGAACATCTGGTTCACATGTACCCTGGAAATTAAGACTGGGCTTGCAGAACATCCAGTCAATATGCTTGCACTTTGATACTCCTGCAAAACTCTTGTGTATATTACAGTATGGGATAAGCCCTTATACAGAAGCCAACACATGGATTCTTCAAGTCATTGCTTACCCAGTTATTTGCCATTTTTAAAAAATGATCCACTGGTGTCTAAGAAATTGTAACACAGCAAGAAATTACAAGTGTTTTTAAAAACAACAACATGTACTAGACTACCTATAAGCTCAGGAAAATTGGTTCTGGATAAAGAGTTTACCAATTATATCCACAATAATATTATATCTCAGCCGAAGATTTCTTGTCTGACTTGCTCTTCTTTTTAGATGAAGAGGTAGAAGGAGCCTTCTTAGATGAACCTTTGAGGAAGGGCGCAAGAACTGTTCATACAAGTGGGCCTTGAGTTTGAGGGCCCTATCCTGCCTTGCTCTTTGAGCTACATTGTAGCGAGCTACAATGCTTGCAGGATGCCGTTTTGTGTCCTTCGCCTAAGCAATAAAGGCACTCATCATGCTCATCGATTTGGGACATTTTCATTCTGCAGGACGTGCACTTCTTGAATAATGCCATCTCACTCTCCATTAAACTCACCAGAAGCTCACAACACATCCTTTTCCCATGGCGGCGAAGAAAGAACACGAAGGACGGCTGCTCGCCCCACCCTGTCACATGACTGTTCGGGCAGGAAGAACTGTTGACAGGGGGAGAGCCGAGCGGTGCGTACCTTCTAGAAGCTTTGCAGCAAAAAGTTCTCCGTGGCTGGCCTGCGCATGCGCAGTACCCATGTGGGACTGTACAGAGACCACGCTGATGAAGAAGAGCTTGGTGAAAAGATCTATTCTTCCAGCGGTGAAAAAGGAATTGAGAAAAAGGGGGCAATAGTGTTGGACCAATAGTATCACAGTGTTGGATCCTGGTGGATTTTTAGTTGTATAACTTCCTCCATGGCAGACCTGCTCATACACAGTCCCAATGTGTGCCTGCACAGAAGACTGAAGATGAAGCTTATTTCTTTGGATGGAATATTGCTGGAAGAAGGTGTAGGATACTTACAGTGCACTCCTATGCATCGTTGCTCCAGTCTAAGGGCCCATTTCTTACCTGGGAGGGCAAAAGGGCTTAGGAGGCGCGGAAGGACCTGTGGTGGCATCCTCACCGCTTGTGCCAGTGCCCAGGCCACTGGTGCTGGCTCCTGGGCCACTTGTGCCCGGCAAGGTTGCCACTGTTGGGGAGTGGACACCAGCCCTCCCAGTGCTGCCATAATCCCAGGCGTGCCATTGTCCCAGGGGGTGTTCCAGGGTGGAGCCACCTTTAGGCAACTTAGGGGATTCCCCTTCAGGTTGGGAATGCCCCCTTTGCCCTTACTTCTATTTATGCCACCTTTTTAGGTGGTGTAGCCTCGTGGAACGCAATGGAGCTGTTCCATGGGGCTTGAAAGTAAGGTCAGCCTTCTGGCTTCAGGGGGGGAGGACTGGATCCTACTTGGAAGCAGCGTCGCTGTGCTTCCTTCAGCCACCAGTGCAGCCCATCCCCTCAGGAATGGGATGCCACTCCACTGAAGTAAGTCTCTTTCTGTCTACCTTATACTACTACTTAATTTATTAGTTTAAAGATTACTAAAATATAAAAAACTAGACCACATCTGAACAGTTGTGAAAATCAATCACAAGGGCATAACATTTTGCAACTGAAAGAGTGATAGGTCTATTATTTTCTTCTAATAAAAGAGGTAGTGTCTCTACACTAAAGTTAATGGGTTTAGACTACAGTAATTCTGCATAGGATTGCACTTGGAGAAAGAGTTCTCCTTGCCCCAGACTATTTTTGATTTGTCAAGCCAGTCATATTCTTATTTACAAAGAAGTAAACTGAGTCCAGTAGGTTTTGTGCTCAAGTAAGCTTGCATAGAAGCGCATTCTTGCATAGAATTTCAATTTTTTATTAACAAAATTTATTACTGTTAGGTGTATAAAAGAATTCAAGCACAAAAGTGAGAGAAAAACTATTTTCCCAGAAGCGATCAAAGACTAAACAGAGCTAGGGCCGAACAACAGTTAGACCTTGAAACGCCACTTGGCCTAACCACTGGGCGCCTTTCCCAGGCCGGTGCTTGACACAGCTCTGGCTGTGCCCACTATTAGCTCTGGTTGTGCCCACTGGCTGTTGCCCTCTGCCCTAGCAGCCCCACTGGATACCAGCCACCACTGCAACAAAATGTTGCAAATTTCAAACTTTGTGTAGTATCATGTATGTTCATAGTTTCACACTGTCTGCTTCCCCACCCTCTCTATTTTTGAAAATAGTGGTTGGTTGATTTGTGGCATCAGAGAAAGTCTGAAATAGAAATGGTTAAGGTAGTTCAAGTTATCAGGGCTAGGAGACTCATGTTTTAATCTTCCTGGTTGTCTGGTGATAAGTAGGCTTTACAAATAAAAACATATTAATTTTGTTTAATGTTAAAAGTGCAATTGTAAAAAATGGTCGTACCCAATGTAGTTTAACTTTATATTTTTTTAAACCATACATCAAATACTCAAACATAACTACCTTAGAAATACTTACTTATGCATTAGTTGATTGTGTATGCAGATCTCATGACTAAAATGAGCATTATGATTATGCTTGTTGCTATTTAAGTATTTACCTTTTTAACCAAAATAACTACTATGTAAGTATAGGGGTGCAAAAATTTGTATTCTTGCCTCAGGTGCAAAAACCAGCTAGTTATGGCTCTGCCCACAGTCTTAGAAATGTTGGGGACTCCTGCTTTACAGCAACTGTCCCCTGCTCCCCTCCGATTGTTGGTAGCTTTGCGCATATACCTTTCTGTCCCACTGAATGTAATCATGCATCTGATGAAGTGTGTTCTGGCTCATAAATGCTTATGCCACAATCAAATTGTTATTGTTGAAGGTATTGCAGGACTCTTTGTTATTTAAGCTGCAGCTAACTAACACAGCTACCTCTCTGGAAGTTTTCATTGCAAACGTTGATTCCTTTTATTGAGGAGATCCAAATAACTTCTGTGCCAACAAGAAGTGCCAACTTCTGTGCCAACTTTAACCCTGTACGTCTTTATTTATAAAATTTGTATACTGCCTTTCTGCCCCTACAAGGGCCATTAAGGCAGCTATCATTTAAAGCATACATAATAAAACTACATTTTAAAACCATGAAAATCAACCCTGCGGGACCTGAAAGAGTTCCGCAGGGCCTGTAATACAGAGCTATTCTGCCAGGCCTATGGTTGAGGACAGCCGCAGGTGAGATTAAGTGAGATCAGTGCTGGCCTCCCTACTCCCGTCCCCTCCCCTCCTAGTCTACAATCAACTTATTGGGGGAGGGGGTACCCAACCTGGTTTTAATTATTAATTTATAGTTGGCATCATCTATGACAGTGGGCACTTTATATATATGGCGGTCATCGTTTTATAATTAATAGAACGGTTTTAATGGTTTTATATGTTTTATAGTTATAATGTAAGATTTTAATGTTGTAACCCGCTCTGAGCCTGGCCTTGGCTGGGGGAGGGCGGGCTAGAAGTGTTAAAAATAAAAAAATAAAAATAAACATCCCAACATAAACCATTAAAACAATTAAAAACCAGTCAAAGTACATACAAAACATAAAAGCAGCAATTAAAACATTGGTTAGGAAGAAGGGATCAGTGAGGGAATGCTGAGCAAAACAAAAAAAAAAGTCTTTACCCATGGGCAGAAGGCGGCAACAGAACAGGACAGACAAATCTCCCTGGGGACAGAGTTCCAGAGCTTTGGGGGCATGACTGAGGAGGCCTTCTCCAAGGTTTGCATTCTCTTAAACTTAAGAAGCCGGGGGCACATGAAGCAGGGCCTTCAAAGACGATCATAGTGGTCATCTTAAGATCAGGTGTTTTAACTGTTACACAAGTGCCATGCATCAAAGCACACCATGCTCTGCTTGTAGGTATTTTATTATTGATGTCAGAGGTGCCAAAACACAGGATATCAGAATGAACAACTATCAGACAGTATACCTTCCAGATGGACCGTTGCTATGAAATATGATTTAAAGCACTGAAGTAACCAAGAATCAGTCTTTGAGAAGATTACTGGTCAGATCTTTTTGCATCCCCAAAGGAATCCTAAAAAAGAAACTTGAGTTTACTTTCTTAGATGCTACGTTTCAGTCCTGATGTTGAAGATGAAGATGACTTTCCACATTGTAGAGAGAAAAGGGCCTCTTATACTGATCATGGTAACAAGTGTTCCATGAAGGCAAAACCTCAGGCACTATTATTGTGTGAAAAATTATTCTTTGATCTGTGTGATTTTAATGACTTGCCAATAATGAACACTTTTTGATAGACAGCTCCGACAGAGTTACGTTTTTATGTTTAGTGCCGTCTACTGTGAAACCTTGCAACTTAGCAAAACTATACTTTAAATAGGTAGAGCATTACATCAGACCTGCAGATTGTTCTGGGGATAATTTTTATCTTGCAAGCTGTACTTTACAACACTAAGAATTCTGTTTTAAGAATACTTGGTACTGTGATCTTACTTGGTACTGTGATTTTAATAGGGGGCAGGGTAGGGAAAGAAAAAAGCACAAGCACTTGTTGCAAAGAAAGGGTTAAATGAAGATTGCTTACCATATTTGGCAGATGAATCATAAACTCTGTATTGTTGTTTTGCAAATTTATGCCACCAGTGGCATAAGACCTGAACCACATCACAGAAATTGCAGAAGTAACATACGAAGTATTTATATTTTAAAAGCACAAGCATTTTACAATGGAGATAAGCATATTCTCTATACCATATGGATCTGCAACTGGAATGTAATAATACAACTGGAAAAAAGAGCTGTACAAATGCTGCATATGAAACAGTCATCTTGAAGTAGCTCCTCCAGTGCTGCAATAATGTACGAATTGGTTGCAAGACACTGGGAAAAAGAAATTAAGGGTCCAGTGTCTGAGATAAATCACACTTCATTTTATTCTGCCAATATCTCAAACATGAAGGAACAAGAATATAACTAACAAGTTACATTACAAGCCCATATAATTTGTAATGCCATACCTTCCTTGCTATGTTAAGGTAAAACTCGGCAATACATTTTTGTATTGAGCACGAATGAGCACTCCACCTACACCATGGTGGGGGGGAGCAGCAGCCGGAGGGGGGCTGCCAGAGTGCAAATCAGGGTCTCAGCACTCATGTCTGCCCCTCCACAATGTTCTGGATCAGGCTGAGCATGGTTGACAGATGTCATCTGGAGGCGGTGACCACAGCCATCAGAGTCTCCATAGAGCGGTCTGCCCGATCAGTGGTCTCCTGCCAGTCACGCTGGGCCTCCAGCCACTCTCTCTTGATGGTGGACCACATGGAGGAGAAGGTTGGGGGAATGGGTTGTGCAGGCCTGGGGCCGCGAGCTCAAGGACCAAGGGGCAGCGCTCCCTCCCCCTCCGCGCGAGGTGGGCTGGTTCCGGCCCCTGGGCCTCAGTGCATCACTCCCCATGCATGGGGGATTGCAGCTGTCGAGGATGGCCTGTCCCCTCCTCCCCCTCCAAAGAGCTGTTGGAGGCGACAGCTGAGATGCCCTCTCCAAGGCAGACAGCTATGCCCAATCAGTGCAAGATGCCTCTCTGGCCTCGGCTTGACACTTTGCGATTTTCCCGCCTCTCCCTATTCCTGAGGCGAATTATGAAGGGGCTTCCCCTTGATACTGGGTGTGGACTGAGGCTCCATCGAGTCACCTTGGCAGACTTGGTGCATGGGTGGGGATGCTGGTGATGGGGGCCTCGGCTGCAGCCAACCCCCCAACATGTGAATCTGGGGGAACTCTGCTTTGTCTTTGGAAGAGTACTGCTCTGCAGGCCTCACAGCAACTTAACCAGCCCTTTAATTTCTCTGTGTGTTTGTTTTGCAGATGTCCTGGCCGAGATCAGGGGGAGGCAACTTTGCCAGTGGGGCAGAGATGAGGATGGCATCTGCCTGTTCCAGAGCCCTCACTAGTGACCACCCCGCCCATCACTGGGGACCTCGTGGGCCGTGGGAATCTGTGCCCTGTATGCACCTAGGCCGGCCAAGGTCCAGCACCTCCCCTCAGACTACGATGAGGATACTGTGCGCTCAGTGCTCTGACATCCCTGGTGAGCCAGGAGATTCTGGCTCTGGAATCTTCCGGTTCCACCCTTGCCACACATGCTGGCACCGTTGTTCAGCTGCCACCCTTGAGGGGAAATGCTAACACCCTTTCTTGGTCGTTTCAGATACCCTTCCTTGCTGGGCCCCACTTGCCTCCCATCAAAGCCTACTCGCCTGGTGTCTCCCTGGACCTGGAGCGGTGGAAATGGCGGCAGAGTGGCTGCTTGCCGTTTGGGCAGCAACATTGTCTACCAGGGCGGAATGTCCCCCAGACAACATGTCTGCGGAACCAGGGCGGCTCGTCCAGTGAGGAGGCCTTGCTACCGCCTGGCCAACACCTGTCAGGGGCCTGTCCGATAACCTTGGCACGCAGAGCCCACGCCGATGAATCTGGGCCACTTCATACTGTACTTCATACAATATATAATTAACTTCTAGAAATCACTATCACAAGAATGTGATAACATACTCTACCATCAGAGATAGCGCATAACCTGGATCTTTCCTGTTTGGCTGGTTCTCGGGTCATCAATAGCTCTTGTCCTGGGAGGAAGTTAAAGCTTTCACTGGGCAATATAAATACAAGGGCTACTTAGCTTTTAAAAGGGGTTAGACAAATCTATATATAGTAGTGAAAATAAACCTCAATGTACAGTGGCAATGTCTCTCTGAATAGTATGTTCAGCATAAGAGACAGAGTGAAACCATCCCTTCATGTTCTGCTTGTGAGAGCCCAAAGATATCTTGCTGGGAACAGAATGGATCTTAGTCTTATCTAGCATGGAAATTTCTTATCATGAATCCAACCACACAGTTAAAATGGTATTTAAGTCTTCAGAAAAGGATGCAACAATTATTGCTAGACACCCATATTGCCCAGATGCTGTTCCTAAAGGTTGGCTGACCTCCAGAAACAAAATTTGGGGGGAGTTCACTAGACTAAAATGGAAAGGGGAAGCAAGAAAACCCCAGTCTACCAAGTCCATGGGTGGTTGGATACTCCCTTATGTCTGTACCAGTTAGCACACAGAGAATTGCAGAGTTCTACACAGTGGAGTTTCAAACCTGTGTTTTTAAACAATTCCATGATGCACAGTAAATCATTTTTGAAACTGATTCACCGTTCAGTAGTAGATAGTGACTGTCATATGGGTCTGCCATTGAAAGAAGAAATTTAAAAAACACTTGGCTTGCAGAAATATTTTGGGTACACCTAAAGTAGTCATCTATCTTTGCATCCTAGTCATTGCTTGGTTTACATTTTAGATATTAACAAATTTATATTCCTTAGCCTTTCAGCAAACACTTGAAAAATTCACAATTGAATTTGCAATTATTTGAGTAGATCAGTAGACATGAATACAATTTCAACACCAGCAAGTGGTGCAAAGGTTAAAAACTGCCCTTTACAGTTTGGGGTCTCAGTTCTTACTAATCTGTACATTAAACCAACAGTGGCACCTAATGTCAATTGTAAAGTTTAAATATATACATACACCCCCACACACTTAAATGGATAATTATTAAATAACTGACATCACTAAAAGACTGATGAAAAAGACTGATTATACCTATAGATTTGTAGACATTTAAATGCCACCAGAGGGAACAGCTTGTATCCTGCGAAACATTTCTGCTGGCAGAAGGGATTTCCGTCCACAAAGCAGACCTTTCTCACCTGCCCCCTCCATTGCAGAGCAACCTCCCCCCCCCCTGCACTGCTCTGGGAGTAAGAGGCCCCTGAAATAACATGGGGAGGGAATTAAGCAAAAATTGCCTCCCTCCTTTAGTTTTCAGAATCTGCATGGAATCTGATCTAATATTTCTAGAATTTAAGACTATCAGTGCATTCCTAAGGAGAGTTACTCCAGTCTAAGCCCCTTCATTTCAATGGACTTAGACTGGAGTAACTCTCCTTAGGAATGCAAAGTAAGTAAATTAATACAAATAAATGTGTTTGGCCAAGCAGCTTTAGGTAGCAAACCAAAGTCATCATGTGCATGTAAATTTGCTGTGCTTATGTCTGGTGCTTTCTTTCTCCCCACCGCCCACTGTTCTTAGACCAAGGTCTTGAACAATAAAACCATACAACTTAAATAAAACCCATCTCTAAAAACACCTCCCTTTGTTTCTTCTCTGCAGCCTCCAGAGAACAAGCAACAAAATAAATATGTGGAGGGTCAGAGTCCTCTAAGAGGAACTGAACCTTTTGCTCCAAAGTTGCTCAAGAAGATGTGGATCATTTGTTAAAACATGGTATAATCCATTTTAGCCTAAGTTGGTATACGTAAGGACAGTGCAAAAGGATATGTACCAAGGAGTCCACTAACTGAAGAGGGCAGGGACACAGCCAGTCTGAAAAAGGGATCTTTAGCATATGGCCCAGCAAAACCATTGAAAGAGGGTGCCTTTTTTTTACAGGCCTCTGTGCAATAGCTTCCATTCATGAAGAGGCACACTACTTTTTACAGTACACAATGGTCTGGAACTGGAGATGCTACACAGAAAATCTAAAAAACAAAATGGTACAGGCTGTGGATTATTTACTTATATGTATTTTACCAAAAAGGATTATGACCTCAGTGTACTGCGACAGAAATAACTTTTCAGTTGAGCAGTGTGGTTTGCACTAGAAATGTGATTACTCTAGTTCGATTCACAAGCCAAAGTTCCTTTTATTTGTTTTTTGTTGCTCAGGGAAAAATAGTAGTTGTCTTTCCCCCAACCAAAATAATGAAATTCAGTAGTCAAGTTGACATTAAAATTAATACATACACAAAAATGTAATATAAATAACATAAAATAAGAGACAAATGAGATGGGAAGACTAGCCAAGGAAAGGGGCAGGACAAAAACACTAAGAATGAATATGTATAAAAACTAAAAGACAGAAAATGACATATTTCTACATTCCTAGTTGGCACATAGGGAAATTCTCAGTCAATATGCCCTCAACCCTATGACCAGTTGTCCAACAGATTCTAATAAAACTCATATTATTGCATTTTGGTCCCCATAAAGGCATACCAACTAACACTTTCGATTATACAGGTAGTAGTAGATAGCGTGGAACATTCTTTGTTAATTAGGAATCCAATAGTGACAAATTATGCACCTATTACAGATGACCTTTGGAGTCACTCAAGGTACATTCACAATCATGCATTAAAATCTGCTTTTCACTGTAATGTGTGAATGTATGAAATTAAATGAGGCTTGCAATGCAATCAGTGTGGTTGGCTGCCTTAATATATTCCATTTCAATTTCAAATCACCACAAGCCAAGAGTGATGAATCTAATTTGATCTGTTGCTCACAAAACCAGTGAAAGGAGATTTAAGCAACCCTATTGACAACTGGCAATATGGCCGTAATTCAAAATAGGTTCTAACATAAATAGAAGTCTTAAACTATTCAATCCCAAAAAATAAATTCCACTATAACAGAAAAGCACAATAATATTAACATAACAAAACTGGATGTTTTGGCAGAGAAGGCACTAACTTTATAGTAAGTTATAAATGTCCATAGTTACTGGAATAAGATAGTAAGATAGTTTCAGAAATTTGTCTACAGTCAGAGCTAAGGTGCTACTGGACTCGAATCAAATTAATCAGAGTAAGACTAAATGTTCAGGGACATGTTACATGTAGAATGTATTCAGTGATATCTTCACATTTATGTAATTATTATTGCATGACAACCAATAGAATATATGGACTTTGCCTTGGATTCTCTGAGATTGATATCCAATTGTAAGTTTTTCCTCTAGAAGTTTACAAGTTAATTCATGTTAATTGCAGATACTGCAGGTATTTGAGATACTCATTTCCAAAAGTAATAAATAAGTACAAACAAAAACCACACAATTGTAAACTAGTAACTTGAATAAAGCAACAGGCTTTAGCATAATTATTGAGGATTTGTGCAAAAAGTATACACATTGCATAAAATCAACAACTGACTCTATTAAAGACAATGGGAAAGAATGCACAGCAGATTTGTATGCTTTTCAAATGCAGAAGGACAAGCAATGGTCCACACTCTGCTCTTCCGTGGGCAAGCCATAATTCAGTTCCCCTATTCCTATAACAATATTTTTGACATGAAATATGTGCACATATGCATTTTATACAATTTTTTTTAAAGTATAAAGCTACCTATTCTCTTCTAAATCAACAACAAAAATCAGGTCACTCCTATGCTCTTTAGTGAGGATTTATATGTAAAACAGTGTTGCTTACCTGTAACTGTTGTTCATTGAGTGGTCCTCTTTGCTGGCACACATGGGAAGTGTGCATGCGCAGGCCAGCTGCAGAGACTTTTAGAAAGCTTCACTTTAGCCCAGCAACAAGGATTGCTCCCCCTCCCCTCGGCAACAGTCCTTCCCACCCTTTTAGACACGTGACGGAGGGGCAGGGAGCATCCTTCCCTCAGTTCTCCTTCTGCTGCCGTGGAACCCAGACCCACTAGGTAGTGAGCCAGCCCACTGCAGGGAAGGAGGGAAGGATGTGTACTTGCAAAGAGGACCACTTGATGAAAAACAGTTTCACTTACTGTAACTGTTGTTCATCTGGTGGATCTTCTATGCAGGCACACATTGGGACTGCGCAGGCCAGCCACGGATATGATTTGTCAGCTTCTAGCAAAATTGAGAAAAACAGAGTTTCACTTACCTGTAACTGTTGTTCATCTGGTGGATCTTCTATGCAGGCACACATTGGGACTGCGCAGGCACAGGCCAGCCACGGATAAGATTTGTCAGCTTCTAGCAAAATTTAAAAAGAGAGTGCTCCCCCTCCCCTCAGGGCATGCTGCCTTCCTGTCTATCGGTCACATGACCCAAGGGGGAGGGATCACTCTTCCCTCCAGTTCTCCAACCTGCCACCACGGAACCAACTACTGGTCTAGCGGAGAGGTCCCACAGTGGGGAATGAGGGAGGGTTGTGTGCCTGCATAGAAGATCCACCAGATGAACAACAGTTACAGGTAAGTGAAACTCTGTTTTTCATCTGCGTGACTTCTATGCAGTCCCACATTGGGAGAGTAGCAAGCTCGCTTACCAGGACGGTGGGTGTGGGACAGTCACCGAAATAAAGATTGCAGTACTGCATGACCCACGGCTGCATCTCTGGCGGAGTCCACATCCACGGCGTAGTGCTTCATAAACGAGGAGGGTGTGGACCATGTGGCAGCCTTACAAATGTCACGAAGATCTCTCCTGGACGAAAAAGCGATGGACGCCACATACGCTCTAGTGGAATGAGCCTTAATCATAGGAGGACACTCCTGATGAGCAAGTTCGTAGGCCAATTTAATGGTTGACGTGATCCACCTAGAGGGTCTGAGGAGACACACGACGTCCCTTACGGTGTCCCCCGAAGCAAACAAAAAGGTTATCATCCTTACGGAAAGTATGAGACCTCTGAATGTAAAAAAGGAAGGCTCTTCTAACATCTAGTGTAGTGCCCTGTCAGCCTCGGATGATGGGTGAGGGAAGAACACGGGAAGGACAATGTCCTGTGTGAGGTGAAAGGATGACACAACCTTGGGTAAAAAGGAGAGTTTAGGCTTTAACACCACCCTGTCTGAGTGGAACTTAGTATACGGAGGGGAATGTGAGAGCGCTGAGAGGTCACTAACCCTTCTTGCCAATGTAATCGCGACCAAAAAGGCCGCCTTGAAGGAAAGCAGAGCGAGCTCACAAGTGGCTAATGGCTCAAATGGAGGTCTCATGAGCTGTGATAAGACTAGAGAGAGACTCCATTGGGGAACGGGTGGGGTGACAGGGGGGTATAAATTAGTGAGACCCCCCAAAAACCTTTTGGATAGAGGGTGAGAAAAAACAGAAACAGTCAATCTCCGGGTGAAAAGCCGAAATTGCGGCTAAACTTTAATGAAGGAATTAGATAAACCATCATCTTTGAGGGAAAGCAAATAATCAAACACAGTGGACAGTGGGCATGTAATTGGCGAAACATCTTTAGCCTTTGCCCAATCAGAGAAACGCTTCTATTTAGTGTCATAGGACTGACGTGTGGAAGACTTCAAAGAATGCAGGAGGACCTTAGCTACTCTATCAGACCACTGCTCTGGGGCCGTATCCTCCAGGCAGCGAGATCGGGGGGGAAGTGGAGGGGATTCTTTGGAAGGAGGATGTATTCCCCTTGCGCAAGTGACATGAGCATTGCAAACCATGACCTCCTGGGCCAAAACGGAGTGACAATAATGGCATTTGTCCTGTCATGGTTCAACTTGGCTAAGACCTTGTGAAGTAGAGGGAAGGGGGGAAAGAGGTAGAGAGCCCTGTTCCAAACTGCTTGAAAGGCATCTTCCAGTGAGCCAGGCTGGCTCCTGCCGTTGAATAAAACTTGGGACACACTGAGTTGAGATGTGTGGCAGAGGTCTATCTGCGGATAGCTCCACTGTTGGAACAGCTGGTGGAGACATTCGCTGCCTAATGTGAGCTCGTGTGTTTGGTTGGGGAAGCGACTCAGAGCATCTGCAAGCGTGTTGCTTGTGCCCGCAATGTGTATTGCTACGAGCGTGACGTGATGTGCTATGGCCCATTCCCAAAACGGACCCTGTGCCTCCCTGCTTGTTCAGGTAGTATTGGGCGATAGAACTGTCCATAGCAATCTGAATGTGATGTCCTCCCAGGTGCCCTGCAAATGAAGACAGAGCAAGCCGGATGGCACGAAGCTCCAGTAGATTTATGTGCAATCGGGATTCTAAGGGGGACCATGTACCCTGTGCCCTGAGGTCGCCACAGTGAGCCCCCCATCCCAAAAGGGACGCATCTGTGAAAAGGTGCATTTTGGGGGAAGGGCAATGAAAAGGGACACCTGAGAGAATATTAGTGTCACACGCCCACCATTGCAGGGAGGAGATGACATATCTGGGAATGGAGAGGCATTTATGCTGAGGGTCTACATTGAGTCTGAATGCCTGGAGGAACCAATTTTGGAGCGGGTGCATGCGAAGGCGTTCAAACTCTACCACAGCCGTGGTGGAGGCCATGAGGCCTAGCAACTTTTGTATACGATAGGCCGTTTGAAATATGTTCTTTGTGAATCTAGCCACTAGCGCTTGAATGGCCCGGCCTCTCTGCGTAGGTAGGAAGGCTTTGGCTTGCTTGGCATCCAAGCATGCTCCAATGAAGGTCTGCACCTGAGCAGGGACGAGTTTGGATTTGGAAATTAACTAAAAGGCCCAGATCACTAAGGACTGAAAGGATTAAATCCACCTGTGCAGCCAATCCTGACTGTGACGTGCCCACTACCAACCAATCGTCGAGGTAGGTGAAGATAACACAACCCTTTAAGGCAAGTGAGCCACCACGACTGCGAGGCATTTCGTAAAGGTTCTAGGGGCTGTAGATAACCCGAAAGGCAACACATTGTATTGATAACATTTTCCATTACATTCGAATCGTAGGTACTGATGACATTCTGTGTGGCTCGCGATGTGGAAATAAGCATTGTGGAGATCTAACACCACAAACCACATATGACTGTCTAAGAGGGGGAGTACTTCCGGGAGTGACAGCATACGAAACTTCCTGGTCTTAATAAAAACATTGAGCTCCTGGAGATCCAGTATAGGGCGCTTCCCCCCTTTTTTATCCACAAGAAAAAAGCGGGAATAAAACCCGCAATTCTGTTCAGAAGGTGGAACCTCTGAAATAGCCCCTTTAGAGAGGAGACTATCAATCTCTCCTAAAAGTAAGTCAGGGGCCGAAGTAGGAGAGCGGCCCATGCGCCTATAAGGAGGTAACATATCAAACTCTATGAAATAACCAACATTTATTATCTTCAGAACCCAAACATCACTGGTAATTGCAAACCAAGAATGGTAAAAGGCAGACAGGCGATCAAGAAAACAAACAGAAACTTCTAGTCATGCCTGCTTAGGCTTATTGAAACGGCCCGAAGACCCCCTAGGGCCTTTACGGGCTCTAGGTTTGTTCAGGAACTTCCTTTCATGCTGGACGCATGGAAAGGAAGAGCGGAATGAGGGTTGCTGAAAAGACCCCTGGAAACAGTATGGGCGGGAGGGCTGGTTGGCCTTTCGACCAAAACGGCGACGCTTAAAGTCGGGTGCTTGAGGTGTAATCCCTAGAGACTTCGCGTTTGTCTTATTTTTCTTTAAGCGGTCTAGGAACGTGTCTGTTTGGTCGCTGAATAAGGATGTTCCTTCAAAATTAAGATCCTCAATACGTGACCTAGTGTCATATGGAAGGGCAGACTGGCGGAGCCAAGCATGCCTGCGGATGACTATAGCGGAAGCAATGGCCTTACTAAACAAATCCGCTACGTGGCGTGCCGCCGTGAGCTGTTGTCGTGCTAGGGACATGCCCTCACTCTGTACAGCCATTGCTGAAGGGCGTTGGTCATCGGAAAGGACAGAGATTTGCGGAGAGACACGATCCCATAGGGAATACTGATATCTCGCCATAACGGCAAGGAAGTTGGAGATTTGGAGGCCTACCACACTGGATGTATATATTTTTCTAGCGAGAGCATCGAGCTTACGGCCTTCTCTATCTTGTGGAGAAGAATGTGCTCCCGATCTATATTTACCAGGCAGTGCCTCTACAAGTACTGAGTTGGGAGGGGGATGTTGGTATAAGAACTTTCCACTTTCCTTACGAATCTTATACAGGTTCTCCACCCTTTTGGAGGAGGAGGGAACTGAGGCAGGCTTAGCCCAGTTGGTATGCACCACTTTGAGAATGCTCTTTATCATAGGGAGGGCTGCAGTCCCCACATCAGGGCAATGGAGGATATCCATAATATCATCAATCGGACCGGGATCCTCCGGTTTGAAATCAATTTTGAGAGCCTTCGCCATGCGGATCAATTGTTCCGCATACAAGCAAACATCTCCCGCAGGAGAAATGGGCTTAGAGTCCCCGACAGTGTCCTCAGGTGAGGGAACCGAAGCGCGGGATTCGTCATCTGAGCCAGGAGAGAAGGAGGTATCATACTCCGAGTGAGCAGTGTCCCTTGAGATAGAAAGAGACCTGGATATATAAGGTTCACGATGCGATGCTTGCCTTGGACGGACCGAAGCCTTGGAAGTGTCATCAGGATGGCAAGATAGTGTGCGTCGATGCCGACGGGAATCTATGGAAGGCGAGCGTGTACGGGAATGACGGTGGACGACGGTTGATCGGGGATCCCGAGCACACCGATGGTGTAGGATAGAGGTGTTGAGACGTATCTCGGCGCCAACAAGAGGGAGACCGGCTCCTAGAGGAGTAACAGTGCCGACGTGTAACTGGACTGCGCGAGCGAAGTGAACAGCTATGTCCGGTAGATGACTGTTTGGGTGGAGATCATGTATGGCGTGCAGGCCGACTGTGCTGGGAAACAGATCGGCGGCGACAGGATGTGGATTGGCTCCGACGGTTGGGGCTTCCCGGTAGAAGGACCGGGTTCAGCAGACTGACCTCTTGGACGAAGAGACTCCTTGTAGAGGTGAGAGAGAAGGCGAGTCGAGCGAACCCTCAGGGCCTTCGTGGTAAGTTTGGAGCAACTCTTACAAGTTGCTGCGATGTGGCCTTCTCCCAGACAAAGGAGGCAGTCTTTGTGAGGATCAGTCTTCGCCATTTTGGCACCACAAGAAGTACATTTTTTGAAAAGGGGAGCCTTGTTAGACTGCATAGCTAGAGAAGAAGCTAACATGTTCTCTCTCTGTGGCGGCAGAAAGAGAACTGGAGGGAAGAGTGTTCCCTTCCCCTTGGGTCATATGACCAATGGGCAGTAAGGCGGCATGCCCCGAGGGGAGGGGGAGCACTCTCTTTTCAGGTTTTGCTAGAAGCTAACAAATCTTATCCGTGGCTGGCCTGCGCCGTCCCAATGTGGGACTGCATAGAAACCACGCAGATGAATGAGAGTGCTCCCCCTCCCCTTGGGGCATGTAGCCTTTCCACCCAAATGGTCACCATGGAACCAACCAACCACATGTATTGCGGAGAGGTCCCACAGCGGGGAAGGAGGGAGGGATGTGTGCCTGCATAGAAGATCCACCAGATGAACAACAGTTACAGTAAATGAAACTCTGTTTTTCATCTGCGTGGCTTCGATGCAGTCCCACATTGGGAGAGTAGCAAGCTCGCTTACCAGGATGGTGGGTGTGGGACAGTCACTGAAACAATGACTGCTAGACGGCATGTCCCACTGCTGCCTCTCTGGATGAATCAACATCGACTGCATAGTGCTTCATGAAAGTAGAAGGGGTCGACCACGGTGTCACTCGACAGATGTCTCGGAGGTCAATTTTAGACAAAAAGCCAACAAAGGCAGCGTAAGCTCTTGTGGAGTGTGCCGTGATCATGTCGGGGCAGTCCATGCGTGCTCTCTCATAAGCCAGGGTAATGGCTGTGGTAATCCACCTTGACAGGGTCTGCGGGGATGCCCTATGACCCTTATGGTGTCCACCAAAACAATGAAAAGGTTATCATCTAAAGCCTGTGGTCCTTTGTATGTAAAAAAGGAGGGCTCTACGGACATCTAGGGAATGTAGTGCCCTTTCCACATCAGAAGATGGGTTAGGGAAAAACACGGGTAGCACGATATCTTGGGAAAGGTGGAAAGAGGAAACCACCTTGGGCAAAAAAGAAAGCTTTGGTTTCAAAACCACCCGGTCCGCATGGAACTTAGTGAATGGATGGGAATGGCAGAGGGCAGCGAGGTCGCTGACCCTCCTGGCCGAGGTGATAGCGACCAGAAAGGCCGCCTTATACAACGGTAAGGATAATTCACATGTCACCAGAGGCTCAAAGGGGTGTTTCATGAGTTGGGACAACACCAGGGATAAGCTCCACTGTGAAACAGGTGGAGACACTGGGGGGTACAGGTTAATGAGCCCCTGTAGAAACGTCTTGGAGTGTGGATGAGAAAAAACAGAAAAGAAGTCCAGCTCAACGTGAAAGGCTGAAATGGCGGCTAAATGAACTTTAATAGGGGAGTTGGACAAACCAGAGTCCTTAAGACATAACAGGTAATCAAAAACTGATGAAAGGGGACAAGTAACTGGGGACAACACTTTGTCAGCAGCCCACAAGGAAAACTTTCCCCACTTAGCATCATATGATCGTCGGGTAGACGCTTTAAGGGAGTGCAGGAGCACCTGGGCCACTCTGTCTGACCAGGAATTCACATGACAATTCTCCAAGCTGCCAGGTTGACCTCGGGAGACCTGGGAGGGGATATCTCAGAGAGGAACCTGTATTGCCCCTGGGCCATGGACATTAGTGTTGCGAACCAGGAGCTCCTGGGCCAGCATGGTGTTATCAGTATGCAACTCGTCCTGTCCGTCCTGATCTTGGCCAGAACGCTGTTCAGTAAGGGGAATGGGGGGAACATGTAAAAAAGGTAGCCTAACCACTTCAGTTGAAATGCATCCCCGATGGAGCCTGGGCTCGCTCCTGCCCGGGAGCAGAACTGCGGACAGACCGCATTGTGTCGGGTCGCAAATAGATCTATTTGAGGTGTGCTTCATAAGCGGAAGAGATGGTGAAGGTAATCTGTGTTGACAGCAAGCTCGTGGGTGTCGTTTGTGGACATCGGCTTAGCATGTCTGCGAGCGTATTGCTTGTGCCTGCGATGTGAATGGCAGTGACAGTGGTGCCGTGTAAAATGGCCTAGTCCCAGACTGAGATGGCCTCTCTGCAAAGCAAAATGGACCCTGTGCTACCCTGTTTGTTGATGTAGTGTTGAGCGGTGGAGCTGTTTGTTGCGACCTGAACATGCCTACCCTAGAGGATTCCCGCAAAGGAACAGAGAGCAAGCCTAAAGGAACAGAGACCAAGCCTAATTAACCAGGAGGTTAATGTGCAAGGCAGATTCCTGGATCAACCACAAACCAGGGGCTCTAAGTGCCATACAATGAGCCCCCCAACCTGAAAGGGAGGCATCAGTGAACAAGTGGACCTGCAGGCTGGGAGACTGAAAGGAAACACCCGCTGAAAGGTTAGTCTCGGAGGACCACTATCCCAGAGAAGCAATACTGGGTATAGATAGGTGCTTATATTGCGGGTCAATGTTAAGGCGGAATGCTCTGAGGAACCACATTTGTAGTGGACGCATCCGCAACCTCGCAAAGGTCACGACAGCCGTGGTGGAGGCCATAAGGCCCAATAGTTTTTGAATTGCATGGGCCATTTGGAACCGTTTTCTGGAAAACTGGGTAACCAGCTTCTGCATGGAGCGAATCCTCTGGACAGGAAGATAAGCTCTTGCAGTGACTGAATCTAGGCGTGCCCCAATAAAATCAATGGATTTGAAGGGAACTAAACGGGACTTCTTGAAATTGACCACAAGACCCAGGTCCGCTAAGACGGAGAGTACAACTTGCACCTGACTAGCGAGGGACTGTTCGGAGACCCCGACTAGTAGCCAGTCATCTAAGTATGGAAAGATGACACACCCCTTGAGGGCTAGGTGTGCAACCACCGTGGACAAGCATTTAGTGAAGGTGCGGGGTGCTGTAGAAAGGCCAAAGGGTAGGACGGTGTACTCATAGTGCTTTCCGTTACATAAAAAACAGAGATAACGTCTGCATTCGTTATGGATGGTGATATGGAAGTATGCGTCATGAAAATCCAAAACGATGAACCACATATGCTGCTCTAGAAGGGGCAGGACCTCTGGAAGAAACATCATGCAAAACTTCCGTACTTTAACAAAATCGTTAACTCCTCTCAGGTCCAGGATGGGGCATTTCCCCCCTTTTTGTTGACTAGGAAGAAACGGGAGTAATACCCGCGACCTCGATCAGCAGAAGGAACCTCTTGAACAGCCCCTTTTGCCAAGAGTTCTTGGACCTCCTGTAAGAGTTGGGCGGGAGCCTGCGAGACCGTGTGAGCAGGAAGGCGGTAGGGAGGCAGGGTTTCAAACTCAATAAAGTAACCATGCTTTATTATTTTAAGAACCCAGGAATATTCAGCAGTGGATCACCAAACATCAGAGTATTCAGACAACCGGTCTGTGAAACAAAGAGACTATCTAGTCATGCCTGCTTAGGCTTAGGAGGGCGATTGGGGGACAGTCTGGGCCCCTTACGGGGTCTGGGTCTACCCACAAATTTCTGATCCTGCTAATTACTCTGGAAGGAAGGAGGGAATTGAGACTGTTGCTGGAAGGCACCCTGATACCTGTAGGGGCAGGATGCTTGGTTCTGCTTACCAAAGTAACGAGGCTTATAAGCCAGGGCAGTAGGAGCAATACCCAGGGACTTAGCATTAGTTTTATTCTTTTTGAGTCGATCTAGAAATGCATCGGTTTGATTGCTGAAGAGCGAGGTGCCCTCGAAGGGCAACTCCTCGATGCGCGATCGGGTGTCGTATGGGAGAGCTGACTGCCTAAGCCATGCATGCCTCCTGAGGAATATGGAAGAGGCCATGGCCTTACTTGAGGCGTTGGCGACATGACGTGCAGCAGTTAGTTGCTGCCTGGCCAACGTCATGCCTTCCCCTTGCACCGCTTTGACCAAGGGTCAGTGGTCCTCAGGCAGGATGCTGATCTGTGGGCTGACTCTATCCCACAGGGCATATTGGTACCTGGCCATGACAGCCATAAAGTTGGAAATCCGAAGGCCCACAGCGCTAGACGTGTAGACGTTCCTAGCTAAGGAATCATGCTTTCGCCCCTCCCTATCTTGGGGTGACGAGTGCAAGCCTGATCTATATTTGCCCGGCAGGGCTTTGATCACCATGAAATTGGGGGGAGGGTGCTGGTAAAGGAATTCACCGCCCTCACGACAGATTTTATAAAGGTTCTCGACCCTTTTAGAGGACGAGGGGACCGATGCTGGCTTGGTCCAGTTGGAATTGAACACCTCCATAATACTTTTGATCATGGAGAGGGCCACTGGGCCTGACTCAGGGGAATGGAGAATATCCATAATGGAGTCGACTGGCCCTGCATCATCAGAGCGGAAATCAATATTTAAGACTTAGCCATACGTATCAGTTGCTCTGCGTACAGCTTTACATCCCCCAGACGGGAAACGGCATTAGTATCCCCCACAACGTCCCCTGGGGAGCGTTGTGATGTATGGGATTCAGAGTCAGAGTCCTGTGTTGCAACAGCTTCTGACTCGGAGTGGACCATGTCGACCATTAAGGATGAGCCGGGAAGGGGAACCTCGCAATGGGGTTCTTGCCTCGGCAGCGGACGGTCCCGGGAATCCTCTTGGCACCAAGAATCGGTGCGAGGGTATTGACGTGAATGACGGTGACGAGAGTCATCACTGTGTCAGAGGCAGCAGGGCGACCGGCTCCGATGGGTATGGTACAGTGCCAAGAACGAACGATGGCGGTCCCCTCTGTGACGCCTGGAACACACGGAACCGGTGGACGTGGAACGTGAAAAACTGCATCGGTGCTGAGACTCTCTTCGGCGCAGAACACAACGGTGCCGAGAGGCTGATCGGCTCCGTGATGTGGAGCGACCATGTTTTGACGGACGACGGGATCTAGTTCGACGATGAGAACTTGATCGATGACGATGATCGGAAGACGGACGACAGGATGTATTTTGACGACGGGAACTCGATCAACGACGATGATCGGACAGATGACGAGAACGGTCGGACAAGCGAGAGGACCTCGATCGGCGCCGAGAATGGGAACAGCGCCGTGAGTATGCTCATCCCCGGGAGTGTGAAGGACTCTGGGCAACATGCTTGGAACCGGAACGAGGCCTCGACGTCGAGCGAAGGGTCGATGCCGAGGGGCTGCGGGATTCCGGACCGTCATAGTTAGACCCATGGTCAACATGGAGATCAGGCTCAGCGCCGACATCCCCGGTGGCAGGCTTGGGAGGATTTGGCATGACGACGCCGACCTCAACCCTCGGGTCCGGCAGAGGCACATCCTTATATAGTTGCGTAAGGAACTGTGTGCGGAATTGCTGATCATCCTGGGATTCACCCTGAACTATAGTAGAGGGATTGACCAGGGAATCGCGAGGAGGCGAGTCCTCAAGAACAATCGGTGGAGTCGGCTGATGCAGGAACACATCGACGACCACCGCCGAAAGGCGTCGAGGAGATGACGATGCCGGTCAGTTCCAAGGAGATTTCGAAGAAGACCGACGCTGAGGCGTTCGGCACCGAGGAGAGTTCGATGTCGAACGGCGCCGAGGCGACTTTGAAGGAGACTGGTGACGACGTTCCGAAGTGACCAGGGCAAGGAACTTGGCGGGTTGAATGATAGACTTGGTCATCGGGGGTGACCGAAGGGAGGTTTTGCCACACTTAGACATATTTCCAGCGTCCAGCCAAGTATCCCGACGAGAAGTATCCCGACGGGCTCCGTGGAAGTCAATCCTTCACGACCAGCAGGCCGTTTAGAAGTGCCTTCTCCGATGTCCGGACGAAGGGACTCCATATATAGGTGAGATTTCAAACGATCCGTACGAGCCTTCAGTGCCCTGAGAGGCACTTACAAGTGGAAGGAATGTGCCCTTCCCCCAGGCAAAGGAGGCAATCCTTGTGGCAGTCAGACTTTGACATTTTAGTGCCTCAAGAATGGCATTGTTTGAAGAGTGGAGCCTTCTTAGACTCCATTGTAGGTAGAGAAGCTACAGACACGTTCTCTCTCTGTGGCGGCAGAAAAAGAACTGGAGGGGAGAGTGCTCCCTCCCCCTGAGTCATGTGACTGTTTGGGTGGGAAGGCTACATGCCCCGAGGGGAGGGGGAGCACTCTCATTCTCGATTTTGCCAGAAGCTGACAAATCTTATCCGTGGCTGGCGTGCGCCTGCGCAATCCCAATGTGGGACTGCATAGAAGCCACGCAGATGAACAACAGTTACAGGTAAGCAACACTGGTTTCATCTTCGTGGCCTCCACAGTCCCACATGGGAGATTAGCACACTCACAGTGGAGGTGGGTGTGGAAGCTGGTCACTGTAGAATGGAATTCAGCATCACTTTCCCCATAGCAGCATCTGCTCCAGAATCGACATCCAACAGGTAGTGCCGGACAAATGTTGAAGGTGTGGACCACGTTGCAGCCTGGCAAATATCCTGCAGATCCACATGGGAGGCAAAGGCAGCTGAAGAGGCATGCACCCTAGTCGAATGCGCATGGATTGGAAGCAGGCACGACTTTCCCACTTCTGAGTAGGCCCTTTTAATGGCTGAAAACACCCACTGGGACAATGTCTAGTTGGAGATACTCTTACCCTTGATGGGCCCCGCAAAACACACAAATAAAGATGTATCCTGTCTAAACTGGCATGTGCGATCTAAATAAAACAATAGGGCCCTCCTGACATCCAGCATGAGCAGGGACCTATCTACTTGAGATTGCGGGTCAGGATAAAACACAGGCGAAACAATATCCTGGGACAAATGGAAACTGGAAACAATCTTAGGCAAGTGATCCAAACTGGGCCTCAGAACCACTTTGTCCCTATGAAATTTAGTAAAGGGGATGTCATGGTGCATCACCCTCAAATCCCTGATCCTATGGGCAGATGTAATGGTCATGAGGAAGGCCGTCTTGTAAGATAGAAGGTCAAGATGGCAGGAAGCCATCGACTCGAAGGGCTTCCGCATCAATTGGGCCAGAACCAAAGATAGACTCCATTAAGCCACAGGGGGCTTAACTGGGGGATACATAATGTTTAAACTGCCTCGGAGGGTGGTGGAGTCCCCATCTTTGGAGGTCTTTAAGCAGAGGCAGGATGGCCATCTGTCGGGAGTGCTTTGATTGTGAGATCCTGCATGGTGGGGGGAGGGTTGGGGTCACTGGGGATGTGGGGGGGGAGGTAGTTAGTTTCCTGCATTGGGCAGGGGGTTGGACTAGATGACCCTGGTGGTTCCTTCTAACTCTATGATTCTATAAACCCTTTCAATAAAGGAAGCCACAGCCTTCAATTTGCAAGATCTGAGCAAGGCTGTCAAAGATAGGACATTTTGGAGGACTTTCATTCATAGGGTCGCCATGAGTCGGAAGCGACTTGACGGCACTTAACACACACACACATAAACCCTTAAGGAATCTTTTGCATTGCAGTTATGAGAATAAAGAACCCAAGTCAATGCCCACATGGAACGCTGAAATGGCCGCCAGGTGGAGCTTAATGGAAGTATTAGAAAGGCCCTCATCCTTAAGGGACAAGAGATAATAAAAAACCCTGGCCAGAGAACAGGTGTCAGGGGTAAGCCCATTAGCACTAGTCCATCGAGAAAAATGAGTCCACTTGGCATTGTATGACCGCCTAGTAGAGGGTTTCCTAGAAGACAACAGGACCTCTGCTACCCTATCAGACCATTGGTCAACTGTAGGATGAGCCAGGCAGTCAAGTGGAGGGAGGGCACATATTGACAAATGCTGCCCATCAACAGAAGGTCCTCCTGCAGTGGGAAATGTAGGAACTGACCCTTCACTAATTTCCATAGAAGGGGAAACCACAGGTGCTTGGGCCAATATGGGGCGATCAGAATAGTGCATGCCCGATCCTGGTGTATCTTTGCTACCGACCTTCCCAGAAGGGGAAATGGGGGAAAAGCGTACATGAGTCCATTCGCCCAATGGATCTGGAATGCGTCCCCTATGGACGCATGGTCCCCCCGCTGCCCTGAAACAGAAGGTGGGGCATTTGCTGTTGAGGGATGGGAGTGCCCCATTGGGCAAAGACAGGGGAAGATACTCATCCTGTATGGACCATTCATGGTGTCGGGCGACATCCCAACTGAGGGCATCCCCATCTACATTGGAAATTCCTGCAATGTGCATTCCATATTTGCATGGCCTCTTGGCAAAGGACCATGGAGCCAGTGCCTCCCTGCTTGCACAGGTAATGCTTTGTGGCCATGTTGTCAATGGCTACCATGATGCTGGAGCTGGTGAGAAGTTCTGAAAAGATGCAAGAGCGTATCTCACTGCTCTGAGCTCCAATACATTGATATGCAGTTTACCGATAAGTCTTGACAGTGTGCCCCCCAACCCTCAAGGAAGGCATCAGTAAATATGTTGAAAATAATGCAAGGAAACCCCACCTTGGGTGCCCTTTAGAAGATAGGTGGAATCTAGCCACCACTGTAGAGACCTAGTGATTCTCTGAGGGATAGACAACATTCGCCACTGTGGGTCCACATTGATCCTAAAGCTGCGAATAAACCAATTTTGTAAGGTTCTCATGCAGAGTCTGGCAAACTTTTGAACTTTTACCTCAGGTTGATACCTACAGGCAAAGCTAGACAAGCCATGGCATTGACACTAGATTGGAGCAAGAAAGCCTTGCCCACCTTAGAATCCAAGATAGAACCTATGAACTCAATAGATTGAGTGGGCAGGTTTGACCCATAAATTATCCTTAAAGCCTGGGAACTCTCCTGGACCTGAATCCAAGGAGAAAAGAACCCCAATAATGGGATCGTGTCTGAGGCGTTGACCTCGAGCCTGAGTGCCTTAGCCAGGTGGTTTAACATCTCCGAATAGGCTTTTGTGTCCTCCGTGGGGGAAACTGGAGAAGGGTCTCCACCACGTCATCGGGCGATGGGATCAAAGCACGTCCGGATTCAGAGTACCTTTCCTCCAACTCTGACAGGGAGTCAAGGATTGGATCCGAACGAGACTGCAGCATGGTAGGGACCATTGCTTTGTGTCGATGAGGTTGGGCATAGCCAAAGTCTCCTTGAGCCCAAGCTTGCATCTCGTATTGGCAGAAGCCCCACGGAGGATGCAGGCCTCAGTGAGCTTGAAAGGGCAAAGGACTTCGGCCCCGAGCGATCGGAGTTGAGGAACCTCTAGGAGACAATGCCCCTTTTGAGGTCGATGGAGCTGCCGGCCCACCAACTGCAGACTTAGAGCTCAATTTCTTTGAATGTTTGGAATCCGAAGATGAAATTTTTCTTTTCTTTTTGGAGGATTCCTCGGGGAGTTCAGACCTCGATATCTTCGAGCTCGAGGAGAGGCCTTTGGTGGAAAGAGGTGGAGGCATGAGCATCAAAGATGGGGACTTGGATCTCTTGTTCCCTGAGTCCTGAACCCTGGGAAACTTCATGGTCCTCTCCCAAAGGACAGCCTTGAGCCTCAGATCCCGATCTTTCCGGTCATTAGGGGTGAAGAGGACACAGGCATGGCAAGAAGACAGAATGTGTCCCTCACCCAGGCAGATGAGGCAGTCCTCGTGCTCATCCGATGTCACCATCTTGGTCCCGCAGGACTTGCATTTTTTGAAAAGTACCATAATGGAACCAAGAGACAACTTGCAGAAAAGGATTTAGAAACAACGACGAAGAACAATCTGAAGAATAGCGAAGCAATCCAAAAGACGTCCTCTAACCAAGGCTGCAGAAAGAGAACTAAGGGAAGGATGCTCCCCACCCCTCCGTCACATGTCCAAAAGGGCGGAAAGGACCGTTTCTGGAGGGGAGGGGGAGCAATCCTTGTTGCTGGGCTAAAGTGAAGCTTTCTAAAAGTCTCCACAGCTGGCCTGTGCATGTGAGACTGCAAAGAGGTCATGAAGATGAATATATTTCTCCTCCCAACACATTTTTCCTGAGTTGCTGTAACGGGGGAAAGTAGTCCCTATAGGCATTCAAATAAAACAATTCAGATATCTAATATTTGTCACTATTTTTGTTACTCATTTAATCTCATAGTTATAGCCCACTCATAGCTACACAAACCTGTAACAGGCATATAAACAGCTCTGTATTTTAATTCCAAGTTCATAATATTTGACACTAATAGGATTATTTGTTTTTATCTAGTAAATAAAATAGCTCAATCTGTCACTCACTTCCTTTTATTCTTTATTTTCATGCCACATACATCTTTTGTAATATGAAAATATCTGTTTTAAGTGGAACTATTACAGTATGTACCACTTTCATGTCAAAATAATGGCATTATAAGATTAAGAATTAATTTTTTTAAGATAAGAAAACATTTTGGTATGCAGTTGGCAGTTATAATCCTGGCAGGATCAACTTCTTCACAGGTTAAAATAAGGTTTTAAAAAGTTAAAAATAACATGACCAGGCAACAATCATATCCACTAGTTTTCTGTTTTAAGAATCTTGGTATAAACTTAAAATCAGTCACCAATGACAGGTGGCAAGATGCTAAAACCTGATGATTCTATTTTCTACAATGGTTTTGGAGGCAAACATTCAAACTTTCCCCATAAGAAGGCAAATATATGAATACTAGTTAACATGTCTCTGTAATGGGATGTCCATATAAGGTACAATGAGAACTGTGAGCTGAAAAGCGAGGACGTTATTACAAGTCCAGCATAACACAAATATATATTTTCAATTCAGTTATTCAACAATAAAACCAACTAAATCTTGCATATTCTTAAAATGTTGAAGTTTCATAATTCTCATTTTAAACCAATGGAAAATAAGAAAGGGCAAAGTAAATCATCAGATTGACAGAATGTGAGGGGAAAATGGTGGCAACTTAATGAGCAACACCAAGTTGTTGGAAGAGGTGGACATACATGGCAGACTCATCTGTGTCTAGTTTAGTATCCTCATTGAACACCTGCATTAGAAATGTGATGCCCTAGTCCAGAATGAATGCTTGCTCTTTAATGTGTGTGTTTCTACTGGCATCTGTTCTTCTCAGCAAAATGCTCTCTTTACTCTCCAATCTATCTTGCCATAGCTTGCCTTGCCTTTCTGCCCCTCCCTCCAATTCCCCTATACTTGTCTGTCTCCTTCAGCTCTGTAGGCTGCTGCCTTGATCAGTCTGAGCCACTAGTGCCTGCCTTGTAGTTCAGGCCAGGGCTGGATCTTGGGGGGGGGGCAAGGAGAGGTGGCTGCCCGGCGTGGGCAGAAGGTGGGCACGGCAGCAGCACGGGTGCAACTGCCCACCCAGCTGCTGTACGCACCACCCTCAGGGAGCACGTGAGGGTAACGCCATCCTTCCTTGTCAGTCCACGCCTGCTGCTGCCGGGATAAGCAACTAGCAGCATGATGAGGAGGCAGGCCCAAGACGCCTTACAAAATGCAAAATAACAAAAACAAAACATTTAAATATATTAATTAAAACTCAGCATTAAAAGTCCAGTCTACCACTTATTCTTTGAGTGGTCATCAGTGCTTTCACACCGAGGGGCCTTGTACCTATGCCGTGTCTCAATTTGGAAGGAGTTCCTACTCAGCACCTTCCAAAATGTAAGAGTACATTGCAGCAAGCTATGCAACTTTTGCAGGCTGTGTGAATGAATAGGTGACCACACAACTGTTTCAGGTAAGCAACCTGTTTTCACTTCTTTGTGGTCTTTGTGCATCACCCTGATAGCAAGCTACCCTACCTGAAATTGGGTACAGGTGCTTCAGGAAACAGGGAGCTAAGGATTACTCTGCCAACTGATCTGACAAGATATATGTGAAGGTGCATCTTAGACTTGACTCGCAACCATCTGCTCTGCACAGCATCTTCCACACAAGTAGCTCCCCAACCCATCAAGGAAGCATCCGTGGTCAAAACTAGCTCATAACCTGTCACTCCAAATTTGATCCCATGTGACAAATTCTGAGGGCTCATTCACCAATCAAGAGTGGCCAAAATGGGACAAGGGATGGAAAATTTATTCCCTAGCACATGCACCCTGGGCCTATATTGGGACAGAAATCACAGTTGCAACGAGCACATGTGTAACCGTGGCCACAGGAGGACGGCAGTCATGGATGCCATAAGACCCAGCAGCCTTAACACATTAATGGCAGGTTGAAAGTGACTGTGTTTCAGAGCACGCATCATCTTCAGAATCTTCTGCTTCCTCTCATCCGGGAGAAAACCCATCCCTTCCTGAGAGTCTAACACAGCCCCAATGAATGGCATAGACATGGTGGGGGACCACCTAGATTTTTCCCAATTGACTACCAGTCCCAAACGATGGCAGATTGTAAGGATGAGCTGTAAATGGGAGCAGAGCACCTTCTGTGATGGTGTTACCAGAAACCAATAATTTAAAATTAACTCCCTGAAAGACTGCTTACATTGTATATATGGGATAGGTATGTGTGTGTGTGTTTGTATGTTTTTGAAAATTGTAAATAAGAAATATATTAAAAACAAAAACAAAGCTAATGCCAGTGGGTATTTCTTTGAATTCTAACTTATAACCTCTAGCCACGATGACTAAAACCCACTTGTCAGAAGTGATCTCTTTCCAAGCTGAAGCAAATTGGGACAACCGGTCCCCAAACCCCCCTTCTTGGGTGTGCTCGACTAGTCAGAACTGCTTCTGAGTGGCTTGTGATTAGCCTCTTGAAGGTTGCCCTGATTGCCCCTGCCTGGGCCTAGAGGAGTTACGTCTCCTCGAGTAACTCTGATGCTGTTGCTGGTAAGGCTGCCAAGGAGGCTACTGCTGACAAGGCATGAAGCTCGGCTCACGATTATATGGTGTCCATTGCCTGGCATGCAGCTGCTGCTTGAACTGGAGAGAGAAGGATTTAATCTCCAGAGGTTTGGCAGTCTGGTGGTTCTTCTTAATTTGGGCCAGGGCCTCATAGGTCTTCTCAGAAAACAGGATGCTACCCTCAAATGGAAGATCCTCCACTCTCTGGCGTGTGTCACAGGGAACAGCCATAGACTAGGTCCAAGCATGTCTTCTAAGCACCACGGGCATGGCCATATTACGAGCCACTGTATCCACGCAGTGCTTACTAACATTGATTTGTTGTTTGGACAGATGGATAGCTTCCGTCTGAAGAAGTCTCAGGAGTGGTATCTCATCCTCCGGGAAGTCCAGATAGGGAGTAATCTTTTCCCATAGGAACAGTTGGTACCAGACATAATAGCCTGGTAGTTCGAAATCCTCATGGTCAAGACCCCTGAAGAACAGCCTTTTCTTCCCAAAGCATCCAGCTTTTTACCCTCCTTGTCAGCTGGGTAAGCGTGTTGAGTTGAACGCCCTTTTGCTTGCATCTCTTCCATTATCAGGGAAGATGGGGGAGAGTGCATAGACAAACTTCAATTTTCCTTGCCATGGCAGGAGCAGAAACTGGCTTCTGCCATATCTAAAAAATAGAATCCTACAGGCCCTTCAGCACAGGGAACATAACCAGGCCCTGGGAGTCCACATACAACCTCCTAAGAATCTTGTCAGCCAGTTGGTGCGCGGTCATGGAGACTTCCACATCCAAGGCCTTAGCCATTCTAATCATCAGCTTCACATACATACGGAGATCCTCTGTAGGGGAGGCATTCATAGATCTATTGACTGCCTCATCAGGACTGGAACCGGAGACACTTTCGGAACCAGCATTGGACCCACTCAACAGTTCCCCAAAACCATCACCCTCCTCAAAAACTGGTGAAGGTGAACATTGAAAATACGTAACCTGACTCTCCCAGTGTGGATCTGGGAGGGTGAAGGAGTCCGGGACACCTTGGAGACACTCCTTCCAGTCTCCTGCACTCATCTGGTTCATAGGGGCCCACAACTGTTCGGTTCCACACACATCAGAACCATGCCAGCGATCTGAAGGTGCATCCCAGTTGGGTTCACAATCAGAAAAGACACATGAAGGAAATCTAGCCAGAGAGAAGGCTTCCTGGGTGGATGAAGTTCTGGGCATCAGTTCCACCATCCGATTCCGAGGACCTCTTAGTCCCGCTATCTTTCTTCAGGTCTGACCTTTGTCCTTCTTGTCTTTTGACTTGGGACATTTAGTCGGTGGCTCCGAAGAGCATGTTGGTGTCGGAGACACAGATCAGTTCCGGTGATGCTTCAGTTCCAAGCAATGAGTCGGTGTTGAACGGATCGACCCTGCTGAAGGATGTGGACTTGGCTGGGGCCAACGATGCAGCCAGGGCTTGCTGCCAAAGAGCCGCTCTTTAGCTTGGCAGCTCAATCATTTCTAGCTCTGTTGGTGAGCTTTTGGTATGCCCAACAAGTGGACACATTATGGCCCTCTCCCAGACAGAGCAGGCAAAGCTCATGCTCATCAGTCTTGGGCAGTTTAACTTTGAAGCTCGTGTAATTCTTAAATAATGCCATAGAGTAAGAAATCACATTGGAAAATCAAGTGGAAATATTTTACTCAGCTCTCTTTAACAAATATGGTTTCCAACAAACTGATGGCGGCAAAAGAAGAACTGAAGGAAGGGGGTGCAGTGTGCTAGTTACACATGGCCTGCGATCGTGTGCCTGCATGTTCTGCTGTGCGTCCCCAGTGGCTAAAAGCTTTAAAAATCTCTGATAGTTGGCCTGCACAAGAGCAGGCCCTATGTGGGACTGCACTGTAAGGCCGAAGATGAACTCCAAGGAAGTCCAGGATTGCTATGCAGAGGCAGGAAAAGGCAAGCCACCTCTGATTGTCTCTTGCCTTGAAAACCCCATGAGGAGGTGCCATAAATAGTTTGTGACTTGACAGCACTTTTTCATCACCATGAACATAACACTGGGTTTGTATATAAAAGATTCAACACAAGAGAATGCTAATCCCTTTACCCCCATCACATACTCCACTCAGAAGCATGTAAGCAGGTATCCACAACTGAGCTGAGATTTCGAAATCCAAACCCAATTAAAATCTATCTGACAACTCTACTTCTCAGTAATCTATTTAATTCCAGTTTCATATTATTTATATTTTAGTGGGTTGTCATTATAAATGTTTTAAAGCAACCAATTTTATCTTCTGAAAGATAACAGGAGCCTCAGTAGCATAAGTGTTGGGGGAGTGGAGAACCTTATTATACTTCCATAATCTAGTAAAGGCAGATGTTGATCTCTGTTAGTAACATTCTTAGTGATTTGGTGGTTTAAAGAGGAGGCCATGAATTAAATCAGGATGTGTTCAGGAAGAAAGGAAAATAGATCACCGATTGGTCTTTTAAATGATCTCCAGTTCATAAAATAAGATTTTAGAATTTTTTTTACTAGATAATTATACTTCCTGATTTTGTAATTAGTGGAACTACATGTAATTACATAATAATTATGATAGTAATTACATAATTAAGATGTATAATTATGTAGTAAAAAACATTATGGAAATAAAAACTATCAACTGTATAACCACAATACATCTATAAAAATTCTCACCCATTGCTTTAAGACTGTATTTTCCAACATTTTTTTAAAATCATTGATTGGTCTAATATATAAACTTCCTGATGGCAAAATAAAGAAAAAAACTTACAGATATTAAGATACTGAATTATCCTCTTAAGACTTAATTATACCAATTTATTAACAACCACATTAATACATTTTACTCAAAGTCACATTTAAAAGTAAACCAACTGAAAACCCATTGAAGCAAATGAGATAAAGCTTAGAAAAACTTTATAGCTTTAAGACTTCAAATTGTAATACGTCTTAAATATTAACATCGAGAATATATCAGAAAATATAATGCATGTCTGAAAAATATTAAAATAGGGCACTCTCTAATAAGCAATGTTCTACTGATGTATTTGTATTACGGAAAGTTTTTCCCTGAATGCTTTTTAAATACTTCACTTTGTTATTTTGAAAATATTTGTTGTTGTTTATAATTCCAGCTTCAAAATGTGTTTGCATTTGCCTGTTACACTTGGCTGTGAGTCCTTGAATAACTGCTTGTAACTTGAATCTGAGAGATCTAATGTGATCCAGAGTATATAGCACATCAGTTATTGGCAAACCAATGGGAAAAAATACAATAATCAATTATTCCTTTCTAGAATAATATGGCCGTGACCTGGATGGCCCTGGCTAGCCCTATCTTGTCATAACTTGGACGTTAAGTAGGGTCAGTCCTGGTTAGTGCTTGGATAGGAGACCACCAAGGAAGTTCAGGGTTACTACGCAGAGGCAACCAATGGCAAACCACCTCTGTTGGCTGCGACTTGACAGTATTTTCCAGCATCACCAGAGTAACAGGATATGAAAACATTCTCTCTGTCTCTTTTCTCCCTGTTCTTAGACCAAGGTCTTGAACAATAAAACCATAAAACTTAAATAAGACCCATCTCTAAAAACACCTCCCATCGACTCTTCTCTGCAGCCTCCAAAAAACGAGCAACAAAATAAGGACGCTGAGTGTCAGAGTCCTCTAAGAGGAACTGATCCTTTTGCTCTAAAGTTGCTCAAGAAAACATGGAACATTTTCATTTTCAATTATATGCTGAAGTGGCAGCTTTAGTATGGCTTAAAGACTGGATTGAACTTTCCAATGCACGACTACTTGATTTAGAGGGTTTCGATAATAGAAGTGGATGGCATGGTTACTTATGGTATGATAAAATCAAAATGCATACATCATTTCAGCAACATAGGGTCAAATCTTCTTTATTTAGAACTTGGAAGAAATATAAACATCTTCTCGAGCCAAAGACACCGATGTGGATATCATCACAAGAAATGTTAACTCTTAGACCACTTAGGCCTGCACAGTGGGAAGGTAATAAATGTTTATTGAAAGACTATGAGGAAGTAAAAGATCTTCTGATCTGGTTTCAATATCACCAGATTAACTCTGTCTTTATACAGGACCTGAAAACAGGGTTTTCTAAAAATAAATCACTTTTTCAAAAATCTTTACTGGATACAAATGACCATCTAATTTCCAAGATGTATAAACTACTTTTAGAAATTCATTGCGAACAAGATCAGATTAAACCTTCCACGATTATTTCGGCACAAACTTTAGGCCATGATATTCTATTGGATAAATTGGAAAGACTTTGGTCTCGAGATATGAAGCTTGTTCTTGCTCAATCTTTGAGAGAAAATATTTATAAAATGATATATAGGTGGTACTTAACACCTAAAAAGATGGCGACGATCTACAGTACAATGTCCCCAAAATGTTGGAAGTGTAATACGGAAATAGGCTCATTTCATCATATGTGGTGGACTTGCGATAAAGCAAAAGACTTTTGGGACATGATTTATAATGAAATAAGATTGATTATACAGAACAATATACCTAAAACACCAGAGATTATGTTGCTTAGTATGATACTGGACTCTATTTTGACGCAAAGATCATTTTTACTTTATGCCACCATGGCTGCAAGACTGACCTATGCAGCTAAATAGAAATCATCGGATATTCCAGTTAAAAAAGACTGGATACAAAAAATGCTGGAACTGGTGGAAATGGCGAAACTTACAGCACTGATAAACCAAAAAGATAATATGCAATTTGTGGGAGAGTGGGAGGCCTGGAGAAATTACTGTGAAAATGAATTGCAAATGGGCAAGTTTGAGGGTTATTCTTTGATCTAATCCGTTTTATACTACTTTTAGGGATGACGCTATATTAGTATATATAGTTACTACAATAACTGACTATGTGATAAATAGATAATTGGAATATATATATATATACATGAAAATATTTTATTTGATTTAGACATAAATATATATTTACATGGATACAACAATATAAGGATTAGAACTATATTCAAAAGCGTATACAAATTTATATTGAGACTGAAGGAGATGAAAGGGAAGTCTTATGCTTAGTTTAAATCTGTTTGTATTTTCAACAATAATTTACTATTATTATTTTTTATTCCAATGATCTTTAATATTGTTGATTTGTCTGTTTAAATATTTTGAAAAAAATAAAAAAAATATTATTTTTTAAAAAAAGAAAACATGGAACATTTGTTAAAACATGGTATAATCCATTTTAACCTAAGTTGGGGCATGTAAGGACAATGCAAAAGGATATGTACAAAGGAGTCCACTGACTGAAGAGGGCAGGGACACAGCCGGTTTGAAAATGGGATCCTTAGCATACGGCCCAGCAAAACCATTGGAAAAGGGCAATTAAATCTTGAATGCATAAAGATTCTACTTAACTTTGGACTAACCAGAGAATTCTAATAGGAAGAAAGATTACACTTAGATAACAAGCCCAGGGCAAGCGGAGAACATGTCCTCTGAACATCAAAATGAGTGTAATTCTTATATCTAGCATAGATCGATTTGACCACATGTTTTTTTTTACATTGATCTACAGAAAAAGAGTATAGGCCTTCCACCTTCAAATTTATAAGTGATAGCTTCTGTTCAAAATGCTGGAGCCAGGGAGCCTTATAAGAGTTCTTGAAAGTTAAGCTTACCAAGCTATCCTCCAGGGCCTCAAAAAATAGATGAAACAAAAAATTAAAGGTGCGTATCCAGGCACAAACATCTATTGAGCTAAGACAAAACTCATAATGAAGGGCTGATGATGAAATGCACCTGGGAGCCCTCCAACTGCTCGAAGGAATGAAGACTGCACTCTATTTATGGAATTGTTTACAGCAGAAATCCATATAGGGGCACTGTACAAAAGTAGTGAAATCACTATTGAGTCTAATAGCTGCTGGGATATAATGTGACCCATTAGAGAAAACCCCCCCCCCACAAAATTGCCTTCAGCGTAGGCATAGACCTCAGAGTGGCCAAATGTTTATGACATCTCCAGGACAAGGTGGAATGAAATAGGACACCCAAATACCTAAATGAGGAAACTTGGGAAATCTTCCGCCCACTAATTATCCATTTCTCTCTTTTGGTGGAAGAGCGAGGAACAAACCTGATAATTTTAGTTTTGGTAAAATTGATAGATAATTCCTCATGCAAACAATAAGTATGGAACCTTTTCAGAGCCCGTCGTCTGCATAAAGTAAAAGAGAGACTAAAGTATCCAGTAATTTAGGTGCATGGAAAGAACGGTCAATAAAAAGGCTGGCAAATTGGACAATTACAAATTAAATAGGCATGGTGCTAAAAGGCACCTAAATTAAATAGGCATGGTGCTAAAAGGAACGGAAAAAGGAGCAGTTAAATGACCCTCCCTATTACACTACACTTGGGCTGTAGAATCAGTATAAAGGTTTTTAATTAACCACAACAGTCTCCCATCAATTGTGGTGTACTTCAGTTTAGCCCATAGTTGGGTTTAGATATGGAGTTAAATGCATAGGAAAGCTCTATAAAAGCTGCATATAAATAGCCTTTCCCTGAATTGGCATACTTGGAGCTAACTTTTAAAGTGGCCAAATTTGGATGGCAAGCTATGAGAACTAGGCATGCACACGAGCAATTTTAGACTTATATTTATCTTGATTCCAATTATGTATTATATTTTAAAATCATGCTCTCAACGGCTTTTTATGAGTGACAAGTATTTATTGGGGTATATACTTGCTATCCTTTTTATGTATGTATATGCATATTTATGTATATCTTTTATTTACTTGGACCGTATTAAACTTATTACTTACTTACTTACTTACTTGCTAATCAAGTGAGATAACAGATTATAGTGATCAACTGTTCTATCCCTTAAGAAACCCCACCTGTTCTGGGCCAATAATCTTAGAATCATAGAGTTGGAAGGGGCCATACAGGCCATCTAGTCAGATGGAGAAGATTCAATCTAAATTTTTGAGAGCTGTTTTACAAGTCCCCTCCAGTGTCTCTAATGCTGCAGTCCGAATAGAGACTGGGGAGGTTACGATTGAAGCGAGGATATGGATAGCCGCAATTTCTTATTGGATTAAAATAACACTCTGTCCTAAAGGACTCGTTAATCTGATCCTGTACGACACCTTTACCTCTCCCTGGTTGAGGAGTCTGAAGAAAAAATTAGGCTTCTATGGTCTCTCTCAAGAACTACTTTTATCTATGGAGTACTTTCAGGCCAGGGTCTTGATAAGGCAAAGAATACGAGACGTAGAAAGACAGCATGATCTGAATAGACTTAAAAATGTCTGTTACAATCGAAATACCCTTACTAATGTGACCCCGATGCCATATCTTGTTCATCTGGAAAATCCTGATTATAGGAGGGCCTTCACCTTGTTACGCCGCAATGCTCTCCCCTCAGCTATAATGGAAGGTAGATACAAGAAGATCCCCTATGGTGAACGTCTATGCCCTTGTTCTGATGGGAGCATAGAGACCCTTGAACATGCCATTTATGACTGCAAAATTTATAATAAAATAAGATAAGACATTTCCCTTGTAATAGCTGACCACTCAGGGAGCACTAGAGCGACTCGCCTTTCTAACTTGCTCTCAGTCAAAGACTCTGAGCTAACTTTTAAAATGGCCAAATTTGGATGGCGAATCATGAAGGCTAGACGAGCATGGGTCGAACCCAACAAATGAGTTTTATCTGTGTTCTAGTTACGCTTATGATTTTAATAGTTCCCCTACGAATGTTTGATTATATATTTATTGATGTATTGATGTATATAGCTACTGTTTCTATTATGTAAAAGTTTTTTATTGTTGGTCTGGGACCGTATTAAACATTTCGAAAGGCCATCTAGTCCAACCTCCCGTTTAATGCAGTATCCACCTAGAGCATCCCTGAAAAGTGCTTGTCCAGCCCTTGCTTAAAGACTGCCAGTGAGGGGGAGCACACCACTTCCCTAGGTAGCTGATTCCACCATCGAACAACTTTTACTGTAAAAAGTTTTTTCCTAATATTCAGCCAGTACCTTTCCAACTGCAATTTAAACCCATTATTGCAAGTCCTATCCTCTTCTGCCAACACGAACAGCTCCTTGCCCTCCTCTAAGTGATAGCCCTTCAAATACTTAAATAGAGCAATCATGTCCTTCCTCAATCTCCTCCAGACTAAATATTCCCAGCTCCCTCAGCCTTTCCTCACAGGGCTTGGTCTCCAGGCCCCAATCATCCTTGTCGTTCTTCTCTGCACCTGCTCGATTCTGTCCATATCGTTTTTGAAGTGAGGCCTCCAGAACTGCACACAGTACTCCAGGTGCAGCATGATCAATACAGTGTACAGTGGAACTATGACATCTTGCAATTCGGATGTTATGCCTCTGTTGATGCACCCCCAAGATCGCATTAGCTTTTTTTTGTCACTGCATCACACTGGCTGCTCATATTTAACTTATGGTCACCCGTATCCCAAGATCTTGTTCACATACACTGCTGCCCATAAGTGTATCCCCTGTCCAGTATGCATGTTCCTCATATCTGTTATCCAGATGTAGAACTCGGCACTTATCCTTGTTGAATTGCATACTGTTCACATCTGCCCACTTTTCCAGTGTGTTCAGATCTCGTTGAATTCTATTGCTATCATCCAGTGTGTTTGCTGCGCCTACCGATTTGGTGTCATCTGCAAATTTAATGAGTAGTCCACACCCTCATCCACATCATTTATAAAAATATTGAAAAATATTGGAGTTGGCCATCCAAGGCTGAAGTTTATTCAAAAAAAATGCTGCATAGATCTTACCAACTATTGACAACAAATGAATAGGTTGAAAATTCTTAGGGTTATCCTTATCTCCAGCTTTACAAATTGGAATAATTATACTGGAACGCCATTCAAGAGGGATCACATCAGTAGAATACACTCAGGTAAAAAGGTTAGCCAAAAGAGGCACCCACCAGTCCATGTTATTAATAATAAATTATTCAAGAATGCCATCAGGGTCGGTATATGAAAGTATTCAGAATGTACCTAGTTGATATCTTCAAATCCACTTCAGCAATCAATTTCATGATCAACTTCCCACGGTACACCCAACTCAATCCATCTTTTCAAAACTCACAAATTCTTATATTGTCCTTTCTGCCCAAAGTATACTAGTACTGAGTGTCAAAGTATTACATCATCATGTACGGAAATGTCAATCTTTTTAAATGTTGCATTTCATTCTGAGGTTTCTTTCCAGACACAGCTGCAACTTTTTCTGGATAACCACCACCTGCTAACAGAGACATCTGATGATCTACCTATTAGTAACTCGGAGAAATACTACCATTATGAATGGTCATCTTGTCAAGCTTTCTAACAACTCATCCATAAAAATCACTTTGTAGTGATATTTGGCACACCAATTTATGAACACACAGAGGAAAAACAATGTTTAAATTACAGGATACAAACAAATATTCAAAGTTTGATTTTGTGTTTTGCATGTAGGTCATACAGCCTAACAGTTTTATTTTTCTAAATGCAATTTTACAGTTTATTCATCCAGAAACTAAATTGAGCATGTTTAGTATTTTTATGAAGGTTGGAGTGTAAAATGCTGCTGTAACTGTGTAAAAGTATTTACTGAGCATGCATTTAGTTTTTTATGAACCAGAGTATAAAAATGAAAAATATGAAGGTGTTTGAAATATACCATGTTGAAGATACAGACAATGCTTTTAATATCCAACCTTGTTTCAATCAACAGATATCTCAGTATAACTTAACCTCTAATTTTTACTTTAGACACTATTCTGATACCTTTAGGAATTTTCTATTTCAAAGTCGGAACGCTCTACAATTAAAGTATTCAGAAAAAATTCTTCAGCTAGGTTAGTAGCATTTTGTATGTGAAGGAGTACAAAAGAACAACTCAATAGAATATACAATATATACAGCTCATTATTTCTGGTATGGTCAACATTTTTTTTCCATGGTTCCCATTTAGGGTCCTAAATTACTCTTTGGAAAGAATATCTAGATCTGTTGGCAAGGAGGACCACTAACTGAAATGGAATCTGGTTCTCTCAGTCAGCAGACCTCTTACAACCCTTAACTGAGAGCAGGTCTGATATTCCTTGTGATGCTTCTTTGTAACATTGCATAGAACTTTACTGTGCAAATTTTGGAGGGATAGGGAATAGAATGACAGAGTCCTGTGTTACTTGAAAGATGAAATATTATTGTAGCGTAAGTCAACACCTATTTTATCAAATATATCCCCTCAATGGACAGAAGCACAACTATGTAAGCATTGAAACAGAACAAAGGTGTGTGTGTATTTGGGGGCAGTTATTACAAAGACAGGCTAGAATACCCAGCATTCCAAGAAGTGTTGGTAATTTAATTCCAGACCACAGATGAAAACCATATCCAGACAAAAGAGTGGATATGGACCATTCCACTTGCTGATAAATCTTTAAGGAGTGTTAACTATTTTTTCTATTACTTTGTCAAGGTAATTGGTGAAATGTTGTCAGTTTCTGCTTCTGGATCCCATACTTAAAACTTGGCTCTCATCCTCAGGCAAACATTACCACTAACACACAGCTCTTCTGACCCCAGGTCCTATGTTAATTTCCTCACCCTAGTTAGACTGACTTCACTGTAGTGACCTCACAGTAGTAAAGTAATGTTTAACGTCTGAAATTCTGACTTATCATTCTCCCTTAGCAACTATAAAGCCCTTAAACATTCCATACTATAGCAACTGCCTCCCTCCTCCAGTCCCTGGAAGTATAAAGGAGAGTTGCTTCTTGAGAGAAAGGAAGCAAGTTCCTGCCCAGGGAGAGACTGATGCCATCAAGGATGGAGCTGTCCCTCCCCTCCCTGTACATTAGTTGTTAATGTTGAATCTGTTAACTTGGATTTAAATATCTTTGTTGTTGTTGTTGCTTGTGTGTGTGTGTGTGTGTGTGTGGGGGGGGTAATACTGTAAGCTGCTGGGTCCGCAATTGAGAGGAGAAAAACAGGTTAAAAATACTTTAAATAAATAATACCATATAGAGTATTCTGAATATCTTCAAATCTTATAATTCCAGACATTCTGAATACTTCCAAATATTCTAATTTGAATATTCAAAATCCCACTGACTCTTATAGAAAGCATGCTGTAGTGCCAGTAAAATGAAAGCGAAACATATTCTTCAGATAGCCCCGAAGCAGGGGTGGTGGGGGCAGGGGCCTAAGTTTTTCCTGATTGGTATTGCCAAGGATTTGCCATGGGATGGGAGACTGGGGTGAGAGAAAAGCCTGTGACTAAAGTACTCCAAGTCCAATCCAACTTTCCTCATATTTAGTTATATTTATTCATTTATAAAAGTATTTATATGTCACACTTCTAATTAGGCAGTAACCTTTCATTGCTGTCCACTGTTGTCCACATGTGGATTGACCAAATTTGGAAGAGGGACAGAAATTCAACATATTTCATTGTATACCCAGATTAACTCCCTTTGTGTCTTCTGAAGGTACTGAAAATTTATTTTACTTTCTGTAAAAAATTTATTGGTACCATAATATACATTAATGTCGACATGTCTATGAAACATGATGTCTATGATGGACACATGTAAAATGATTAGGCAAACACTGTAGTAACTAAAGTCTCAAAAAACATCTTTCCATTCATATTGCATTGTACTGAGAGTCATTTTACTGTTGTTTAATTTAAGAAAGCCTTTCCAGAAAAGGAGTTACAGAAGCACCATCAGCAGCCTGACCTCTTAGAAATGAATTTAAAATATCCTTTCCTCAAACACAGTTCCTTCAATCGAGCAAAAGGTATACAATGGATTATTAGACACACAGCTCCATTCTTATACAGGGAATTCCTTAAATTCATGTAGTCAACTGACTTTGTGGATATGATGCTAGCAGAATGATGCATATTGGAGTAGCACAACATAGTAGGACTGCCTTTTATGATGCAAATTTTCACTTTAAACTCACAGGGTAATTACAGTGTTTTAACATACCTTTCTCTTGATCAGTAAGTTTTTCCATTGCATAGTCCACATCAAAAATGTACCGGTAAAAGCACAGCTGGGTGTATAGGGCCTTGTCAGAATACTGAAAAGTGAAAAGAACAAACGGAACACAGTTGAGAAAAAGCGCATAACAAAAAAGCATTTGCTGTGCTTCTTATTGGATTTTAAATTGTTAATTTTTAACTTTTATAAAATGTCTTAGGAACCAACTTTCATAGAATTATAGAGTTGGAAGGGACCACCAGGGTCATCTAGTCCAACTTTGTCTTTCAATGTAATATAAATACCTTTTTAAAAATGAAAAACAAAAAACAAAAAACAACCCAAACTGTAGTTAAGTTGTGTCTTGTGTGTTGTTCATATGGATATGTCCTTTGATTTAGTTCAAGATTATTAAGGTACAGAAACAATCATCAGCAGTTCAGTAAAATAAAAATGTCTCACACAAAAATCCCATATTTATTTTTAATCTTAAATCCAAACACAATTTAGAGTAAATCTATATAGTTCCTCTAATGTATTATCATGGGTTAGATCTAAACAACCATAAATGAAGCTCCATTTCCAGAATATATTTTTCCAACATCACTTTACTACTATAGCCACCAAATCTGCTTGAGACACAGGAGCCTCAGGAATAGCATGGGTTCTGCAATGTCTCCAATGCTGGCCATAGTGGCAGCTCAAGACATTTGTAGCCTGAGACCTCATCACTACTACCACCACCCTGCTCAGCAGCTGGAGAAAACAACTAACCGTACCTCTTTCCGACTCCAGCTCTTTTAAAAAAAGAAAGAAAGCCGTGCATGTCCTATAGGGCTTCCTGAACTCTCTTGAGATTATGTTCCTTACAAGAGCTTAGCCGTTATGGTTGCCCTGCCAACATGCAATCCAGAATGATGGGAAGGAGGTCTCATGAGTGAGTTTAGGAACTGGCACAAATTGCAGCACTGATTTAAAGAAGCCTGGGGGATCAAGGGTCTTATTCCATCTCCTGGGAAGAAGTGGAAGTAGCTGGGTGACAAACAGATAGCTTGGCTAACTGGTAGGAAGCAGGACTGGAGCTGCTGCCCTCACAATCTGCCACCTGAGGCCACCTCATTATGGCTTCATAATAAGTCTTTAAGGGACTAGACAAACTATGGATGGGCAGAGCAATCCAGAAAGGTGGGGGTAGTTACAAAATCACACAAGGTTGGAAGAGACCACAAGGGCTATCCAGTCCAACCACCTCCTGAATGGCTTGCAGCAGTGCAGTGGGGAATTAAAAATAGAGTTCACTCCAGGCCCCGTGAAACTCTCTCATAGAATTCACAGGCCTATGCCACCTTTTTGCAGGCATAACTCGACACCTGCAAAAAGAGGCGTACCTCACAGGAATGCCCTCCTGGATGCCGGCGTGAGGACTTGTACCACGAAAACATTGCCAGGTGGCAGTGCTTGTGCCCAAGCCTAGCAATGCCACATGGCAGCCCTACACCAGTGTATGTGCCCTTGCACCAGTGTCCGTGCCCACTTAGCCAGTGCAAGTAGCATTTATGCCGGTGTAAGGGTCACGCTGCTTCCTCAGCAGCCCCCCCTTTCAGGATTGCTCGTTAGCCATTTAAAACTTTATAGATATTTAGATCTGCTAAATATATATAGATATTTATAGATATTTAGATCCGCCAAACCGGGGGCTCCTCCCCCCGGCCTGCCCCTGGGACGCCCCTCTGTGCCGTTGCCGGCGCCACAAAGAGGCTGCACCAACAGAGGTGCGAGGTACGGCGGGACTGGCCTTGCAGCCAGCATAAGTACATGTAATCGCACGATTACACGCACTTATGCTGGTGGTGAGGTCACGCCTCCTCCTAAGGACTTTGGGCCCATTTTTTCAGGAATAGGCTGTCAAGTGGCTTAAATTAGGTTATTTTACAAAGACTTATTATATTATTTCCTTCTCTTTTAGAAGGCATGGTTTACATTAACAGCTAACCATGATTTGTCACACTGAAGGAACTTCAGGTTCATTTGTGCAAACCCCGTCCCGTCCCCAACAGCAGTTCTCTCATTGGTGGCAAGATAAATAGTTATTTCTGGGTTTGTGACTTTATCATTATATCCAGACAGGCAAACTAGGCTTTCCTTTGCTTTGCAAACCAGAATTTTAAACCAGTTTGATCCTGGTTTGCTCTGCACATGCAAACTAAAGCTAGCTGGATCAGATATAACAGTTGTTGGAAACCTAGGGATGGCAAGGGAGCCAGTCTCTTTCAAGGCTCATTTCTGTTATGTATGAACTAAGCATTTAAAAAGCCACGCTTAAAAGCTGGGTGTGGAAGCATGGGTCAAGTAAGGAAACAAGGTGAAATTGAATCCCAGTAAGACAGAGGTGAGGAGGGAAGGCAGCATGGTACAGCCTGATCTAGTCAGATCTCAGAGCCTGGTTAGTATTTGGATGGGAGACCACCAAGGAATACCAGGGTTGCTATGCAGAGGAAGGCACTGGCAAACCACCTCTGTTAGTCTCTTGCCATGAAAACCCCATAAGGGGTCGCCATAAGTCGGCTGAGACTTGACGGCACTTTACACACACACACACACACACACACACACACACACACACACACACACACACACAAGTCAGAGGTAATGCTAGTCAGGAAGGATGATGTTTTGGAAGGAACTGATCTCCTAGTGCTTGGGGGCATATCTGACATAGCAGATAATGAGAAGTTTCGGGATGCTCCTGGATTCAGCCTTGTTACTAGAGAAGTAGGTTCTTGCAGTTGCTAGATATGCCTTTCAGTTACCTTTATCAAATAGAGTATTGTTCCTTCTTTACTTTGCTGATCTGGTCATGCTGGTTTATGCTTCTGTAATCTCTAGGTTGGACTACAATAACAGGGTGTATGTAAAGCATCCCTTGAAAACATTTTAGAAGTTGCAATTAATACAAAACATAGCCACTCTTCTTTTGACAGAGACAAGCAGCTGTGAACAGACCCTGAAACCATTATCCTGATTGTGTATTTGCTTCTGGGTTCAAATAAAGGTGCTAGTTTTTACGATTAAATCCTTTGATAACCTGGGGCTCACATACCTGAAGGACTGTCTTTTCATGTATTAACATTTGACCTTAAGAAATAGCTGGCTGGAAGAGGTATGGAGGGGCACTGTCACTTCTAGCATTCAGGAAAGCTTGTAAGATAGTCCTCTTCCAAGAGCTTTTAGCTGATGTGGTTTGGCTGTGAAGTTGGTTTTGTTGTTGAGCTGGGCCTACTACAGTTTGCACAGTTTGTAGAGTTTGCACACTGCAAACTCAGTGCTACAGTATGATATACAATATATAGACATGCTTTCTGAAACTGGTATTGTTCCATCCAAACACTGTGAGTAGCTGGACCTCTCCTTCATTTAAAGAGGTGGCATTACTGGCACAGGGGCCCAAAACAGGCATAAGAGCAAGACACTGCTCCACATAAAATGGATTCCTCTCCAAGAAGTGTGGGAACCATTTTGTGTGCATGTCACAGGCAAGAAGACATTTGGCAGCTGTGCATTTTCCCATGGCCCAGGGGGTGCCTGGCTGAAAAACGGGGCAAGTTAATCCCCATTGTCTGACTCTAAGGTGATTCAATCAGTGCCCCGAGCAGACTATGAGTTGCACTATTATACCTGTAATTACCACAACCAGTCACTATCCTAGAGAATCATTCAGGGTATTCTTGTGCTTCCTGAAGACCCATCAAGCATCTCCTTCTTTTTTGTCTGGACCCCAGAAAAGCAATCATTTCTTTGTCCCTGGCTTACCTGCCTGTTACCTCATACTGCCTCAAGACACATTTTTGGGCACAAATACCAGTCCTCTGGCTATTCATAGTGTGTGTGTTCCTTGGATCTAAACATACACCCCCTACTTGAATGTAGGGTTGCTTGCTTTCTTTACTTCCAGAAACTCTGGCTGTTTCTCCCTCTACAGCGTTGCTTTCATCGGCTGTCACTCTTCTAGACTGGTAATTATCTCCCATTCCCTAAGTCTATCTTTCCCCCTCCACCCTACTTTTCTGTAGCTCTTGTATGAATTGTGTATGTGTTTATATTGTTGCCTGAGATTATTATTTTGTAATAAAACCATATTTTATTTGAGAAATTGCCTCTTTATTGGGAGTTTCCCCAAGGGACTTATCTCTGTATACACAGGTTAAAAGATCCCCGAGTTACCCCCCTCTAGCTAAAAAGCTCAGTCTCCTGCGCTATTTCCCCCAATAAAAGCGGAGACTATCTAATTCGAGTAACAACACAAGTATATTAAGTCTTTACCCATGTATGAGCTCCAAGACCGGGAGCGCAGCTGCCCTCCAAGGTTGTGTTATTTAGAAGGTTGTTATGACTGCTTGCTCTCTGTTAGTGTGATAACTGTAATCTATTTTGGGAACCAGGCTTGGCTTGGTATCCAACTGTGCCTTTGGTTTTCTGTATATGTTCCATCTTGCTCGTTTTCCCCCCATTAGAGTCCTTGTACCTTTCCCTGTAAGTTCCTGCTACTCACCTTATGCTTCCCAAATAAACCAGCCTCTTAGAATACCCTGTCTGGACGTTTGGTGATTGGAATTCAACAGGTGAACTCAGACCTTACATTAGGACTCTAATCCCTCCTTTATTCTCATTTTGTTTCTTTTCTTTGTTTTGAATTTTTGGGGGAAATGAGGTTGAAGCCTCTTCCCTAAGTTCTGCATGGTGGCAGCGGCTGAGTTCACCTTTTCCCCTGGAGGGATGACGGGTCGGGGAGAACTGTGGGTTAAAGACGCTAAATTATACGTGCCTAAAACTTTGCGGGCGGAAGTATTGGGACTTGCACATGGAGCAAAAACAGCTGGACACTTTGGTTTTGTTAAGACTTTGCATTTGCTCCGTCGTCAGTTCTGGTGGGCGGGTATGCGTTCAGATCTGGACTCCTTCATCCGCAGCTGTCCCATATGCACCACTGCCATGGGAAGTCATAGCCATGGATTTCATGACTGATCTTCCTTTGAGTTGGGGGAAAACTGTACTGTGGGTGGTTACTGACCTTTTTTCCAAACAGGTGCACTTAATCCCATGCGCTGGCATGCCCTCCGCTCAAAGACTGGCTCATTTGTTTGTAGCACATGTTTTCAAATATCATTCCTTCCTGTGCAACATAATTTCCGACCGCGGGTCAGTATTCGTAGCCAAATTTTGGAGGGCGTTCCTCAAATTGGTTGGGGTGGAACAAGGGTTGTCAAGTGCGTTCCATCCCCAAACGGATGGACAAACGGAGTTAATGCTGTGTTAGAATGTTATCTCCATTGTTATGTGAATTATCATAAAGATTGTTGATCTACTGCCTTTTGCTGAGTACGCATGTAATAATTCCGTTCATCAATCCACTGGTTTCAGCCCCTTTTGCATTGTGTACGGCAAAGAATTTGGACCTGTTGGTCAAGTGGATGTTTTGGGGGAGGAGGGGGGTGCAGAGATATCCAACTGGATTCAAACCATACAGGCTACGTGGCCTTGGTTAATCAAGAATTTGGAGTGGGCCAAAAGACAATATAAAGCCCAAGCTGACAAGCATTGGGCTCCCGGCTGGACCTTCAGGGTGGGGGATCTGGTATATCTCTCCACAAAAAATCTGCGGTCACTCCGACCCTCTAGAAAACTGAGTGAGAATTACATTGGTCCCTTTCCTATTTCTCAAATCATTAACGAGGTAACGGTGGAGTTGCAACTCCCTAAAACATTGAAGAGAATCCATCCGGTGTTTCATGTCAGTTTACTGAAGCAATACGTGCCAGTGCCTCAGTGGCATCCAGAAGATCCCCCAGAGGTTCCCAAAATGGTGTGTGTGTGTGTGTGGGGGAGGAACACTGCGAGGTTTCCAAGATCCTTGATTCCTGTATCCATGGGGGGGGGCTGGAGTACCTAGTCCGTTGGAAGCATTTCAGCCCCGCCCATGACAAATGGGTTAAACATCGTCATGTTTCCGCTCCTCGCCTACTAAGTCAGTTCCATGCCTCGTATCCGGACAAACCCGTCCCATCGAGCGAGGAGGGGAGGGGGGGCCTAGGGGGGGCAGAATGTGAGCTCCAAGCCCGGGAGTGCAGCTGCCCTCCAAGGTTGTGTTATTTAGAAGGTTGTTATGACTGCTTGCTCTCCGTTAGTGTGATAACTGTAATCTATCGTGGGAACCAGGCTTGGCTTGGTATCCAACTGTGCCTTTGGTTTTCTGTATATGTTCCATCTTGCTCATTTCCCCCCCCCATTAGAGTCCTCGTACCTTTACCTGTAAGTTCCTGCTACTCACCTTATGCTTCCCAAATAAACCAGCCTCTTAGAATACCCTGTCTGGACGTTTGGTGATTGCGATTCAACAGGTGAACTCAGACCTTACACTATGCCTGTGTGATGTGTGAAATGTACAAATTAGGTTCAAATATCTGCAAAATGTATATTTTACTGTTAGCTCTATGTCTCTCTTGTTATCTGTGCTTACTTCCCAGTTAGGAAGTTATAGCTTGGAAAAAGAAAAATGAGAGGTTCCTGCTATTCAGTATATTGCTGAATTGTTATGGAAGACTTTAGCTTGGACTGATCTGGGTACTAAAAACTTAAAATTATGTTGTAGATCATAGAGTGATAGGCTTATATGTTTTAAAATTTTAAGATTGTATTCTGCATTACTGGTTAGGGCATCAAACAATATAAAATACAAAACAGCATATCAAACAGCAACATCTACTAAGAATTACGAAGTGCAAATAAGCAGTGAAATAACAAGAATCCACCATACACCAAAAACACAATATAATCTGCTCATCTATCATCTCTGTGAGGTCGATGGAACAATACAGATTTTACCAGTTTGTACAGGATAAAGACAGCAAACAGCAAGGGAAGAAGATTTATTTCCAATTTGAAATATTTTCGCTTTTGAGTCTTCCTGCCACGTTTCATTGTGAGAGCGAGGAGACTCAGTGAGACATACCGGATGTCCCTACAGACCTGACTAGAAGACTCTTGAAACTCGATGGTGGGTGTTACATCAATATTGCCTGCCTATGCAACTAATTCTACAGGGAACCATGGATTACAAAAGAGTGGAGGAACGTTTGATGCAGCAAACTGAAACACTTAACAAGCAAATTCAACATCAAACACAGCATATGACTCAACTACTCGACCAGAAACTTGACAATCTTATGAATGAGATTAAGTCAATTAAAGAACAAGTGAAGGTATTAAAAATAGACATGAATAAGATGGAACTTACTATAACAAAAGTGGAGGAGGAACAAAAGGAAATTTACAAGGAAACTAAAGATAATGAGAAACAAATTGAAAACCTACACATACAAGGAGAAATTTTGAAGGACCAGATGGCATTTTTGGACATGAAATCGAGAGAATCAAATCTACGATTACGCAATCTCGTGGAAAAATATGGGGATACCAGAGAGATTATGATAAAGTCACTTGCTGACATTTTCCATTTAAGTGATCAAAAATTAAACTATGCAATAGATAAAATTTACAGAGTTCCCCTGTCACCAAAAATGCAGAAATCAACACCCAGAGAGATTGTGATTGTCTTTTTTGATCTCAAAATGAGGAATACAATCATGCAAATCCAATATGATAATCCTCTTTCGGTAGATGGATTACCATTAATAATGCTAAAAGATATATCTTGCCACTTGGTTGCAATGAGAAATGCTTACAAAGACTTCACAATGATACTGAGGAAAAATGGAATAAAGTATGCCTGGTTAATACCACAAGGATTTACGTTCATCTATAAACAGAGCAGATGTGCCGTCAATTCACCAGCTGAGGCTGAAAGATTTTTATTAAGCCACAAAGAATTGACAGATCCAATTCAAGGCAAAGACCAAGAAGAAATGCGACGGGATGAAGACTCAACTTGGCAAGATGTAGTAACTGGACACCATCGACTTCAAGAGACTATACCGAGGAAGCAAGAAAAGAACAGTAGAAACCCCCGACAGAAGAAGTCTTTTAAAAAGAAGGGATGAAGGGTTGGAGGGTATTAAAATAATGGGAATAAGGTGAGGTGTAGGGAAATAATTATATATATTTTTCTTTTTTAAATTTACATGGTAAGTAGTTCTATCCTAGTTTTTGGAATAATTTATACTCTATTAGCACTTTTAATTACTTTCAATGTTAATTAATCATATCAGATAGGGTTACAAAGTTATGGCGTATGCATGGATATAAGAAAGAAATACATATATAAAAATAAATATATAATGTTCTAGAAGGATAGGCAAAGAGTAATACAAAGAAGTGACTGGATTAAGAATGGGATAGAGGAAGTTGGGGGGGAAGTTCAAATTGTTATATGTATTTTACTATGAGGATATCCATTCAGCACTGTATTATTATTGTTTATATATGGAAAAATAAGCTAGATGGTATATCGAATGGGATTATTGTATCAACTTTATGGGGGGGGGGGAAAGACAGCAAACAGCAGTTTATAAAACTAAAAATTAACACCAGTATAGTGAAGCATGATTGGGGGAAAATGGGACTCAGTATAAGCATTCCAAACCAAGCATTATATACCGTATATACTCGTGTATAAGCCGAGTTTTTCAGCCCAAAAAAGGGCTGAAAAAGCCGAACTCGGCTTATACACGGGTCAATACGGTAGGAGAGGGGAGGAGGGAGGAGGGAGGAACTTACTGCTGCCATCGCTGCCTCGCCCGGGAGCCTTTCTCCTGCCGGCAGGGGCCTGGAGGGGCCGGCAGGAGGTCCCTGCTGGCCGCTCCGCCGCCGGCCAGGCGCCTTTCTCCTGCCGGCAGGGTCCTTCCTTGGCCGGCAGAAGGTCCCTGCCGGCTGCTCTGCTGCCGCCCAGGCACCCGGGAGCCTTTCTCCTGCCGGCAGGGTCCTGGAGGGACCGGCAGGAGGTTCCTGCCGGCTGCTCCGCTGCCGCCCAGGCGCCCGGGCGCCTTTCTTCTGCTGGCAGGGACCTTCCTGGGCCGGCAGAAGGTCCCTGCCGGCTGCTCTGCCGCCGCCCAGGCGCCCGGGAGCCTTTCTCCTGCTGGCAGGGTCCTGGAGGGGCCGGCAGGAGGTCCCTGCCGGCTGCTCCGCCCCCGCCCAGGCGCCTTTCTTCTGCCGGCAGGGACCTTCCTGGGCCGGCAGGAGGCCCCTGCCGGCTGCGCCGCCGCCACCCACGCGCCCAAGCGCCTTCCTCCGGCCGGCAGGGGCCTGGAAAGGCCTCCTGCCGGCCCAGGAAGGCCGCGCCGCCGATTCGCCGTGTCTCCCGGTAAGTAGGGGGTTCAGGGGCTCTTCCCCCTCCCCCCCTTGGATGGCACTGGGGGTGGGGTGGGGCGGGAGGGCCTGGGAGGCGGCGGGAGGGCGACCTGGGGCAGGGGCTCTGCGCTCTAAAATGGCGGCCGGCATTTTAGAGCGCAGCATTGCCGGTAAAGGGAATTTCTTATTGACCCTCGGCTTATACGCGGGTCAATAAGAAATTCCCTTTTCTGGCCTCAAATTTGGGGGGTCGGCTTATACTCGGGTCGGCTTATACCCGAGTATATACGGTATGCTTTCATTGGCTCATTTCTGTTAGTAAGTAGACTGTTATGTTTAAAACTACCTGAAGTGTCTAAACTATGTTCAAATGCAGCTCCATATAGAACCCATTGCAACAGTCAACCCTGTAGTTACCAAGATGTGTTCTATGGTAGCCAAACACATTTTCTTGGAGTGTGGCTGGTGGCTCAGTCCAAATAGATAAAAGACACTTTTGGCAATAACTGTCAACCAAAATTCCAGGATTGGGTCCAAAAGCACCCACAACTTACATACTTGATCCTCCATGGAAAGTATAACCCATTCCAGAACCAGGGAACCCAACCCCCAGATCAATAAGCCACCCACAATTAACATCTGTTTCATCAGAATTGAGCCTGAACCATCCACTGCATCGTTAACTTCAGGCACCTGTTTAAAACAGCTAATGCCTTACCTCACTCCAAATTTATAGACAGCCTCCATCCAGAAGTTTCATGTAAACTTGGAATGGAATCCTGGATCACCCAACAGAATAAATTCTGAAGCCTACCTGAGTGGTTGGAGTTTAATCAGTGCAATGTAGTGGTGCCAAATGCCAATCCACCATGAAGCAACCTAGAAGCACATCATATTTGATGGTACTGAAGGCTGCTAAGAATTCCAAGCAAATCAGAATTAATCTTTACCTGCCTTCCTCCTAGTCAGGTAATTCAACAGAGTAATTAAGGGGATTTCAGTCCCACACCTAGATCTGAAACCCATCTGATATGGATCAAGATAATATCATCTAGAAGGCGAGCTGAGTTTCCACCACACACTTCACCATCTTCAATTCAAGAATGGTATATTAGAGACAGGAAGTAATTATTCTAGTTAATGGGAGTCTAATAATTTGAGTCTTACAACTGCCATGTTCATTAGGACAGAAATTAGCTCCCCTCTCCAAAACTGAATTACTGAAGTGTTGTAAGAAAGCACTGAGTAATTTGAACCTAAGAATATAAACATCAATACATATTAATGTTTATTTAGGATGAAATCTGGCTTGCTTGTGCATTCAAAACACTTTTTGAGGGCAGAGGGGAAACAACATTATCATTTAATAAATTGATCTTTGACGGTGAAACCATAAGTATGAGAATGGGGGTAACAAGATAAAACTTATGGGTAAAGGAACTACCTCTAAATAATAACCTGAAGGAAGGGAGGTTTCCAATTGACAAGATGTTAAGAATGGAAAAGAGGTAACACTTGGTCATCCTGGCACTGAGCACAGGGCTGAAACAAACATAATTCTACATTACTGTAGTTCATTAGCAGCAAAAAAAGTTTGGCAGTGGAGCAAACGGCCCAGAGAAGTTTAAAAAGTTGCTTCAGTTTAGGGTTTCAAGCCAAAGATTGGACAAGCATCTGTAAAGAATGTCTGAAGCTTAGCATAGCTTGTTTAATGTCAAGGGCTATTCAAGCTGAAATACTGGAAATCTCTGACCTCCCAGTCCTATGCTTTTAGATTAAGGATTTTTATTCATCAGCTAGTACAAAAGATATCTCAATGAAATTTGGTTTTCAAATTACTAATGTCATGTGCAAGATACATGCTCTGTTATTGGAACAGTATTTTTTAAACATTACGTGACAGTGCACAAAACCCTAAGACTTATAAACTGCATTTTTAAAAACCTCTACATTTAAAGTTATTTAACACTACTTTCTCTCTTTCTTCATATGAATTTATAAAACACAGAAGCTTATTTTATTCCTTATTAGCTATTCTATGATACGCATCATCATTATACTATTATACACCACTTATTTTTAGTAAATCCTGATTACTGCTTCCTGAAGAATGAAAAAAAAGGACGACAGCGATTAAGTTATTTGTTTAGTTTTTTGGATTCAGCAGTAATTGCTGGTACACATCTCCCTGACTGCACACATGCAGCAGGTTGAATAGAACACTGAAATTACCTCCTTCATAATAGTTTGTTTTGATAATGTATTGTGTGTCGAGATGATGAGAAACAGTTGCTGTCAATTTGATTAGCCATTATATTTTTATGTTAATTGCCATTATTGGGTCCATTCTGTTTAGTGTCACCATAGAAGCCATACAATGTTAGCATAAATAACAAATTGGAGTAAATTAGGAAGATATATTTTTGCCAATTCATTTTAATTGCCCCTCAGTCCTTCCGTTGGTTAACGCAGCTGTTGACCCATAATAAGCGCTAGGTCAATATAGCTGCTTGTCAATTCAGAAATGCAAAGTGCTGTGTTGCTCGTAATGGATATACAGCCACCTTTGCCAGCCAACTGAAGCAAACGACTGACAACCCAAACGAAGGAATAAAGCATCAGCTATGGAGTTTGATGACCTGATATTAGCAGAGAGGCTAATTGAAAGTCACTATCTAAATGGATAAGATATTTTTTTAAAAAAAGTTATGCACATACATATATTTTTAATTATACCAACACCTCCTGCCCTTTTGTTACCTGGCATATTTTGCAATTAGTAACTAGTGGAAAACAAAAAGCTTTAGAGATTTTCAATGTCAAATACAATTAAACAAGATTAACACACATATACGAAACCAAGAAAGAGGTATCTTATGGGGGTGTTTGTGTTCTTTTTCATATTTGTAACTTCAATTTTAACTCCCCCAAATTCAATTCATCTGAAATTTTGCAGAGTTCAACAGTCTTTCACCAGATATCAATCTATATACACATTTTACTTTGGCTTTTATGGGACAGGGAAACAGGAGAGTATAATTATTTCTCTCTTTACTAATTGGCTTTCAGGTATAATGCTTCCTTCAACATACTGCTTTGAGTTCGAGGTGTATGCTTATCAAGTTTTCTTCACACACAGAACATTGAAAGATTTATGTAAAGTCAGTAAGCAATTTAAAAACGAATACAATCCACATTAAACTTCTTTTGTTAACAGAAAACTACTGAATATAGAAATACTAGTTAAACAGATTTAAAAAATTGTCATCTTTGATAACCAACCTTGAAAAAATCTAAATTAAACCACTTTAAAAACTTGGCACTCCACTTCTGAAAGGACCATTTTAAATCTACATTCAACCAACAAATAAAGATCTCTTTTTATGAATGGGCACAACATATGTGAAAATCACACTTCCTTATACCTGTTAATAATATTACGTTTAAACTGCTAATACACAGCTCTGCAGTCCTAAAAGGAATTCTGAAACAAATGGTATGACCATGGCTGAGATCCATATGTCAGCAATTCAAGTAGTACATTATTTACAGAAATGCAGAGGTGTGAGTGATTCTTGCATATGCTATACCTGATGACAAAGTCCAAATCATCCTCTTTATGAAATCTGAACATTTCTGTTACAGAAGCCTAAGGGAAATTTTAACAGCTACAGGTAAACATCACAGCGCTGAAGGACATAACAGATGCAGTGTTTCGTTGTTTTTAAAAGAACATCAGAGCAGGAATATTTTGGTGATGACACCAAGATTTTGGAATTCTTTCCCTAGCAACACCTGCTGATGGCTCATCCTTGTTATCCTTCAAGAAGCAGAGGAATGTTTTCCTGTCCAATCCTTAATTTGTTAATGGCTGATTTTGTAACTGATGCACAATACTGTACTATTTACTTTAGAATTACATAGCTATTATTAACTTTTTACAGATTCTTGTCATTTTAATGTTGTAACCCATTTTTAGTGCCTCTTAGAAAGGCCAGATACTACGTGTTCTAAATAATTTAGCAATACAGTTCATATAACAGAGATAGGAGTTGTAAATAACTTATGACACTACTATAAATTTGAGAATAAATTGATTTGTCTATTTTCAGGTAAAGTTTGATAATGCAGATTCTCTTTCCTTAAAAAAAATATTCACTGCATAGTGAAAGAGACATGTTTGAAATGGCTTCTGCATATCTCAGTTTGACTCCTCTTCTTTGGCCAACTCAGTAGCAGTTTTCATGATTTTGAAAGCTGTTTCTTAGCTTGTGTTTCTGAAACCAAGGATTACTATTGTGATTATTTACTCCTAGACTGGAATATGTAAGCAATCTCTGAGTAACACATACAACTAACTCCCTCACATACTTTTGGACATTCCAAGTGAGTCAGCAGAATGTGGGTATGTCAAGAAGGTAGTTAGCATATAACATGGGAACAACATGTGGCAGCTCTTAAAACTGTAACAGCATGATAAGCAGCTATGAGTGGCTATATTTCAGTTTTGTTTCCTTTTTCATTTAAGCTCACTTTCATCTGTCCTACATTTTTATGAACCATAGGACACAGATGAAGAAAAATAGTTTGCCAACTTGATTACACTGCTTTATAAAGAAGATAATTTCTACAGGCTAGAAAGATAACTTATTTGTATTACTTCAATTAGTTCTAATACAAAACAGTGGCACCACTTCATTAATCAACTGCTGGAGAGACTTACTTTTTATAAGAAGTCTTTTTGGTAATTTGATTAGAAAGAATGGTAGCTCACATTATCTGATTCTGCACATCTATCAAGTAGACAATTTAGGACAAGTTCTTTAAAAATAATTTAAGTCCTTGTCAGAGAATTCTGTCTCTTAAAGAGACATTTTCTACAACATGTATAACAGTGTTCCAGGAAATACTTCAGTGTTTTGAGAGATGTTACTCTACCCTTTCCCGTCCCTCCCCCAGAAAGATGCAGTCATTAAAACCTAATTATTATCTTCATTTTAAACAAAACCTAAAGTGAATACCAATTAATAACAACATACTAATGAGCATCTGCTGTGATGAAATTGAATATGAATGCACTGCAAATTTCGGGTAATTTATTTATTTATTTGCTTAGTGTAAGTGTCACTGGTCTTATTCTGCAGATAGAAGATAATATAAGATCTACTTCATTTTCCATCGTGCCATTTTTGACAATTGGCAATTTCCATTTTGGAAAAAGACAAGGCGCATCACTTCACATAACTATGTGCGTGAGCATTACTTATAAAAATCTCAGTACAGTTGAAATATATGCCATTTTCTCAGATAAAATTCTAGTAAAATGTGTGCTTATTTAGATAAATTTAATCTATCAAGATCAAATCAGCCCCATTTTTAAGATCTTCTAAAACATAAGATAGTAAATTTTAAAAGATATGGATAAAGTGAAGACTGGTTGTTTAATGAAAATTCTTGACATAGCAACTGTTTAAAAGCTGACCATCAGTGACTTTGATGGTCTGATGGTCTGATTTAGTATTTATTTATTTACTTCATTTATACCCTAACCTTCTCCCTGCTGGGGCTCCAAAGTGGTTTATATTGTTCTCTCTTCCATTTTATCCTCACAACAATCCTGTGAGGTAGGTTAGGCTGAGAGTGTGTGACTGGTCCAAGGTCACTCAGCAGGTTTTTATGGCAGAGCAGGGATTCAAACCTGGGTCTTCCAGCTCCTAGTCTAACACTCTCACCACTACACCACACTGGCTCTATAAGGCAGCTTCATATATGTCAGGTGCGTATCTGGACCAGTTCAAATCATTCCTTATGGACAAGACTGAAAGGGTCGCCATTGGAGTGGTCATCAGTGTGGGACCTGTCTCATGGTGTTCCACAGGGAATAGTTCTATCCCCTATTCCGTTCAACCTCTATGTAAAGCCCTTAGCAATGATTCAGGGAGAGTGCCTTAAATACAGTGAAAGAGACTGTGGAATATAGTACTGTGAATAGTACATAATATCTGTTGCTGTATGTATTCTATTATGTAATCCGTGCAGTGTTTAATATACCATGTTAATACTTATGCTTTGTTTCAGATTTTTACTGAGTTTGTTTCTGCAGCCTAATCCTATTACATTGCTTATTCTATGTCTCATCCTATTGACTGTATTGACTTATACTATGTAATTCGCCTTGAGTTTCAGTGAGAAAGGTGGTCTACCAAAAAAGAAAAGAAAAATCATGCCAAAAGGCAGGGGTATTGTGTCCTTGGTATTTAAACATGCACCTTAGCAGCAGGTCTTTAGAAAAAGCAACAAAATGGTGACTCAATATGGCCTTGCAACCAGGCATGTGTACAGATCTACAGTGCAGATGGGAAGAAGACCAGTGTTATTTTTCATATCTGTATTGTATGGATTATACAAGTTGAATAAGTGCTTCCAACCCCCCTTAAAAATCTTCAAGCTAATACCCCTAGGCTTTGCTATATTAAGAGTCCTTGAAGGGCTATAAATGCTTACCAACATATTAATTATTGTTGAAAGCCATACATGTATTCAGTGAATATTTAAAAGTGAATTTAACAAAGGCAAAAACATTTGTTAAACCTTACATCTCTCAGGGTTTTAATACATTTTAATAAAGGACATGCAAAATATTGTCGAAGGCTTTCACGGTCAGAGTTCATTGGTTCTTGTAGGTTATCCGGGCTGTGTAACCGTGGTCTTGGAATTTTCTTTCCTGACGTTTCGCCAGCAACTGTGGCAGGCATCTTCAGAGTAGTAACACTGAAGGACAGTGTCTCTCAGTGTCAAGGGTGTAGAAAGAGTAATATATAGTCAGAAAGGGGTTGGGTTTGAGCTGAGTATTGTCCTGCAAAAGTATTGTCCTGTAAGTATCAAGATAATGTGCTAATGAGGGTATGGTATGTTAATATGGAACCAATTGTATCCTGAAGTGATCTGTTAATGTGTGTAATCCAAAACTAATCTGTATGGCTATTGTTGAATGTTGTCTTTGTCTGGAGGTGTTTCAGGGCAGGAAGCCAAGCCTTATTCATTCTTAAACTCTCCTCTTTTCTGTTAAAGTTGTGCTGATGTTTGTGAATTTCAATGGCTTCTCTGTGCAATCTGACAAAATAGTTGGTAGAATTGTCCAGTCTTTCAGTGTCTTGGAATAAGACCCTGTGTCCTGTTTGTGTCAGTCCATGTTCAGCCACTGCTGATTTCTCAGGTTGGCCAAGTCTGCAGTATCTTTCATGTTCTTTTATCCTTGTTTGTATGCTGCGTTTTGTGGTCCCGATGTAAACTTCTCCACAGCTGCAAGGTATACGATATACTCCTGCAGAGGTGAGGGGGTCTCTTTTGTCTTTTGCTGATCGTAGCATTTGTTGTATTTTCTTGGTGGGTTTAAACACTGTTTGTAGGTTATGTTTTTTCAAAAGTTTCTCCATCCTATCAGTGACTCCTTTAATAAATGGCAAGAATACCTTTCCTATGGGAGACTGTTTTTCTTGAGTTTTCTGATTTTTGTTTGGTTCAATGGCCCTTCTGATTTCATTCTTGGAGTAGCCGTTTGCTAGCAGTGCGTGATTTAGATGGTTAGTTTCTTCCTTGAGAAACTGTGGTTCACAGATCCGTCTTGCACGGTCCATTAATGTTTTGATTATTCCTCTTTTCTGTCGGGGGTGGTGGTTGGAGTTTTTGTGTAAGTAGCGATCTGTGTGAGTTGGTTTCCGGTAGACCTTGTGACCTAACTGAAGGTTTGATTTACGGATGACAAGGGTATCAAGAAATGGGAGTTTACCCTCAATTTCCTTTTCCATGGTAAACTGAATGTTTGGATGGATATTATTAAGATGGTTTAGAAAGTCCATTAATTTTTCTTCACCATGGCTCCAAATGGTAAATGTATCATCTACGAACCTGAACCAGACTGTAGGTTTGTAAGGTGCTGATTCTAATGCTGTCTTTTCAAAATATTCCATGTAAAAGTTTGCTATTACTGGACTGAGTGGACTTCCCATAGCTACTCCATCAATCTGTTCATAAAATTCTTGATCCCATAGGAAATAACTTGTTGTCAAACAATGGTGAAATAAGGCTGTTATATCTTCTGGAAAAATCTGGTTAATCAATGAGATTGTGTCTTTAACTGGAACCTTGGTAAAGAGGGATACAACATCAAAACTGATTAATATATCCTTTGGATTGAGTCTTAACGGACTGATTTTGTTGATGAAGTGAGTTGAATCTTTGATGTAAGAAGTGGTTTTTCCAATGTGGTCCTGTAGGAGGGTGGTCAAATATTTAGCTAATTCGTATGTTGGGGAACCAATGGCACTCACGATGGGTCGGAGTGGAACGGAATCCTTATGAATTTTAGGTAGTCCATATAATCGTGGTGGTTGTGCTTCAGTCTTGCATAGTTTTCTGTGTGTGTCGGGATGAAGAGTGGAATTCTTGATCAGAATGCTAATTTTCAGGAAAGAAAATTCCAAGACCACGGTTACACAGCCCGGATAACCTACAAGAACCAATGAACTCTGACCGTGAAAGCCTTCGACAATATTTTGAACGCCTCTACGGGGAGGAAATATTTCAACAGACCCGGAGATTGGAAACACTTCGGAACAAGAAAGCACATCTACTTTGTTCTTTAACTTTTCTACTACGATGCAGAGACACTGGAACCATTCCATCTTTTCTCACAAGTAAAAGAATCTTTAAAACTTCACGAGCTAACCGCATTTATGACCATCTAGAACGGGCTCTCTTACGAGAGAGAATTCACACTACCCGCAGAGAACTTGCTGCCACAGACAAGGAGTTGTTTTCCTTACATATCAATACTAGCCACAAAATGAGAAGCCATGATTGGGACAAGATTGATAATCTCACCTACAGAAAAATGGAACAGGGGTTAACCAGCCATACTTCCAGACAGAAGCAAAAGTTTAACAAATTACAGGAAAGAAGACAGAACAGTCCAAAACTTGACAACAAACGGATTATCTTCAATCTGACAGACCGACAACTCTCACCTGAAGAAACTTCCATCTTAGCTAAGGGAGGAAACTTTGCAGTCACTCCCACCCAAATTCCAGTGGAAGACATCATTGCAAATGTAGAATCTGCCATTCGTAATCTACCTGAAGAAGATGCTGAGGAAATAAGAGGAGAGACAGCAAGAATTCTACGAAAAGCAAAGCCCCCTACCAGCAATATAACACGCAAGGAGAGAAACGCCATCAAGACCCTCAATGCAGATCCAGAAATCATTATTCTACCAGCTGACAAAGGCAATGCCACAGTGATCATGAAAACAGAAGAATACAAAAAGAAGATTGAGGAACTTCTGGACCCTGCCACATACAAAAAACTAAAACGAGATCCAACTTGCAAAATTACCAGGAAAACTAGCATTCTGATCAAGAATTCCACTCTTCATCCCGACACACACAGAAAACTATGCAAGACTGAAGCACAACCACCACGATTATATGGACTACCTAAAATTCATAAGGATTCCGTTCCACTCCGACCCATCGTGAGTGCCATTGGTTCCCCAACATACGAATTAGCTAAATATTTGACCACCCTCCTACAGGACCACATTGGAAAAACCACTTCTTACATCAAAGATTCAACTCACTTCATCAACAAAATCAGTCCGTTAAGACTCAATCCAAAGGATATATTAATCAGTTTTGATGTTGTATCCCTCTTTACCAAGGTTCCAGTTAAAGACACAATCTCATTGATTAACCAGATTTTTCCAGAAGATATAACAGCCTTATTTCACCATTGTTTGACAACAAGTTATTTCCTATGGGATCAAGAATTTTATGAACAGATTGATGGAGTAGCTATGGGAAGTCCACTCAGTCCAGTAATAGCAAACTTTTACATGGAATATTTTGAAAAGACAGCATTAGAATCAGCACCTTACAAACCTACAGTCTGGTTCAGGTTCGTAGATGATACATTTACCATTTGGAGCCATGGTGAAGAAAAATTAATGGACTTTCTAAACCATCTTAATAATATCCATCCAAACATTCAGTTTACCATGGAAAAGGAAATTGAGGGTAAACTCCCATTTCTTGATACCCTTGTCATCCGTAAATCAAACCTTCAGTTAGGTCACAAGGTCTACCGGAAACCAACTCACACAGATCGCTACTTACACAAAAACTCCAACCACCACCCCCGACAGAAAAGAGGAATAATCAAAACATTAATGGACCGTGCAAGACGGATCTGTGAACCACAGTTTCTCAAGGAAGAAACTAACCATCTAAATCACGCACTGCTAGCAAACGGCTACTCCAAGAATGAAATCAGAAGGGCCATTGAACCAAACAAAAATCAGAAAACTCAAGAAAAACAGTCTCCCATAGGAAAGGTATTCTTGCCATTTATTAAAGGAGTCACTGATAGGATGGAGAAACTTTTGAAAAAACATAACCTACAAACAGTGTTTAAACCCACCAAGAAAATACAACAAATGCTACGATCAGCAAAAGACAAAAGAGACCCCCTCACCTCTGCAGGAGTATATCGTATACCTTGCAGCTGTGGAGAAGTTTACATCGGGACCACAAAACGCAGCATACAAACAAGGATAAAAGAACATGAAAGATACTGCAGACTTGGCCAACCTGAGAAATCAGCAGTGGCTGAACATGGACTGACACAAACAGGACACAGGGTCTTATTCCAAGACACTGAAAGACTGGACAATTCTACCAACTATTTTGTCAGATTGCACAGAGAAGCCATTGAAATTCACAAACATCAGCACAACTTTAACAGAAAAGAGGAGAGTTTAAGAATGAATAAGGCTTGGCTTCCTGCCCTGAAACACCTCCAGACAAAGACAACATTCAACAATAGCCATACAGATTAGTTTTGGATTACACACATTAACAGATCACTTCAGGATACAATTGGTTCCATATTAACATACCATACCCTCATTAGCACATTATCTTGATACTTACAGGACAATACTTTTGCAGGACAATACTCAGCTCAAACCCAACCCCTTTCTGACTATATATTACTCTTTCTACACCCTTGACACTGAGAGACACTGTCCTTCAGTGTTACTACTCTGAAGATGCCTGCCACAGTTGCTGGCGAAACGTCAGGAAAGAAAATTCCAAGACCACGGTTACACAGCCCGGATAACCTACAAGAACCAAAGGACATGCAGTTTTTAAGTCTCTGTTCAGTAAACTTAGGGATATTTGAATTGTTTTATTACTAAGTTTCTCTATCACAAAGTTTGAGAATCCCTGAAATAAACATTTCTGTTAATGAGCTATTATAGAAAATGTATACAGAACGGCAATGTATTCATTGTACTAAAACAGCTGCAGCACATTACTCAAAGACGCTTCCTCCAAGCTCTTCCTTCATACAATCCATACTTCTCCCAAGATCCATTCAAACTGCTACATCTTCAGAATTGTATTGTTTCTTGTACACTTTTTATCACTTCCCCCCCAGTATGGAATAATGGTACATATCTGGCATTTGCAAGACTAGCATAAGAGCATAAGAAAAGCCATGCTGGAGCAGACCAAGGCCCATCAAGTCCAGCCATCTGGTCACACAGTGGCCAACTAGGTGCCTCTAGGAAGCCACAAACAAGACCACTGCAGCATCATTATCCTGCCTATGTTCCGAAGCACACAATATATTAGACATGCTCCTCTGATCCTGGAGAGAATAGGTATGCATCGTGACTAGTATCCATTTTTACTAGTAGCCATGAATAGCCCTCTCCTCCATGAACATGTCCACTCCTCTCTTAAAGCCTTCCAGGTTGGCAGCCATCACCACATCCTGGGGCAGGGAGTTCCACAATTTAACTATGCATTGTGTGAAGAAATACTTCCTTTTTATCAGTTTTGAATCTCTCACCCTCCAGCTTTAGCAGATGACCCCGCCTTCTAGTATTATGAGAGAGGGAGAAAAGCTTCTCCCTGTCCATTCTCTCCATACCATGCATCATTTTATAGACCTCTACCTTAACCGCCTTCTTTCCAAGCTAAACAGCCCTAAGCATTTTAACCGCTCCTCATAGGGCAGTTGTTCTTGTCCCCTGATAATTTTGTTTGCTCTTTTTGGCACCTTCTCAAGCTCTGCAATATCCTTTTTTAGGTGTGGTACCCAGAACTGTACACAGTATTTCAAGTGTGGTCTCACCATAGATTTGTACAAGGTCAGTATGATAGCAGCAATTTTATTCTCTGTTCCTCGTCTAATTATGGCCAGCATGGAATTTGCCTTTTTCACAACAGCTGCACACTGGGTTGACATCTTCATCGAGCAATCTACTACCACCTCAAGATCCCTTTCTTGGTCTGTTGCTGCCAGCGCAGATCCCATCAGTGTATATGTGAAGCTGGGATTTTTTTGCCCCAATATGCATAACTTTACACTTGCTCACATTGAATCTCATTTGCCATTTTAATGCCCATTCTTCCAGTTTGAAGAGATCCTTTTGGACCTCTTCAGTCCGATTTTGTTTAACCACCCTAAATAATTTGGTGTCATTTGCAAACCTGGCCACCTTGCTGTTCACCCCCAACTCCAGGTCGCTGATGAACAGGTTGAAAAGCACCGGCCGCAACACAGATCGAGGGACCCCACTGCTCACATCCCTCCATTGGGAGAACTGACCATTGATTCCTACTCTCTGCTTCATATTTTTCAGCCAACTCTCTTGTCCTCTTATACCATGATTATGAAGTTTGCTTAGCAGTCTTTGCGAAATCCAAGTAGACTTTGTCAAAAGCCTTTTGGAAATCCAAATACACAACGTCCACAGGCTAATTCCTGTCCCCATGTTGACTAACACTTTCAAAAAACTCTAAAGTGTTAGTGAGACAGGACCTACCTTTACAGAAGCCATGTTGGGTTTTGCTCAGCAGGGCCTGCCCTTATATATGCTTGACAATTCTATCTTTAATAATGCTTTCCTTTAATTTACCTGGAACAGACGTTAAGCTAACTGGCCTGTAATTTCCTGGGTCCCCCCTGGAACCTTTTTTATAGATGTGTGTTACACTGGCCATTTTCCAGTTCTCGGTACAGAGGCTGATCGAAGGGACATATTACATATCGTTGTTACCGTAGAAGTTCAGCAATTTCCCATTTGAGTTCTTGAAGAACTCTAGGATGAACACCACCTGGTCCCTGTGACTTGTTAGTTTGCAGTTTGTCTGGACGTTCTAGGACTTCCTGCCTTGTTACCACTATTTGCCCCAGTTCCTCATTTTCCCCTCCCCAAAACCTCGGTTCAGAAGAAGGAATCTGTCCTATATCTTCAACAGTGAAGACAGATGATAATTCATTTAGTTTCTCAGCTATCAAATTATCCTTAGTGTTCCTTTAGCATCTTGGTTTGGCTTAATATTTTAAAGGGCATAATGTAGATGAGGACCCATAGCTAAGAGGCAGCTCTAGAAGCAGGTGTATAACTTTTCATATAGATGTACTTCTAAGGAAGATTAGAAGAGGCACTAATAGATTTTGTGCTACACTGAAGACACATCTTTGTGTCAATCAAGCAAAGGTGCTATTTCTGAGCTAAGGGTACACTTTTTTGGGGGGTATACAGTAGCTTGAGTAAGAAGCTCTCCTAATCAAAATACAGTTCTCAGAAGGATCATAGAATCATAGAGTTGGAAGGAGCCATGCAGGCCATCTAGTCCAACCCCCGCTTAATGCAGGATCAGCCTAGAGCATCCCTGACAGTGTTTGTCCAGCCTCTGCTCAAAGATGCCAGCGAGGGGGAGCTCACCACCTTCCTGGGTAGCTGATTCCACTGTTGAACAACACTTAACTGTAAAAAAGTTTTTTCTTATAATTTGCCGGTACCTCTTTGCCCGCAATTTAAACTCATTATTGAGAGTCCTATCCTCTGCTGCCAATAGAAACAGCTCCCTGCCCTCCTCTAAGTGACAGCCCTTCAAATACTTAAAGAGAGCAAGCATGTCCCCCCTCAACTTCCTCTTCACCAGACCAAACCAGACTAAACATCCCCCACTCCCTCAGCCTTTCCTTCTAGGGCTTGGTTTCCAAGCCCCTGGTCATCCTTGTCGATCTCCTCTGCAGCTGCTCGATTCTGTCCATATCCTTTTTGAAGTGAGGTCTCCAGAACTGCACACAATACTCCAGGTGTGGCCTGACCAATGCTGTATACAGCAGAACTATGACATCTTGCAATTTGGATGCTATGCCTGTGTTGATGCACCCCAAGATCACATTAGCTTTTTCTGTCGCTGCAGCACACTGGCTGCTCATATTTAACATATGGTACACCCATACCCCAAGATCTTGTTCACACAAACTGCTACCCAGAAGTGTATCCCTGGTCCAGTATGCATGTCCCTCATTTTTGTAACCCAGATGTAGAACTCGGCACTTATTCTTGTTAAACTGCATCTTGTTCACATCCGCCCACTTTTCCAGTGTGTTCAGATCTCATTGAATTCTGGTGTGTTTGCTGCTCTTCCCAATTTGGTGTCATCTGCAAATTTAATGAGTAGTCCCTCCACACCATCATCGAGATCATTTATACAAATATTGAAAATTACCAGGCTCAGAACCAAACCTTGTGGCACCCCACTGGACAACCAGGATCGGGATCGAGTCCATTGTTTCCCTCTTAGCCAATGGGTTCATCATAGTCGTGAACGGCCACAGTTGGCTACAAAGCTGGAAGATGCTCCCTTGTGATTTTCTACTGACCACCCTCAGCCTCTCCAGATTTCTTTGGCAGTGGATTACCATGAGCAGTCGATTTGTGTATGCCGGCTCTCCAGAGACATACACAGGTAGCATAAAACAGCAGGCATTCGCCTTCTGCTGGATGTATTTGAGCACAGCCAGCCTCTGGTGTGCCACATGGCTCAATGTCTTCTACTGTGTGAAGGTGACCAATTTTGCTCATCCTCTCTTTGCATGGCTGAAACTAAGAATTGGGGCGTTGGTGCCCAGATGCCTCGGAATATCCCTCCTGGCTTTCATGATATCCTCTATTCATCCAGTCATGAGAACTTTTGAAGATGAAAAATGTCGCAATCTCACAGGAAACCTGCCAGAGAACTCCATCCATTCAGATGAAATGCCATTGACAACTACTCTGAGTGCGGTTCTCCAACCAGTTCCCTATCCACCTAACTATCCTGGGGTCTAGTCCGCAGTCCTCTAGTTTACCCATCAGAACATCATGGGGAACCCTATCAAAAGCCTTACTGAAATCTAGGTAAACAGCGTCAACTGCATTCCCTCAATTCAGTATGCTCGTCACTCGATCAAAGAAGGCAATGAGGTTGGTCTGGCAGGACCTGTTGGGGACAAATACATGCTGACTTCCCTGGATCACCAAGTTGTCTTTCAGATGCTCACAGATTGATCTCTTTAATAACTGCTCCAGCATCTTCCCTGAGACAGAGGTCAAACTGATTGGCCTGTAGTTTTCTGAGTCATCACTCCTCCTTTTTTTGAAATTTGGGATAATGTTCGCCCACCTCCAGTCTTGTGGCACATTGCCTGTCCTCCAAGAGGTCTGGAAGATGATGGACAAAGGCTCTGCAAGCTCTCTAGAAACTCTTGGGTGCATACCGTCTGGTCTGGGGGATTTGTACTCATCCAGTGCAGCCAGGTGCTTCTCAACTACCTCTTAGTTCATGTCAACCAGCAGCCCAGACACCTTCTATCATCTCTAGATGAGCCCATTCTCTTTTTCAGGTAAAAAAAAAATTAAGCAAAATAGGCATCGAGCCTTTCTGCTTTCTCTCTGTCCTCTGTCAAAGTTTCTTCATTTTCACCCAACAGCGGGCCTATGGCCTCTTTTCCCTTGTGTTTGTTCCTCATGTATATGAAGAAGCTTTCCTTGTTGTAGCAAGCCTTCCCTAGCCAGCATCCGCTCACTGTGAACTTTGGCCTCTCTGATGGCTGACCTACAGTGCCTAGCAACCTGCAGAGACTCTTCTTTAGAGGTAGGCCCTTGCCTCCATTTCTTGAATATTTCTTTTTCCTCCCTAAGCTCATCATGGAGTTTTCTGTTCATCCACATCGGCTTCTTGGATCCTCTACTATGTTTCCTTCTTGTTGGAATAGTGAGGGCTTGAGCTTGCAAGAGCTCTTGTTTTAGGAGAGCCCACCCTTCACTTGCTCCTTTCCCTTCCAGCAGACTTGCCCATAGAATGATTCTCATCACGCCTCTTACAGACACATGTGACTACGAACTTCCTTGGTCCCCCACAGCAAAAGGAATTCTAGGAGGACATAGTCACTTCCCCCTAAAGTCTCCACCACCTTTACCTCATCTACCATCTCTTGCCTGTTGGTTGATATTAAGTCAAGTATGGCTGAGCCCCTCATAACAACCTCCACCATTTGATGAAGGAAAATGTTGGCCAGGAAGGTGAGGAACTTGTGTGACTGTGGTTGCTTTGCAGAGTCTGTGTCATCTAAGTAGACTACCACCCCTTTAAACAACAAGTCATGAAGAATTTCGTTAATCAGTTCCGTGAAGACCCCCGGGGCGCCTTTTAACCTGAAGGGCATCATTAGGTACTCAAACATCCCGAAACAGCTGGAAAACGCAGTCAGCGGTTCGTCCCCCTCCTGAATTCTCACAAGATAATATGCTTCAACCAGATCTAGTTTGGTGAAACTGCACCCCTCCTTTAGCTGGCTCAATAAATCAGATATCAGGGGTATAGGACAGGCGTTGGTTTGGGTGACCACATTGAGTCTGCAAAAGTCTATGCACAAGCGCAAATCACCCGTTCTCTTTCGTACAAAAAGGGCAGGGGTGCAATTAGGTGCAGTGGAGGGTCGGATAAATCCTCGAGCCAGGTTCGTGTCTAAAAAGTCCCTGAGTACAGCTATCTCTTTGGGGCTCAAAGGATAAATCCCACCACCTCGATGGTGCAGTCTGTTCTGTGGTGGGGAGGCAGTACATCACACTCTTTCGCATCAAAGACATCCACAAAGTCCACATATTCGAGGGGCAGTTGGGGGGTGTTGGAGGCGCCGTTGAGTTGCACCGCCATGGCAGGTGTTTTAACTGCTACCTTTCTGCAATGACGGTCGCACTGTGGCTGGGTGAGCTCAATGGTTTTGGCTGCCCAGTTAATAATGAGCTGTGCCCACGCAGCCAATTTACTCCCAATATCACTGCATATCTTATGCCCGGTGCTATTGTGAAGTGCAACTGTTCCCAGTGATGGCCCACGCCCATGGCCACTCTGCCAGTGCGTCGGTCCACTGCCCCCCCGGAGGTCACTGCCATCCATTGGGCAAACTGGACAGGTTGGGGCAGGTGCACCGCCTTCACTTTTAAGGCCTTAAACGTGTCTTCATTAATTAAGGTACGGGCACAACCGGAATCAACTAGGGCCTTTACTCATATTTGGGGACCCCCCTTGTAATGTTGTAAAACAACGTCCAGGAAAACAATGTCCCCCACCTTGCTCACCATTAGTGGAGCTTCAGGTTGCACAGAAGCAAGGGTCTGAGGTGGCGCTCCAGTTACCGCAGACCCGGTCCGTTTTTTGTCTGGTCAAGAGTTGTGACCAGATTCAGAGCCGAGGCTCCCCAATTTCCCTCTTCCTCTGAGGCAGTACTGTCCTCACTTAGGACGACGACATTTGTAATCCGAGACCCTGAGGGGTCAGGTAGTGGCGCTGTTGGAGGGACGTCTGCATCGAGATTGAGAGCGGGGGGACCCTTTTGTCCGGCGGTGGCAGCACGTCCAGGAACCGCGTGTCAAGAAGTTGAGGCCTCTCAATTTCTTGGAGTGTGTTATTTCTTTGGTTCAGGCCTGGGAAGCCTATGAATTTTGTGTTATTGGGATTTTAGACCAGCAAAATAAGTTTCCTTTTGAAAACTGCTTTTGTGGAGGAAGAAAGGTAAGCCCCAGCTGGTGCTAGTTAACCTTTCCCCTTTTTGGAATGCAAGGCCGTGCATTGCCATGGTAATTAAATGGTCAGCCATCATGACAATGTCCAGGTGCAGGTAGTTCTGCAGGCTTCCTCACCTGAACACATCTCTGAATGAGTCAGCAATTCTGACCAAGCGATTAATTAACAGCTTAAGTGCTTGCGTTTTCTCAATTGGCCTCTATGAGCTCATGCCACTGAGAAAACGAATATAAGGACAAACCAACCCTTGAGAAAACTATGCATGCTTTGGGGTACAGCAGGAGAGCTGTGCTGGCTGCATCACAACCCATTTGATTTTGGCCCTACGGGGAAACTCTGGTCAAGCTGACCTGCTTGGAGAAACCTTTGGACAACCTTTTGAAACTCTTGAATGCTGGAAGCATCTTTGGAAGTTGGTAACTATAAACCTGATGTAAGAAACCTTTGCCAATCCTTTTGAACCAAAAAGGTTTTTGAATGTATTAGCTAGTTATGCTAAATAGTTTATTGTTTTCTTGCTTAACACTTCATGACTTTTCATTCCTGTAAACCAGCTTGAATCTTATAAATTGTTAGCCTTTAAATGGCTTGTGTCTGTGATTTTGGGATTCCAAGCCTAAATTCTAAGTGCCTTTGTGTGAGTGTAAAAACCACCTACCAAAAACCTAAGACATTTTGGGAGTGTAATCTTTCCCTGGCAGGTCTCTACCTTGCAGGGTAAGCGTTACACTCAATTTTGGAGTGAGTTGGGAGAGGATTGCCCTTATCTTCCCCCTGGAGCTCAACCTTTTGAAAGGGCTGGTGGCAGCTACTCCTTGGACTTGGGGCGAAAGCCTGGAGTTCAAGGTTTTGTCTTTTGGAAAATTTTTGACCAAACCAAAGCAGCCTCCAACTGGTGGAGACAGGTTGGGGAGCTTCTTTGACATGGTGGGCAGTGGTGTGATCTGGACTGGAATCCTAAAGGTCATTTTACACTTCTTTTGTGCTGGGTTTACAGCGTGAAGTGGCAAGCGTGTTTGTCGTTGAAATTCTTACTGGCGAGTCGTTGAAATTCACTTGCGTATTCCCTGACTGACTTGGTGCCTTGGCGCAGTTGAAGGATGGCAGTCTTGGCCTTCTCACTCCGGAAAAGACCCTCGAACTGTCTCCGTAGTGCCCGCATAAAGTCATTCAAAGTTTGCACAGATTGAGCCCGAAGGTCGAATTGTAGAATCATCCATTCTGCCGCCTCTCCTTCCAGCAGAGATGACACATATCTGACACAACTGTCTTCCGTGAGAAAAGTGTGTCCCTGCTCTCTCATAAAACTGTCCACTTGATGTAAGAAACAGGGCAACCCTTCCGCGGATCCATCGAACATTGCTCGTAAGTCCCTTTGTGGGGGGTATGGATGCGGCTGTGGAACAGGCCCCGGCTGTGGTTGCGATTGGCCTGGTGGCGTGGGTACCCCTGGGAGTCCTGGAGCAGGGGCACCGGGTTGTCTCAGGGCGGGCTGTCCTGGAGCAGGACCACCGGGTTGTTCCGGCACGGGCGCTCCTGGCTGTCCTGGCGCGGGCGCTCCCAGCTGGCCTGGTTGCCCTGGAAGTGGCGGAACTGGTGCAGGAGGTTGCGCCCATTGCAACTTGCCAAACTCCCACCACATAAGATCCATCTGGTCCCACATCTGAGCCACTTGCCCTCCAGGTCCTGGTTTCGATACCGCAGGAGTTGGATCTCGTCTGCGGGGCCCCCGGCCCCCCCGACCTGAGGCACTCGGAGATTTGTATTCCACTCACCGAGGTCTTCCCCATCCGGGTACCCCCCAACATCTTGTGAAAAACTGCTGTGGCGGTTGACTTCAGCCAGTCTCTGTAGGCGAGCCGTTGCACTCCTCGGGAGTTCGTACAATGGGGGGTCGGGGGAGAACGAGGGTAATGTCCAGTCTTCTCCCCCCATGTCCGGAATTATGGGACCCTTGGTGGCCACCGCCCGCGCAGTGGCCACCGCCGGCGCGGTCACAAGCGCCTCCACCTGCGCCGCTGCCAAATCGGCGGCCCGGGCATCGGCCGCTGCAGCCAGAAGTTGTTCAGCCTCCCGTTGTAGCAAGAGCAAAAGTTCCCTGCGGTTAGTGAGCAAAGGCAACGCCTGTCGCTCGAGCTCCGCGGGTACAGGGCAACCGAAACAGGGCTCCAGGATTTGCAGGAACATGCCTTCGGTGGCCGAATCTGCCGATACGTCGAGCAGCTGCAAGACCGCTTTGGCGGCAGCATTCTCTGCCTCCCGGTGAAAACGGGGTCGATCAGGAGACGGCTCCTCCATCGTCTCAGCCATGGGAGCGAGACGTACGGGATCCTGAACAAGCGGAACAGTTCTCTCCAGTAGGTTCTCGCTCCCGCCCAACACGCAGTGTCCGGCAACCAGTCGGGTAAACAGAGTAGAGTCCTGCTGGGCTAGGCGCGCTTCCTCAAGGAGGCCGGCAGGCCAACGGGCTTCCTCCTGGGCCCGGTGCGCGTCCTCCTGTGACTCTACGGGAGCTGCTCTCTCAAGGTGGACCCACTGCGAGGCGACCAGCCCCGCCAGCCGATGGGACTCCTGATGAGCGCGGCGCGCTTCCTCCAGGAGCGACCGCCGAAGGTCCTCTCCCGCGCCCCCTGCCAGGATGCGGGCGTTTGAAGTGACCACGGAGGAACGGTGTAAAGATAGGTGAGAGGATTAGTATCCTAATGTCAGCTCTGGCCTCACCAGATACATCCCACAAACCGACTTCTAGGCAGATCTTCCATAGAAAGGTGATTTATTGGAAAATATACAACGAGTTACAGAAACCGACTTGGAAATTGGCAAGGATACTAATGGGGGCAATACTGAGGGTACAGGAATTATAAAGGTGAAAGTGAACTTCCTGGATGACTACTGGTTGCTACGGCAACCCACAGATAGCCCTTGTTCCCAGGGTAAAGAAAGAAAAAACAAAACCAGAGCTGAACAACAGTTCAACCTTGGAACACCACCTGGCACCGCTGCTGTATACCAGGCCGATGCCTGACAGTCTGTCTCTCAGCACACATCACGAAAGTTGAAATAACCCATAACTACCAGCTCTTGTTGTTTGGATACCCTCTCAAGCTGGTCAAGGAGGACAGCAGCCACCTCCTCACCCTGGTCAGGAGGTCTGTAGCAGACTCCAACCACAATACTGTTTGTCCTTCCTTCCCTTATCCTCACCCAGATACTTTCCACTGGGCTATCACCCTCCTCCAGTATTTCTTGACAAGCAATCCCTCTCCTCACATACAGTGCCACTCCTCCATCTCTTCGACCTTTTCGGGTTTTTTTGAATAACTCATATCCATCCACTACTACATCCGTCATGGAAATCACATCACCAAGTTTCTATAATGCCTACTAAATCATATCCCTCTGACTGCATTAGGTGTGTGTGTCTGTGTTCAGAGACAGACATGGGGTCCCGCTATTGGCCATGGTAGAGAAAAAAGACATGCCAAACTAGGCATAATGCAGGGACCACATGCCTACCCACTTAATGTGTAAAGAAAGAGGGTGAGGGGATGCAGGAGTGCATTCTTAAACTATATGGATGAGAGACTAAAACTCTGTTCCTCACACACCTTACCTAGGCACACTGTATTTCTTTGAACACTTATGTCCTGACCATGGTATAAATCTAGCTCTATTCTCTCTGCTAAAACAAGACCTGGAGCTGACTATGGTATAGACCATGAACTGTTGATATTGAAAATTAGAATAAAAGCTGAAGAAAAACACCAGAACATTTATAGTGTCAAAATACAATCTAAGTGACATTCCTGAAGAGTTTAAAGACCATGTAAAGAACAGATTTGAATGACTAAGAACAGATTTGAATTACTAAGTTCAAGTGAAGGTAAACCAGAAGAACTGTGGGTTGAAACTAGAGATGTTATCAAGGAAGAATACGCAAAGACTATTCATATAGCCAAAATAAATGAAAAGAAAAGCCTCAATGGATGACTGAGGAAACTCTTCAAATTGCAAAAGACAGACAAGAAGCAAAAGTAAAAGACAACAGAAACAATAAAAAAATCTATATGCAACATTCCATGACTCGCACATAGAGACAAAGAGAACTATTATAATAACCAATAGAAGAGGACAACGAAAAAAGAGATCTGTTCCAGAAGAACCAAGAATTCAAGGGGAATTTTAAAGCACTGTTACGCATGCTGAAAGATCAACATGGAAATACATTAACTGAAGAGGACAAAATTAAGAAAAAGTGGGGAAAATAAACTGAAGAATTATACAGAAGAGGTGAAAGGATGACAGATTCCTTCCAAGGAGAAATTTTTGAAGAACCTTAAGTTCTATAAAGTGAAAAGTGCATTGAGGGCAATTGGGAGAAACAAATAACCAGAAGCAGATAGGATATCAATAGAACTATTCCAAGCCATGGAAACGGAGTCCATCAAAATCTTAACAAGACTATCCCAACAAATATGGAATACAAAAACAGTGGTCCACAAACTGGAAACGTTCAATTTACATTCCAATTCCCCAAAAGAGACGTCAAACACTGTAGCAACTATCGGACCATTACATTAATTTCTCATGCGAGTAAAGTGATGTTAAAATTCTTACAACAAAGACTGCTACCGTATATGGAACAAGATATGCCTACCGTATGTGGAACAAGATATGCCTAATGTTCAATCTGGATTCAGAAAAGGAAGAGGCGCTGCAGATGGTATTGCAAATTTACGTTGGTTACTGGAGCATACAAGAGAATTTCTGAAGAAAATCAGGTTGTGTTTCATAGATTACAGAAAAGCTTTTGACTGCGTGGCTCATGAAAAGCTATGGCTGGTTTGTAAGGAAATGGCTATGCCACCGTTTTGATGTGCAACCTGTACTCTGGACAAGAGGCTACTGTTAGGACAGAATATGGAGAAACAGAATGGTTTCCAATTGGCAAAGGTATTACACAAGGATATATTATATCTCCCTATCTCCTCAATATGAATGCAGAACATACCATAAGGAAAGCTGGATTAGATTTAGATGAAGGTGGAGTGAAAATTGGGAGGAGAAACATTAAGAATTAGAGATATTCAATGATACCACATTACTGGCAGAAAACAGTGAAGACTTGAAACGACTACTGCTGAAAGTTAAAGGAGAAAGTACAAAGGCAGGATTACAGCTGAACATCAAGAAGACAAAAACTAATAACTACTGGGGAATTATTCAACTTTAAGGTGGACAATGAGGAAACTGAAATTGTTCAAGAGTTTCTATTCCTTGGCTCTATCATCAACCAAAAGGGAGACTGCAACCAAGAAATCAGAAGGAGATTGAGACTGGAAAGGGCAGCCATGAAGGAGCTAGAAAAGATTCTTAAGTGTGTCACTGGCAACCAAGATCAAGTTATGTCATACCATAATATTCCCTATTACTATGTACAGATGTGAAAGTTGGACAATGAAGAAAGCTGACAGGAAGAAAGTATTCCTTTGAAATATGGTATTGGAGGATAATGTTACGGATACCATGGACTGCAAAAACAACAACAACAAAAAATAAGTGGATTCTAGATCAAATCAAGCCTGAACTGTCCCTAGAAGCTAAAATGACTAAACTCAGGCTAATCCGGGAGGGGCCCTGAAGCAACTTTTTTTTTTAATGAGTGAATTTTTCAACAAAATTGATGGACTTTGTTTGTTATTTAAAAAAGGCTTTTTAGTGATAGAATTATAAGCCAATGGGTTGAAGTACTTAATATTAACCTTAGAATATGCTCTAATACCCACTTTTATGGTTTCAAAATGTCCCTGCAATTGGTCAAATTTCAAAATTTTCTTGGAGGCTTGCAGCACCCGAACCCCCAGCTGAATGGGCTCACTGAGCTCGCCAGAATCTATTCATAGCCTACATTTGGGCAGCTGGATCCTCGAATTCTTCGTTGATGCATGGCTTAATTGTTCCATAGCTCAGCCCTTAGGCTAGAGCCAATCAGAACCATAAAAAGACATCTGAATTCTCAATTCAGGCTGCACTCGTCTTGCGTGTGCATTTTAACACCAACAATCAGATTTTCACCTCTTTATCCTAACGAGCCCCCTCTAATGACCTTCTACCTCTCTATTAGAGAATGAACCAATACATCTGCCATAGAACAACCTCATTGAAGAAGATAACAGCGGTTACCCAGACCTTTTTGCTGGCGGGAAGGGGCTCATTGTATGGCCCATTTTCACCCCACTGCCCTGTTCTCCGCCATTTGGGCCTCAAGGTCCTTGCAAGGGCTGCAAGGTCCTTTGGACCTTGTTGAATGTTGCCCTATTGTTGCTGGTTGCGAAGGGGCCCCTATAACAGTTCAAGCTTCAGGGTCCCAAAAATGTAGGTCTGCCACTGCCCTTGTTCCACTTCATTATTCCATGGCCTGGAAATGTTGTAGATCTGGTTTCTGCCACTTCAACAATTTCTAGCATGATTGCATGGATACTGTCACCAGATCAAGGAACCATGGTCATTTTTGGCACTTTAAACTATCCAGAACGTTTCCCTACAAGACGCTGGGAGTCAAGCTAGCAAATGGAAATTCATATTGAAGACTTTTTGATCCATCCTCAACTAGACCTTTTACCCTCTTGGTACCTGAACCCTGGAATCCTGACATGAATACTTTTTTGTTTGCTTACTGATGACATGAACCACTCCCTCAAAAATGTCCTTGTTGCCAGCCCTCCTTTCATCTGCACACCCTGCCTCCCAGCCTGAATGGATGTACTGCCAGAGTGACACCATGAGTAAGACCCAAGAGGCACACCGCACAACATGGGGAACACTGCCATGTTTTGTGTCTCACAGGGAACAGTGCAACGGTGAACACAGAAGAGAATTCTGGGACAAAGACCACAGCAATGCTTCCGATGAAGCCTCTCTGGGAGAAATCAGGGTGTGCAAACAGGACAACAGCAATTAAGCCATGCCAGGCAAGAAGACAAAGATACCTGTGCCTGTATTGTCTTTCACATGATATGCAATCACTGACCTGATGTATCCCACTCTATTTTCCAAACCACTATTCCCCATTTTCTATACATTTAGCGCAAAGATTAATTCCTGCTCCAGATTGGAGGAGCTCTGCTGCATATGTGTAAGTGGTTGCTATATTAATTGGGATAAGGAATTTGAGCCTTGGTTTAGCACTGCTAGTATTTGCGTAAGATAGATCCCCCCCACACACACACTCTTTCTTTCCCCCCTATTCTTAGACCAAGGTCTTGATCAATAAAACCATAAAACTTAAATAAGACCCATCTCTAAAAACAGCTCCCTTCGTCTCTTCTCTGCAGCCGTCAGAAAACGAGGTCCCCCCCACTATTGTACGAAATCCATCAATAAACTCTGTATTCCTTTTAAATCAGGTCTCTGTCATCCTTTCCTTCTAAAGATTTGCTACTCACTGCCACCCCTTAGGTAAAAGATCCTGGTTTACTGTGCCCTGCACAAACATGCAAGCTAATTCCCTATGTTAATCTAAATGTAAGTTTCATGTGTTTGGGGGCGGTAATATCCTGAGGAACAATAATTTGAAAAACCAACAGATGGAAAGTAGATGCTCTACCAGCTTTTGAATGCATTAGAATTTCTTACTAGGTGTTCTGCTTAGATTGTCAACAAATTTTGTTCTTCCCATCTTTAGTTACTGGTATCCTAGGACACATACATTTTTTGTCCCTATCTGCATTTTTAGGGTGTGGTCCTGGAAACCCAGAAGAGTAGAAATGGTTGAATTTCCAACAAACTGGGAAAGTCTAGTGCATTAGACCAGTATGTCTACCCAATTTCCTCTACATATAATCCCAACAGGAGTTGAAATACTTGCTTTCTTTGCCTAGCAGACCCTGTATTCCCCTGAAAACTGGGATTTTTCTAGATGCTTTTCTAGTTAACGATCTCTTCTGAAAGGCTGACAGACACCCTACAGCATCCTCATGTAAAATGGTGACCAAACCAATATGTCTTAAGTTAACAACAGTCCCATTAATCTCAGAAGCAGTGCCCATTAGAGCTACTTGTTTGGAAGACCATACCCGTCTTGTCAGCTCAACAATGTATTATGTTCTTTCTTCAGAAATGGGCTACATCTAGCTTGATTCCTGTGTCGTCCAGGATCTAAACTGGCTGCAAGTACTGTTACCTTGTCACAACCAAGCTTTGGTCTCTGAGCCATGCCAAGATGGTCTGCACATTCAAGAAGCACTGCTCACTTTGTCACCACCCCGGGTCACATTCCTGTTTATTCCCCTTCCCTAGGGTACCCAGCAGGACTTTAACGGAGACAGAATAATTTTTGCTCTGTAAACTGCCAAACCTCTGGCTTGGGGTGAGTTAAGCTCTCACATGTAATTGCTCAAATAGTAAAGGATTTATTTTGTAAAACATCATAACATTTATACTTTAAGCATTTAAAACTTAAGGTAAAGGGATTCAGTATTCAGTAACACTTACCATGAATTTCATCTATGCAGGCTTGACACAAAAATTGCTTAAGTTAAAAAGAATAAAATTTCTTGCATCTACCCCCAGCTGAACTTACAGTAACAGTTTCCCATGTCTTAAACAGTTCCCTGTCAATTTGAGGAGATCTCATAAAAACCTAACACCTAAGCTGATTACTAACCTTCTCCTCCCAGGCTAATTGCCGTTTTCTACCTATCATCTCCTACCTATCCCTTCTCCCTTAGAACTCTAATCCATTGGCTCATGAATTTATGAACAAATTATGATACTACCTCCACACAGTTTCCTCATATGTAGAATACAAAATCTTTAAGGACTAGGTTGATGTCTTAAAGAGAGAGGCCAAACTTCGAGGTCACAAACCAAATATGAGCAATTCATCTGGTCAGACTGCATACTGACATTAAGATTCAGGGTTCCACTATGTGCTGGTCTTTAATCTCTCTCAATAGAATTATTCATTTTGTGTCTTGCCGCAAAGCACCTTCAGAATACCCAGAGTAGCCATTCAAAGGCCTTTCAACTATCCTACTTTACTGGGGATCTCATGGCTTTGTATCATTCATTCCCTGCAAAGAAGTCCTCAGCAGCAAAAAGAAAAAAAAGGAATAAATAGAATGAGTGGAGAATGTGGACAGCGTGAACTAAGTGGAGGAGAAAGAACTTAAATGAAAATTTAAGTGGCATAGGATTGGAGTAAGAAGCCATGGATAGAGACAGGATGGAGAGGATGGAGAAAACAGCAATGTATTTGGTGCCTGAAATGAAAAGAAAGATGAACAGGAAAGGAGTCCAAATTTTGCATGGTATTATGTACATGTGATGATGAAACTCTGCTGAACAGTACATGAATTTTGGAGCAGTGAGAAAGGCAATGTCAGCAGCACACAAGTCAAGGATGAGCTAAACAAGAGACAGTGAGGATAATGCCACCTTTGTTAGTGTTCAGAAAATACTGCAAGGTATAACTATTTAAAGGTATACCTCTTTTTAATTTTTACTGTTTGTTGGTTCAAATAATAGTGGTTTTTGTTATGCTGAGTAATATAGTGAGAAGATTATGTTACTAATAGTATGTACAGAAACCACTTCCAGTGATTACTGGTTTTAGAAAAGTAACATATAAATATCTGAAATAAATAAAGGGGGAAAGAATGGAGTCAGAAAGAGAAAGACAGTTAACTAACACAGTATGTGGGGAGAAAATTGTTACACAGTTTGTTGGCTGTGTGCATGTGCTAAGTGCTGACTTATGGCGACCATATGAATTAATGACCTCCAAAACATCCTATTGTTAACAGCCTTGCTCAGGTCTTGCAAACTGAGGGCTGTGGCTTCCTTTATTGAGTCAATCCATTGCATGTTGTGTCTTCCTTTTTCTGCTGCCTTCATCTTTTGACTGGGGAGGGAGATGTGTATTAAAACTTAGGCTTCAGGCTTCTAGTAAAGCAAAAGAAAAAGGATTTGATAGAAATGAGGAAGGCTAAATGAAAATGGAGTAAAAAGTAATGAGTGACAAAAGGGAAAGGGAGATTGAAGGCTAACCTAGACATTATGGTGGCAAACTGAGAGATTAGATTTTAGCAGGGCCGGATCTTGGTGGGGGGGGGGGGAGTCTGGCGAGGGCACTTGCCTGCCTATGGCCTGCTGGTGCGCATACCGCTTGCCTGCAGCTCGTACTGGTCCTGGGCATGAGGAAAGGAAAGCAGCACTGGCGTGGGCATCTGGAAAACAGTACAGCAGCGCCCAGCTGGTGCACGTGCCGCCTGCCCTCAGCTCAGGTATATGTGCTGCCTGGCCAGGCCCGACCACTGTTCTCCCTCTCTTTATTTTTCTGCTGGGGCTGCCGCCACGCGCCCTGCCCGGCAGGTTTGTCTCCACTCCTGGTGCCAACAGCTCCTGGCTCTAGGATGTGAATACGTGCTCGTGGCACATCCTCTTCCTCCCTCCCTTGGGTGCTCCTTCCTCCAGCTCCGTACCTGGATTTTAGAGCAAAAAGGGTGCTGAACCTACCTACTACAGTCAGTCTTCCCAGGTACTATTCTTCTCGGCCAGGGTCTAATACCAGAAGTCAGCATGACTGGGGGGAAATACCACTGAGATTATGGATAAGTAAGCTGAGGGTGCAGGCTGAATTCAGTAATTCACCTAATATGATTTAAAACTAGCTGACCAGTGTAAAGGAACCTGTCATACAGCCACCAGAAGCCCAATAGGTATGAGAACTAGCTACAGCAGGGACTGCTGCTTAAAATTCTTAGTCAGGAGAATCTGAATTCTGAAATAATGAAGACTAGTTTGGCAATTAAAAGTAATCTTATCTGGCTAATTTACTGTTTGCTATTTTAAGAAGCCACAGTATAATATTAGCAGGATCAACCAGTTTAGAGTAAGCCAGAAAAACAAATTCTGTACCAGTATTATGTGTTAAAGCTGATGGAGAAGATGGTATACTGAAGCATCAACACCAAACAATTAAAAATAAGTAATACCTGAAGCTCTTGTTGTAAAGAAACCAATGTGAAGTCACCTCTACGGAAGCGGATACATGCAAGTTAGAGCATAAAATTTCTTCGACAGGCTCAGCTTCTCTGCCAAGAGATTTCTTACCCAGCTTGTGAGCCAAGAAGCAAGCCCAGAACTTTCCACTACAGAATGAAACCACTTCATACAGAAACCTCACTTGTATAATAGAAAATAAGATGTGACACTACAAAACATGCAGTAAAAGAACAACAATGAAAAGCAAACAGGGCAGCTTAGCCAGGGTTAAAATGGAATAACTCAGGCAGGGTTTTTTTGGGCTGGGTCTTGCAGATCTGTTCCACTATTGGTGGTGTTTCTTTTGGTGCAAGGAATATAAAAGGTTCTTCTACCAGTGGAAAACCCTCTCCTATCAAGGGAAAGCTCCTTTCCCTGGAGGAAAACACCATCATTAGCAGAATGGATCTGCAGGATTCAACCCTTACTTCTAGAACCCTGAGGAATTAGGAGCACCACTGGAATTTCCAGAACAACTCTTTTAGCTGAATACAAGATTGGTGCTTGTTATTCTGTTTAATTTAATTAATTAATTTTTAAAGATTCTGGTGCTGTCCCCCACCTTTCACTTTCATAGTTGCCAAGACCATAATCAAATGACTGTGATAAAGAAGGGAATGATCAGCAGTTGAGGCAAAAAGGCAAATGTGTGAGAGCTGATGGAACCGATGGCATACTGACTATATCCGTGTTGGCGAACCTATGGCACACGTGCCGCAGCCGGCACACCGAGCCCTCTCCGTGGGCACACGCGAAGCCGTCACGTCTGCCTAGGGCTGTGCCGTGTTGCCATGGTGAGGGCGCTGAGGGCGGTGCTCCTTCTCCCCAAGCCCATGCTCCCCAAGCCTGCGCTGGCGCCCTCCCTCTCCTTGCACCCGGGGCAAGCCGCTCCCTCTCTCTCAGCTGAGCTGCAGCTCAGCTGTTTGTCGGGTGCCCCGCCCCTCTTCAGTTTGGACGGGGAGGCTGTGGCCGAGCACCTTGCCACGCCCCCCTCTCGGCTGAGCTGCGGGGCATCCCGCCCGTCTTCAGTTTGGACGGGGGAGGCTGTTTGTGGGGTTGCCCCGCCCATCTTTAGAGGGTTCAGTCCTCTCTCTCTCTCACTCACTCACTTGCAAGGGTTTTTGGGAATTGTAGTTCACAGGAAAGAGGAGACAAGGCTGCAATGGAACAAAAAGCCCCTGTTCTTTTATGGATCCTTCCTGTTCCTCCTTTCTTATTTCCCTGCTTCCAGGAATTTTCACGTAGAAAGTGGGGAATCATCTTCGGTTCTCCTTTGTGGGCGTGTGCATGCCTGCAGTCAAGTCACCGCTGACTTAAGGTGACCTCACAGGGTTTTCAAGGCAAGAGACCTTCAAGGGTGGTTTGCCCATTGCCGGCCTCTGTGTGGGCTGAGAGAGTTCCAAGAGAACTCTTCAGTTTGGACGGGGAAGGCTGTGGCCGAGCACCTTACCACACACCCCCTCTCAGCTGAGCTGCTGGGCAGCTAAGCTGTTTGTTGGGGCGCTCCGTCCATCTTCAGAGGGTTCAGTCCTCTCTCTCACACACACACTCACTTGCAAGGGTTTTTGGGAATTGTAGTTCACAGGAAAGGGGAGACAAGGCTGCAATGGAACAAAAAGCCCTGTTCTTTTATGGATCCTGTTCCTCCTTTCTTATTTCCCTGCTTCCAAAAAAAATTTGACGATGTCCTCAAAGATGTCACAAAAATGGTGAATTACATCATGGCTCATGCTCTGAATAGTCGACAGTTTCAAGCACTTCTTGAGGAGGTTCAGGCACAGTATAATTGTTTACTTATGTACAATAATGTCCGGTGGCTGAGCAGAGGACGAGTCCTGGAGAGATGCATGCCAAATGCAAACTTTTACCTTTCAATAAAAAGTTGTTTGTATCATTGAAAGCTCTGTTATTGTGTTTTTCTTTTAACGCTAAATATGTGAATGTATGAGTTGTTTTTTCTAAACTAAAACCTCAGTATTTAGGTTAAATTGCCGTATTGGCACTTGGCGATAAATAAGTGGGTTTTGGGTTGCAGTTTGGGTACTCGGTCTCTAAAAGGTTCGCCATCACTGGAGTATATATTGTAGTTGTAGAGGTTGTGCCTCTTATTTGTCACTTGATATTATTACAGAAAATTCTTTGGGATCGTCTTTGATTGAATGTGTGCCCTGTCTGGCTCTCTCTGCTTTAGGTGCAATAAGAGTAAATATAAAACATTTTATGATTTCACCGGTGTTGATTTCTTATTGCCCTCCAAATCTGACCTGGGCTCTGACATGTTCAATTTAAAGATTTCACCATCTGGATTGTTCTTGGAAGCCTCCATATTTCCTTTGATTTATTAGGTTTATGGAAAGACACGGCAAATGCTCTTTTTCAGTGTTCCCTGATCCTATTCAGTTGATTTTCTTGACAACCAAACGGGAGCTAAGATGCAACATTTCAGCACTTTGTAGTTTCTCATAATTTTATTAAACCTATATTGT